>NC_090275.1:129492183-130137808 GCF_040414725.1 Anabrus simplex | reverse complement strand
ATGTCTACACCTACGTAGTAAACACTCTGCTATGTTCACAAAATTTTTACTCACAACTATTTTTTATGCTTTAAGTTCGTGCACATAGGTTATGTTAAGATAGCAGCACACGTACAAGTGATGGTCACGTGCTCTAGTAGAAGATGCATGCATTATCAAAAGGTGATACGTACACGCTTTTAAACCTTGCTATTCTTACTGCTACTATGTTCGCAAGATTTTCAAAGATCACTATTCTTCGTGCTTTAAGTTCGTTCGCATAGGTCATGCTAAAGTAGCAGAGCAAACACATGCGAACGTTGTACATTCTAGCGGAATGTGTTTAGTACGATAGTTGATGCATGCAAAATCGATAGGTGTTGTGTACACGCTTTGAAACTTAACTATTCTTCGTGCTTTAAATCCGTGCACATAGGTTATGCTAAGATAGCAGCACACTCTAGCGGGAGAAGTTTAGTACTCTAGTTGATGCATGTATAATCGATAGGCAATGCGTACACGCTTTTAAAACATTGCTATTATTACTGCTGCTGCTATGTTCACAAGAATTTTATACATCGCTATTCTTTATGCTTTAAGTTCATGCGTATAAGTTATACTAAGTTAGCAGCATACTTATAAGGTTGTTGCACGCTCTAGTGGAAAAGTTTAGTAAGAAAGACGATGCATGCAAAATCGATAGGTGATGTGTACACGCTTTGAACTTGGGTATTTTTTGTGCTTTAACTTCGTGCACATAGGTTATGTTAAGATTGCAGCACACACAAGCGATGATCGCACGCTGTTGTGACAGAAGTTTAGTACAAGAGTTAATGCGTGCAAAATTGACTCGTGTTGTGTACACGCTATTCTTTGTGCTTTAAGTTCACGCACATAGGTAGCAGCGCACAATTGCGAACGTTGTACACTCTAGCGGTAGAAGTTTAGTACGATAGTTGATGCATGCAAAATTGATAGGTGATGTGTACACGCTTTGGAGCATAGCTATTCTTTGTGCTTTAACTTTATACACATACGTTAGCAATACACATATGCGATCGTTGTACACTCTGGCGGTAAAAAATAGTCGATGCATGCAAAATCAATAGGTGATGTGTACACGCTGTTAAACATCGTTATTTTTGTGCTTTAAGTTCGTGCGTATAGGCTATGCTAAGATAGGAGTACAATCTAGCGGAAGAAGTTCAGGGTGATCTGTACACGCTTTGAAACATGATTATTCTTTGTACTTTAAGTTCATGCACATAGGTTATGCTAAGATAGCAGCACAATCTAGAGGAAGAAGTTTAGTACGAGAGTCGATGCTTGCAAAATCGATAAGTAATATGTACACGCTTTGAAACATGGCTATTCTTTGTACTTTAAGTTCATGGGTATAGGTTATGCTAAGATAGCAGCGCAATCTAGCGCAAGAAGTTTAGTACGAGACTCGATGAATGCGAAATCGATAGGTGTTGTGTACACGCTTTGAAACATGGCTATTCTTTGTACTTTAAGTTCATGCTAAGATACCTGCACAATCTACCTGAAGAAGTTCAGTACGAGATTCGATACATGCAAAATCGATAGTTGATGCGTACACGCTTTGAAACATGACTATTCATTGTACTTTAAGGTCATGCGTATAGGTTATGCTAAGATAGCAGCACGATCTAGCGGAAGAAGTTTAGTACGAGAGTCGATGCATGTAAAATCGATAGGTGATGTCTACACGCTTTAAAACATGGCTATTCATACTGTTGCTCTGTTCCTATGATTTTTAAACATAGCTAATCCTAATGCTGCTCTTAACGACGTAGAGCTAAGGATTGATGAAGTGACCGTGACGTCACGACCACGTGCTCTTGTTTGGTAAACATAACCACGTGCTTTTTTGACAGCTGTCTTCTTGACGAACCCTAACCTCACTTTGAAGGACAATAGAGCGTCGCTAACCTCACTGCTACCATCTTTACGGCAGTAAACCTCAAGGCTGCCACCTTATGCATGTTACAGCGCGGAATTTACAATCCAACAGCAGAACGTCACTAACCTCACTCTTGCCATCTTGATGGGCTTAAACCTTACTGTTGCTACCTTGGTTATACGCTTTTGTGTTAGTTTACTATTAATCGCTAAGCTGTTCGCATCATCGAAGTAGAGAGTAACAAATGTCGAGTAGATTTAAAGAAGAATCTGTTAGCAGAAGATAAAAGTCCGTCATGGAAAAACCTATTTCTAGGTATATTTGCGAAGAGTGTGGAAAAGCATTTTCCCGAAGCTATCACAGGAGACGTCATGAGATATCATGTAGGATGATTTTTCAATGCAAACATTGTAGAAGAGAGTTCAAGAACGCATACAACGCTCAACGTCATGAAGCCGCGTGTAATGTAGCTTCATCGGGAACAAAATACAAAGAGCTCAACCATATTCCAGCGAACACTGATTTATGTTTAAAAAGTACACCTCTGCGAGAGATTTTTAATTCTCCCTTGCTGTCTAGGCCTGCTGCAAGTTCTGTTACTGAGCACAAACTTCAAGATAAAGAGAGGCAAGATCATGATTATGATAATAAGGATAATGATGTTGATCAAAACAGTAGTAAAGGGAAAGTAGAAGAAGAAGAAAATCCATTGCCATTACAGCTTGATGATTTTACTTCATTTCCTAAGCCTACTACACGTTCTGTCGAAGTGCAAACATCTCAAGAAGAGATGCAAGGTAAAGAAGAAGGAAATTTCAACGCTTCATCGCTATCGAAACAAGTTATGTTTGTACCTAGAAACGCTACTGCTGAAGCACGTATTATATCAAAACAAGTCCCTGCACATCAACTGTCTGCATATAGACTCAAAGTTCACAACAAGCCTCTGTTACCCTATGTAGATATAAGCTACTGTAAAGACCCCAACGTATTGGTAAAACGTTTACAACTGCTAAGAGCCTATCATGATGCTGGTTACACACAGTACAAAGAAGATATTTTTGAAATAGAGCATGAATTACGTCGTGTTGGTATTATTAAGTAAGCGCTTACCCTCACCTAAGTCATCCATCTGTAGTATATAGTCGATCGAGTAGCTATATTCGTATAGATTATTTCCCAACATTCTCCCTTCCTTAGGGTGTTAACTCCGCCTCTAGTTGTAGAGCCGGTCTCAAGCCCGGATAAAGAGAGGAGAGGCGCCCTAGCCCTTTAGCCCATTAGCCCATTAGCCCTTTAGCCCTTTAGCCCATTAGCCCTTTAGCCAAGGAATGTGCGGTAATCTAATCTTCTTAGAACAAAGGTATCCCCTGACATGTTCTAAACACATGTTGTATCGAGTACAGTGTTCTATTATAGTCTTGATCACTTATTTAGTGTTCTAAACACTTCAATCAATGTTCCGATCACATGATAAAGTTAACGGCATAGAGTGCGGTGTTCGATTCTAGTCTTGTTATGTTTCTTTAGTGATTTGCAAGTCTAAACATGCATAATGACGTCATCACTGCAGCACATGCTTACTCTAGCTATCCCGATGCAGGTTTAAACTTGTTCGATAGAGCTATACCTTGACATAAGAGGAGGCCTTAACAGCTTATGTATAGCCGCTATTGTTTAAAGATAGCTGCTGTGAAGAAAAAGCACGTCGAATTTTTCAAATTACCTGCTACCACATTTCAAAGGTATGAGGTTTAGTGCTGTAAAGATACCTGCACGATGCAAAGCTAACTTTCTTCATCAGAGCAGCCACCATCTTGTGTGAGCACCTCTAGGCCGTATCATAAGCAGCTGTGTATAGTCACCGTCTTGTCGCTGCTACCTCCCGCAAGCACCCCTAGGGCGTCTCATAAGAGTAGCAGCCATCTTGTGCAAGCGCTCTTAAGCTGTCTCATAAGAAGCTATGTATAGTCACCATCTTGTAGAAATAGATAGCTGCCAATGCCAAAGGGCCTAAGTAAGGATCGAACCGTCGATCTCATCATTAGACTATGTTTTTTTCATGTTCCTGATACTGCAAACCTAGGTATCAGGTAGAAAAATTTTATCCGTTTTCGAGATATTTAACATTTTGCATTTAAGCCCCAAATTTAATGAATCGAACCTGCACGGCACGTTATACTCTCTACCATAGCTAGACCTGATCATGTTACGAAGACTTACTTCAATACAAGCTAAAACAGAGTGAATGCCAAAGGGCCTAAGTAGGAACCGAACCGTTGATCTCATCATTAGACTATGTTTTACTTGATCCTCGTACTGCGAACCGAGGTATTGGGCGGAAAATTTTTTGTCCGTTTTGCTCTACGATGCACTGCTTTCGAGATATTTAACATTTTGCATTTAAGCCCTAAATTTAATGAATCGAACTAGCACGACACGTTAGTCTCTAAGCTAAGAGCAGCAGCCATCTTGCGCAAGCACTCTTAAGGCGTCTCATAAGGAGACGTGTATAGCCGCCATCTTGTGTCCGCCATCTTGCGCAAGTATCCTTAGGGCGTCTCTAGCCATCTTGTGCAAGGACCCTTAAGCCGCCTCATAAGAGCAACCGCCATCTTGCACAAGCATCACTAGGGCGTCTCATAAGGAGCCTTGTATAACCACCATCTTGCGCAAGCATCCCAAGGGCGTCTCATAAGAACCTGTGTATAGCAGCCATCTTGCGTAAGCACCCTTAAGGAGTCATGTATAGCCGCCATCTTATGCAATTAGCGTTGAGAGAGGACTGCTGTAGAATTTTTCTTTTTAAATTATCCACCACCACATTTCAAAGGTATCTAGCTAAAGATAGCAGCACTGCGTATGACAGGTGACGAATTTACATCTACTGCGATAAAGAGGGCAGCACGGTGCTCAAAGATGGCGGATGATAGCTGTCAAAAAAGCACGTAGCTATGTTTACCAAACAAGAGCATGTGGAATTTGCCGCCACCACATTTCAAACTAAAGAGGGCAGCACTATGCTCTGTTGATTAAAGATGGCGGATGGTAGCTGACAAAAAAGCACGTGAGTTTGTTTCCAAACAAGAGCACGTGGAATTTTTCAATTTGCCGCCACCACATTTCAAAGGTATCTAGCTAAAAATGGCAGCACGGTGCTCTCTTGATTAAAGATGGTAGATGATAGCTAACAGAACTTTTCAAATTGCCCGCTACTACATGCTTAAGGTAGTAGCCATAAAGAGGGCAGCACGGTGTTCTGTAGATTAAAGATGGCGGGTGATAGGTGATGAAATTGCCCGCATGATAGCAGCACGGTGCTCTGTTGATTAAAGATGGTGGATGACAGCTGTCAGAAAAGCACATAGCTTTGTTTCCAAACAAGAGCACGTGGAATTTGCCGCCACCACATTTCAACTAAAGATGGCAGCACGGTGCTCTCTTGATTAAAGATGGTGGATGATAGCTAACAGAACTTTTCAAATTGCCCGCTACTACATGCTTAAGGTAGTAGCCATAAAGAGGGCAGCACGGTGTTCTGTGGATTAAAGATGGCGGATGACAGGTGATGAAATTGCCCGCATGATAGCAGCACGGTGCTCTGTTGATTAAAGATGGCGGATGACAGCTGCACATGGCTTTGTTTCCAAACAAGAGCACGTGGAATTTACCGCCACCACGTTTCAAACTAAAGAGGGCAGCACTGTGCTCAAAGATGGCAGATGACAGCTGTCAAAAAAGCACGTGAGTTTGTTTTCAAACAAGAGCACGTGGAATTTTTCAATTTGCCGCCACTACATAGAGGGCAGCACTGTTCTCTCTGGATTAAAGATGGCTGCTTGTCGAAAAGCATTTTTCAAATTATCCGCCACCACATTTCAAAGGTAAGTAGCTAAAGAGGGCAGCACTGTGCTCTATAGATTAAAGATGGTGGATGACAGCTGTCAAAAAAAACACGTGGCTTTGTTTACCTCACGCTAGTTAGGTTAAGTTGGTAGCACTAAGGTTTAGACCCGTCAAGATGGCAGCACTGCCGATGACAGGTGACGAAAGAGGGCAGCACAGTGCTTTGTGGTTTAAAGATGGCGGATGACAGCTGTCAAAACAGCACGTGGCTTTGTTTAACACGCGCTAGTTAGGTTAAGTTGGTAGCACTAAGGTTTAGGCCCGCCAAGATGACAGCACTGCCGATGACAGGTGACGCAAGAGGGCAGCACAGTGCTCTGTAGTTTAAAGATGGCGGATGACAGCTGTCAAAAAAGCATGTGGCTGTCAAAAAGCACGTGGCTTTGTTTACCAAGCGCTAGTGAGGTTAAGTTGGTAGCACTAAGGTTTAGGCTCGTCAAGATGGCAGCACTGCCGATGACAGGTGATGAATTTTACATCTACTACGATAAAGAGGGCAGCACAGTGCTCTGTAGTTTAAAGATGGCGGATGACAGCTGTCAAAAAAGCACGTGGCTGTCAAAAAGCACGTGGCTTTGTTTACCTCGCGCTAGTTAGGTTAAGTTGGTACTACTGAGGTTTAGGCCCGTCAAGATGGCAGTACTGAGGTTAGCGGTGCGTTGTTGTCTGTCAAAAAGCACGTGGCTTTGTTTACAAATTCAAATTTCCCGCGGGAGGTGGAGGAGGTATCTGGGAGGCCTCTGGCTGAGGTGGAGGTGGAGGTGGCCACTGGGAGGCCTCTGGCTGAGGTGGAGGTGGAGGTGGCCACTGGGAGGCCTCTGGCTGAGGTGGAGGTGGAGGTGGCCACTGGGAGCCGGAGGTGGCGGTGGCCGCAGAACTGTCCAATTATACTACTTACATGCGCTTCAAATAGGTTTCCATGATATATATACGGTTAGGTGAGGTGATGCCGTTTGAAGAAGAAAACTGAAATGTTTGCCACAGAAGCCTCTGGAGTGATACCGTATTTCTTCGAATCCAAGACGACATTTATTTCTCAGAATCTCGTGTGAAAAATCAAGGGTCGTTTTGCATTCGCGGCCTGATAGTAATGAACACCACCGGCAGTAACCAAACCACGCCCCCGCGTTGACAATAAACGACCGCCCCTCTATCATAAGCCTACATCGCTAGCCTGTGTGTAACGTCACTGGATCTCGGGGAGAACAGTGGCGGAACCTCCAGTTTATATCCTCAACTACTTAATATTCATAACTCCCTTGTCAATCTCGAAGCTCTTGCTTAGCTCATCTATCCATAATATACTCGTACTAGCTTTCAATTCATGTGAACTGCGCACGTTCCGTGGCTGGATACTTGTCTGGAATGAACCCCCTTGGAAGGCGCTCTCTCCGTCCGTACCTGGGCGAAGGGAGTGGCGAGGTGCGGGGGGTCATCGGCCGGCTAGTAGACAAGACCAGGATATCGCAGAAACATATATCCGTGGTTTACGCATGCGCAATATGCCACTCTCTCTAGTCGTGTTGTCGGGGGTGTTGGGGTAAGTATGTGCCTGCCATCTGTTGCCCTTACAGGAATTCAACTACGTAGCAGAAAATAGTGCACATAATTAGCGCTAGTGTTGAAGAGCATCATTACTGCCAGCAGTCACATTAAACCGCCAAATTCCAATTGATGTCTTTTCCCAAATACATCAATATTTACTAAACATCTGTTCATTTGCCTTATTTGAAATAATTATTTTTTGGAGAGAAAATTAACTTAAAAATCACCGAGGCAAAGAGTAGCGGGAAAGTAATACCAAAGAAAACGCTAATTGCCTAGCCACAGGAGTTCTTAAAATTAAGTTACCAACATTGCGAACATACATCCCTAAAGTTTACTCTGTTTTTCAAGTGTGATGCTAGTGTTTATAACAGTTTGCAATAATTATCATAATTCGTAATATTATTGTACGCTGTGCAAGCGTGTGAGTGTTTTTTTGCACTGTTGTGCCGTTCAGAAACTTAATTTTTAGGACATAAAGGAGTTACAATTATTTCTCCTTGTGTGTATTTTTGTGCACCGTAGTTGCGTCCATAATTTTTGTTCCCGGGAAAGGTAAGGAGCTACATAATGAGTTTGAACAGTGATATGATACTTAAGAAGACAAACTTTTCTTCTCTCTCTTTCTCTCTCCCTTAAGCGTAAACTTAAGATTAAGGATGCCGGACGCCCGATGCCTGATCTTGATATAACGAGGCATCCTAAAAGTAAAAGTAATGAAATTGTGCGTAAATTCAGAATGGATTTATAGCGTATAAAAGAATCGAGTGGATCTGTGGGTGCGAAATTACTAACACGTTGATTTGTTTTCCTTTTTTATGATTCATGAGCAATGGAAGCGAAGGGACTTGGACCAAAGTCGGAGTGGTAGATATAGGATATTTGTCCAAAAAAATAATAAAGAAACACAAAAGTTCTAAATCTCATATGCTTGCCTAGTTACAATTCGATCTCCTGAGAAGACACGATAACCGTCAGTAATTTGACTGTGCTTACAGGCAGTCTGTGGAAAGAGACAACGACCAAGTACGGAAAATTCGTTCTGTGCTGTGTAAAGTTCTGTGGCGCGTTTGAGATGACATTGCGCGGGCATGACGAAACAAGTGAATCATCGAATGCTGGCATATTTCGAGGCCTCGTCAATTTTAGTTCTGAAATTGACGTTGCATTAAGAGACCATCTGTCTAAAGCTACTGTTTTCAAAGGCACCTCGACATTCAGAATGATTTGCTTTCGTGCATGTATGAAATCTGTCGTGAAAAAAAAAAAAAAAGAAAGAAATCACTTCATTTCAGTAATCGCAGATGAGACGACCGATATATCAACTACCGCACAATTTGTTATCATTCTTCCCAACGGTAAGCCAGTTGAAATATTCTGGGGTTTCCTCTATCCTCTAGTCATGGTGCTAAGACAATAGCAGAGTGTTTAAAATTTTCTTTGAGCGAAGTTGTGGATAATAGAGATAAGTTGATTTCACAAGATTACGATGGAGCAAATGTAATGAGTGGTCACCATTCAGGGTGCAAGTTCTCATCAGGGAAGATTTTAGGCATGCTCATTATGTGCACCGTTATGCCCATTCTCTGAACTTATTGTTTTGTTTTTTGTTTTTTCTCTACTTGCTTTACGTCGCACCGACACAGATACTGTAGGTCTTATGGCGACGATGGGACAGGAAAGGGCTAAGAGTGGGAAGGAATCGGCCGTGGCCTTAATTAAGGTACAGCCCCAGCATTTGCCTGGTGTGAAAATGGGAAACCACGGGAAACCATTTTCAGTGGGGTTCGAACCTACTATCTCCTGAATAGCGGATACTGGCCGCACTTAAGCGACTGCAGCTATCGAGCTCGGTTCTGAACTTATTCATGGCACAGGTGACAGGGGGGAGAGGAGATATTTAGGGGGCGATTTTTCCTTTTGTTGAACCCCCAGTGACGAAAGTCACGCGTTGCCACTGAGAGAGAATGACATTCTATTATCCTCTACAAAAACGTTTTCCAAATCTGCAGAATGGCATCAAAACATGTGAGCCTTCGAATTCTTAGAAAGGTCACGGCAATGAGTAGCAGAGTTATAACGCGTCCGCGGTACCTGACGCTTAGTAAAATTAAGTTTTATAGACAGCAGGAATATTTACATGATGGATCGTCTTATTGTAAGGATGCACAGGCCCCGATTTCAAGTACCGTAGTTAGCACCCTGGGCAAGCAATAATTAGCGCCCCCCCCCCCCCCCGCTCCTTTTTCTGTTCCACTAAAATAATAATTGTTTACAAATCAAAGATTCAAGTTTTTAATATGAGTTTTAAAACTGCACATTATGCAAATAAAGTTCTCATAATTAAATTTATCAAGTTAAATAAAGGTAACAGCCAAATAAGGATCATTCTGTATTCATTTTCATTTTAAAAGCCCTTGGTTTGTGTGTAAGTAAATAGTTTTAGAAATAAGACACATAGATCCTCCGTGGCTCGGGCGGCAGCGCACCGGCCTCTCACCGCTGGGTTCCGTGGTTCAAATCCCGGTCTCTCTATGTGAGATTTGTGCTGGACAAAGCGGAGGCGGGACAGGTTTTTCTCCGGGTACTCCGGTTTTCCCCTGTCATATTTCATTCCAGCAATACCTTCCAATATCATTTCATTTCATCTGTCATTCATTAATCGTTGCCCCAGAGGAGTGCGACATTCCTATCCTCTCCGCTAGATGGGAGCTTCATTCATTCCATCCCTGGCCTGGTTGAGTGACTTAAGAAGTTCAAGTTCATCACCCTAGTCCGACTCGTTGGCTGAACGGTCAGCGTACTGGCCTTCGGTTCAGAGGGTCCCGGGTTCGATTCCCGGCCGGGTCCGGGATTTTAACCTTCATTGGTTAATTCCCGTGGCTCGGGGACTGGGTGTTTGAGCTGTCCCCAACATCCCTGCAACACACACCACACATAACACTATCCTTCACCACAAAAACACGCAGTTACCTGCACATGGCAGATGCCGCCCACCCTCATCGGAGGGTCTGCCTTAGAAGGGCTGCACTCTGCTAGAAATAGCCACACGAAATTATTATTATTATTATTAGTTCATCACTCTGCTTTTTAGCAGCGCGTTTTCTGTCTTCAGCACCACTTAACTTCTTACTCAAGGTTAAATACTGAAAAACACGAGGTAATGAGGTGATCAGGTTGATGGTGAGCGGATGTAAACAGGGCAGTGGCTGCCTAGAACAACACGGTTGCCAAGCCACCAACTGCAATTGCCTACCGAGAACGCGCACGAGTTAAATAATGCCTTTCTTATTGTTTGCAGTAATTTAATTCCCTTCATAAAATTTAAATATATAGATTAAATTCAGGTTTTAAAGTTAGAATAGTTCAAAGTGTTTTATATAGGCTAATAAAATAATTGGAATAATTTGTGGAAAGTAAAAGTAATTTGAGTGAAATGAATTTAAGACGTAATTCACGCAGGCCATAATCACTGGATACGCCGGCCGCCGCCCCTCAAAAACTGGCGCCCTGGGCAATTGCCAGTCCGCCCATTTGTAAATTGGGGCCTGAGGATACGTGGAACGGGTATTGCCGGAAAAATTTCAATGGGTTCTCGTCAATGTTATGCCAGTTTTAAGTTAATGGCTATTAAACACTCGGAAATGTATAATAATTGTGCAACCGCAAGAAAATACGGCATAGGCCTAATTAAAGCCCATATTCGGCGTTACCGTGAACACAAAGACAGCTTATAAATGCGTACTGCACAAAAAATGCATTCAGTGGCCCGCAACAAGGATCCTTTAAAGAAGTTGAAGATGAAACTGTGAGGTATGTGCACAAAAATGCAAGGGCGGAATTGCCATACCGCGGCGCAATAAACTCGTTCGTTGACTTTCGAAGTCCGCGATTAAGACCTATACATCGCTAGCCGCTGAAGTTGGCCGAATCCGGCAAGCAAGACGTGCGTGTAGAGGCAGCCAGTTATATCTGACGCTGAGTGAAAGTAACAGTTTCATAGTAAGCAAGAATATTTTCCTGGTGGATCGTCGTATTGTAGAGACGCGTGGAATGTGTATTGCCGGCAAATTTTGAACGAGTTTGCTTCGATATTGTGATGCCAATTTTAAGTTAATGGTTATTAAACCCGCTGAAATAAAGCATAATTCTACAGCCGCAAAAATACGGCATAACTAAAGCCAATGTTCGGCGTCTACAGTCTAAAAAGGCGTACTGTATAAGAAAAGACATTCATATGATTTTACAAAGCCTTCTTAAGCCTGATTACATTTTTTTTAAGGAAAAAGTGGGAGTCCTTTTGGATTTGGAGAAATACGGTATTATATATTTTTCAGAATGAAATTAAACACACACTTTCACGTAGTATCGGATTTCGAAAAACAACAAACAAGTAAGCTGCAGTGTGGATATTGTCAGCGAAAACTCAAATTTTGTACAAACTCATTGCCATTTCATACTGAATTTAATGTGTATGGGGTTTTCCTAACTTTTACAACAAATCGTATATAACGACAATCCGCTATAGCGAGTAATTTTTCGCCATTGTAAATTATCGCTATAACGGACTTCTACTGTACTTGGAAGTAGAGAATACGTCAAAACTGAAAATGCATTCACCCTGATCACCAAGCCATCGAAATCTTCCTGCCTATGCCAAGGACAATTCGATTCAAACTGCAAAATAAAGTCATATTTGCATGGAAAAAACTGATTTTTTAAATTAATAAGGGACTTTTTATCCCTGTGTCCTTGGTATATGATTAAAGAGTCCCACTCTGTGGGTGAAGCTATGAGCATTTTTTATGACTTACTATATGCGGTCATAAAATACAGCGTACCATTTTGAAAACTTAACGTCAGAAAATATCCTTCTTGGTATGATTCAGAACTAATCCAGAAACTGAAGGGAAAAGAAAGGGTGAGAAGGAAATACAAAAGATCAGGCCAAGAGTACGACTATGTGCAGTTTTCCACATTATGAGGTGAATGTAAAAAATATGCAGCATGCTAAGTACAGGGACTACATTAGGTCGGTAGAAGATGATGTCATCACACACCCTAAGTGCTTTCGAAATTTCATTAATAATAATAATAAACGGAAACCTTCCTATCTGTCTCCCACTATGCTAATAAACGGAACAGAAATCCACGAGAAAGATGAAATTCTAAACACATTCGGGTAAACTTTCACAAAGTACTATCCTACTTCCGAGCCCTGCAATGCAACTTTTTCTCACCCATTTTCAATAGCTGCAGTGTCTGCTCAAACTTCTGTAACAGAAGTGACAGACGTGACAGGGATCCTCTCGTCGGTAGATATCAACAAATCATGTTGGCCTGACAAGATACCTGGCATCGTTCTCCGTGAATGTGCTTCTCAACTGGCAATTCCACTACGTGAAATTATAAAGGAATCATTTAAGTGTGAGCGTTTTCCAGCCGAGTGGAAAAAGTGTTATGTAATCCCTGTCTTCAAGAAAGGTGTTATTTGATAATTATAGACCAGTAGTGCTGCTTTCACTTGTATCGAAGGTGGTGGAGAAAGTCATATATAATTGCCTGTATGACTCTTTTAGTCAGTGCAGAGACCCATCACAGCATGGATTCGTTAAAGGCAGGTCAACCGTTACCAATCTGGTAGTTTATTTATCTTCAATTTCAGATGCATTGGACAAAGGTAAACAGGTTGATGTGATATATACTGATTTCTGCAAACCCTTCAACTCTTTACAACATGAGGCCTTGTTGAAGAAGTTGTCAGCTTATGGAGTGTCTGGGAGTATATTTTAGTGGCTGAAGAGTTACGTGACAAAACGAATTTTTGTCAAGTCTGAGGGTTTGATCTGTGACCCCAACCAATCTTCATCTGGCATCCCACAAAAATCACTGTTAGGGCCTCTTCTATTTGTTTTGTTTCTGAATGTTATTACTACAGTCGTTCAGAGCAGTGAATGTCTCTTGTACGCTGATGACTTGAAACTATATAAAGTCATAAATGAAGACAATGATGGCGATTGTCTACAGAAGATTTGAAACAAATGTGCGAGTGGTGTGATAAGTGGTCCCTCAGAGTTAAGTGTGGTGAGTGGTCCCTCGAGTGGTGTGGTAAGTGGTCCCCGAGTGGTGTGGTGAGTGGTTCCTCAGAGTAAAGTGTGGTGAGTGGTTCCTCAGAGTTAAGTGTGGTGTCATGCCATTTACTCGGAAATTAACACCTGTATTTTACAGGTATAAAATCAGTGGAGAAAGTTTAAATCGTGTGGAGGAGTTTAATGATCTAGATGTAATTCTTAGTAACAGGAATGGCTTATCCTTTGAGAAACACATCGATGGTATTATAAAGAAATCTTTCAGATTCCTGGGATTTGTCAAGAGGAATTGTAAAGATTTCAGTAATATTTCATGTGTCAAAACACTGTTTTGTTCCCTGGTGAGACCCTGTCTCAAGTATGGTTGTGAGGTGTGGCTCCCGTACAGATAAGGTTCATGAAGTGGATTAGTTTTGTATTCCTGGGCATGCCACTCTCTTCAAGCAGGTATGAAGAGTTTGTGAACATTCTTGGAATGAATACGCTGGCAACGCGCCGAAACTGTGCAAACGCAATGTTAGCGATTAAATGCTTGAAGAGTAAAGTGGACAGTCCAGCTATACTGGGGTTGATCCCACTTCATGTTCCAAGCAGACGAACAAGGCAGAAATACACATTTCACCTGCCCAAATGTAGGACGGTTGCACATGAAAATTCTTGGTTCATGCAAACCCTTAGGACAATAAATCAGCTGGAAGTGTCAATCAACATTTTTGATCACCCTTCCACTGCAATTGAGAAAGTTCTTTTCCAGGATGGAATGTGATAATTTTGTAAATTATGTTAATTAATCTGAGGAATTTTTTGAGGGTGCATATCTGTGTGTTTATATATATATTTGTATGTATTATTTAATTTTCTAGCACATTATCTGTAACTGGGACATCCTCGAGGTGATATATTCTACTCTACTCAGTTCACATTGTTTCTGAACACCCTGTATGTATATAAAAAGGATGCCCTTCTCAACTACCCTCCTACGAGGCTATTGACACTTCATAGAATGGGACCACATACCCACATACTCTCGCTCCATCAACATTGTCCATTTGGCATTGTGAGGCTAACCAAGAGAATGAAAGGCTACCAAAACTGGAAAGCAGCCAATCACTGGCATGCAGCACTACAGAGAACATTCCACTCATTACCAGTGGGACAGCCGAGCAGTCCCTCAACAATAACATTTCTATTGTTCTTTCCTTCTTTTTCTTCCAGTACAGATTGACATGACCACCAATTTTAAACCAATTAACAGTACACTTAATGTGGATACTGTCATCTGTGTTTTACATCATTTTAAGTGTAATTTTAAACATTTCATCACACCTGGGCAACTGGAGTGGGACTGATTATGATGATGATGTAATATACTTCCAAAAACTGGTTTTGATAAATTGAATTACCATGTGCATCATCAGCACTGTTTTAGAAAAAGTCTTTTTCATTTTGTGATGACTTAACAAGCAATGTCTACCACACATGTACCTGAATGCATTACGATAATTTGAGAGTCTGATTAACATTTTTGTTGACAGGTTCACCGCACAGGAAGTGGTCAGCAAGTACAACATCTTCGGAGTGACTGTCGCCGAGGTGGAGATCGACCTTCTGACCGGACAGCAGATGGTAAGTGTGGTGGTGAAGTCTCTATACAGGTGTTGAGCTCCAGTAACCCCTATTCCTCTATCAACATTCCCCCACCATGAGGCAGTCACCCTGCTGTCTCTATTTCAGTTGATTGTGAGCTGTGTTGTGGTGGAAATTAACTCTCTTCCCATTGTAGTTCGGCCCATCATTGCTTGTATCTCTTTCCATTGACTTCTTTGCAATTTTATCCACTTTTCCTTGCACCATATGTGACTCATTGCATGGAAAGGGACCTAAAGTAGGATTTTTCATTTTTGTGGTTCTAAAATTGCCAAAAATACTAAGAAAGAGTTCATGCTTCTTGGTGCAATACTTCAGAAGATATTATTTATTAAGAAAACTGTAATTTGAAAGAAACACAAATACAGCCTTCACTAATTTTCTTACCAATTGTGCAAAGTTTCCATGACATTGAGTGATGAAGACTCGAACTGCTGTGCGACTTAGTTTCTTTAAGAAGACCCATAGGTAGCGCAAGAAGTCAAAACATAGAAATACAATTTTTACACCAGAGACACTTTTGCTCAGCTATGCAGTAAAATTTCCATCGCCAACTCTAGGTCCCTTTCTGCGCAACGGGTCACATATGTTGAAACCATTTCACTGTAGGATCTGTCATTTTCTCCTGGATTAGCACATTGCCAAATCGTTTCTTACATTCACAATCCAATCTAGCGAGGCTGGCTCACTTGCTGTGTTGTCAGCCAACGAGGGAGTGATGTGTTGGTCTTTCACCTGGCAATTTTGTTTGTGACTGCATTATTCCTCATGTTCTCGTTTTCAATAAGTTGGCTAACTTCAACATTTTAATGTTCATGAGAAATGTATAAAAAGCAGTGTAGCCTCTAATATGCATGTTTCCACAAGAGTACCAACAGACAATGGTATTAATGTCAACTTTTATCTGATTAAGAGGCGGCCGAAGTCAGTTCTAGATTCACATTTTATTTCAAAATATCGCCAGTAGTCTCGTTGATGTCGACAACTAACTCCACTGATAGTTTCATCGCGGGTGCATAGATGGCAGTACGAAAGGCCAAGGCCGAACGAGCGATTCCCCTCTCACCCTCCAACGTCACATAGTCTGTCACCAGGAAGTTGTGATACAGTACTTGCACGGAGCTGATGGTGTTGACATTTGTACGGAATGCGAAACATTCCAGGAAATTATTGAGCATGGGTTAGTGCTGAACAAAACAGTCAAAATAAGGTACTGTTTCCGACAAATATAAATGAAATGGCGTATGGCTTTTAGTGCCGGGAGTGTCCGGAGACAAGTTCGGCTCGCCAGATGCAGGTCTTTTGATTTGATATCCGTAGGCGACCTGCGCGTCGTGATGAGGTTGAAATGATGATGGAGACGACACATACACCCAGCCCCCATGCCAGAGAAATTAACCAATTATGGTTAAAATTACTAACCCTGCCGGGTTTGTTCAGTGCAGTGTTTTTTATATTCTTAGTAATATGTCTCACCTCTGTGGTGTAGTGTGTGATTAGCTGCCACCCCCAGAGGTCCGGGTTCGATTCCCGGCTCTGCCACGAAATTTGAAAAAGTGGTACGAGGCCCACTCAGCCTCGAGAGGTCAACTGAGTAGAGGTGGGTTCGATTCCCACCTCAGTCATCCTAGAAGTGGTTTTCCGTGGTTTCCCACTTCTCCTCCAGGCAAATGCCGGGATGGTACCTAACTTAAGGCCACGGCCGCTTCCTTCCCTCTTCCTTGCCTGACCCATCCAATCTTCCCATCCCTGCACAAGGCCCCTGTTGAGCATAGCAGGTGAGGCCACCTGGGCGAGGTACTGGACATTCTCCCCAGTTGTATCCCCCGACCCAAAGTCTGTAACTCCAGGACACTGCCCTTGAGGCGGTAGAGGTGGGATCCCTCGCTGAGTCCGAGGGAAAAACCGACCCTGGAGGGTAAACAGATTAAGAAGAAGTGATATGTCTGAAAATTCAGGAGCGGGTTCGAATCCCACTGTCGGCAGCCCTGAAGATGGTTTTCCATGGTTTCCCATTTTCACACCAAGAAAATGCTGGGGCTGTAACTTAATTAAGGCCACGGATGCTTCCTTCCAACTCCTAGGCCTTCCCTATCCCGTCGTCGCCATAAGACCTATCTGTGTCGGTGCGACGTAAAGCCACTACTGTAGCAAAAATAAATCAGAAGACGAACCTGTATCTAAAAAGGAAACGAGGAGTGGTAGACAAACAAACTCACACGCGTAATATTATTCGGAATGCAAGGGTAAAAGGAGAAGGTTATATTTCTTACTCAGACAAGGAAGTACCTGGTCTGAGCCCTACATTATTCTTTGTTATTGTTTGTTTTAGGTGCCCATCAATATCAAGAAGATACGTGAACTAAATGCCTTAAAACCTTACCTGATGGAATATGAATACTTTTATGACAGCATTTTACAATGGCCTACTACAGAGACAGAATGTGCTGTGGAGTTTGTTTATGAGGACTGATTACCTACTGTCATGATGAGCAGGCATTGCTGATTTCATCCTTTTGTATCAGCAATACAGTCTAAACCTATTAAAATGTTTTTTTTAACAAATATGGTGTTTATGACAAAATCCCTTCAAAATTCAAGAACCATCCCATAAAAATAAGTTTGCAACACTCGTTTATTTCAGAAACCAGTTAAGTGGAAATTTGTTCCGGTTTTTTACGGCAAAGTTAATAAGCACAACATATTTTTCCTTAGATAGAAATTATTAAGAGATATAATACTTTCAAGCTAAAATATTAAAACCCCTACCGTCAGGCCCCGATTTCAAGTAGTTAGCGCCCTGGGCAAACAATATTTAGCCGCCCGCCCCTCTGCTCGTTCTAAAAAATAATTAAATATTACAGTTTTCAAGATTATGAGTTTTTAAACAGCACATTATGCAAATACAGTTAATTCTCATAATTAAAGTTATCAAGCCAAATAAAGATAACAGCCAAATAAGAATGAGGCTGTTTTTATTGTTATTTAAAAAGCCGTTGGTTCAGTTTGATAATTTGTATGTAAGTAAATAATTTTAGAAATAAGACACGTTTTCTTCATAAAATTTAAATATATAGATTAAATTCAGGTTTTAAAGTTAGAATAGTTTAAAGTGTTTTATATAGTCTAATAAAATAATTGGAAAAATTTGTGGAATGTAAAAGTAATTTGAGTGTAATGAATTTAAGACGTAATTCACGCAGGCCATAATTACTCGATCCGCCAGCCGCCGACCCTCAAAAACTGGCGCCCTGGGCAAATGCCCGGTCCGCCCATTTGTAAATCGGGGCCTGCCTACCGTAACATATTGTCTGATGCTAGACAGTTTCTTTCATTTTCCCAAAAATGACAGATTTGGCGCTTGACTTGTTTCTGAAATAATCGATTCAATTAAGGTACAGCCCCAGCATTTGCTTGGTGTAAAAATGGGAAACCACGGAAAACCATCTTCAGGGCTGCCGACAGTGGGGTTCGAACCTGTTATCTCCCGAATACTGGATACTGGCCGCACTTTAGCGACTGCAGCTATCGAGCTCGGGTTTTAAGTATCTAGAACCGCCACTGCCCATATTGTAATAGGCTACAACTGAAAGAGGAACAACATATATTTATAGCAATTTATTCTTATTCTACTAAACCTTAAAATAGTTTTATAAATGTATACACACAGAGATAATACAGAAACATGTAGCAACTACTATTCAGTATGCGGATTCTCAACCATTACTACATCTCTTTCTGTAACGTTACGCCATTTAGCCATTCTTTTAGTGAGATATGTCGTAGCTTATTCGAACTGACGATTCACCTCCGACCTATTCACCTCCGACCTACAATTACCAATAAAAATAAGTTAATTGTCTTAGTTTGAATAGTAAATATCATTGCGTCACTAATATAACAAAGACAATTCAATAAAGTCGGATAACACCTCCCTCAGATAAGGGAGCTGTTCAAAGTTCATTCGCAATTTCATGGTGTTCTTCACCAACATATTTGTCATATTCTTCGGCGTGTTTTAAAGAATAATGTCGATGAATGTTATTTTTTTTTTTGCTAGTGGTTTTACGTCGCACCGACACAGATATGTCTTATGGCGACGATGGGATAGGAAAGGCCTATGAGTTGGAAGGAAGCGGCCGCGGCCTTAATTAAGGTACAGCCCCAGCATTTGCCTGGTGTGAAAATGGGAAACCACGTAAAACCATCTTCAGGGCTGACGACAGTGGGATTCGAACCCACTATCTCCGGGATGCAAGCTCACAGCCGCGCGCCTCTAACCGCACGGCCAGCTCGCCCAGTGTTAACATTTTTAATAAAGTTTAATGACTTATTACAAATCAAGCATTTTGCCATTCCATTGCACTCGGTAAAAAGATACGGCATAATAAAACACGACAAAATATAATGTGCTATTGAAAGGTCATACCACAACTAGCGAGTAACAAAGTATTGTCAGCGTGTCCACTGCCGCTTGTTATGAAGCAAGGGTGAGGAAGCGACTGATAGCAGCTGAAGATCTCGCTCACCACATCCCTGCGTGGGTAAGAGCTAATCTGTCATCATCCCTCTTCAAGGACAAGGCGCTGCGGCATCTGACGGAAACTGGCTGAACTACCAGCACTAGAATTCGGCCGACACTCGGTAGTCAATAAGCAGAGCTTTATTAAAATCACGATTAAATATATAAAGAAACCCTAATTTTGAAGTATGTTAAAGTAGCCCCTTAGAGAAAAATATAAACTTCGCTACGGTATAGTTTGCTTCCAATTTGAACACCATCTTGACTTAAAACAAGTTTAGGAAAACCACGGTTCAGAGCTCAATTTCATATGGAGATTCGTTATTTTAATTACCGTTTTATAACTATATTTGCATTTCTTTTTGAAATGTTTTTGCACTAATGAAAAGTGTATCACAGACTACCCTGCGCTATAAAAACATAATAATTTTACCTTGTTCCGTTTCCTTATAAAAACTCTTACAAACCTTTGACCCATGTTACAACAACTACTGAGCTGGTGGCCGGCCGTTCCAGCTCCGGCCGCCTCTTAAGTGTTAAGTTTTGGATACAGATTTCATGGAATATCTTTTAACAACTGTGTATATATGTGTGTGTTTTTATGGTGATTTATAGTCCTTAACTTATCCGGATTCAACTCCATAAGACTGTCATTTTATCTGATTGATCGTTAAGTATTAGATACAGACTGTGATGAACATTTTGAATGTGCATATGTTAGGAGTTTCAGCGATTATCTCTGGTCTTAGCTTCTTGAGATTTAACCCCAATTGACTTGTTTTATTAAGATATTTGGAATGTTACTATGTCCTTGTCTTGTTGTGAATAGTCGTCATATCGGCTGGAACTAAAGTAGAACGCAGCCCGGAAGGCAGTTTCGTTGCGCAGAGAGAGACAGAAGTATGAGGTGCGGTGGTGCCAATTTGCCTACTCATAACAGCATCTATGTGTAAACATTTCTTCATCCAGTTATATCTTGAATTCCAAAGCGATGACCTATATTTTCCGTGGGCTTAAACGTTTCCTAAAAGTCCAAATTAATTTTTAACATCAAACCCCGAGAAAGTGTTGAGGGAAATTTTCGAGATATTAAAGAAGTTAAATGGAAGTTGAGAGAAATGAAAGCGAAGTGCAGAGAGCATAACAGCATGTATGTGTAAACATTTTTTCTTCCAGTTATATCTTGAATTCCAAAGCGATGACCTATATTTTCCGTGGGCTTAAACGTTTCCTAAAAGTCCAAATTAATTTTTAACATAAAAACCCGCGAACATGTTGAGGAAAATCTTGGAGATATAAAGCAAGGTAAATGGACGGTCCAGTTTCAGTGCCTTAGGATATTCGCCATTTTGATACATATCAAATATTGTTTAAACGCAGAACATTTTTATTGAAATCATGGAGGACCGTCACTGGCTTCTTCCTCGAAGGGTTCTTCTCTGGCAACCTGAACACCGTATTATTTTTATTTCTGAAGCTTGTTTTATCCTCTGTATTGTTCGCAGGCCGATACCACACGTGGGTGCTGTCTTCTTTTGAAGCGTGGCAACATGGCGTTCCTCACCTTCTCCGCCTATGAACGCCTGCTGCTGCATGCTTACCAAATGCAAATACACTTTAAATACTATTTCCCTCGCCTGTCGACGGAATACTTGTCTTTTTGCTCTTCCTGGATCTATCTTACACACGCAAATAGTTCCCTAAATTCGTTGATTATGATATTTACAAATAATACTCGAAACATTCACTCGTGACCCGCACAAACAGGTACCTCTTACTGAAATGATTCTATTGGCTCAGCGCAAAAGCACGTCATACTACAAAGCGCGCGAATGTTACTGCGCAACCCTCTTCAAACCGCCTTCCGGGCTGCGTTCTACTCTAGTACTATTCAATGAAACATTGTGTATTGATTAGGTGGTTAAATTAAGGCTTTTAGTAAGAAAAAGTAAGGTGGTTATTGTCAGCAAATTTTAGATCCAAGATCTAACTTCATTGCTTGCAGCAGCCCTCAATTTAAAATGCTGCAATCTTGTTGATTTTTCTCTTCTTTTTTTTAACCCTCTTTTTTTCTTTTTCTTTTTTTTTGCTATGGGCTTTACGTCGCACCGACACAGATAGGTCTTATGGCGATGATTTTAACCCTCTTAGTGCCAGGCCCAGGTGCTCAGAGTATGCCAAGAGTGCCAGACAGATTTAGAGAATTTTGCAGGTTCTCACTCTCTGGACTACATAATTCACAAATATTATAACTATGATTTGAAATTTGTATTAAATGTTAACGAGAAGCCACTCTTACTGCTGAAATAAATTAGAACACTAAAATGCTCTTGGGTATTTTGAAAAAAAATATATATATTTTCCAAACAATTTTAAAATGCCAATATAAAAGGTCCGTTATTGGACATTACATATTTTCCAGCTAACTCATTCTTGGTTGCCAGCGTTTCGCCCTCATGTGCTAGGGTGGGCTCATCAGTTGGTACCTAGCACACCTACCAATACGCTGGCTAGTGCATGCCATGGAGGCCACTGCGTAGGCTAACTGGAGCCACCGGCAGTGCCAATGCACTAAGAGACTTTGTCTCATTATCAAAAATTGATGCCTGCTTGGCCATCAGATGACATAGATGTTGATTCCCACAGGGAATCTGAAATATTTGTCCTGAATGAGTAAATTTATATTTCAGATTCCCTGTGGGAATCAACATCTATGCCATCTATGTCAAACAATTTTAAAACACGAAAAATTAAAAATCAGAAACAAAACACACAAAAAACAGAAAATTCAACTTGACGATAAAATTTGATGACTTCTTCGAAATGTCCTATTTCAGACGAATAAACATGTAAAGTTTCATATTTTTATCTTCAGTATTTTACGAGTTATGTACAATAGTATTGTAATATACAATGGGCATGTTCAACAATGGGATCGAACCTGGAACATGGGTTGTAGTCAGGGTAACCAGATGGTGATAGATTACCATTGTTCACAAAATGAAAGAATCTCAAGATCAATTGAAATCTGTTTCTTGAGAACATATTTCCAAACCATGGAATATAAGGGGAGTTTTTGACCCAATAAGAAAATATGATCGGCCTTCTAGTTATACCCATTTCCAACAAAACAGAAATGAAAGCCTTCATTTCAGTCAATGTAATCGGGCGCCACTGCTGTACTCTGGCTTGTGGTGAAAAGACATGATTTCTCATATCTGTTTGTCTCTGTAGTTACGAGGTTCCATAATTGAGCCGTGAAAAATAAAATAAAAATTCGCTAGAGGTTAGCGCCTGACAAAGGGGCGTGTCTCGGGCCAGGGGTATCATAATAATCAGGTGAGGGTTGGTATTTTGCATCTTGACCTAATTGAATTTCACGGAAAACAGGAAATTCTTGCTGTTGGATATTGTTAGAGCCGTCAGCATAATCAGTACTGTCACTTAGACGGTCATTACTACTTTCAATGTTTACACTCGGACAATGAGCACGTGGTTGAGTGTTTACAGAAAACTCGCTGTTATCACTCCAAATAACACTTTCACTTTCCTATTCCTCACTACTTGGAGGAATGTATTCCTCATCCGAGTCTTCATGTAAAGTTTCTTCACTAAAAATTATTAAGATAAACAGCCAGTTCTTCATCGTTAACAAAATAACTTCTCCCGCTAGTTGCCATTTTACTCATGCAGCATGGAGAGCATACGTCGTAGAAAAACACGGACTTAAAAAATTCAATGCGTGATAATGAATGAATTTGCGCACCATCTAGCGGCATAGTTAAAATCTAATGACAAGTTTCTATGGACTCGACACATAAGATGTTGCAATCTGACGGCCCAAGTTGTACAAAGTAGTATAGAATTACGCGCTATCCAAACAACGATATATCGTGGTTGGCACTTGACGCGTATATACGAAACAACGATATATCATTGTCTGGCTCTCTACGGGTTAAATCCCTATTGTGCCATTTGATTGTTCCATTCTTGGGTTTGACATTGGAAAGTAACTTTGTTTTTTCTGCTGAATGCTTGTCCCTTACTCACCATGCTGAAACAGAGAAGATCCAGATGAGAAAGATCGTCAGTCCACATCAAAATTATGAGGATCAGTATCACTCAAAACTGCACTCTAAATTTGACCATGCTGAGCTATATTAATATACTGTGAAACTGAACTGTACAATCTCTTATACACTATCTTCTCTGACACCTTTGAAAGCAGGGACAATAACACAACAGGTCTATGTTGTAACCAAGGTTGAGATTTACAAAACACAACTTTATTATTCGCTTCAAATGCAAAATACACTATTTACACAAATAAAACTGAAATTTAACTTGAAGCAAAATGAATTAGGAATCTTGAGAAAGAGTCTATCTTTTGTACACTATATACAAGTTTGCAGTATTTACATCCACTACTATCTAGAAAAGATAGTCCTTGTGATAAGAAAAGTCGATAGTCGAAAACTATCCGAAGTACTGACATAAATGTTTTGGAAAGTCCTTCCTTGCTGAGTTCATAAAAGCAAGTTCAATGTTGGAAGAATTCTTACTTGGCGAAACCAAGGGAGCTTGCATTAATTAAGGAAATATGACGGTATGTAATAATATGACTGGATATGGGCAGCGGACTAAGAGGAGCGGTGACCAGAGGTGAGACCTCGTACTGCCAGAAATTCAGTCCACCTGGCCGAAGCACATTTTCAAGAGGAGTAGCCTCCGTGCTCGACGTAGGGTGTATTCTGGAGCTGGACACCGGGGCAAGTGGGCATCAGGACAGGCTGGGAGTTCCTCTTTATAGTACACACACGACTGTTCAGGCACGCGCACTGAGGGCTGCGCGTCGAGGCTAGAAGAATGACACCAGGCGCGCGTGTAGCTGGCTGGTGGAGCGAGAAGGGAGCGCCGGACATACAACACCCTCCCCTCCTAAATACGCCGGTACGGCGTGAAACGGCGGCGGCGCTGGCGGCGGCTGCGATGCTGGGCCGGAGCTGCTGATGTCTCTGTTGGATTGTCCGGAGCTGGGACCGGGCGGAGTGGCGCTGTCTCGTCCTGAAAGGAACCCATGGTTATTAAATGGTCTAAAGCTCGTTCAGCAATAGATTTATCTGGCTGAGCAATAGAATCAATAGCTGGACATGGGCGGTAGCGCAGACGTATCTGGTCTTGATGGCGGCAGATACGTTTCTCCGTAGTCTGTATTTCGTAGAGACAATGACCCAAAGATCTGCAGATGACTCCAGGTATCCAGAGTGGGTTTGACCTGAATGTCCGGGTGTAGACCTTGTCGTTGACTGAGAACTTCGTTGGTGAGGTCTGAGACTGGGCCGGAAGAGGCTGCAACAGAGAAAGTAAAGTTCTGTGAGGTCGTCCATGGAGCTTCTGTGCAGGAGTGATATTATCAGCGCCAGGCAGAGTTCTGTAGTTGCTTAAGAGTTGGAGCAATGCTTGGTCTTTAGTTAAGCCTGAAGAGACAGCTTTTTTCATACTTCTCTTAAATGTTTGTACAAAGCGTTCAGCTTCACCATTAGATTGAGGGTGAAAAGGCGGTGCTAGGATATGACGAATGCCATTATATGTACAAAATTTCTTAAAAGCAGTAGCTGTAAATTGAGGTCCGTTGTCCGAAATGAGTACTTGAGGTAAGCCTTCTGTAGTAAATATTTTCTGTAGAGCACGAATGGTAGCTTCGGTCGTAGTAGTCGAATGCATATCCACTACATATGGAAAGTGCGAGAGTGAATCGATGACTATTAACCACATGGAATTGAGGAAAGGACCTGCGAAATCGATGTGAACTCGTTCCCATGGAGTAGTAGCAGGAGGCCATGAAGCTAGATCAGAAGACGGGGCGTTCTGATTCAGTTGACATTGTTCACAATGACGGATGAGCTTTTCGATGGCGGCATCAATACCGGGCCAGTAGCAGTGTTGACGTGCTAGTTGCTTCGTTCGGGATATACCCCAATGGCTTTGGTGTAATAATTCGAGAACTTGTTTCTGTAGGCTAAGTGGGATAACCACTCGGAAGATGGTGCCTGCTTCTAGGAGTACGACTCCAGCACGAGTCGTGAGACGATGCTGCATACGATGATAAGGTGCAAGGTGGGCGGGAAGATTGCTCTGAAGAGGCCAACCGTTGCGGATGTAAGTACGCACAATAGCAAGTGTACTGTCCTTATCCGTAGCTTTAGCTATGCAGGTAGCATCAATAGGAAAACTGGAGACAGTATCTTCAAGTTCTATGTCCAACTGAAGACAGTCAGATTCTTGAGAATCGAAGGCAGTATCAGGATCAACTGGTAAGCGTGAGAGGGCATCAGCATTACAATGCTGGGATGTGGCTCGATAGACAATCTGATAGGAATAATCAGAAAGGAACATGGACCATCTTTGAAGCTTTCTGAGGGAATTCTCAGGGATCTTATTACCAGGATGGAATAAGTGGACGAGAGGCTTATGATCAGTAATGATCAGGAAATGGTTGCCATAGAGATATTCATTGAAACGGCGAATACCAAAGATGATGGCTAAAGCTTCTTTCTCTATCTGTGAGTATCGACGTTGATGGTCATTAAGTGTTTTCGAAGCGAAAGCGATGGGGCATTCCCGTCCATGACGATCCTTCTGGGAGAGAACGGCACCGACACCGTAGTCTGAAGCGTCAGTAGCGAGCGTGATGAGCTTGCCGGGCTGAAAATGAGTGAGTTGTATAGCTTGAATTAAGGCGTTGTTGATGGTTTTCCATGCCTGTTGGCATTGCGGAGTCCATTGAAATTTAACACCTTTTTTACGTAGAGCGTTTAATGGAGCTGCCACTGTAGCGAAGCGGGGAATGAACTTATTATAGTAGTTCGCTTTGCCTATGAAGGACTGGAGCTGCTTGAGGTTCTGAGGTGCTGGCATGTTGACGATAGCTGAGACATTCTGTGCACTAGGGCGAATGCCAGTCTTATCTAGTATATGTCCTAGGTAGTGAACTTGAGGCTGAAAGAATGTACATTTAGCGAGATTCGCTCGTAGGCCATTGTCTTTCAATTTCTGGAGAAGGAGGCGTAGATTGTTTAGATGTTCGTGATGATCTTTTCCCGTAACAATAATATCATCCAGGTAGTTAGCACAGCCGGGAATGGAGGCAGTGAGTTGAGCTAAATAGCGCTGAAAAATAGCCGCTGAGGATGAAACACCGAATGGGAGCCGCTGGAGCTGGAGCAGTCCGAGAGGAGTGTTGAGTGTTAGAAATTTCTTAGAGTCTTCGTCTAAAAGTAGCTGGAGATATGCTTCTTTAAGATCAACTCGAGAGAAGAATTGTCCACCAGCGAGACGACGGAATAAGTCTTCTGGACGTGGAATAGGAAAGATATCTGTGTCGAGTTGTGCGTTGACTGTAGATCGAAAATCGCCACAAAGTCGAACATTACCATCCGGTTTCTTGATTACCACTAGTGGAGTAGCCCATTGACTAGAAGTAACTGGTACCACAATTCCCGTTTGTATCCATCTTTCTAATTCTTTCGTGACCGGGTCTTGAAGTGCTAGGGGTACTGGACGTGCTTTGAGGAAGCGAGGCTTAGCTCCGGATTTCAGCTGTATGTGAGCTGTATAGTCTTTTGCTGTTCCGAGCTGAGAGTCGAAGACTTCAGGAAACTGCTTTAGGAGATCGGTAACGTCAGAAGTAGGATGCAATGTAGGTACAACGTTAATGTTGTCATGTATCTGGAAACCAAATAAGTTAAATAGATCCATGCCCATAATGTTGGATGCAGTGTAGTTGTTAACTACGAGAAGAGGAATGGCCTTCTGAATTCCTTTATAACTAGCCTGAAGCTGGATTTGACCTTTAATGTCAATTTTCCTTTTGTTAAACGTCACAAGCTGGATGTCAGCTGGAGAGCATGAAGGGGAACCTAAGTCATGGTAGGTAGCCAGATTAATAATAGAGACAGGTGATCCAGTGTCTAATTGAAAATCGACAGATCGAGTAGAGAATGAGAGAGGAACGATGATCTTGTGAGAATTCCTTGTGGGAAGAATAAGATTGATCTGATCAACTTCCATGTCTTGGCGGGGCTGTATATGCTTCGGGAGTGCTGCAGGAGCCTTAGCAGGGCGGAGCGAACTCCGACATACAGTCTTAATGTGTCCAAGTTTATTACATCGTTCACAAGTGGCTTTGAAAAAACGACAGTCACGACGTTCATGATGCTTGAAACAGCCTCGGCAGGAAGGCAGGAGTTTCGAGGTGCTTTTAGAATTGGGCTTCCTTGTAGCAGTACTAGAGGGAACCTGGCGAGAATGCTTGGTAGAGAGCGCCTTATCTGGACGGTTCACTGTAGCAGAGGACTTGCGGGCCTGAGTCGAGACTTGAGCAACTTCGTGTGGAGAAGCTATGGCTGCGGCAGTCTTGGTAGTAAGCTCATAAACCGTAGCAATACGCTGGACGTCTTCTAAAGAAGGGTTACTCTGCTTGACAGCGTCAAAACGTATCTTGTCCTCAGGAGTATGTAAAATTACCATGTCCCGAATGAGAGAATCAGTGTAGGGTGAACCACAACCGTCCTTGGAGCATATGAACTGGCAGGGTTTAGCTAGACCACGCAATTCAGTTATCCATTCAGTATGTGTCTGATGGGGTTGCTTTCTGCTCTGAAAAAATTTATAGCGAGCAGCCACTATGTGAGGAGCTTTGGCATAATGTTCAGTGAGACGGGCCAGGAGCTGTGCGAATGGTACCTCAGAAAGGTTTTCTTCTGGACTTAATTTACGTAGTAATTCACACGTAGCATTGCCAACCGAACTAAGAAATAGTGCGCGGCGGCGTTGATCATCTGTGACAGAATGGCAGATGAAATGCTGTTGTAAGCGTGCTAAATAAACTGACCATTCTTTCTTAGCCGGATCAAAAGCAGAGAACGGAGGAATAGCTGATGGCTGTGTAGAGACAGAAATAGCTTGAATAGCCTGAATTAATGCTGCCTGTTGTTGTTGCATAAACTGTTGTTGTTGCTGCTGTAAGGCTTGGAATACCGTAGCGAGTTGCTCAGCGGTAGCCATTGCGAGATGCGTGCAATAAAGAGCAAGGAGAGCTGTGTGTCAGAACTGGTTGTAGGCGCGACCTTGACCGGTATATGCTGGGAGTGAGAGAGAGAGCAAGCAAACACGCTGGAGCGTGCCACATAGGTGGAGCGCACGTCAGAGAGCTGTGGAATGTCTGTTGAGTGGGCGACACACTGAGCACTGATTGACTTCGTCGCCAATGTCTAAGTGTATGAGGGCACTGAGTTTGCTGTACCTCGTTGTGAAGGAGTGGATGAATTGCAAGTTATTATCCTGTTGCCACAGAGTTGGTGACTGGGGCCGATGAATTGGAGTGTCCGTTGCGGTCTTTTTTTCTTTTACCTCGTCGCCATAGAGTTGTGTTGTAACCAAGGTTGAGATTTACAAAACACAACTTTATTATTCGCTTCAAATGCAAAATACACTATTTACACAAATAAAACTGAAATTTAACTTGAAGCAAAATGAATTAGGAATCTTGAGAAAGAGTCTATCTTTTGTACACTATATACAAGTTTGCAGTATTTACATCCACTACTATCTAGAAAAGATAGTCCTTGTGATAAGAAAAGTCGATAGTCGAAAACTATCCGAAGTACTGACATAAATGTTTTGGAAAGTCCTTCCTTGCTGAGTTCATAAAAGCAAGTTCAATGTTGGAAGAATTCTTACTTGGCGAAACCAAGGGAGCTTGCATTAATTAAGGAAATATGACGGTATGTAATAATATGACTGGATATGGGCAGCGGACTAAGAGGAGCGGTGACCAGAGGTGAGACCTCGTACTGCCAGAAATTCAGTCCACCTGGCCGAAGCACATTTTCAAGAGGAGTAGCCTCCGTGCTCGACGTAGGGTGTATTCTGGAGCTGGACACCGGGGCAAGTGGGCATCAGGACAGGCTGGGAGTTCCTCTTTATAGTACACACACGACTGTTCAGGCACGCGCACTGAGGGCTGCGCGTCGAGGCTAGAAGAATGACACTTGGCGCGCGTGTAGCTGGCTGGCGGAGCGAGAAGGGAGCGCCGGACATACAACAGTCTATAGTTATCAAACACCATTTTGTCTCCTTTCTTAAACACTGGTACGACATAACCTTCCTTCCACTCTGACGAGAATGACATATTTATTATGACGATCAGTGGCCTACCTAGCTCAGATGCAGTAGTTTGGAGCTATCCAAAGAAGCAAGAATTGAAGATTCCTCTGCTGGAGAGGTCACTACTGAGGTTAGGCCTCTATCACACTCGGACAAAGTAGACAGATTACACTTTGTGGCAGGTGAGTGATACTTTTCAAAAGTATCTGCAAAACTGTCCAAGATGCTCCTCTTGTCCTGTAATTCTTTCCCATCCTGAAGCATAGTAGATGGTAGGTGAGATGACCTCCATTTGTTCTTTACAAAATTCCAGAAACACTTTGGGCTTGCAGCTAATTTTGATTCCATCAAAGTTATATAGTTTCAGTATTTCTTGACCGCGTATGGTCGTAAATGGCCCTCTCCTTTTCTTTTATCTATAACCTCCGCGTGCTAACTACCTGGGATAGAACAGCGTCTTTTATTACAGCGCGAAGGAGGTTGTAAAAAAAAGGGCTAACATCTCATCAACGGAGGGGGATCTTCGATTAAATTTCAAGGACACAATGAAAGGAGATTTCTCATTTGAGGAAAAGCGGCCTTAGTCCATGTGAACATTAACTTCCTCTGCGGTACAGGGCGCGTAACTCGCTGTAAAGATAAAGTGAATTCTACAGTTTGATGGTTGGACATAATTACCTTTCCGGTTCTGAATTATATGATTATATTTTAAATAGGCAAGATATTTTGCAGTAAATAATGATGTTTCTTAAATATCAGTTATGTTTTACAGTAAAAGTAGGACTGATTTCATTCTTGATGCACCATGAATAGACAGCGGAAGTGGAAGTAAGGAAGGTGCAGGCTTTAAGAACAGAGCCATTTACCAGTCTTGCAATAAGGTTGATAGAAAAGTTAGCACAAACCGAGGCCATCTACTTGCTACGTATTTATTAACATAATGCATCCTAACAAGAACAAACATTGATCAAACCAACCCATTTACAATCATCAGAAGGCAAAACCTTACAAAGGGGGACCTGCCCCTACACTATTTCTATAACGTGAGTGGGGTGTTCCTCGAATGCATTCTCACTCCAATATCATAATACAGTTCTCAATCAATATGAATATTTAACAATTTTAGAGGTGTTTGGCCATATACAAAGGGCAAAATAGTACTGATTGCCCAATCTGCCCAAACATTTTAATTATACAAAACATCAGGGGCTCAGCCTCGTAACCAACATTATTAACACCCAGACATGAACATGTCTTTCAAGACCCGTAACCTCTCCTAGCACAATTACCAACAACATTACATTTTCAAGACTGCCCAAAAGAAACTTGAAGAACATTCTTCCTACCTCCACATCTGTAAATGAAGCAAACGGAATGAGCCGGGCCAGTCAAGTTACTCGCACAGAGCGATCTGAGGACCTCCTTACAAGAGGCACTGACCTCAGTATATACGCCCCACGCCCCCACTCCTTGCAGAAGTGGGGCAAGGCGAGGAGTGACGAGATGGGCGTGAAGGCGAGAAGCAGGCTCGCCAACATAAAGATGGAGAAATCCACCAGCGCGGAAGAAAACTTCCCTCTTCCCTCGGGCCATAAAGGTGAAGGGGCAAAATACAATTTATTAAAGAACAGCAAAGAATAACACATAAAAAATTATCTAAGAATACACACAGATTGATCTGGCCTAATAGATAAGGTCGAAGAAAAAAAATGAACGGTGAGGGAGAGTAATTCATGGTACTCTTAAAAAATTACGGTGACTGGACTTTTCTTTGGCGCAAGGGGAACAATTCCCAAATCTTTCATCACATGGCAACAAAAATATAAGCTAGCGAGAAGTCTACAAGATGAGATAATCGTCTCACTCATCAAATACTCCATTTCGATTCTTCAACACCATTTATATGGAGTTCATGCCATTTAACAGGGTTAATTCTAACCTTTGCCTGCTGCCATTTCTTGATGGATACAGTACTTTTGTATCCATCTCTTGGCACAGGCCAGAGTAAAGTGTAGCTTTCACTGAAGTCCCAGTCTCATCGATGGCTGTGACAATATGGAAGCTGCTGGGGTATGGGTGGTGCTGAGTAATGACATTCAGAACACGACTAGTGCATCTGAGTGTTATGAAAGGTGTTGCTCATAGGGTCAGTCGTGCTGCAATAGTACTTTCTGACCCAGTGAGGCAAACTACCTCACTCCTCGTCTTGCCTAGTACGCCTCATTTTGGTGCTGCCATTGGTTTTTGTGGTTTCCTTATAACCGCATAACCTTTGGTGGTGCTATTTGAGGATCCAACCAGCCTCTGGGCTGATGACCTAACAGACAGACAGACAGACAGACAGACAGACAGACAGACAGACAGACAGACAGACAGACAGACAGACAATTGTAACCTATCATTTTTTTAAACATTAATCTTCTTTATCTTCCCTCAAAATTGTTATTGTGTATTATTCTGTGTCTTATGGCAAATCTAGGGTGTCCTGGCTCAGACTAAATAAGAACTGAGGTTGCATTTGGGAGATGGGAGGAGTTTGAGTCCCACTCTTGGCAGCCCTGAAGATGCTTTCCCATGTGCCTATCTGAATTAATGCCACGGCCACCACCTTACCAATCCTAGCCTTTTCTGTCCTTCCATCGCCAAAAACCTTCAATGTCTTAGTGCAATGTTAAACAAGTAAGATAATAATAATAATAATAATAATAATAATAATAATAATAATAATAATAATAATAATAATAATAATAATAATAATAATAATATATTTTTTTTACGAGGGAAGTGTGGGAAATCTTTCATTAGACACTTGTGAGGGTCCTCCACAAGTGTGTGAGATTCCTACTCACTAAAACCCACACACAATTTTCCCACAACGTATATCTCCGCCCCGGAACTGCTCTCTCATTACTTCAAGGCGGTGTCGTGCTAATTTCTCAGGTTTCTTCTTTCTTATTTCTCCTTACTGCCGTTCATGAGCATTCATATCTCTCTTTTTCTGACGCAGGATGCCTTCTACATATACTGCTATCTGATCTCAAGATTCTTGGTTTCGTAGCATCGCCTGCACAATAGTTTCTGGCGTCAACTCTCCTTGCTCAGTATATAAACATCTTCTCTGAGTTGACCAATGATAGCATACGAAAAATGTGTGAAATACATCGTCTATATCATTGCAATAAATACACGCCGAGTCGCTCACTCTACCTACTCTATGTAGAAATTTCCGGAAGTATCCGTGACCCGTCAGTAGTTGCGTAATGTAAAAGTTAACCTCGCCATGAGCTTGGGCAACCCAATCAGCTAGGTGTGGTATCAGCCGCTTAGTCCATTTTCCTTGAGGATCTTCCTCCCATCTTCGCTGCCACCGCTCCATTCGTTGCCTATAAGCTAGCTCCTTAGCACGCTTCTTTCCGAGCTCTCCTTGAGTTCGCCAGATTTCCTGTCTCTCTAAGGCAAGTAAATCAATCGGTGCTACCGCTGCTATAGTAAGGACTGCAGGTTCGGATACTGTGCGATATACGCAAAGCTGATCTCCGATGTACCGCAGCTATCCTTTGCCAGTATTTTTCAAACTTCAGGGATTCAGCCAAGACTTCGGCACCATATAGAAGTGTCGAGTGAACTATCGACATCAGAAGTCGTCGTTTGCTAGACTTCGGACCTTTAACGTTGCTCATTAATCTACTCAGCGCAATCGTTGCTTTCACCGCCTTATCTGTCACCCGTTTGATATGATCCCAAAAAGTAAGTTTGATATCAAGTGTCACTCCGAGGTACTTTATACTTCTAGATGTTTCGATTTCTGTTTGTCGAATATACATTGGAATGACGGTCGTGATCCTTTTTCTTATCAAGAGAACAATCTCTGTTTTATGATCTGCCAGCTGTAATCTGTGATTCGCCATCCAATCTTTCACCCATCACATTACTTGATTTAGCTTAAACTGAGCCAACTCCAAATTTCGAGCAACTATCAAAACAGCTCTATCATCAGCATAGCCCACTAGTATTGTGTCTTCTGGCATCTCTAACCTCAACAATCCATCATACACTATGTTCCGCATATTTGGGCCAAGGATGGACCCTTGTGCTGCACCAGCTGTGAGCCATTTCACTCTCTGCCCATCTTCTGTGTGATATACTAGAGTACGATCTTTCAAATAATTTCTGATTATGTGCATGAGATACTCCGGTAGTTTGAAAGTATTTTGAAGCGCTTCCAATATGTCATTCCAACTTATCAAGTTGAAAGCGTTCTTAACATCCAGGGTCACAAGGAGTGTCACTTTTCGAGAGTGATGATTACCCATTTGTGCCCTTTTAGCTGTATTCAACATTTCCCATACTGAATCGATTGTCGAATGGCCTCCTTGAAAACCATGTTGACGATCAGAGAGGTCCCCAGCTAGTTGAACTGCTGAAAGTATTCTTGGCTGCAAAAGTTTCTCTAATCTATAGCCCCCAGATTTTCCTTTGCTTATTAAAACTAGCCGAGCTGTTTTCCAGCGAACACTGAACACCCCCGATAGCAGGCAGCTATTGTACATTTTCAGCAGTAGTTGTGGACAGAAATCTGCTATCAGCTTTAATATCTCTGATGGAATACTATCTGGTCCTGGGGCCTTTCTATTTCTAAGGGACCTAATCGCTCTCGTCAATTCTTCTTGTGTAAAAAGTGGCACATCATCTATGAAGTTATCATCATCAACATCAGCAGCAGCAGATGTCTCAGGATGATCTGGGAATAATGTATCCACAATATCCTTCATTGCATTTGAGTCCATGATCAGGTTCGAGAAACTTCCAAGTTTCTTCATAACGATCTTGTATCCTAAACCCCATGGATCGTCATCCACTTCTTTAGCCATTTTCCACCATTTGTCGACTTTACTCTTTTTGATAGCATTTCTCAATTCTTTCTTCGCCGAATTATACTCAGCTGTGAGTGAGGTGTCTTCTTGGCTGACTCGTGCTCTCTGTGCCTTCCGTCTAAGTTGCAGACAACGTCTTTTCTGATCAGCAATATCTTTGGTCCACCAGTACGCTGAACGCTTCTTGTTTCGTGATGTTTTACAAGTCATGGAAAGATCACATGCTCTTCGAATAAGCTCCATGGTGAGCTCAACACATTTCTCAGCCGCTTCTTTCCTTTTATAACAACATATTTGTTCTGTTACACTATCCATTTCATTTCTTAAGATAGCAAGAAATTTTTCTTTGTCCATACTTTCTATATTCACCCGCGTTGGTTTATACGATGTAATATTAATCTGTGAAGTTTCAAGAAGAATACAAAGAGTGATGTACTGGTGATCACTTCACATGTATTTTTCAATCACCCGCCAGTCATTGATATTCGACACGATGTCCTCAGATACAAAAGTCACGTCCGGTATGGTTCCTCTACAACCCCGTCGTCGAAAGGTTGGCACATTTCCAATATTAGTGACCGTCAAACCCAGCCTAGCGGCCATCTCCATAGTTCGGCGCCCTCTAGAGTCATACTGTGGCATACCCCATTCTAGTGCTTGGGCATTGAAATCACGAGCCACGATTAAACCATTGTCAAAACCTTGTAATACGTCCTCTAGGCCATCCAGCTTAGCCTGAAATTCAAATACTGACTCATTTGGCGTAAAGAAACAGCTCACTAAAGTATATCTACCAGTGCGGACCCAAACAAAACCGTCTCCGCATCCTTGGTTTGATACTGGGCATCTACCCAAATCTGGTATCCAAATTGCGGCTCTCCCACAATTATCCACGAACCATCCTGGATGGTCTCTGTCTTGATAAGGTTCACTGAGAAGAAATACGTCTACTCCTATCTCAAAGGTCATCTGCGTCAAAGTATCATTGGCAGTTCTACTCCTGTGCATATTTGCCTGAATAACCTTCATCATTTACTGCTAGTTTTAGCCTTTTCGAGAGCTTCACAAAACGCTGTGCAGGCTTTTGAGCCAAGTACATGACTTCGATTAGCTTCGTCGAAGTTAATGTCTGTGCAAATTATGCATCTCGGATTTGCTTTGCAACCTACCGCCCTATGCCCGGCTTCTCCGCACTTAAAACATATTTTGCTTCTAACTGCACCTTTGCAGTTTCGTGCATGGTGTCCATACGAAAGACATCGAAAGCAGCGAGATACCACGATCCTTTTTTGGATTCCACAAACCTGCCATCCTATTTTAATTTTACCCATATCTAAAAGTTTCTGGGCCTCCTTATCTTCTATCTCAACGATAGCAAGTTTTTGCCCTCTGCTGTTCGGATTATTAATTGAGAGTTTCAGTTCTCCTTCGAAATTCTGAAGATCCTGTCTTACAGCTTCCTCTACATCTAAAGCAGTGGTGATACCGTCCATGTCCTGAATTTCCAAGGTAGTGCGGGGAGTTAAAGATTTCACATCGCCATCCGTTCCAAGGACATCCCTTAAAGATTTATTAAAATTGTCCCTGTTCTCGTTTTGTGTGTCTTTTTTAAAAGCGAGAATAGATCGAATACTCCGGTTTTATTTTACTCCGAATGCCCTTCAAAACATCTGCAAAAGTCTTGCCATTTGTTGGTTTGATAAGGACAGCATCAGAATGATCCCTTGATTTTTAATGGGTCCGTTTATCTTGTTTTTTCCCCACTATCAATTACCTCCATTCTGCCAGAATCTACCTTATCTGTTAAAGGTTGGATATCTTTATCCTCCTTCATTTCCTTCTTCTTGATTTTTTTTTCTTATAGGAAATCTCGACCCATTTTTCCTTATCTTTCTCCTCCCCGTTCATCACTCACTGTGTCATAGGCAATTCATTTATCTCTACGGTTGTTTGTTCCTGTTTTAGATTTTCCCTGGCTCTCTTCCAGGATGTCCTGCATGCTGCTCCAGCATCGAGAGCTTCCTCCAATTTTCGCGATCCATTCTGGATTTCCAACTTAACCCTCTTAGTGCCAGGCCCAGGTGCTCCGAGTATGCCAAGAGTAAACATGTTTCATGTTTCATGATCTGTCAAATTGGGTCAGTGATATGAAAGCATTAGTCCTTATGTGATGTTTTTGAAACCGATTTAATGTATAACAGCTGAGGATGACCCCATAGGGGTCGAAACCGGTACTGAATTTACTGCATCTTGTAAATAAATATTGTATTGATAAGGTGGAGGCTTCTATATTATTTTTATATTGTAGTAGCAATCAATACGGAAATGAAGCTCATAGATTATGATATGCCAAGAGTGCCAGACAGATTTAGAGAATTTTGCAGGTTCTCACTCTCTGGACTACATAGTTCACAAATATATAACTATGACTTGAAATTTTTATTAAATGTTAATGAGAAGCCACTCTTACTGCTGAAATAAATTAGAACACTAAAATGCTCTTGAGTATTTTGAAAAAATATTTTCCAAACAATTTCAAAACACCAAAAAATCAAAATCAAAAACAAAACAGAAAAAACAGAAAATTTAACTCAACGGTAAATATTGATGACTTTTTTGAAATGTCCTATTTTAGATGAATAAACATGTAAAGTTTTACATTTTTATCTTCAATAGTTTAAGAGTTATGTACAATGGTATCGTAATATACAACTGGCATGTTCAACAATGGGATCGAACCTGGCACATGGTGATACATTATCATTGTTCACAAGATGAAAGAATCCCAAGATCAATTGGAATCTGTTTCTTGAGAACATATTTCCAAACCACGGAATATAACGGGAGTTTTTGACCCAATAAGAAAATATGCTCAGCATTGTAGTCATACCCATTTCCAACAAAACAGCAATGAAAGCCTTCATTTCAGTCAATGTAACTGGGCGCCACTGCTGTGGTGACAAGACATGATTTCTCATATCTGCTTGTCTCTGTAGTCATGAGATGAGCCGTGAAAAATAAAATAAAAATACGCTATAGGTTTGCATCTGACGAAGAGGCGTGTCTCGGGCTAGGAGTATCATAATAATCAAGTGAAGGTTGGTATTTTGCATCTTGACCTAATTGAATTGAACGGAAAACATGAAATTCTTGCTCTTGGATATTGTTAGAGCCATCGTCGTCATCAGTACTGTCACTCAGACGGTCATTACCACTTTCAACGTTTACACTCGGACAATTAGCACGTGTTTACAAAAAAATTGCCGTTATCACTCCCAATAACACTTTCCCATTCCTCACTACTTGGAGGAATGAATTCCTCATCTGGGTCTTCATCGTCCTCTTCTTCACTACAAATTATTAAGACATACAACCACTTCGTCATCGTTAACAAAATAACTTCTCTTGCTAGTCGCCATTTTATTCACGCGGCATGGAGAGCATACGTCGTAGAAAAACACGGACTTTAAAAATTCAATATGTGATAATGAATGAATTAACGCACCATCTAGCGGCATAGTTAAAATCTAATGACAATTCTCTATGGACTCGACACATAAGATGTTGCAATCTGATGGCCCAAGTTGTACGAACTCGTATAGAACTATGCGCTATCCAAACAACGATATATCGTGCTTGGCACTTTACACGTATATACGAAACAACGATATATCGTTGTCTGGCTCTCTGCGGGTTAAGGTTCTTAAGCAGAATAGCTAGAATGCTTTTCACCAATGCCCTAGTGATCTCAAGACGTTCCTCCATTATTATTTCCTCACTCCTCCCATTAGGTACTTGCGTCATATCCTGTGTCCCAATACTGGCACATTCAAGTACGTTTGCACTCCTATTCTGACACGAAAGAGAGAGGTCTACCGAATCTCTCTGAACTTCTGCCTCCGTCATCATGCAAGAAAGGAATCTAACTGGCCGTGACTGAGACGTGGTGGCGAAGGAACCTGTCTTTGATGTCTATATTCCTTGAAAGCAACGTATAACCTAAATCCTGAATGATCAAACACTTATCTACAATTAATTTGTCTACAAGTCGATGAAATAATTTGGTGAAGTTGTACTAGAAGACTATTCTAGCTCAACTTCTAGTGACGCATATCATTAATTACTTACGAATTCATCATAAGAATTACACACACATATTTACCCATCTTTCCATGATGTAACAATCCCATAATAATAATAACAATAACAATAATAATAATAATAATAATAATAATAATAATAATAATAATAATAATAATAATAATAATAATGTTGTTGTTGTCTTTAAGGAGCAGACTGGGCTCAGAAGGCTAGCGCTACTCTCTCTGGCCCTTGCCAATTCGATATATTTTTCCTTTCTTTTCTCAATGTACTACATTTTAGAGCATTAAATGCTACGTTCCACTATTAGGGTCTGGTAAAGCTAAGAATAGCTTTCAGATGCAGACTCGTGTTGGTAACACAGGAAGCAGAGCGAATACAGAATCGCGTATGCTTATTACAGAAATGCAAACATCGGTGGTGCTGTTGGGACATGTGAGTATTTCCGAGCATGCACCAGTGAATGTGCGAGTTGTAGGAGAATGAGAGCTGGATCTGAAGTACAGTGCCAGAGGTACCCATAGTTGTGTTAGCCCATTCGTGAATGACAAACTATCAGTACAAGAGAGCTGATGTTAAGGCAACACTCCAGAGATAAAAGATATATTTACCTAATGCTTGGATTTTCACGAAACTTTGTGGGAATGTCACCTACATAACGTAGAGATATCACAAACATTCCTTTCATATACAATTAATAATTTTCCAAAAATTTTGAAATATTTAATTCCAATTTTTCATGAAATTTAATTAACACATTAATGTAAATTTATAATTGGGTAGATAATACTTCTTTTCAAAGCATTACATATCGATTTTTATGTACATAATTTATATAAGGAGATATATCGTACTAAAGTGTCTGTAATTTTTACGTTCTAAACTTTTGAACTTAAAAATCCCTACTCCTTAAAAAAATTTTGCAATCAAACATTCTATTTGCAGGTTCTGTAACATAGCCTTGATACATATACCATACAAATTTTGTTACATTTGGCAGAATATTATGGGAGAAAATGGGATTTAAATGTAAAATCACAATTGTCAAATAAAGCGTTATTACAGGGATAACAAGAAAAAAGAAACTCAATCCTTTCAATTTCAGCAAATGATCGAAATATTGATTTTTATGTGTGGAGTGTCACTGTGCTGCCTCACCTCCATGTCTAGTTCGCATTTTGTTTAAATGTGGCGACTGCAGTGGCTTTCATTCAAAATGATGGCAAGAAATGAATACATTTTGAAGTTTTGCATTTTGTTTTGGACAGGTTCTCAGAGTGGACATCCTGGAAGATGCTGGCCAGAGCTTGAGTCCAGAGGTTGACATTGGTCAAGTGGAGGGGGCGTTCATCATGGGGCTGGGCTACTGGCTCATGGAGTACCTCCTGTACCATCCTGACAGCGGGGAGCTGCTCACCAACAGGACCTGGGTGAGTCACAGCTGCAGAAGATGTTGTGTTTATCTTATCTGTGTTAACCTAGATCACACTTTCTCACAAACAACACCTCCTGAAGCTCAAAAGTATTACACGGGTCAAGATGACGATGGTTTCTCCTTCTGCTGTGCACCAGTTTGGCTGAACATCCTCTATACATAATAATTGACAGACAGTTAAATGCAAGTACGCACCTTCCGCTTGACACTACTTCCAGTTCTCTCAGGTATAACTCCTGATTTGGGCAGAGAGTGTTAACCTTCAACTGTCTGTCCTGCTTCCAAACAGCAGAGATCCAAGTCGCATCACTCTTCTTTACTGGCTCACTTACAAGTCTTGACTCTTTGAAAGAATGGAGAAATGAATACTGTGGAAGATGCAAGGACTCACTTCGCAAGTGGGAGACCCCCAAGTTGTCTGTAAGTTGCGTACTTGATGTGACTTTCTCAGACCAACAGATGAACCGATACAGTGGCTTAACACACTGACTCATTTGAAATGACGTTCACGCGAGCATTGCCCAGGCCTTAAACTCAAATGACGAGATATTCACGCGCCACACAGAGCAATATGTCCTAGGTTATATTTTGTTCACCACTGCAACGGATTCCCTTTTGCAAACTTCTTTGAATAAAACAGGAAAGTGGCTTGTTTAAAGCTCTCCTTCTAAGAACTTGCACCGTTATTTATTGGCTAATTGCAGCCTCCAAAAACACAAACATTTCATCAAGTGTTTCAAATTTAGACGGCAGTTCTCACGATTATGATAATATTGAAGACGAGATTTGAAATGAAAATGATATTTCATTCAATACGAGTGACAGTGAAATCGTACCTAAAGCCCTGCGTGTGAAACGAAAACAGTTTACTGTAATACATTTTTTGCCACACATTAAATAATGAAGCAAGCCTCGGACCTATGGGAGTAATGGAGTCCCACTCCCATTTGACAGCCGAGGGACTCCTTGCAAACAACTTGGTGAACAAAATGGAATTCGATGGGGAGCTATCAATATTAATGGGGCTTATGGAAGAAAGAAGGTAGAACTGGCTGAGTCAGCAAAGAGGATGCATCTGGATGTGCTAGGAGTAAGTGATATTCGGGTAAGGGGAGATAACGAGGAATTTATAGGGGATTATAAAGTGTACTTGACAGGTGTTAGAAAGGGAAGGGCAAACTCTGGGGTAGGGCTCTTTATCAGGAATACCATTGCACGCAACATAGTTTCTGTTAGGCACGTAAGTGAGCGAATGATGTGGGTAGATTTGTCAGTTGGAGGAATTAGGACAAGAATTGTGTCCGTGTATTCACCATGTGAGGGTGCAGATGAGGATGAAGTTGACAAGTTTTATGAAGCATTGAGTGACATCGTGGTCAGGGTCAACAGCAAGGATAGAATATTGCTAATGGGCGATTTCAATGCGAGAGTTGGGAATAGAACTGAAGGATACAAAAGGGTGATTGGTAAATGTAGGGAAGATATGGAAGCTAATGGGAATGGGAAGCGTTTTCTGGACTTGTGTGCTAGTATGGGTTTAGCTGTTACGAATACATTCTTCAAGCATAAGGCTATTCACCGCTACACATGGGAGGCTAGGGGTACCAGATCCATAATAGACTATATCTTAACCGACTTCGAATTCAGGAAATCTGTTAGGAATGTACGAGTTTTCTGGGGATTTTTCAATGATATAGACCACTATCTGATCTGTAGTGAACTAAGTATCTCTAGGCCTAGGGTAGAGAAAGTGAAATCTGTCTGCAAATGAATAAGTGTAGAAAATCTCCAGAACGAGGAAATTAGACACAAGTACATGGATATGATTAGTGAGAAGTTTCGAACAGTAGACAGTAAGCAGGTTCAGGATATAGAAAGAGAATGGGTGACATATAGGGATGCTGTAGTAGAAACAGCAAGGGAATGCCTAGGAACAACTGTGTGTAAAGGTGGGAAAAGGCGAACATCTTGGTGGAATGATGAAGTGAGAGCAGCTTGTAAATGTAAAAAGAAGGCTTATCAGAAATGGCTCCAAACAAGGGCCGAGGCTTTGTACGTAGATGAAAGAAACAGAGTGGAACAAATAGTTGTTGAATCCAAAAAGAAGTCATGGGAAGACTTTGGAAATAACCTGGAAAAGCTAGGTCAAGCAGCAGGGAAACCTTTCTGGACAGTAATAAAGAATCTTAGGAAGGGAGGGAAAAAGGAAATGAACAGTGTTTTGAGTAATTCAGGTGAACTCATAACAGATCCCAGGGAATCACTGCAGAGGTGGACGGAATATTTTGAACATCTTCTCAATGTAAAAGGAAATCATCCTGGTGGTGTTACAAAACGCCAAGCTCATGGGGAGGAGGAAAATGATGTTGGTGAAATTATGCTTGAAGAATTGGAAAGGATGGTAAATAAACTCCATTATCATAAAACAGCAGGAATAGATGAATTTAGACCTGACATGGTGAAGTATAGTGGGAAGGCAGGGATTAAATGGCTTCATAGAATAGTAAAATTAGCGTGGAGTATTGGTAAGATACCTTCAGATTGGACAAAAGCAGTAATTGCACCTATCTATAAGCAAGGGAACAGGAAGGATTGCAACAACTATTGAGGTATCTCATTGATTAGCATACCAGGCAAAGTATTCACTAGCAACTTGGAAGGGAGGGTGCGATCAGTCGTTGAGAGGAAGCTGGATGAAAACCAGTGTGGTTTCAGACCACAGAGAGGCTGTCAGGATCAGATTTTCAGTATGCGCCAGGTAATTGAAAAATGCTACGAGAGGAATAGGCAGTTGTGTTTATGTTTCGTAGATCTAGAGAAAGCGTATGACAGGGTACTGAGGGAAAAGATGTTCGCCATACTGGGGGACTATGGAATTAAAAAGGTAGATTATTAAAATCAATCAAAGGCATTTATGTTGACAATTGGGCTTCAGTGAGAATTGATGGTAGAATGAGTTCTTTGTTCAGGGTACTTACAGGAGTTAGACAAGGCTGTAATCTTTCACCTTTGCTGTTCGTAGTTTACATGGATCATCTGCCGAAAGGTATAAAATGGCAGGGAGGGATTCAGTTAGGTGGAAATGTAGTAAGCAGTTTGGCCTATGCTGACGACTTGGTCTTAGTGGCAGATTGTGCCGAAAGCCTGCAGTCTAATATCTTGGAACTTGAAAATAGGTGCAATGAGTATGGTATGAAAATTAGCCTCTCGAAGACTAAATTGATGTCAGTAGGTAAGAAATTCAACAGAATCGAATGTCAGATTGGTGATACAAAGCTAGAACAGGTCGATAATTTCAAGTATTTAGGTTGTGTGTTCTCCCACGATGGTAATATAGTAAGTGAGATTGAATCAAGGTGTCGTAAAGCTAATGCAGTGAGCTCGCAGTTGCGATCAGCAGTATTCTGTAAGAAGGAAGTCAGCTGCCAGACGAAACTATATTTACATCGGTCTGTTTTCAGACCAACTTTGCTTTATGGGAGCGAAAGCTGGGTGGACTCAGGATATCTTATTCATAAGTTAGAAGTAACAGACATGAAAGTAGCAAGAACGAATGCTGGTACAAACAGGTGGGAACAATGGCAGGAGGGTACTTGGAATGAGGAGATAAAGGCTAATTTATGAATGAATGCGATGGATGAAGCTGTACACATAAACCGGCTTTGGTGGTAGGGTCATGTGAGGCGAATGGAGGAGGATAGGTTACCTAGGAGAATATTGGACTCTGTTATGGAGGGTAAGAGAAGTAGAGGGAGACCAAGACGATGATGGTTAGACTCGGTTTCTAACGATTTAAATGTAAGAGGTATAGAACTAAATGAGGCCACAACACTAGTTGCAAATCGAGGATTGTGACGACAGTAAATATGTTGGAAGATAGTCCGCCTAGTCAATACAATTCATTTATTTACCTTTCACCTTAACATCTAGTACATGTTTCGAGAATATTATGCATTCTCTTCCTCAGCTAGTGGATTAAAATCCAGTATACAATAAGACCTGACTAAAATACGGGGGCCCCCATTAAAATTCAAAACAATGAGTATGACAATGTGACACTTAAAAATTTTGGATAGTACAAACATAGAATTAGAATCCCATTTTGTCAAGTACAAATTAAAAACACAATATAGTCTAATTAATGTCTAATCAAATACAACGTCTTGTGATGATATGAATTCACAGTGTCCTTGAAGTTGCCTTGCGTAGTTCAAAAATGTTGAGTTAAGGATGAATGAAATTCCATAAAAACTTGAAGTCCTGCCGATCTCCACCGTTAATGGGTGTTAAAATGATGTCTATTTAAATTAAAATATTGGACACAGCGTCGTATAATGATGTGAAATTACGGTGTCCTAGGAATTATAATACTATCTTGCGTAGTTCAATTGGATTTGTACAAGAATAAATGAAGATGCGTTAAAACTTGGAGTCCTGAACTTTCTGAAGAAATGTATTAAAAGTGACGTTATACCTAAACATTTGAATTCCGTACAAAAGAGAGGTAGATTGCTGCGTCATGAAATGAGAACACAGCGGAAAGTAAATCACTTGTGGATTAAAGATGAAATCAGGTTCTTACACCTTAAAAAAACGAGGCTGAACAACACGCTTTATGAATTACACCTACTCATCACTAGTCAGATTTCGACTCTGGAATGGGAGGAGGCGCAATTTAACATTGACCTCTCATTATTTACAATATTAAAGAAAAAACAAGATATTTTAGATAGAAAATACCAGAGGCTCATTGAAGACAAATGCATCACCAAAGATGAAATACGAAATAACAACACATACACGACAACACACACATTTTATCCGCCACTCAAAAACCTGACCAACGTAGATTTCAACGATGACGAAGTCGAAATCTTAAGTAAGGGTCCCAAACATAACTGGCCACACACGAGTAAGACTGTCCAAAATAGAGAACTAGTGAAACTGATAGCGGAATCTGAAGTAGCAATTGCAGAGGTACCCATAGACGAACAAGAGAACATGAGGTTCGAGGCTAAAAATAAAATTTGTAAAATAATGGAACATAAAACCATCGCAGATACCCACACTAATAACAATCTCCGAAAGATTAATAAGAAGATTAAAGATAATAACATAATTGTCACGAAAGCTGACAAGGGTAACACTATAGTTTTAATGAATAAAGATGATTACATCAGTAAGACGAATGATTTCCTGAAGGGAGACAACTTTCGTCAGATAAAGAAGGACCCCACTAATAACATGCAAAAGACTTTCAAACAAATTCTAGCTAACACTAATTTTTTGATGAATTCGAATGAAACAAAACGCTTGGTAAATATGAACCCAGGATTACCGAAATTGAGGGCTATGCCTAAGGTACACAAAGAAGGCATACCTATTAGACCGATTGTCAACTTCAGAAACAGTCCTACATATAAAACGGCCAAATTTGTACACACGTTTTTAAAGAAACATTATAGATTTAATGTAGATACAAGTCTCCGCAATACCATAGATTTCTGTGATAGGACAAAAAATTTAATTTTATCGCAATATAATACTATCCATAGCTTTGATGTGAAAGATATGTACTCGAATATTCCGATCACGGAGACTATCAACATTGTTAAGAACAACTTAAACACACATAGTTCGTTGAGTAAAGTAGAAATTGATGAATTCATCAACTTATTAAAGTTTATATTAGAAAACAACTTTTTTACTTTCAACAACAACGTGTACAAACAAGTTAATGGGTTGGCCATGGGATCACCAGCGTCTGGTATCCTTGCAGATATATTTATGGACCATATGGAATCTAATAAAATAATCGGTAAAATAAAAGGATTAGACTTATGGTTAAGGTTTGTTGATGACGCGTTCGCTATCATTAACGAACAAGAACTCAAGCCAAATGAACTGTTAGACCAATTAAACAACCTTGATAAACATATAATGTTTACAATCGAGTCGGAAGATAATAAAAGACTAAACTACTTAGACGTTACATTAACTAGAGACAATAAAAACCTGATTTACCAAGTATTTAGAAAACCTACACACACAGATGTTGTTATTAGGAAAGACTCGAACCACCCAGGAGAACATAAGAAAGCGGCATTTTACAGCTTCATCAATAGAGCAGTAAGAATACCCTTAAACAGAAATGATTTTAATAAAGAGATAAACATTATACAAGATATTGCCAAAAGTAACGGTTACCCCAAAAGCTATGTCAATAGGATAAAGAGTAAGGTCGTGAATAGACCTAACACCCTACTTGTAAATAAGGAAGAAAAAAAGAAATTCGCTACATTCACTTACATTAATAAACAATCATACAGTTTGGCTAAACTATTTAGAAAACACAATATCCATGTATCCTTTAGGACAGACAATAATAATAATAATTTATTGTTCAATTCAAACAGCGTAAACACCAACAGTAGGTTCAGTAAATCAGGAGTATACAAACTGTCGTGCCAAGATTGCGGAAAAAAATATGTCGGACAGTCAGGTAGAAGTGTGGTGGTACGGTATAAAGAGCATGTCAATGCACGAAAACATTCTAGATACTCTGCAATGTGTGAACACATGCATGAAAGCAACCATCATTTCACAAATATTGAACGTGATATGACTTTATTACATTCATTAAGCAAAGGCAAACAAATGAATGCCTTAGAGAAATTAGAAATATACAAATTGCAAAAATTTGATAATGAGAACAACCTAAATGAACACATTGCAGAAGACGATCAGTTGTTTAAATTGGTAACCCAATACCCTAGTAAGAGGCCAAATGATGTCAAGCGTGTAAGGAGGGAAGTATGACTGTAGTATCAGGGGCGGTTCCTTCCACCCCTCCTTCCTTAATATTTTTTTACCCCATTGTATTCTCATTTGTTCATGTCGGAGCCTTTTGTTAATTTTTAACTCATTTCCTTTTTATAGACCATTTTAACCTATTTTCAACCTGGCTGCATAATACATCTATCAACCGAAGATAATGGCAGGACTCCAAGTTTTAACGCAACTTCATTTATTCTTGTACAAATCCAATTGAACTACGCAAGATAGTATTATAATTCCTAGGACACCGTAATTTCACATCATTATACGACGCTGTGCCCAATATTTTAATTTAAATAGACATCATTTTAACACCCATTAACGGTGGAGATCGGCAGGACTTCAAGTTTTTATGGAATTTCATTCATCCTTAACTCAACATTTTTGAACTACGCAAGGCAACTTCAAGGACACTGTGAATTCATATCATCACAAGACGTTGTATTTAATTAGACATTAATTAGACTATATTGTGTTTTTAATTTGTACTTGACAAAATGGGATTCTAATTCTATGTTTGTACTATCCAAAATTTTTAAGTGTCACATTGTCATACTCATTGTTTTGAATTTTAATGGGGGCCCCCGTATTTTAGTCAGGTCTTATTGTATACTGGATTTTAATCCACTAGCTGAGGAAGAGAATGCATAATATTCTCGAAACATGTACTAGATGTTAAGGTGAAAGGTAAATAAATGAATTGTATTGACTAGGCGGACTATCTTCCAACATATTTACTGTTACTAAGTCAATACGGATCCAATCCCGACCATCATGGTCAAGATTATTAATAATGATTGTGACGACGTTTAGTAAATTCTCAGAGGCTTGCAGACTGAACGCTGAAAGGCATAACAGTCTACAATGATAATGTATGTGTGTTAAATAATGAATATAAATTAGATGGCCAGTGAATTCAATTGAAAATCACAAAAGCATGGGTTCCACTGTCAAACGATCCTAAACTCTCATCTTTACATGAGTCTCCTACACGCTCAAACAGATAGTGGCTCATATATGCTGCAGTGTCACTAACAAACATGGACCCTACACAAATGTCTTCTGCACAGCTGCAACATTGTCCATTCTCTCTTTCTTTCTCTCTTATTTTTTTTTTTTTAAAGAATTAAAGGCAACATTCATGCAAAGTTCTGGTCTTTCAAATATTTTTCTCTGGAAGAGAAACTGATTGCCATCCTCTAGTGCCAGTCTGCCAAGTACATCACCTCTTGAAGATATTGCACCAATCATCCTCCATCTTGTACTAACTTGCCCTCACCACAGTACATCCTTCTTCACTCTATCAATCCACTTTCTTCTCAGTCTTCCCACAGATCAACTTCCTCCCACCTCTCTTTTAATTTCCTTTCTTGTAGTGCATCCCAGTCTTGATTCCTGGACCTTGCCGATGAGAGTTCTCCTATTCCCACTTCTCTTATGTTTCCGTTCCTAATTCTGTCCTTCCTGGCCTTCTGTAACAAGGTGTGTAGGTGCCTTGAGTTTACAATTATCCCTATTGTCACTGTGATGGTTTCAAGGCTGTATGTAAGAATCAGTGTATAATGAGACCTGTAGAGTGTCATCTTTATTTTGATAAATATTTCTTCATCCAATGGTTCATGCTGTGCGTTACTGTAGTCACGTCCTAGTTCGTGAACCATGGGCAACGGCTGAGTGGCCTAGTAAGTGCTCCTGAGAGTCGGGATACCAGTTGCTATGGAATGGGAGTGGGCATCTCGGACATATTCTGAGTCATGGCCCACCTTGTGCTCAGGCGGCTAGGACTATACAATTCACCGGTGGTCCATAACCCGTTAGAGGAGAGATCCTCACTTGGACTATGTGTAAGTAAGGTAGCATTCTGCTTCATGAATTTACCGAGCTCAGAACATTTTAAGCAAGTCTCAGACCTACGGGAGTAACGGAGTCCCACTCCCATTTGACAGGCGAGGGACTCCTCGGAAACAACTTGGCGAACGAAATGGAATTCGATGGGGAGCTATCAATATTAATGGGGCTTATGGAAGAAAGAAGGTAGAACTGGCTGAGTCAGCAAAGAGGATGCATTTGGATGTGCTAGGAGTAAGTGATATTCGGGTAACGGGAGATAACGAGGAATTTATAGGGGATTATAAAGTGTACTTGACAGGTGTTAGAAAGGGAAGGGCAGAGTCTGGGGTAGGGCTCTTTATCAGGAATACCATTGCACGCAACATAGTTTCTGTTAGGCACGTAAATGAGCGAATGATGTGGGTAGATTTGTCAGTTGGAGGAATTAGGACAAGAATTGTCTCAGTGTATTCACCATGTGAGGGTGCAGATGAGGATGAAGTTGACAAGTTTTATGAAGCATTGAGTGACATCGTGGTCAGGGTCAACAGCAATGATAGAATACTGCTAATGGGCGATTTCAATGCGAGAGTTGGGAATAGAACTGAAGGATACAAAAGGGTGATTGGTAAATGTAGGGAAGATATGGAAGCTAATGGGAATGGGAAGCATTTGCTGGACTTCTGTGCTATTATGGGTTCAGCAGTAACGAATACATTCTTCAAGCATAAGGCTATTCACCGCTACACATGGGAGGCTAGGGGTACCAGATCCATAATAGACTATATCTTAACCGACTTCGAATTCAGGAAATCTGTTAGGAATGTACGAGTTTTCTGGGGATTTTTCAATGATATAGACCACTGTCTGATCTGTAGTGAACTAAGTATCTCTAGGCCTAGGGTAGAGAAAGTGAAATCTGTCTGCAAATGAATAAGTGTAGAAAATCTCCAGAACGAGGAAATTAGACACAAGTACATGGATATGATTAGTGAGAAGTTTCGAACAGTAGACAGTAAGCAGGTTCAGGATATAGAAAGAGAATGGGTGACATACAGGGATGCTGTAGTAGAAACAGCAAGGGAATGCCTAGGAACAACTGTGTGTAAAGGTGGGAAAAGGCGAACATCTTGGTGGAATGATGAAGTGAGAGCAGCTTGTAAATGTAAAAAGAAGGCTTATCAGAAATGGCTCCAAACAAGGGCCGAGGCTTTGTACGTAGATGAAAGAAACAGAGTGGAACAAATAGTTGTTGAATCCAAAAAGAAGTCATGGGAAGACTTTGGAAATAACCTGGAAAGGCTGGGTCAAGCAGCAGGGAAACCTTTCTGGACAGTAATAAAGAATCTTAGGAAGGGAGGGAAAAAGGAAATGAACAGTGTTTTGAGTAATTCAGGTGAACTCATAACAGATCCCAGGGAATCACTGGAGAGGTGGACGGAATATTTTGAACATCTTCTCAATGTAAAAGGAAATCATCCTGGTGGTGTTACAAAACGCCAAGCTCATGGGGAGGAGGAAAATGATGTTGGTGAAATTATGCTTGAAGAATTGGAAAGGATGGTAAATAAACTCCATTATCATAAAACAGCAGGAATAGATGAATTTAGACCTGACATGGTGAAGTATAGTGGGAAGGCAGGGATTAAATGGCTTCATAGAATAGTAAAATTAGCGTGGAGTGTTGGTAAGATACCTTTACATTGGACAAAAGCAGTAATTGCACCTATCTATAAGCAAGGGAACAGGAAGGATTGCAACAACTATCGAGGTATCTCATTGATTAGTATACCAGGCAAAGTATTCACTGGCAACTTGGAAGGGAGGGTGCGATCAGTCATTGAGAGGAAGTTGGATGAAAACCAGTGTGGTTTCAGACAACAGAGAGGCTGTCAGGATCAGATTTTCAGCATGCGCCAGTGAGAATTGATGGTAGAATGAGTTCTTGTTTCAGGGTACTTACAGGAGTTAGACAAGGCTGTAATCTTTCACCTTTGCTGTTCGTAGTTTACATGGATCATCTGCTGAAAGGTATAAAATGGCAGTGAGGGATTCAGTTAGGTGGAAATGTAGTAAGCAGTTTGGCCTATGCTGACGACTTGGTCTTAATGGCAGACTGTGCCGAAAGCCTGCAGTCTAATATCTTGGAACTTGAAAATAGGTGCAATTAGTATGGTATGAAAATTAGCCTCTCGAAGACTAAATTGATGTCAGTGGGTAAGAAATTCAATAGAATTGGATGTCAGGTTGGTGATACAAAAGTAGAACAGGTCGATAATTTCAAGTATTTAGGTTGTGTGTTCTTCCAGGATGGTAATATAGTAAGTGAGATTGAATCAAGGTGTCGTAAAGCTAATGCAGTGAGCTCGCAGTTGCGATCAGCAGTATTCTGTAAGAAGGAAGTCAGCTCCCAGACGAAACTATCTTTACATCGGTCTGTTTTCAGACCAACTTTACTTTATGTGAGCAAAAGCTAGGTGGACGCAGGATATCTTATTCATGAGTTTGAAGTAACAGACATGAAAGTAGCAAGAATGATTGCTGGTACAAACAGGTGGGAACTGTGGCATGAGGGTACTTGGAATGAGGAGATAAAGGCTAATATAGGAATGAACTGGATGGATGAAGCTGTACGCATAAACCGGTTTCGGTGGTGGAGTCATGTCAGACGAATGGAGGAGGATAGGTTACCTAGGAGAATAATGGACTCTGCTATGGAGGGTAAGAGAAGTAGAGGTAGACAAAGACGCTGATGGTTAGACTCGGTTTCTAACGATTTGAAGATAAGAGGTATAGAACTAAATGAGGCCACAACACTAGTTGCAAATAGAGGATTGTGGCGACGTTTGGTATATTTACAGAGGCTTGCAGACTGAATGCTGAAAGGCATACCAGTCTGTAATGATAATGTGTGTATGTTTCTTCATCCATCCACGTGGTTGGCAATCTTCCTCTGGACCTCTTGTCATTACCTTGCCCTCTACACCTTTTGTGTGTTCCGTGCTTTTCTGGCAAAGTGGTGTAAGTATCTGAGGTATGCCTGACTTACCTATTTCAGGAGTCTCGTTTTCATACCAAGTTCATAAAGATGTGCATTCAAGGTCATCTTCAGGATATGCTAAGTTGTTTGTCTGCCTGTTTGATGGCCCATGTTTCAACAATGTACAGTAAGTTGCAATGGGGAAGATTGTTTCTGTCCTCCTCCTGAATTCATCAGAGCATCCTGCCAAGCTCGAGATGAAACCAATACCTATCTTTTGTTTGGCTGAGCATGTGTTCTATACTTACCTCATTGTGGTCTGCTGTTCCTGTGTGCTACTTCCTCCAACATTTGTCTCATTATCTGTGCAGGGTGTACGTTGAACAGCCCTGCCAGTTTGTCAGATGTTGTCATATTGTTTTCATATACTGTAGATTCCTCACAAGCTTTACAGCATGCTGAGAACAGTCCAAAGTGGTGCCCACTTCAGGAAATGAGATGTCTTGGTGTAATCGACAAAACATAGATAGGTCTCGACGCTGAATTCTACGGCCTTCTCTACAATCTGGCATACATCTGGTGCCTTTGCCAGGAATGAGGCTGCACTGAAAAAGTTGTTGAGCCAACTGTGAATGACATCAGGATTTATCTTGCTGGAATGAGAAATGAATGCTACTGTCCAGTAGTTCAAGACCAATCTTGCGGCCACTCTCCTCTTGTTACATAACTCTATTTGTATTTGGACAGTCTATGGATTTGACTTTCCATCTTCTTCAGTCACCTAGTAGCTCTTTCTATGTCCAATCATAGGATAGGAGCTTGGTAGAGCTTGCTTGTCCCTGACTAACAGGGTAACGCCATCATACTTCAGGGTTCTTTACCTTCATCCCTGATGATTTGAGTTTCCAGTTTAACCTATACTAAGCCAAGCAAGCTGGCCATGTGGTTAGGGTCGCACAGCTGTGAGATTGCATCCGGGAGATAGTGGGTTCAAACCCCGAAGTTGGCAGCCCTGAAGATGGCTTTCTGTGATTTCCCATTTTCACACCAGGCAAATGCTGGGGTTGTACCTTAATTAAGGTCACAGCCAGTTCAATTCCCACTCCTAGCCCATTGTTGCTGGAAGACATATCTGTGTCAGCACAAAATAAAGCAAAAATCTATACTGGTATCGTATAGAGAGAATGTATCTAGGCGGTAATCTTGGGAGTCATTGAACTGATATCAGTAATTCTTTTACTGTTGGAAAGATTATTTCTTACAGTTGTTTACGTTGTGAGCAGGCCATTTTCAGAAATGTCATCTGTCTGGGATTCTTAAAAGTGAATACTCGCCTTAAATTTAGAAGTACTTCATGCTAATAGTTGTGAAGGCCCAAGAGAGAGATGAAACGTGGCAGAGGTTAGTTATCAACAGCATTCAAGGCCACTGTTTCCAGACCTGAGTTTTTCCATCACCTGTTTGTTCCTTTGTGTTACGTTACATGACCGTCATCAAACATGCTGCATATGGACCAACATTACCCACAATGAAGATGGCAGCACCTTCACTGTGTCAAGGCGGTGTGTGATTATTCAAGACTTGCTGAGTCATTATCAAAAATGCGCAGCGATGGTCCAATTCTACGAACATGAAGGTCCTGAAAAGGACCACACATCTCCTTCAAGTTCGCTCTTCGACCGAGAGGTCGTTTCCGACAGTTCGGTCTCATCTTATCACTGTTGCTTTCTTAGCACCACCCAGGGGACACGTGTAGTGGTTAAACCTACGGACGTGAAGCAACGTAGATCCTTCTAAACGAGTACAAGGATTTGATCTTCCAAGACGACAGTGGAGAATCATCAATCGGATAAGAACTGGACAAGGCAGATGTGGTTATCTGTTGTGCAAATGGGGTTGGACTAGCTCTGCAGATTGTGATTGTGTTGCCTCTTCTCAGTCAATCCACCACATTGTTGCTGACTGCCCAATTCGAGCTTTCAAAGGAACGCTAATGGACATTCACCGCACATCGGATGAAGCAGTTGATCGGGTCAAAATGCTAGACCTAGAGTTATAGTATTGTACGGACTTGTGACTACGCACATTTACCCTGAACTATATACATGTGTGTACATAGATTCATCATACGATAAATAAATAAATTGTCAAAAACATTGTCGTCCTTTTTGTTACAGAACTACAAGCCCCCAGGACCAAAGGACATCCCTGTCGATTTCCGAGTGCAGCTGCGTCGCAACGCTCCCAATCCTGCTGGAGTGCTTCGTTCTAAAGGTGAGAACAGCCTTCTAACTACAGTAAAGTGACTGGATTGCTATCTGAATAAACAAGTTCAATTTCCTTAAAAAATTAAAAGAGAGAATTAAATTTTGAATAGATGAAACACAATCATAAGCTCAGCAAGCAATAGGCACGGATGTGGACAGCAGAAGGAACCCTATCAGGCATGAACTGAAAAATATTTGAGAAATAGTAATTTTCCTAACAGCACTGTTTGTTTAAATTTTTCGTTTACGGCCATTTGAGACCACGTTCAGCAACATTCTTTCTTTCTCTGGCAGCCTGTCTTCTTTCCTCTGTTGGTGCTTCTTATTCAAAAAACATATTAAAAAATTTTAAAAAATGAGAAAGCAAGACTTACAAAACACAACCAGGAAGAAAGGGACACTGCGCAGGTTTGTACATAACAAAACAAACATGTGCCTTGGCTTGGAAAAACAGAAATCACATTTAAAATCATACTTTGATGGTTCACATCATTGTCACAGAGGGCTAACCACACGCTAATTTACACTCATCAAAGAGTAGTTACAAGTTTACATAACCAAAGCTTTGAAAGAGTACAAGGTTAGAAGAAACCACTTCTCAAGTGAAGAATGTAAAACATATCTCAGAAGTTAACTGACGGAGAAATTAACACAATATAACATTTCCCTGCAACAAAAGTGAAAATAGGTCTTTCATCTGATGAAACAGGAAACACACTTGTAGAACACGGCATGTACTTGAAAAGGTTTAAACCAAAAGATGAACATTTAAAATGACAAAATAAATTATAGTCTGAAGAGATAATTTGGAAAGCTGCACCATGGTAACATGTTCTATTGATCAAGGACTTCCTAGCAACAAGAGACATTCTTTGAACATCAGACAGCGCAAAGAAATCAAATAGCTGTACAGTTTGTTACGATCTGCTGGGTGTTACAGCAACAAGGGGCTAGGAGTGGAAAGGAAGTTACAGCCCCAGCATTTGCCTGGTGTGAAAATGGGAAAACTATCTTCAGGGCTGCCGACAGTGGGGTTTGAACCCACCATCTCCCGAATGCAGGCTCACAGCTGCGTGACCCAAACCACAAACAGAGCCACTTGCTCGGTAGGAGAGTCTCGTAACTCTGTAAATACGGGGAGTGGACGAAGTGTGGCAGCGAGGACAGCGTGCTCTTGGTGATTGCTCTCTTAACACCGATCAGAGGGTAAAATGGAAGTGGTCCACACTTCAAAAATGAAGATATTGGGCATAGAAAGGCAAGGGCCACAAAGGGCATAAAAATGAAAGACTCCTTAGGCTTAAACGCCTAATACCATCGGGACCAGAAAAGAACAACAGATGAAAATGAGGAGCCTGACAAAACTAAGTGGAAACAATCTTAGGACTGGGCTACTCCCACTGTATAGTGCATCCTGTACTGGTAACTTCTTCTTCCAAACTAGATTCCATATATTCTGCTAGAGTACATTCACCTTAACAATAATAATTAAACTTATGTCATAATGGTCCACCTTTCAATACTATATTATGCAAGGTTTACATTACATGTCTGTCCGGCTCCATGGCTAAATGGTTAGCGTGCTGGCCTTTGGCCACAGGGGTCCTGGGTTCGATTCTCGGCAGGGTGGGGAATTTTAACTGTAATTGGTTAATTTTGCTGACACGGGGGCTGGGTTTATGTGTCATCTTCATCATCATTTCATCCTGATCACGACGCGCAGGTCGCCTACGGGAGTCAAACCAGAAGACCTGCATCTGGTGAGCCGAACTTGTCCTCGGACACTCCCGGCACTAAAAGCCATACGTCATTTCATTTCATTACATTTCTCATCTAGGAACTAGTTTGCCATCATCAGCCTTAATGCAAAACTATACAAACACATCCAATAACTAAAACAAATGTACAAACACACACAAATGACATTAAAAAGTGTTAAAAATATCTTGGATGAACTCTGTGCAGAATGTGTAAAATATGACAAAAATGAAATCAGGCTCCAAAATTCTTAAAAACGTTCCATTAGTGCTTGTTTGTAAAATATCATGAAAATGCTGAACAGTTCCTCTGTTGGACATTGTCAATGGTTGAATCAAGGATGGCACACGAAGCTGTGGTTAAATAACTGGCACTGAAGTTAACCTTTCGTTGCGGCATGTGGTGCTTGGCCTATTGTTGATATGCATTCACCTGTTCCTCTCTGTACCAGCCTTCTATTTTGCTTCCTTGAAATTTAAACCTGTTCACATTTTCAAGGTTCTGACCTCTGATGTTTATGACTCCTTTCCCTTGCACAATCAAAAATAAGAGTAGTTTTCGGCAATTCATATTTCACTGAAAGAGACACAAATGTCAAATGTTACCTTCAATAAGACTTTACATAGCGATCATCACTATGAAGAGCTGATCGTAAAGATGGCTATTTCTCAAAAGCTAAATGCAAGAAAATACCAAAGAACAAGACCTGGTTGTTAAAGGACTCAGAGAAGAAAAATAATTACCAGACAAGTATAACAATGAAATTACCTAAAAATCAGACAAGAGCTTGTTCAAATAAACTCTTATAAAGGAAGATGAGGAAATCTGTTGGGAGAGACGTGTGACACCAATAGAGAAGGAAACACCTTGCTGAAATGACTAAATGAAGACAGCAGTAAAAGAAAGAAAGAAAGAAAGAAAGAAAGAAAATTAGATTACATAAAACAAAAAAAAAAAAAGAAATGAGGAACAAATTGACAAGCGAGCACAGGAATATGAGAACAAGAATTCGGCTGTAAAAAGACTAATCTAAGAAGGAAAGAAAAAGTGCTGGGGATGACTTTACTCCAAGATAGAGGTAAGACTGCCAAGGAAATTACTGTATAAAGTAGAAAAATAAAAGAAGTGAAAATGGAAACTGAATAGAGGAAGAAGTACTTGAATGTGTTGTTAAACGGAGATGGAGATAGCACCACCACCAACTGTAGAACAGATGAACCAATCCCCATTAAGATGGCTTGAAGTCAGCATAATTGGTGGCCATACAAATTTTACTGAAAAATGGAAGGGTATGTATAGGTACTTTATGGCAGAAACAGGTTCCAAGAAGGATATTCCAGGAATCATTAATGAACAAGGGGAGTGTGTGTGCGAGGATCTTCAAAAGGCAGAAGCATTCAGTCAGCAGTATGTAGAGATTGTTGGTTACAAGGATAATGTCCAGATAGAGGAGGTGACTTATACTAAAGAAGTATTAAAATTTACCTATGACAGCAATGACATTTACAGTAAGATATGCTCTATTGGTGGAAAAATATCTGATTCCCTCTATGGGAATTTAGAATTACCATTTACAGTAAGATACAAAAGTTGAAAACTAGAAAAGCGGCTGGAATTGATAAGGTTTTGGGGGATATACTAAAGACAATGGGTTGGGATATAGTACAATATCTGAAGTACTTATTTGATTATTGTTTGCTTGAAGGAACTTTACCAAATGAATGGGGAGTTGCTATTGTAGCCCCTGTGTATAAAGGAAAGGGTGATAGACATAAAGCCTGAATATTACAGGCCAGTAAGTTTGACATTCATTGCATGTAAGCTTTGGAAAAGCATTCTTTCTGATTATATTAGACATGTTTATGAAATTAATAACTGGTTTGATAGAAGGCAATTCGGTTTTAGGAAAGGTTATTCCACTGAAGCTCAGCTTGTAGGATTCCAGCAAGATATAGCAGATATCCTGGATTCAGGAGGTCAATTGGACTGTATCGTGATTGATCTGTCTAAGGTATTTGATAGGGTAGATCATGGGAGACTACTGGCAAAAATGAGTGCAATTGGACTAGACAAAAGAGTGACTGAATGGGTTGCTATATTTCTAGAAAATAGATCTCAGAGAATTAGAGTAGGTGAAGCTTTATCTGACCCTGTATTAATTAAGAGGGGAATTCCGCAAGGCAGTATTATCGGACCTTTATATTTTCTTATATATATATAAATGATATGAGTAAAGGAGTGGAATCAGAGATAAGGCTTTTCACAGAGGATATTATTCTGTACAGAGTAATACTGTTCCATCAAGCCATCCGACACAGAGTTTTCCCAACGTCCCTTACAAGTAAGAAGACTACAGGAACTAAGTGGACCGAAGAGAGAAAGCTGGCTCATAGTCAGCAAATGAAGGAGTATTGGAAGAAGAATAAAGCAACAACTTTACCCAAGAGTAGATACGAGCCCCGTGGTCCTCAGTAGGCCTAAACAACAAAGAAGAAGAAGAAGTTACAAGATTGTGAGCAACTGCAAAATGACCTCGATAATGTTGTGAGATGGACAGTAGGCAATAATATGATGATAAATAGGGATAAAAGTCAGGTTGTGAGTTTCACAAATAGAAAAAGTCCTCTCATTTTTAATTACTGCGTTGATGGGGTGAAAGTTCCCTTTGGGGATCATTGCAAGTACCTAGGCATTAATATAAGGAAAGATCTTCATTGGGGTAATTCACATAAATATGATTGTAAATAAAGGGTACAGATCTCTGCACATGGTTATGAGGGTATTTAGGGGTGTAGTAAGGATGTAAAGGAGAGAGCATATAAGTCTCTGGTAAGAGCCCAACTAGAGTATGTTTCCAGTGTATGGGACCCTTACCAGGATTACTTGATTCAGGAACTGGAAAAAATCCAAAGAAAAGCAGCTTGATTTGTTCTGGGCAATTTCCGACAAAAGAGTAGCGTTACAAAAATGTTGCAAAGTTTGGGTTGGGAAGACTTGGTAGAAAGGAGACGAGCTGCTCACTAAGTGGTACGTTCCAAGCTGTCAGTGGAGAGATGGTGTGGGAGGACATAAATAGACGAATAAGTTCGAGTGGCGTCTTTAAAAGTAGGAAAGATCACAATATGAAGAAGAAGTTGGAATTCAAGAGGACAAATTGGGGCAAATATTCATTTATAGGAAGGGGAGTTAGGGATTGGAATAACTTACCAAAGGAGATGTTCAATAAATTTCCAATCTCTTTGCAATCATTTAAGAAAAGGCTAGGAAAACAACAGATAGGGAATCTGCCACCTGCGCGACTGCCCTAAATGCAGATCAGGAGTGATTGGCCATTTGATTTGCTTTGCTTTATATTTCTTCACTTTTATTTAATTTTGTAGTTAGTTAGATTCTCCATTTGGCTAGTAGTTTGCTAACGTGTGTGTTCCTTTCAGCCACTGGTGAGCCTCCGCTCTGTATGAGCTGTGTTATTCTCTTTGCTCTTCGCTATGCCCTCGACTCAGCTAGAGCCGATGCGGGGAACAAGGAGATCTGGTATGACATCCGTAAGTATCACTTCATTTAACAGTACCGAGTCCCCTCAACTCGAGCTGGTGGGCATCACTCTCACATACAATATGAACTGACTTTTTGAGAAGTGATTTGCATTTACCCTCAACTTACCAGCTACTGGTAAAGTAGCACATGACTTGCTCTCTGCGCAAAAGTATATTTCCGTTCGACCACTCCTGGGCAGCGCTATTGGCAGCATAAATCATAGTTACCCGGCGCGTAATTTATCGGCCACTTCGAGGGCCCGATAAGGCTTTACCTGCCGGGCAAGTTTTGAGAGCTGAACATTATTAGCTGCATTTCTGGTGACATACAGCATAAATTAGCTTAGTATACTGATAAAAGCATGATACTGTAACTGTGATCGATGTTGTATTGCAGGATTTTGAACATTAACGCTTCCCTTGAGTTGCAACGGTCACACCAGCCTCTCTCATCGACAGTGTTGGGGAAACACTTTATACGTGATGTAACTTACACTCACTAATTTAAAATTATGAAATTGAATTAAAATGAAAAAAATATTAACATATTCATGAAACACAATACTCAATCATCGGACCTTGTACTCACACTTAGTTCTTACCTGATTACTTACACATACAATATTTGATGGGCACCAGCTACAACTCAGAGCAGCAATAATAGAATGAGAGTCTTGAATATCTCTAGGGTGTGGGGTTAGACAGCATAGGTTGTAGGAAAAAGAGATTGTTGTTTTGTTTCCCCATTGAATTTGAGGTTATCTAATTCTACCACTGAAATAAAACGATAATGAATTTTATATTGAACAAAATATATTTCTTTAAATTTTGTCTTAAAATAGTAAGACTTGGTGCAAGAAAACACATAAGAATATAAAATTATGACATTACAACTGAAAGAAACTATACATTAAATTTGAATTCTTCTTGACTGGACATTTAAAAGTTGTACAAGATATATACCCTCGCTGGTTCACATCACCACACCTTAAACACTTTGAGTGTTATTACGACGTATTCCTTTGAGTTGGTGTCGTCTGTAGGTATCTCAAGCCTAATTTAATTATGTATCCTTTTCGTTTTACTGACGAGATATAGCACGGCTTGAAATTAGATTCACAGTTGACAATCAACTTTACAAGTAATTCACGGATAACTGTTAGTCTGAATTACGATGACTCACTATTCGGCTGTCACCACACTGACACAAAAACTTGACCGAACAGATACATGAAACCCACTCCAAACATTTAATCCACATGGTGACTAATGATTAAGTATCCATGTGGCTGCTGCTTATCCATCTCACGGACTGACTACGACCATCTCCGTAGTACTCCGTATGGCAAGATTCGGTATCCAACTGACTTCATGGCAAGTCTCATCTCCTTCCATTCAACTGAACTCTCCCAGTGACTGACCGACTGAGGTCTCTCCATCCAAATAACTGATGCTGTAATATAGGCATTATTTGACACACACGCCAAGTGTTTCCCTGAATATGAGCTCATCGCTAAATGCGATGACTCGACAGTTACGGTAGCAGTATTGCACCATGTGTTGCAATGTCAAAAGGTTTCTCAAAGCATATCCATATATGATATTAGGTAGCAAGCCTCACTTTACATGTCTTTAATGTTAATCTACACACACATGATACATAGCAAATTAACTACAATCACGCAAGCGATAATCAATTACTACATAGCAAAATCAGATTACAGAATTAAATTAAATAATAATATCACAGATAAAATAATAATAATAATAATAATAATAATAATAATAATAATAATAATAATAATAATAATAATAATAATAATAATAATAATAATAATAAAATAATCAAATAATTAAATTATTATTATTATTATTATTATTATTATTATTATTATTATTATTATTATTATTATTATTATTATTATTATTATTATTATTATTATTATTATCATCTTGTAATGGGAGTTGAACCATTACAGTCGAACTTTCGCAAAGAAATTCTACAAGGATATAAAATCAGAACTTATTTGAAAATCATCTCAAATGAGCTTTAAGTTTCTGATTTCCATTTTTTCAGTTTTCAGACACCAGGTACAAGTTAGTACATGTATCTTAACTGCCCCAAGTGTCCTTGTAGTGTAATGGCTAATGTGCTCGCTTTGTAATATGAAGTATGAAGGTTTGAGTCTTCATTATGCAGAATATTTTTTATTTTCATTATTAGTGTTGTATTCATCTGTATGCCTCTTTTCATACGTACTTTTGTTAATAACATATTTCATTGAAATGTTAAATCACAATATTATGTCTACTAGGAAAATGCTTTATATGTGTGCTACTTATAGAAAGTGCTGTTACGATGAATATAGCATATCGGACTGTCGCCCAGATAGCAGATTCCCTATCAGTTGTTCACATAGTCTTCTCGTAAATTATTTCAAAGAAACTGGAAACTACTCAATTCCCGAATTCCTCTTCCTAGGAATGGATTAGTTCTTTACATTTACAGTACCTTCAACTTTATCTTCATAAAGTTAAACATTAGAATGAAATGCATTGTCAATAAATGGAAGCATGTTGAACTAAACGAGGTCACAGAGCTAGTTGCAAATAGAGCATCGTGGAGATACTTAATCAATTCACAGAAGCCTTCAGATAGAATGCTCAAAAGCAATAAGTCTGTAAGGAAGATAAACGTTTATGGAAGCGCGTAAAAGAGTTAAGAAAAACGGCAGGGAACAAAAATAAATTTTTAAATGTAAATTAGAAAGACGAAGAGAACCTGCGTAACTTCTATAACGGAGCGAGCGACTTGACCAATCTACAACGAGAATACTTTCCAAAATGCTGCCTTACATGACTGGTGTAAGAAAATGTAATCTTGAGATTTTAATCCCACTTATGTATTGATTTTGAAGCTCATAGATTAAAATCACGAAAGCTTGACATAAATCGTTGTCCATAACTCTTCAGACTTCCCTTTTATTAGGCTGTTTGGCGACAATCAGCACATGCTAGCACACAAAAATAAGACAATCGAAATGAACTTCATACATCTAACGGTAGATAGCACCTCGCTCAAAAGCGAGAAGTCACTGAAAATCAGTCTAGCCAACCCTGTATATCAGTGTCTAGCTTCGGGTAGCTACCTAGCGCTTGCGCGGAGGTGGTTGCACCAGCTGATTTACACCCCCAGGTAGTTTGTTTCCCGCACAGCTGCCAGCCACTTTACCAGCAGATGATCAAACCAGCGGAACGTCGTGTTCTCCGATGAGTCACGCTTCTGTTCTGTCAGTGATAGTCTCCGCAGACGAGTGTGGCGTCGGCGTGGAGAAAGGTCAAATCCGGCAGTAACTGTGGAGCGCCCTACCGCTAGACAACGCGGCATCATGGTTTGGGGCGCTATTGCGTATGATTCCACGTCACCTCTAGTGCGTATTCAAGGCACGTTAAATGCCCACCGCTACGTGCAGCAGGTGCTGCGGCCGGTGGCACTCCCGTACCTTCAGGGGCTGCCCAATGCTCTGTTTCAGCAGGATAATGCCCGCCCACACACTGCTCGCATCTCCCAACAGGTTCTACGAGGTGTACAGATGCTTCCGTGGCCAGCGTACTCTCCGGATCTCTCACCAATCGAACACGTGTGGGATCTCATTGGACGCCGTTTGCAAACTCTGCCCCAGCCTCGTACGGACGACCAACTGTGGCAAATGGTTGACAGAGAATGGAGAACCATCCCTCAGGACACCATCCGCACTCTTGTTGACTCTGTACCTCGACGTGTTTCTGCGTGCATCGCCGCTCGCGGTGGTCCTACATCCTACTGAGTTGATGCCATGCGCATTGTGTAACCTGCATATCGGTTTGAAGTAAACATCAATTATTCGTCCGTGCCGTCTCTGTTTTTTCCCCAACTTTCATCCCTTTCGAACCACTCCTTCTTGGTGTTGCATTTGCTCTGTCAGTCAGTGTACTTGTTATATTATACCATGGTACCATAGTCCAAGGATCAATTAATGTTTGGCACCGTTGAAGAAGAGAGCGGTGGCTCTCGAAACATGTACATGTACGGTAATTAAATAAAATAAAATGTATAAAGTATTGACAAGGCAGTGAAAATATTTTACAGAAATCTGAATATAAGTCACCAACATGGTGAAAATAATCAATTAAGTGGTATGTTCCGAGCTGTCAGTGGAGAGATGGCGTGGGAGGTCATAAATAGACGAATAAGTTTGGATGGTGTCTTTAAAAGTAGGAAAGATCACAATATGAAGATAAAGTTGGAATTCAAGAGGACAAATTGGGGCAAATATTCATTTATAGGAAGGGGAGTTAGGGATTGGAATAACTTACCAAGGGAAATGTTCAATAAATTTCCAATTTCTTTGCATCATTTAAAGGCTAGGAAAACAGCAGGTAGGGAATCTGCCACCTGGGCGACTGCCCTAAATGCAGATCAGTAGTGATTGATTGATTGATTGATTGATTGATTGATTGATTGATTGATCGATTGATTGATTGATTGATTGATTGATTGATTGATTGATTGATTGATTGATTGATTGATTGATTGATTGATTGATTGATTGATTGATTGATTGATTGATTGATTGATTGATTGATTGATTGATTGATTGATTGATTGATTGACACCTCTCAAGCACCAACACAGACACACGATTTGAAACTCACTCCCCCTTCCCCTCCACACTCCACCCCTCCGTTACAGCATCAATACTACACCAGGAGTAGCAAGCTTAGTCATTCAGATACAACCAGAACTATTGGTCCCAGCTAACGTCGACAAGACAAGTAAGTTCATGGGATAAAAACTCACTCTGCAATTATTATCATATTGGATTCCACTTTCATCATTCTAATTCCCCGTTTTTTCTCTTATCCAGTTACAGACAACTCATATTCCTCCCAAGGTTGAACAATGCAGCAATGGGAAGTTAATCAACAAGAATAACGTAATATTCCAAATTTTTATCCGATCAGCAATAGTTTCCAACATACATGCTTCAACCTTAATACATAACCATGCTTCTTTCTAAAGGAATATTCAAACGATTCATACCCTAACATGAACGACTTTAACCAAGGTTCCGGTTTTGTAACAATACTTACGACTCAGGCGACCATAACAATTGAAGAAACCCCAACTCACGCTGTGATAAATCTCTAGTCAATCCAATTTGAGAAACCCCAATTCATGCTGTGATCAATCCAATCTACAATTTGGATGTCTACTCATTATAAAATAAATTAATTCATTGTTCGTAAATTCTGGCAAAGTTAATGTACATATTGTAAACTATGTAAGAAGCAGAAGACCATTGTATTTAGTATTATATTTTAAGTTTACTATTAAGTTCCGATGTTTATAGTTTTAATTCTTGACCTTAAGATTTAGTATTAGGCTGAAGATGCCCATAACTAGGGCGGAACATGTCCCTAACTGGTGTTTTTAATTCATGTAGAATTTAATCACTAAAAAATATGTTTGTATTGAAAAGGTGGACACAATAATTTTAATCTTGAAAGTGTTTTACTTATTGTATCTTCAATACGGACCAAAATGAGATTAGTTACTTGTAAATTGTGATGTAAGCCTACATACTACGCAACGTGAAAAGGGGAAACAAATGACACATTTCTACTTAAGTTTTACGATTGTGCACATTTCGTAACTGAACGACACACCAAGTATCTTTCGTATATAGCATAGAACATGTTAAAAAAAACACTGTAATGTAACGAAAGATACAATATGTGCAGGACGTGTTATGAAGTGGATAACATCCGCATATGAATGTTACACTCTACATGGTTATGAACACACAGTTTCTTCTCAACACAGCTGACGATAGTAATCTCTATACTTTACATCTAAGTAGTCACAGAGCACCAGCAGATCTTTCTTCTTTTCTGCACTGATATGATGCTTCTGCACACGAGGAAGCTGTGTTGGTGGAGGAAGCCCCCACATTTTCTTTGTTTTCTTAAGTATCTTGTAAGGCACCCAGTCACTATCGAATGTTGTTCTGACATGTATTACTTTAGGCTCTACTGAGCCACAGCTTGGCAGTATTGATGTAGTCGTTGGCGAGAACTCCCAAGGCCTCAAGCTCATCTGGGATCATGGCTTCTATTACTCGTTTCCTTTCTTCAATGAGAAACTATGTCCGGACACTAAGAATTTTAAATCAATAATATCAAAATGGTCTTTAGCAACTAAAGAAATGAGTGTTATTATCATCCTGGTTTTGTTTTGTGATGTGCAGTTGTCACACTATATAAAATGTTTTGTTTGTTTGTATATCCGGACGACATCACTTTGAATAAACAAGATGATATTTCATTACCCCCTCGACATCCGCTCCCTTCATCCCATAAGCACATGAAACTGTCATTGGTGACTGAATCATGTATACATTGATTATAGCAAACTAGTTGTCGTGAGTAAAACATACTGGAACGCATGAGAGTCAGAACAAACAGAACCTGCTGCATATCCATACTCACTGTGCAGGTACTACTGGTGGGTATCTGAGAATCACAGATATCACTCGGCCTTATGTCATTCTGACTCTGAAGACGTGGCTTTCAAAGCGGCGTGCAGCTTGTCACAACGCTGGCAAGTGTCTGTTCTGGGTTTAGCACTGGAGAATGTCTTAAAATTGGTCTTGAAGATGCCACAATAGCATTTGTATGTCACCTTATTGTCTAGATACTTTCCTTTGATGCAGTAAACATCCAGTGGTAACTTAAATCCAGACTGAGATATTCTTTCTGCGATTTCTTCCTACGGTAATGACTGCATTCTCAGGGAAAGGAATTTATATGGTTTTTCACCAGATCCCTGTCATTTGTGGTGAACTTAACCTTATGCATGTTTGAGCCTTCACTTTTCCCCCTTCCGTCTTCATAAACCATAACACCTTTCTGTTTCTTTTCTTGAAGTGTCTGAAGCTGCCGATTTGTCACAGCAGAAATGTCCTCTTACCGCACACTTGCACATGCTCACCTCTTCCATTAGCGACATGGTAGCACACTGTTTCTTGTCTCTTACTTTCTGACGGATTGTTGTATGTTTCGTGTCGTCTTCTGTTTATGTTCACAAGTTCCAGTCTATTTAAAAGGTATGTACCTTGCCTAAAGTGTAGAATTGGTTGAACAGACTCTCCCTGTACTCACGTAGTAACGTTTTACAAGCATATTTACATTTACATGTGTTGTTCTGAGGGTGCTTTCTTGCCAGGATTCTCATGACCTGTAGATGTTGTGTAAGGTTTACCAGCGGTAAGTTTCTCCTTACGCTCTTTGTTTATCGTTGAACTGTAAACCTTCTGAGACGTATGAGGTTCCGTGTCAGTTCATATAATAACGTGTCACACAACCACTATAACAGCACCGGCTAGTACGATGTAATGTGGTGCGAGCTGCGGCACTACACACATTGACGACCGGACCTCCCTTGGCACTTGCATCACTCTCCAGGCCACGGTCAATGGCACTAGTGTCAGCTCGAACTTCTAACGTTATCTGTGTACCGTGCTTGGAACGAATATAAATGTTTCTGGTACATGAATCCTTTCCAGATGGATCACCACAACACACAGACTCATGTCCTAACAAAAACCTCAAAATTATATTTGCGGCACTTACGTCGTTTTCCGTTTCCACTCCTCAATTTTAAATTTGAAATTGATACAGGGGTGATACATCTACCCAGACTGATGATGATGATGATGATGACAATTCTTTTCCTTCTTCCATCTCTTTTCCCACATATAAGAGGTTGCGGGTGCAAACTATGTCGCATATGTGGATTTTGCATACTTTTTTGTCCAGGTGCCCTTCGTAAAGCAAATGCTATATGGAGTGATTATTCACTATTGCACATTTCTGTGACGATTGGTAGTGCGGTGTGTTGTCTGAATGTGGAGAGGAAACACAAAAATCCAGTCCCCGAGCTAGAAGAATTAATCAGTCGTGATTCAAATCCCTGACCCAGCCAGGAATCAAACCTTGACATTGACCATTCAGCCAAGGACTCAGACAATAATAATAATTCCTTTTCTTCTTGTTTAATGACCGCATAGGATCTCTTTAGTCAGTCCATCATTCAGGTCTCTTTGAAGGGATTGTTCGGGCTTTGCGGTCCTCCCAGTACTTCTTCAGACGTTCTGATCTTCGTGCCCTTTCCTCAGTTGAAAATATGAATGTTGTTGGTTTGTTTCGTATAAGAATAAAGCAGAGGTTTGTATTCTTGAGTTTTGTATTCAATTTTATCTTATTTATGGTGTCTTCTGTTGTAAGGCCTATTTCCTTCAAATCCTCTCTTACTTCCCTGATCCATTTACATCCTCCTGTGGTATTTTTTGAGACAAGATTGTATTGTACTAGTTGTTTCAGAAGTCTCGAATCCTGCATCCTCATGATATGTCCAAAGAATCCCAGTCTCCTCTTACACATAGTATCTGTAATGGGTTCTAGCTCTTTGTATGCAACTTTGTTAGGTATTATCTGCCACTGTCCATCTTTCTGGTATTTTTTGTTGATCCAGATTCTTCCAATCCTCCTTTCAATTTTCTGAAGTCTGTCAGTCTTTAATTGTTTATTCAAATGAAAAAAGTGTATCTGCTGCATATGTAGCTTCTGGTTTTATAACTGTGTTGTAGAGTTTTATTTTTGCATTTATTGATAGACATTTATTTTTGTAGATATCCCATGTTAATTTTTGTGCTTTAGCTAATCTATTTGTTTTTATTTGGATTGAGATTTTTTCATTTAGGTTATGTGTTATTACTTCACCAAGATATTTAAACTGAGTTACTATTTTGATTTTATTACCATTTATGGTAACTTATTTTAGTTGCGTTGGTTTTTGGGTCATAATTTCTGTTTTTTCAAATGATATTTTGAGCCCAATTTTATTTGCATTGTTTTGAAGTTCTGATATCTGGGTTTTTGCTTCTTTTATGTCCACTGCTAGTAATGCTAAATCGTCAGCAAAACCCAGGCAATTTGTTTTGATTTTTCAGCCAATCTTTATTTTGGGGGGACATTTTCTAAACCATTCCCTCATTACCATTTCTAGAGCACAGTTAAATAATAATGGTGAGAGCCCATCTCCCTGCCGTAGTCCAGTGTTAATTTCAAATATCTCTGATGTTTCACCCCTAAACTTCACTTTTGATTTGGTGTTAGTGAGGGTCAATTTTATCATGTTTATTAATCTGCGGTGTAGTCCAAGGTGTCTTAAAATTTTGAACAGAGATTCTCTATGGATGCTATCATAAGCTTTCTTGAAATCTACAAATGCTATCACCATATCTCTGTTTCTTCTCCTGTTATAGTCCATTATCAACTTAAGACACATGATCTGATCAGGACAGCTCCTCCAGGGTCTGAAACCTCCTTGATATTCTCCTAGTTCTTTCTCAAGTTGTAAACTTATCCTATTAAGGATGATTATTGAAAATATTTTGTATTTTATGTCTAGGAGCGAGATTCCCCTGTAGTGTTGGGGTCGGTTTTGTCTCCTTTTTTTATGCAGTGGGTGAATGAGGGCTGTTGTCCAGTGTTCTGGCAGTTCTTCTTTAATCCAGATACAGACAATTTGTTGATGAAGGGGAACTTTTGCTGATCTTCCTGCATATTTCCAGATTTCCGCAAAGGTCTGATCTTCTCCTGGTGCTTTGTAGTTTTTTAATTTATTCAGAGCTTGGTAGACTTCCTTTATTGTGGGGAGGATTGATGTTCTCTAGTGGTGTTTTTATTGGGGTGTTGGCATCCAAATGAAGGAATTCTGTAGATTCCTCACAATTTAGAAGCTTGTTGAAATATTTAGCCAGAATTTCTGCATTGTCTTTATTGTTATGAGCCAGCTTACCATTTTTATCCTTCATCAGTAGGGTCAGGGGTTCATATTTTTGGAACTGTTTTATGAAGGTTTTGTAGAAGTCCCTTGATTGAGTTGTATTGAATTCTTATTCAGTTAATTGCAGTGTGTCCTTAGGATGTTGTCTTTTTATTCTTCTTAAAACTTGGGTAGTTTCTTTTCTCTGTTTTATTAGATTTTTTCTGATTTCTGGGACTGATGTAATAGCCATGTCTGAAGCTTTTTTTTCCACTGTTTCATCACATTCACTGTTCCACCATTGTTGTTTTTTACGTGGTTTAATTGGAGCCAGGTCTTCTGCAATTTATTTAAGTTTGTGTACTAGGTCTTCAAGTTTATCTGAGATTTTTATATTTACAGTTGCTTTTTGGTAATTTTCATTGTTGATTAGCTGGGTAGGATCTATTTTTCTTTTAGTTTTACCAGCTTGCTTTTGTTGTCTCCTCTGGGGAGTGAGTTTAATTTTAATTTTAACTACGTAGTGATCTGAACCTGTGTCTATTCATCGGAGGACTTTGACATTATAGATCTCTTTGTGGTGGTATTTGTCCATGCAGATGTGATCCAGTTGCCATTCTCCTTTAATGTAGTCAGGGTGTTTCCGTGTTTTGTTGAGGTTTTCTCTTAAAACATGTAGATTTTGAGATTAAATTATGGTTTCTATACAGGTCAACTATCTCTCTCCATTTTTATTTGCTTTCTTGTGTGCTGGCCATTTTCCTAAGATGTCACGGTATTTCCTTTCTCCGCCTAGCTGAGCATTGAAGTCTCCTATTAATAATTTTACATGGTGTTTGGGGATGTTATCTATGGTCTGGTCCAATAGGTCCCAAAATTCTTCTGTTTCCTCATGGTCTTTTGAGGAGTTGTTTTTATCATTGGTGGGAGCAAGGGCATTTATTATAGTATAGATTTTATTAGATGCCTTTAAGGTAGGCATGGAGAGTTGTGGCGACTGTGATTTGAATTCTTGAACTGAGTTTATTATTTTAAGACTGAGCAAAAATCCTGTTCCAAATTGTGGGACATTCTTCATCACTCTCTTCCCAGGTATACCTCTATAAAGTCTGTACCCTTGAGATTCCAAGGCATCCTGGTCCATGTTTCTAATTTCCTGTAATCCCATGATAAGAATTTTGTGTTGGTCCATTATGTTGGTAACCACTTTTAGTTTACCGGTTTGCATGAGTGAGTTTATATTGTGTGTAGAGAAGTATGTTATCTGCTTTGGTTTGATTCTTGACTTTGTCTCGTTCGTGTATGTTGTACTGGGGTAATTCCATGCCTTGACTTCATGATATCTTTTAAGTGGCAGCCCACTATCCGAATGCTGCATTCTCTGAACTCTTGGTTCAGCTGGTGAAGTGTTTCTTAAAAGACCTTCCATGGTTGACTGTCAAGGTGTCACCTGTGTGGAACTAAGTCCCAAATTACAACACTGGATGTGATCCAGTGAGGTGATAATGAGGCCGCTCCTCTGAAGTACAGACGGCTTGCGCAGCTGCCCCTAACCTGGAGAACAGATGCTGCATAATGGATTCCAGGGGCATTTACTCCACTGTGGGGACCATCACCCCCACCTAAAGGGGCTCATTCGCCTGAAGCCTTTGGCCCCCTTAGGGAGTCAGGTTATTTCCGACCCCCAAACACTCGCTGTTGGCAGTTTTACAGCTGGGTGTCAGGCAAGCAAACCCTCCTCCTTTCTCATTCCGGACTTGGGACCGGGGCCCTACCTATGATGAATTCCAATGCTGAAGATGGCACACTCACCCACTGTGCGAGCCATCCCTGACCCAGCTGGGTCCAAAGGCGATGGAGTCAGACTCCGAGACTGATGGGACACTCACACAGTCTGCGAGCCATCCCTGAGCCAGCTGGGTCCAAAGGCGATGGAGCCAGACTCTGAGACTGATGGCACACTCACACAGTCTGCGAGCCATCCCTGAGCCAGCCGGGTCCAAAGGCGATGGAGTCAGACTCCGAGACTGATGGCACACTCACCCAGTCTGCGAGCCATCCGTGACCCAGCCGGGTCCAAAGGCGATGGAGCCAGACTCCGAGACTGATGGCACACTCACCCAGTCTGCGAGCCATCCCTGACCCAGCCGGGTCCAAAGGCGATGGAGCCAGACTCCGAGACTGATGGCTCAAAGGACTACAAACCCGTTGACTGTGAAAGTAACTTGACTGAAGAATATGAAAGAAACAGGAAGAACTGACAAAGGTACAAATAAAACTTAATGACATCAAAAATGATACTTTCTACAGGGAATTAGAGATTTAGAAGACAAACTATCTTACCAAGTTTTTACTCAAAATTCTTTCTCTTGGTGACTTTTTGTATAAAACTCTAGTACAAAATATGAATGAAATGTAAACTGCAACTATATACACATACTAAATTTTAAATTTAAAAGGGTTTGAGTTATCATCTCTCTGTTATCCACACACTGTTTTGTTCAGGAAGCTCTGCTGAATATTTCAGTAGAAAAAAAATAAGAATTTTATTTTTGATGACCCTCACTTCCTGACTGCAGCACTTGAAGGAAGAATTCTTTTACCCCAAGTGAACAATTATGCTTAATGTCAAGATTACCTCACAAGACATACGTATTGGCAAGTTCTGCAACGTATCTAAATGCTATAGGATTGCTGTTGTTACTCAAGGTTAATGAATGTCACCTGGGCTGCTCTATCACTTAGCGATTTCACACATTATTTTGGCAATTATCAATGAATGTAGACGTTAAGATTAATAATTTTAACAGTATTAACCTAAGTAACAATATCTTAATTAAAAGAAATTGGCAATCAAAGTCAGTACCTATTCCACAGGGGAGTATTCATTTCTAGCGCACAATTGTAGGTAATCAGTGTTACGTGTCGAGCTATGAAACTTCTCTGATTACAATGCATGGCTCCGTTTGTCAAGGCCGGTATAAGGAGTGGAGCGTTATCTAGTTGGCTGCGGTTTCAGCATGTGCTGCGTTTCAATAATAATAATAAGAAGAAGAAGAAGGAGAAAGAAAAAAAGAAAGAAAAATTGTACAGAAAAAACTGAGTCCACTAAGAACTACAGATCTCTGGAAGTCAAGAAGTAATCATAAAGTATACTGGAATGTACAAAACAACAGATACAATGCGGAAGAGCCGACTGATATTTTTTGGAGATTTATACAGAATGGATGACGACAGGTTAACCAAACAAAACTTCAAATATCTTTGGAACAAGAAGTCAGCAACAACCTGGATTCATGAAGTTAAGAAAGATTTGGAAAGAAACAACATAAGGGAAGAAGAAGCAACAGAGAGAGAGTTTTAGAAAGGAAGTGTCACAAATGGAAGGATTCCAATGTCGAGAGAATGGTCTGGGGAGAGGAAAAGGAGGAAGAAGGAACGGCAGCAGGTAGGGACCCTCTTTGGAGGTAGCCCTGCCCAGGGAGTGGGAGTCCCAGACCCCGTGTGTATCATCTGGTAAGGGTCCCAGCTCAGGGTTATGAGTGAAGACCTCAACGGCAGTGAAGGCGGACAGGCGGAACTGGCGGAAGAGGCATCCTTGCTTTTTGGGATGGTAATAAAAAGTCTGTTAAAAATGCAGGTGCGTCTGACACCTTGTGGGTGCGGCGGCAATACCAAGCTCCAGGAACTAACAATCTCTGGTTCTAAGCTCCCAGCACTGCTGGATCTCCTATTACAAGCCAAACATGATTCCTGACCATAGTAACAATATTACCCCAGGTGGTACCCAATCCACTCGTTGCATTGAGACGGCAACCAGGCTTTTGGATTCTGGGGAGCCTGGACGACCACGAAAACATGGGACAGAGTCGGAGCTCTCTGGTAAAATCCATTGATACATTTAATATCAACACTTTGATTCAACCAGGAAAATTACTAAATTTAGTCACAGAACTTGATTGGCAAAAAATTCTTATCCTTGCCGTGCAGGAAATTCCATTTACTGATGATGCCACCTTGGATTATGGAAATTACCTTATATTCAAAAGTAAAACAGACCAAAAGATTCTAAATAGGACTCCTTTATTTGGTATGAGCTTCGTAGTACGTAAAAGTATACTGAACTAGATCCAAGAAGTTCATTCAACAATCGCCTAATGACCATGAGGTTCAGTGTGCCAATAAAAAATATGCATTAATAAATGCACATGCACCTACAAATATAGACAACAAAAAGAAACCACAAAACGTGGACAAATTTTGGAACAAACTTGAAAAGGTAATGTCAAAAGTTCCAAAGGTTGCGGTCAAAATCCTTTTAGGTGATTTCAATGCATAAATCGGCCGAGAAAAGGAACACAGGAAAACCGTGGGACTCTACCAGGTGCACAAATTTACCAATAAAAATGGTTCAAGACTCATAGAACTATGTCAACAGTGCAACCTTAAAATGATGTCCACATCCCTCAGGAAGCGCATCCCAAGAAACAAAAGACCTGGAGGTCCCCCATAGAATCCATTGGTGAATTTCACATTGATTATGTAGCTATCTCATATCCACTACAGAAAGAAGTCCACAATGTACAAGTGAGGACAGGAGCAAACATCGACTCTGATCACTATCTGACAAGAGTTAAAGTAAAATTTACTCCAAGAATATACCACCCCAAGAAAATCCATTAACAGAAATTTGACAGAAAAAGGATTCCAATTACGGATCTAAAAGAAGCATGGGAAAATCAACCAGTGAAAACATGGAAAGAATTCCACACCAAAATCATACAGAACACGAGAAATGATACCCTTAAAAAGGAATACAAAACACCCCTGGTGGAACTCGACATGAGACCAAGCCCTAGACATAAGAAAATCTGCATTTCAGAAATACAACAGTAAAAAATCCCAGAAAACTGAACCATAATTGTATGAGACCAGAAAACAAGTATCCAAAACCATCAGGCAAGGAAAAAGAAAGCACCTGAAAAAACAACTGAACTCAATTGAAGAAAACTTTAGAAACTACAACACAAGGGATTTCTACAGAATGTTCACAGAAAAAATCCAAGGATACATTCCACAGAACTTATATTTTAGGAAACAAGACAGAAAATTGGCACTTACCAATAAAGAAAACTGCCAAAAACTTGCACGGTACTTCTCAGAACTTCTTAACTGCCCTGAACCCACTGAAAGATTTCTTGAAGAAGCATCCAGTTTCACTCATCCAGAATCACCTCCATGAAACCAGGAAGAAATTCAGAGCCACATTAAATGACTAAAGAACAACAGAACCTCAGGAAGAGACGGGACTGTTGCAGAATTCCTTAAGAATCTTGGTCCAAATTCACTCAAAGAACTTACAGAAATCATACAGAAAATCTGGAAAAATGAAAAACTCCCCAAAGACAGGAAATGTGCCTTAATTCATTCACTTCACATAAAAGGAGACAAAACTGATGTCAACAACTATAGGAGAATCTCCCTCCTTGAAGTCGGCTACAAAATTTTCTTTGCATGCCTGTTGAAAAGAATACAAGAACAACCCGAGCATAGGATTGGTGAATATCAAGCTGGCTTCCGCCCTCGCAGATCGTGCACTGAACAGATCTTCAACCTCGAAACCGGTCACAGTCTGGGTAAAACCAAGGACAAATTGTCCCCACTTTTTCATCCTGAGGTATACAAAATTCCCTGTACTTGCGGTAAGGTATACATCGGTACCCGCATCAAGGAACATGAGAGTAATACAGTATTCGTCCCAACCAGCCAAACGAATCAGCAGTAGCTGAGCACGTTCTATCTTTGGGCCGTGATGTCATGTTCCAAGATGCTCGAGCTCTTACCCACACTAGACACTACAGGTCTATGTTTATACAGGAAGCTGTGGAAATACGTGGTAATCCCAACAATTTCAACAGGTTCACTGGCTTACAATTAAGTAATACCTGGTTGCCGGCCATTAAGGATTTACGTAGGTAGTTCCCTTCCTTATCCCTTCACAGCTGTTATTCGTCTTGGTATTTTCAAAATCCGTACGTTTCTCATCGCCAGATGTTTCATTCCAGGCTTGTGTCAGTGTCATACACCTGTCAATGTCATATGTTACGTAACCCTCTTAGACTGATTCTGATGGTTCCGTAAGCTTCCGCTTTGTACGCTAGTGCTGTACTGTGTCCGGGAAGTCATCTGGTGACGAATGAACATACCATTTCCACTTCTATTATAACATCTAAATTCAATAGCTCATTGTTTAAGAAGCCTTTCTCGTGGACAGTCGAGATTTTCTTCTGATGACGCAGAGCACAGATCTCTGAAAAACGTAAAGAATTCCATCTTATTTTCTTGATACGGCATAAACCCAAAAGCCTATATGACATCTATAAGCACGGGCCATGAAAGCATCAATGGCAACATTAAAAATCTCTATGGGGAGGAAACTTTTAAGAAAGCTTCAAAATTCTGCAAATTAAGGAGAAAAAAGTCTAGTCCTTTTTCTTCTTAATGCTTTCTGCTGAGATGCAGGGACCATAACATCATTCCCAACTGTGTGGAGCTGAAGCACATTAAATACTCCGAAGGTCAGGAGAATATATCAACGCGCTAGCAAGACACTTGTGATCGAGAGAGTGCATTATACTTGTAAGGAAGTAGACTCAGTCTCCCGAAAGTTGTTTCGTTTACACCTGCTGTCAAGTAACACTCTCTCGCAGCAATTGTGGTTGACTTTCGATTGCATTACTGTTATACATGCTGAACAAAAATTCAACCAGGTGTCATTCAGACAGAAATCTAAGTCCCTTCGACTAGCTCAGGAACAGGCAGTGTCTCGCACGAACCCAGATGCCACCGTAAAGCTTTTAAGGCAATCTTCAATTCCACAAGAGGAGGCAAAGCATCCGTCCCCGAGGGATGTAGTGCCACCTAGATTATATGGACTGCCTAAGATCCAAAAAAAGATGTTCCCCTCAGACATATTGTTAGTGCGATAGGTTCTCCTACGTATGCTATTGCTAAATACCTAAGCAAATTGCTTCAGCCACACATAGGACGTACTGAATCATAAGTCAGGGACTCTCGGTATTTTTTCAACAAGCTGTCAACCATAACCCTTCAACCTAATGCACTTTTTGTGAGTTTCGATGTGGAGTCCTTGTTCACTAAAGTGCAAATTGACTCGGTCATGTCTCTCATTCCCTGAGGACATTACTAAGCTAGTTTACACTGCATGACTTCCAGCTATTTCTTGTGGGGATGGAATTTTTACAGACAAATGGAGTGGCAATGGGTAGTCCACTTTCGCCCGTAGAGGCTAATTTCTTTATGGAGTATTTTGAGAAGGAGGCTATTGCTTCGGTGCCCATCAAACAAATGATGTGGTGGAGGTATGTTGATGATGCATTTGTGGTCTGGGCAGAAGATCCTGAGAAACTTCATCTATTTCTAAACCACCTAAATCAGCAATATCCTTCAATTAAATTCGCTATGGAGATTGAGTCAAACAGATGCCTTCCTTTCTTGGATGTTCTAGTAAGAAAGAAAGGTGGTGGTGGTGATTATTGTTTTAAGAGGAAGTACAACTAGGAAACCATCCTCTATATAACACTAATCAGAGGGAAAATATGGAAGGGGTCCAACACTTCTAAAAATGAAGATATCGGCCAAAGGAAGACAAGGGCCGCGAAGGGCGTGAAAATTAAAGCTCCCTAGCCCTCGCAAACCTAATAGCGTCGGGGCTGGAAACGAACAAGAGTTGACCAAGGGAGGTCGGATAGGATAGATAAGAGTGAGGAGCCTGGCACAAGTAAGTGGAAGAAATGCCAGGACTCAGCTGAGGGCCCCGTGGTCGCCAACCCACGCTCCAAAGTTCAGAACCCCTGAGGCCCCTTTTAGTCACCTATTACGACAGGCAGGGGATACCGTGGGTGTTATTCTACTGCCCCCACCCACAGGGGGCGTAAGAAAGAAAGCGGACAGCTCTTTAGGACATACCGTCTATCATAAGCCTACCCACACAAATCGCTATCTTCATGCAGCGTCCAGCACAATAACAAGGCATTCTCACAACACTCGCCAAGAGGGCGAGACGAATTTGTGAGCCATCAAATATCCAGGTTCAGATGGACACGCTCAAAGTCACATTCAAGGGTAATGGTTAGAGCGATTTGCAGATTCATAGACCACTACAGTAGTATAATAGGACAGTACTGCCGCCGCCTCCTCCTCCGGGCTCCCAGGGGCCCCTCCGCCTCCCGCGGGAAATTTGAATTTTGGCGGGAAATTTGAATTTTGGCGGGAAATTTGAATTTTGGCGCGAGATTTGAATTTGTAAACAAAGCCACGTGCTTTTTGACAGCTGTCATCGACAACAACGCATCGCTAACCTCACTGCTGCCATCTTGACGGGCCTAAACCTCAGTGGTACCAACTAAACGTAACTAGCGCGAGGTAAACAAATCCACTTGTTTTTTGACAGCCACGTGCTTTTTGACAGACAACAACGCTCACTGCTGCCATCTTGACGGGCCTAAACCTCAGTAGTATCAACTTAACCTCACAAGCGCGAGATAAACAAAGCCACGTGCTTTTTGACAGCCACGTGCTTTTTTTGACAGCTGTCATCCGTCATCTTTAAACTACAGAGCACCGTGCTGCCCACTTTATCGCAGTAGCTCAACGAGCTAGAAAGAGGACTATAGAGTGGCTATTCGACCGCCATATTTGAATCTTCTTGAACGCCGCGTCCGCCATATTATTAGCGATCAAAACAAGTGGGCGTGGCGATCGAGCTACAACTCGTTGGTGATTGAAAACACAAAGTGCACGAAAAGTAATCGTCACAATTTCTTCATTGCGAAAGTACTCAAAGGAGCATAATGTATTCTGCAAGTGCATACATAATTACGCATTAAACAAAGAAGAGAAATCATTGAATTTCCAGTACGGTTCCATAATTACAATAGGAATCAGATTAGCCTACACTGTCATTAAGCATTACAACGCACGGAGAATGAAAATAATAGAACAAAAAATCACTGAAGGTACGAAATAGATAAACTCTAAATGTACATTAGCTGCAATAAAACCTTTTTTTGCTAGTGGCTTTACGTCGCACCGACACAGATAGGTCTTATGACGACGATGGGACAGGAAAGGCCTAGGAGTTGGAAGGAAGCGGCCGTGGTCTTAATTAAGGTACAGCCCAGCATTTACCTAGTGTGAACATGCAAAAACCATCTTCAGGACTGCTGACAGTGGTATTCGTACCCCCTATCTCCCGGATACAAGCTCACAGCCGCGCGCCCCGCAATAAACCTATTACCGGTATTAAATGTACATTAGGCCAGCCCAACGATTTAGAAAGAAGACACCTCTTGATACCTCGTGCTTGTCAATAACCGACTCGTAAATGTATTTTTATTTTACAAAATATGGAATATACTTTCTTCTTCGCAAGTAAAACTGGCGTTTCATGTTCATTTTAAAGTTCTCCAGAAAAATGGTTTTATATTTAACTCTATTAAACAGACATAGGCCTATCTTTTAAAACATTATAAATTGCCTGGTCATGATTTAGGTGGTTTTTACAAAGGCAACCTTTTGTCGCTCATACATTCAAAGTTGTGAAATTTGCGGCACATTAGGACTCGGGCAAAAGGGAAATGTTCAATAAATTTCCAAGTTTTCTGAAAACATTGGACAAATGGCTAGGTATACTATTGATAGGGAAGCTGCCACCTGGGCGATCTAACACCTTCACTCACGTGCATCTCTGATGATCCTGATGGAATATGGTGGCAGTAGCATGGGCATATGACATGCTGAAAGCAACAAATACCGATTCTTCCAGCGAGTTGTTTCACTTTGTCGACCAGCAACAGTTTATTTCTCCCTGAAACTTTTTAAAATTTTGAAGAAATCACTCTCACTCACTCGAACACTAGCGACACACACTTTCACATCCGTGTCACAATTTGAATATGATCAGTAGCAGAAATGGGTACTCTTGCCGTGCTTACCCAAGTCCTACACATGCTGTCTATATACCACCAACCTTACAAGCGATGATGTTGAACTGATGGACAAGACAAATGCCTATCAGACAAATATCAAACCTGATCTGGGGTTAGATTCTCAGTGTATCTCAGATATTGGCCTATAGTACATACTGTAAATACGTCCCAGGTACCATGACATTTTTACCATGTTAAATCAATGTAAAACCATTTTGAGCCATGAACAAAAATTCCTTCATCTATAGTTCTTTTTGGTAGGCTACATTTATTTCAATGCAATACAGATCATGATGAACCAATCCAACTACTGGTGTGCTAGCTGTGGAGACCTTAATTTCAATCATCATTAATTTGCATTTAGAGCAGTTTATATGTTGAGTGAGGGCATATGATTCTGCTGATGGTGACTCATCTGTTGGATGGGGATGTCAGGCTTGCTCAGACCCCTTGATAGGAGTAAGATAAGTGCCAACACCGGGTTTCATCCTATCCCTACCTTCGTCATACGCATATGCACAAGTCGCCCATGAGCATAAGCTAGAAAGTCCTGCCTGCTTCTGGCCTCTCCAGAGACCACATAACATCATGTAATGGATTAGAATGAATTCCAATTTTATCCCCAGTGAAAGCATGGTGCCGTTATAATAATCTGCTAATAAGATTCAGTGCAAATAAACCACGATAAGAACACACAATAACCAGAATAAACCGTAAAACACGGGCGGATATAATATGGCGTCGCTATTTTGCCTTGGCACCGCCTAGAGCGCTGTAGCAGACGTGTTAGCCACTCTATAGTCCTCTTTCTAGCTCGTTGCAGTAGCTGCAAAATTCGTCACCTGTCATCGGCAGTGCTGCCATCTTGGCGGGCCTAAACCTTAGTGCTACCACCTTAACCTCACTAGCGCCAGATAAACAAATCCACGTGCAGCTGTCATCCACCATCTTTAATCTATAGAACACAGTGCTGCCCTCTTTAGCTAGATACCTGTGGTGGCAGGCAATTCTACGTGACAACAGCCATCTTTGAGCACCGTGCTGCCCTCTATGTGCTGGCGGCAAATTCTACATGCTCTTGTTTGGAAACAAACCCACGCGCTTTTTTTTGACAGCCATCATCCGCTATCTTTAAGCAATAGAGTACAGTGCTGCCCTCTTTAGTTGAAATGTGGTGGCGGCAAATTCCACGTGCTCTTGTTTGGAAACAAAGCCACATGCTTTTTTGACAGCTGTCACCCGCCATCTTTAACCAACAGAGCACTATGCTACTATCATGCGGGCAATTTCGTTAGCTGTCATCCGCCATCTTTAATGAACAGAGCACCGTGCTGCCCTCATGCGGGGCAATTTCGTTAACTGTCATCCGCTCGCATACCCGCAGTGATGCATGTTTAGACTTGAACACACATACTACTGTTCAAAACTTATTACAACTTGAACTGCATACTAGAGTTCGATGTTGTTGAACACTGCATTGTATGACTAGAATCGAGCACTGTTTAGAAAGAAAAAATTATCTTCTCAACATACTTACTAAGCTGCTCTCCTTCCTCTGTCAAGGTATATCTCTATCGAACATGCATTGCAAAAGCAAGAGTGTGCAAGTTTAGACTTGAACACATACTACCGTTTATAGTTCGATGTTGTTGAACACTGCATTGCAATCAAACACTGTTTAGAAAAAGAAAAAAAATTCTTCTCAACATGAGCTAGACAAGAACATACTTACGAATCTGCTCATCACCTTCTTTCTTGCTTTTCTTCTTTGAGTAATAAACGAAACTCTATCTTGCAAATACGGAGCGGGAGGAAGGTAATACCTAACCTAAATTAAAAGAATATGCCAATTCTACATTATTTACATATTGTATGTACAAGTTTTATCTCGAATCATTTTACCCTAGTGATGTTTGCGTACTTCACCCATTCGTGACGCAATTCTTGTATGTACAAGTTTAAACTTGCCGTACTACGCTCTCAGCGTACCTCTCCCTATCTTTATACAATATGTACAGTGAATTATGATGTAAGACAGCGTAACGTATATATTACAAAGTACACACCTCTAGCATAATGTTTACACACATCTGCTTTATGTAAAGTAGTACCGATCAATACTACTATGCCCCCAGGCTAGAGTGTTGGTAGAATTTGGAATGACAAACCGTTTGCAATCAACATTATTAAGGGCTACCTTACTAATTAAATGAGTGTACAACTGGTGCTTCTTGCTTCTAATGACAGACATTTGCTTGTGCAAAACAGGTGGATTACTTTCAATGCAATTGTTATAGTTTTCAAAACTTAGCTGATTCTGAACGACATTCTTTTTAACCCCCTTCAATCTCTTTATTTGTAATTCATTTAAGAGTTTTATGCAATATGACTTGGATTTAGTACCTACAAATGAATCGATAATATTCCCAGCACATTCATCTTTCATTTTACCTAGAACCTTTTTGTTCACTAGCGGTAGATGATATTGATTATTTGCAGGATAGTTACTTGTATCAAACCTACCCAAGTCTGGCTTTATATCATTGTAATAGTCATCAGTTTTGATTTGATAAATAAACGAATCGGTATCTGTGTAGAGCAATTGCGCATTATGCGCGTATTTCTTCATCATATAATCGTAATGGAATTCATACATGAGTGTTTTAGCCAATTCAAGTACTGCAAAGCCGACGTAGGAAGGTTTGTCATACTTAACCTTAACACGATTCATCTGTATAATAACTAAATTCTCATGTATGACGGTGCAGCTGTGGAAATTTGGTTTACTTATTAAATAGTTAGCACCATACCTTTTCTTAATATTTTCCCAGTTTGTAATCAATTTTACATCAACGCGTTTGTCAACTTTCCCGTAGTCTTACCAAACACACTGTTATTCATGAGCATGTAGAAATCTTTTTCAAACTCGTTAACCGCATTCGTTCTAAAATTATTGTTCAGATCGATATATGGCTTTAGCCACGGTGACTGATTAAATTCTAGTACGCGATGAATTTTGGATAACTTCAAACCATGCTGCAAACACTGTTTTAAATTTCGGTAATGAATGATATACTTAGATTTATCACACAAATTAGCAATTAGCATTTTCGTCGTTGATGCGATGTACGGAGGCTTCATATTTTCAGGGCAGAACGGTAAGTCATTATGAGAAGTGTGTAACTCTTTAGGATACTGTAAGTCAACTTCGAGGAAATGGCCTTTATCAGCTTCATCGCCTAGGGCGTGCAGCTGTAAAGCATCAATTTCGCACTGCGTTAGCCAGCGGAAACCACTCACCGGTAGATGCTGACTCATCGCCCACCCATACTGATTATTAGCATCGAGATAAACAATATACTGAGATTCCTGACTAGAATCGAAACTCGACATGTACTTATTATTTGGTTTAGAATACCGTCCGCTGCACTGACTTAGACCGCCTCGAATAGATGATTTTATAAAGTGCACCATATCAATATCAGTTAGCAGTTCCAAATTCACCTGCGTGTATTTTAACATCGCATCCCAACTTAACCCAGGCGCAGTAAAATACTGACATGGGTCAAGGCTGTAGGTTTTCTTGCAAACACAGCGAAAATTTTCAAAAACATCAGCTAACAAAAGTACATCTGTCTTTAAATATAAGTCGGAGTATTCACCCAGCGTTTGAATGTGGAACTGCTCCCAGATATGTTGTGCATGTAAATAGTCATCATCACTAATATCTGCTGAATTCAGCGAGCTGTAAAAGGATTGTTTCGATGGTAAGGCACGTTCTTCGAGGCGTTCTAAGCAGTCAAGATATTCATAACAAAAAACACCCTTACGCCGAAGTAAATTAAACTGCGCTTCTTCAGGAAAAACGCGTCGAATTTCCGTAAATTGTTCTGGCTGTAAATGACTAGAAAGTTTATCGAGGCTACTCGCCATAAAGCGAAACGAGTCAAGGAATCTCAGTTTTATAGAATGCTCCGCATCTACTTTTACAGACTTTGCAAACGCAATGTACCGCTCTTTATTCTGAGGGATTATATCTACTTTTTCATCTGAAGCTCCAAATTGTGAAATGATGAAATGTGAGTCGTAACCAGATAAGTTATGAAAAATTACAGGGATAAATTTAGGAACTCTGTACTTAAGATTACAGCTATAATGAGCGGCACATCTGTAGAAACCAGTTAAATGATCATGATCAAAAACTTTAGGGTCATTTTCGGAAAATTCCCCATCACAAATGCTACACTTTGTAGCACGTTCATGATCATTTAACTGAATTTCGGTGAGTGGCTTCATAGGAATATTACTATTTAGAATACGACAGAGACGAACTGCATCACTTTCAAGTCTTTCTAAAAATACTTTAGCAGCATCATGTCCTCGATACAGCTCTAACTTGTTAAGCGTACTATCATAACTACACTTGATGTAATACGCGAAGCTATACGGGACATGCATGTGCGTAGTATTAGTGAAAGAGTTGTCAGGATTAGGTGAGCATGTGTTGCATGGCGTGAGGATGGCTTCAAAGTCTGCATAAATCACGAACGGTACCCACATCTGCTTGTAAAAATTTGTAAATTTTAAAACATCATTGCCTGTAGTAGGTTTCTCTGTACGTACATGATTGCAGTCATTCTTGGAATGCTTCGTTAACTGATCTTCAGTTCTAAAATACTGCAAGCGTCCATCACATAGCCACTTTTTACCATCATGTTTTGACAACTGACTACCAACAAGTCTACTCAGATTTTTAATCCAGCAAAAGTGGCTATTCTCACTGTTTTCGATATAGAGTAAGTTAACATGAGTACTCTTCTTATGACATGTATAATACAGAGGGCCTACTACAGACTTTTTCTCTACACTATACACATTAATGCTAATGTTATTTAGTTCTTCAAAGCGCTTAATATCTTTTAACTGCGCAGGAAATTCTATACTATCGAAATTTAGCTGCGTTAAATAGTGTGGATACGATGATGTTCTATTCGCTACATTCGATTTAGCAGGATTTAAAGCCGACATCACCGCCCATGCAAAATATGCTTCGTCATTGTTTTGGATGTTTACAACAGCTTTTCTTTGCTGAATCCATGTCGGCAGCTCGATGTGCGAAGATCCTCGCATAGGATTGTACGTATTGATGTTAACTTCTAGATACATTGTTTCAACTAAAGCCCACCCTGATTCCTTTTCCTGAAATTCCTCGCTCTTAGTTGAAATAATGTTAGAGACATCCCTAAGTACATCACCAAAATTAGTCGACTCACTTATGACAAAATTCTTCGTATTAAATGATTTAATGTCCGTTATTTCGGATTCATCCGTGCTTTTAATGTACAAGGCGAAAAGTTCAAAATAACTTTAAATAAATTATGATTGGACAAAGATTTAGCAAGAAGCTGTTGTACATCCGGTTGAACACAATTTAAAAAGTTTGAAGTGCTCTGAAACTTTTGACTGGGGCGAATTCTGTAACTAGAAATCCTACTTTTAAATGCTGTATCAATTTCCTCGATGTTTGCGTTACTACCACTTCTACACGCATTATTTTTATGCGCATTACTCCGTAAGTGCCCCTGAAAATGTGAAGATGGTACATCAGTGTTACAGTGCTCGCAGTGAATAGTTTGAAGTTCATGATTTTGTCTAGGTTTTTTACTACTAGTACTTTCTACAGCTACATCCGTCTTTTTACGCTTTTCTCCTATCACCTGAGGGCAAGTAGATACCTGATGCGCTTCTACTAAGTGAGCCTCGTATCGCTCTACGTTAGCGAAATACACACTACAAACTTTACATAAAGCAGATGTTATGCTAGGGTGTTTTGATTTCATATGACGCATGGAGGTATCTCACCTTGTAAAGGTTACATTGCATTCCTCACAGCAGGGGAACATCTGAAAAGAGAACAACCAATAGAGATTAGGCGAAAGTTGCTATGTTCGAAAGAAACCAAGTTTCAACCTATAGAAGTCAGACATTGCTGAAAGTTTGAAATTATAAGATTAACCTCTTCTACAGCATGCTGACTGAAGAGAATAACTATTTATCATTAGACTAAAGTTGTGATGTTCGGAAGAAACCAAGTTTCAACCTATAGAGGTCGGACATGGCTGTGAGTTTGAAATTATAAGATTAACCTCTTCTACAGCATGAGGATTGAAGGGAACAACTATTTATCATTAGACTAAAGTTGTGATGTTCGGAAGAAACCAAGTTTCAACCTGTAGGGGTCGGACATGGCTGTGAGTTTGAAATTATAATATTAACCTCTTCTACAGCATGTGGATTAAAGAGAACAACTATTTATCAATAGACTAAAGTTACGATGTTCAGAAGAAACAAGTTTCAACCTATAGAGGTCGGACATGGCTTTGAGTTTGAAATTATAAGATTAACCTCTTCTACAGCATGTGGATTAAAGAGAACAACTATTTATCAATAGACTAAAGTTACGGTGTTCGGAAGAAACCAAGTTTCAACCTATAGAGGTCAGACATGGCTGTGAGTTTGAAATTATAAGATTAACCTCTTCTACAGCATGAACGATTGAAGAGAACAACTATTTATCAATAGTCTAAAGTTGCTATGTTCGGAAGAAACCAAGTTTCAACCTATAGAGGTCAGACATTGCTGAAAGTTTGAAATTATAAGATTAACCTCTTCTACAGCATGAAAGATTGAAGAGAACAACTATTTATCAATAGACTAAAGTTGCTATGTTCGGAAGAAACCAAGTTTGAACCTGTACAGGTCAGACATTGTTGTGAGTTTGAAATTATAAGATTAACCTCTTCTACAGCATAAAACATTGAAGAGAACAACAATTTATCAATAGACTAAAGTTGCTACGTTCGGAAGAAACCGAGTTTGAACCTGTACAGGTCAGACATTGCTGTGAGTTTGAAATTATAAGATTAACATCTTCTATGACATGCAGATTAAAGAAAATAACTATTTATCATTAGACTAATGTTACGATGTTCGGAAGAAACCAAGTTTCAACGTATAGAGGTTAGACATTGCTGTAAGTTTGAAATTATAAGATTAACCTCGTCTATAGCATGAGGATTGAAGAGAACAACTATTTATCAATAGACTAAAGTTACGATGTTCGGAAGAAACCAAGTTTGAACCTGTACAGGTCAGACATTGCTGTGAGTTTGAAATTATAAGATTAACATCTTCTATGACATGCAGATTAAAGAAAATAACTATTTATCAATAGACTAAAGTTTCGATGTTCAGAAGAAACCAAGTTTCAACCTATAGAGGTCAGACATTGCTGTGAGTTTGAAATTATAAGATTAACCTCGTCTATAGCATGAGGATTGAAGAGAACAACTATTTACCAATAGACTAAAGTTACGATGTTCGGAAGAAACCATGTTTCAACCTATTGGGGTCGGACATTGCTGTGAGTTTGAAATTATAAGATTAACATCTTCTACAGCATGAGGATTGAAGAGAACAACTATTTATGATTAGACTAAAGTTGTGATGTTCGGAAGAAACCAAGTTTCAACGTATAGAGGTCGGACATACCTTAAAATCTTTGCGCTGCAAACTGTTACTCGGATGAATAGAATGCGTGCGTTCAAGCCTGAAACTCGAGCGATAATATTCTGGTCGTACCTAAAAAAGAAGGAACATATATGAATGTAGTGTAGGGTACGTCAGCTAGCCTAGCTATCTTTACAACTAAAATTTCGAAACATACCTTAAAAATGCACGTGCTGCAGACTGTTACTCGGATGAATAAAATGCGTACTTTCAAGCCTGTAACTCGAACGGTACCTAAAAAAGAAAAGAAAATATATATGAATGTAGATGTTTATTACCTAGCGTAGAAGTTGCTTTGCAAACAGTAACTAACAGTTCAGGCTTACCTTAAGTTGAAGGCTGAAGCATAATATTCACAGCAGACAGTACTTAGACGGGAGATGTGCACGTAATAAACACACACAAAGAACTGTGAGCGCTTCACGCAGACTGCAGCGAGTAAATATGCTCCTTGTTACCAAGCGGATATCAAGAATTGCAGACGTTTGCAGTACAGTCGGAACGAAATGTTTATGCAACAAGAGCTCTCCTGAGGTCTTACGCTGAGTTCTGCAGGCTGACGTATTTAAGCCGGGATCGAACCTGCTGTTGATGCCGAGGTGTCAGAACTTAAGAGTTCTGCAGCGGATCGAGCCTTAGAAAGTTAGCGCGCGATTGCAATGTTTAGGGAAAACACTAAGTTTCAACATATAGAGGTCAGACATGGTTGTAAGTTTGAAGTTACAAGATTAACCTCTACCATGTCTACACCTTCTAATCCTAGAGTGCTAAAAATCCAAAGCGCGAGTCAGCTAGCCTAGAGTTGCGATGTTTAGAAGAAACCAAGTTTTAACCTATAGAGGACGGACATAGTTGTGAGTTTCCTCTCCTACAGCGTGCGGATTGAAAAGAACAACTACTCATCAATAGAAATTAGCTAAATTTTACGATGTTCGGAAGAAACCCAGTTTCAACCTATAGAAGTCGGACATGGTTGTAAGTTTGAAATTACAAGATTAGCCTCTACCATGTCTACACCTTCTAAGCCTAGAGTGCTAAAAAACCAAAGCGCGAGTCAGCTAGCATAGAGTTGCGATGTTTAGAAGAAACCAAGTTTTAACCTATAGAGGACGGACATAGTTGTGAGTTTCCTCTCCTACAGCATGCGGATTGAAGAGAACAACTATTCATCAATAGAAATTAGCTAAATGTTACGATGTTCGGAAGAAACCTAGTTTCAACCTATAGAAGTCGGACATGGTTGTAAGTTTGAAATTATAAAATTGGCCTCTTCTATAGCATGGAGATTGAAGAGAACAAATATTTATCAATAGACTAAAGTTGCAATGTTCGGAAGAAACAAGTTTCAACCTACAGAGGTCAGACATTGTCGTGAGTTTTACTAAGCTAAGCCTACATCCATAGTACCCCCTACCTGTTAGCAACAACACGAAACGCTGAGGTACCGAAATATCTCTTCTCTATTATATAAAGCCGTACGGCTGACTCACTCACTGACATAAATGATTGACCTCTTCCTGGTGTGGTAGAAATGTGAAATTTTGCAAAGTTACAGCTATTAGCGTGTAAGCTACAGAAAAGATCCAAAAAATTCAAATTTTTAATTTTTTCCCCCCGCCCCAAACAAAATGGCGGACGCCATGATGCAGTACCCTACAGTATTGAAATTTGGCAAAAATCTAGCTCCTACCCTGAAACTGACGTAGAAATTGCAACAAGTTCAAATATTTAATAATTTACCCATTAAAAATTTCGGAATATTAAGCCAAATTGAATGACGGTGCAGACTTTCGTTTCGAGCTATTTTGTGGCCGAACGGTATTTGATATCAATGAACGGATTGCACTTTCGGTCCTAAAATTAAGATATCTACAACATTGGTCCTATGACTTTTTGTCGTATCTCGACCCCTTCTACCTTAGATTGAGCTTCATTTTCCCGATTTCGCAAAATTTTGTTAAATTTCCATAAATTATTTTACTGATTCACACACTCATATGATAGATAGATGAACGAAATTCAGCACGCTCCTTGGCAACGGCATTGGCCATATGTAGACCGACTTTTGTTATTCTAGCTGCCATGCAAGTATGGGAAATCGGAGGGTACATGCGGAAACACTATTGAAATTTCAGCCTAATTTATGATACTTAACCAATTTATGGTGAAGCCATTTGGGATACGGCAAAACCTCATATAACCAAAACTATAGGCCGTTTCATCGTCGATCTGTCTGCCAAGTTTCAAGACTCTAGCTGTCTGCTAAGTTGGCGAAATTATTTTTCAACTGGTGTTAAGCGGACGAAATTTGATGTGGATCGAAACGTTCAACCCTTTCTATGTTACAAATATTCGAGATAGGAGAAAATGCCTCAGACAATACTGTAGGCGGCTAAATGGGACGTCTGCTGGCGCAATCCGTATCTCGATACGACTTACCTTTTGGTCGCAATAAATTTTCAAATGAAAGTCTGCACCATTTAGCGTGCACATTGCCTGGCTCTATCCTATCCTTCCTAAATATATAAAGCCACAAGGGTAACTGACTGACTAACTCACTGACTGATTGACATTCATGTTTGCCCACTTCCAAGTGAGGTAGGAACTTGAAATTCGGCAGTCTGATAACTATTAGGCTGCAACCTAAGGAAAGATTCCAAAAAGTTCATATTTTTCATATTTAGCCCCCCCCCCCACGAAACACTTAAATTTCGTTTTAGACCCTTCCAGATGAGCTAGGAACTTGAAATTCGGCAATCTGATAGGTATTAGGCTGCAACCGGAGGAGAAATTCCAAAAAGTTCAAATTTTTCATATTTACCCCCCCCCCCACAACGAATCACTCAAATTGCAGGTTAGACCCTACCAGATGAGCTAGGAACTTGAAATTCGGCAATCGGATAGCTATTAGGCTGCAACCCAAGGAAAAATTCCAAAAAGTTCAAATTTTTCATATTTAGCCCCCCCAACGAGTCACTCAAATTTCGGGTTAGACCCTTCCAGATGAGCTAGGAAGTTGATATTCGGCAATCGGATAGCTATTAGGCTGCAACCCAAGGAGAAATTCCAAAATGTTCAAATTTTTCATATTTAGCCCCCCCCCGCCAAATCAATATATCGGGCTCAAATTTCGTGTTAGAACCTTCCAGATTATATACGAACTTGAAATTAGGCAATCTGATACATATTACGCTGCAACCCAAGGAGAAATTCCAAAAAGTACAATTTTTTCACATTTGCCATCCCCCCCACCAACTCGAAATATCGGACTCAGATTTCTGGTTAGACCCTTCCAGATGAGCTAGGAACTTGAAATTCGTCATTCTGATACCTATTACGCTGTAACCCAAGGAAAAATTCCAAAAGTTCAAATTTTTCATACTTAGCACCCCCCCCCCCCCCCAGTGCTTCAAAATTTCGGACTCAATTGTCGCACTGAGTAAAATGCTTCACTGTAACGGGTTATGGGACCAACGGTGGCCACTTAACAGTTGCCCGTGGTTCATGCATCAGCAAAAACGACAAGCAGTCATACAATCTATAACTTACAAGAAACCGCACGGCCAACTTGCCCGGTACAGTAGGATTCAAACCCACAATCTCACAAATGCAAGCTCACAGCTACGCGACCCTCTCATATTTACCCCTGCACCGCCCAATCAAAATCCTCTGCCCCCTAGCACCAAACAAAGTGGCGGACGCCATAATGCAGTACCCTAAAATATTAGAATTTGGAAAAAATCTAGCTCCTAACCTGTTAGAGACGTAGAAATTGCAAGAATTTCAAAAATTTAACCTTTTACCCACTCAAAAATTCGAAATATTAAGCAAAATTTAATGACGGTGCAGACTTTCGTTTCGAGCTATCTTGCGGCTCAACGGTAAATGCTATCAATAAACGGATTGCACTTCCGCGACCTAAAATGAAGAGATCTACAACTTTGGTCCTATGACTTTTTGTCGTATCTCGAATCCTTCTACATTAGATTGAGCTTCATTTTCCCGGTTTTGGTAATTTTTGTTAAATTTCCATAAATGATTTTACTGATCCACACACTCATAAGATAGGTAGATGAACGAAATTCAGCACGCTCCTTGGCAACGTCATTGGCCATATGTAGGCCGAATTTTGTTATTCTAGCTGCCTTGCAAATAGGGGAAAACTGTGGGTACATGTGGAAACACTATTGAAATTTTAGCCTAATTTATGATTCTTAAGCAATTTATGGCGAAGCCCGTTGTGATACGGCAAAACCTCAAATAACCAAAATTATAGGTCGTTTCATAGTCAACCTGCCTGCATAGTTTCAAGACTGTACCTGTCTACTAAGTTGGAAAAATTATTTTTCAATTTGTGAAAAGTGGACGAAATTTGACATGGGTCGAAACGATCACCTCTTTCTATGGCATAAATATGCGGGAAACGAGAGAGCGCCTAAGACAGTAATGTAGACGATTAAAAGGGTCGTATAACGCCGCAATCCGTACCACGATACGACGCACCGTTTGCCCGCAATAACATTTTTATTTCCTTTCCCTTAAACTAAATTGTGGACGATGTGTTGCCGTGCGCAAGAAAATTAATATTTGTCGCAGTTACAACTTTGGCCTGCAACCGACGGAGAAATTTGAAAGAGTTGCATTGTTTAACGTTTTTATCTCCAGAAATTATCGAAATCTGGAAGCAATTTTCATGATGGTGATAACTAACTTCTCGAGGATTTTGGTGGCTAAACTGTAAGTCGTACCGCCAAATGGACAAGATGTGTTGATCCCATCATGAAGAGATCTACAACTTGGGTCCCGGGAATTTTAGTCGTGTCTTGATCCCTTATGCCTTGGATAGAGCTTCTTTTTTCAGATTTGACATCCATTTTTTTTTACATTTTCCATAAAAAAATGTTACTGTTTTACACACTTATAAGACCAATAGAATCATGAAATTTGGCAGGCTCATTGGACGTTCGTGGATCATATGTGAGCAAAATGCGTGATTCTAGCAACCTGTAAGAATGGAAAAACGGAAGTAATACGTAAACCCTGTACTCCTAATCCAAGGTTCTAAACCAATCTTCGCTGAACTCGATCCAGATACGACAGAACATCAATGAACGTAAATATAGAGCGTTTCAACCACGATAAACCTACCAAGTTTCAAGACTATAACTCCCCGTTACGTTAGGAAAATATTTCTTATCTTGTGAGAACCGTACATAATTTGCACCACGTCCAAACGTTTAACTCTATCCCTGCAATAAATCGTGAAGATACGGTACGATAAAATATCATAGGACCAAAAATATATGCAAATAAATGGGCCTTCTGGTGGCACAATCCGTTTTTAGTAACGAAGTACCGGTTCCTCACAGTAATTTTCCATGGGACCACTTCTAATGTAGAGGAATTGGGGGTTTGGGGGCGCAGTCCCCAACGAGCGAACGAGTACAAGTTCTACAAGCAGACGTATTTGTACTACGATTAAACGGGAAGGTTTGAGCTCAACTCGACAAGCTGCTAATAATTTTAATGCGAACTGTACGCGTGCAGTGGACTTCGTACCCTGCTGAGGCAAACACATTCCAGGTAGGAGCTGGCTAGCCGGATGCAGCTTGCGCGCGCGTGTGTGTAGGCATGCCTCAAAAACACATCCCAGATATTTTTTCTCGTTCTAGAGTCTGCTTATTCTAAATCCGGTGCTAGTACATAGCTACTCGTAAGGCATAACACCTGAAATGCACTAGGAAGCAGATAGCTGCTGCTCTCCTGTTTTTACATGCGATTTTAAATGGTAAGAACCTATTTTACGGCCAGATGCCCTTCCTGACGCAAGAATCTGTTTTTACAGCTAGAAATTTAAATCACAGTTTCTTGAACTATTGTTTTACCGCTAGATGCTCATCCTAGCGCTGAAAGACCAGGATTTAGCCAGTTACCCTTCCTGATGTAACAAGACTAGGATTTTTTTAGACTGCACTTGGCTAGAAATAGCTACACGAAATTATTATATAGAAAGAGAATTGCCGGCTCCTACAGTTTGGTTTAGTGTGCTTGCCTCTCACCCGGTAGTCTCGGGTTTGATTCTCTTAGGATTAAAATATATTTTACAGCCGAGTGCCCCTTCCTAACATGAGATTTTAAATCGCAAGAATCTGTTTTACGGCTGGTTGCCCTTCCTAACGCTGAAAGACCAGGATTTAGCCAGTTACCCTTCCTGATGTAACAAGACTAGGATTTATTTTTAGACTGCACTTGGCTAGAAATAGCTACACGAAATTATTATATATAAAGAGAATTTCCGGCTCTTACGGTTTAGTTTAGTATGCTTACCTCTCACCCGGCCGTCTCGGGTTCGATTCTCTTGGGATTAAAAATATGTTTTACAGCCGAGTGCCCCCTCCTGACGCAAGAGTTTAAATCGCAAGAATCTGTTTTACGGCCGGTTGCCCTTCCTGACGCTGAAAGACCAGGATTTAGCCAGTTACCCTTCCTGATACAACAAGACTAGGATTTATTTTTAGACTGCACTTGACTAGAAATAGCCTCACGAAATTATTATATAGAAAGAGAATTGCCGGCTCCTACGGTTTGGAGGATGGTTGCCCAGTTGTACTTCCTCTTAAAACAATAATCACCACCACCACCATCCTACGGTTTGGTTTAGTGTGCTTGCCTCTCACCCAGCAGTCTCGGGTTCGATTCTCTTAGAATGAAGGTGCACCCCAAACACATCATTCAATGTTCTAATCATATGTTGTATCGATTATATTCTTAATCACTTATTTTGTAATATAACCTTCAAGTATTCGATAAAGCTATGCCTTAACAGAGCAGGGAAAAGGAGGTTATAACAATCGCTATCTTACGCAAGCCGTTCAGAACCGTAGTCTTGTTTTCTTTTAGAACAAAGGTATTCCTTGACATGTTCTTTTTAAATTGTCCGCTACAACGAAGAGTACGTCACGGTGCTCTCAGATTGTGGATGTAGAATTTGCCGCCACCACATGTCAAAGAATAAAGATGCCAACACAAAGATGGTAGCAAGGTGCTCTGTTCATTAAAAATGGCGGATGACAGCTAACGAAATTGCCCCGCATGAGGGCAGCACGGTGCTCTGTTCATTAAAGATGGCGGATGACAGCTAACGAAATTGCCCCGCATTAGGGCAGCACGGTGCTCTGTTCATTAAAGATGGCGGATGACAGCTAACGAAATTGCCCGCATGATAGGAGCATAGTGCTCTGTTGGTTAAAGATGGCGGGTGACAGCTGTCAAAAAAGCATGTGGCTTTGTTTCCAAACAAGAGCACGTGGAATTTGCCGCCACCACATTTCAACTAAAGAGGGCAGCACTGTACTCTGTTGCTTAAAGATGGCGGATGATGGCTGTCAAAAAAGCGCGTGGGTTTGTTTCCAAACAAGAGCATGTAGAATTTGCCGCCACCACATAGAGGGCAGCACGGTGCTCAAAGATGGCTGTTGTCACGTAGAATTGCCTGCCACCACAGGTATCTAGCTAAAGAGGGCAGTACTGTGTTCTATAGATTAAAGATGGTGGATGACAGCTGCACGTGGATTTCTTTATCTCGCGCTAGTGAGGTTAATTTGGTAGCACTAAGGTTTGGCCCGCCAAGATGGCAGCACTGCCGATGACAGGTGACGAATTTGCAGCTACTGCGATAAAGAGGGCAGCACGGTGCTCTGTAGTTTAAAGATGGCGGATGACAGCTGTCAAAAGAGCACGTGGCTGTCAAAAAGCACGTGGCTTTGTTTATCTCGCGCTTGTGAGGTTAAGTTGGTACTACTGATGTTTAGGCCCGTCAAGATGGCAGCAGTGAGCGTTGTTGTCTGTCAAAAAGCACGTGGCTGTCAAAAAACACGTGGATTTGTTTACCTCGCGCTAGTTAGGTTAAGTTGGTACCACTGAGGTTTAGGCCCGTCAAGATGGCAGCAGTGAAGTTAGCGATGCGTTGTTGTCGATGACAGCTGTCAAAAAGCACGTGGCTTTGTTTACAAATTCAAATCTCGCGCCAAAATTCAAATTTCCCGCGGGAGGCGGAGGGGCCCCTGGGAGCCCGGAGAAGGAGGCGGCGGCAGAACTGTCCTATTATACTACTCTCTACATTCCTGAGAAACGACCAGGCAAAGCTCACAGAAGGAAGAAGCAAAGGGAACTCCCTACTTGCCTTACATTCACAACACCACAGATCGAATTGCCAAGGTCCTCCGCAAACAAAATATAAACACCCTGTTTGGCACCGCCACTAAAATTGCTTACAGTCTGGGTAAAATCAAGGACAAATTGTCCCAACTTTTACATCTTGGGGTATACGAAATTCTCTGTACTTGTGGTAAGGTATACATCGGCCAAACATGCCGGTCCTTGGTACCCATATCAAGGATCATGAATGTAATATTCATCTCAACCAACCAGACAAATCAGCAGTAGCTGAGCACGCTCTATCTTCGGGTCATGATGTCATGCTCCAAAATGCTCGAGCTCTTACCCACACTAGACACTATATGTCCAGGATTATACGGGAAGCTGTGGAAATATGTAGAAATCCTAACAATTTCAACAGGAACACTGGCTATCAAATAAATAATACCTTGTTGCCAGCTATTAAGGATTTATGTAGGTACGGTAGTTCCCTTCCTTATCCCTTCACTATTGTCTTTTTGTCTCAGTGTTTCATTCCAGGCTTGTGTCAATGCAAAGCCTACTAGATACTAGAAGGCCTGGACAGAGAGCCAATTTCTTGCATTAAACGCGGGGTGATAGTTTTTGTCTTTTCCACCGCTAGGTTCGCATTTATGTTCTGTTGTTTGACATGAATTCTACGATTACGTGTGTTACTGCAACATGTTTTATGAGAAGAAATAACATATTAACTCACGATTTGCAATATATGGATGGTTGCTGAGATGCGCTTAACATTTGTTTAGTTATGTGCTTCCAAATTACCGTGAAGGTGGTGGTGGTGAGTATTGTTTTAAGAGGAAGTACAACTAGGCAACCATCCTCTTTATAACACTAATCAGAGAGAGAAACTGGAAGGGACCAGACACTTCGAAAAATGGAGGTATCAGCCAGAGGAAGACAAGGGTCACGAGGGCGTGAAAATGAAAGACCCCTAGCCCTCGGAAACCTTATAGCGTCGGGGTCGGCAAAGAACCATAGTCGACCAAGGAAGGTCGGATAGGATAGATGAGAGTGAGGAGCCTGGCACAAGTAACTGGAAGAAATGCCAGGACTCAGCTAAGGGCCCCGTGGTCGCCAACCCTCGATCCAAATTTCAGAGTCCCTAGGTCCAATTGCCGCCAAGTTTCTGTTTCCATTCTGTGGGTTATGGCGGTTTATTGTTGCGTGCCTAACTGCACATCTGACACAGCGAAGAAATATACACAAATATAAATTTTCATCTTTTTCCTAAAGATCCGAGTTTAGGGGAGAAATGGAGGCTTGCTATTTCTCGACAGGACTGCTGAAAAGGATCTCTTTGGGCTCCTAATGATAACTCCAGAATATGTAGCTTGCACTTTGTCGAATCAGATTACAGTGTGAGTACAGTGAGGGGAATTCTGCTCCCCGACAAAGTGCCGGCGCAAATTCGTCTTCTTCTTAAAAATGTATTAATATTTACAACTCTGGCGTTAGGATATCTCGGAAAATGTAACCTTGTCCGAAAGCTGAAATTCCTCACCGCTCCAAAGTTTAAAGAGACGTTTCAGTGCCGCGACTGTGATCAAGCACACATTACATACGTTATACTTACAAAATTTTTCAGGTCTGTTCTTGATACTAATGCAAAGGAAGAGACTAAAGACTGTGATATATAAAACAAATTCAAGAGCAAGCCTCTGAGCAGGAAAGTGTTAAATCTTGTGAGTACTTCTATTTAGGCCTATTTCCCTATCCTTTATTCTTGTGTGATAATCAAGTGCTAAATGAAAGAAATATATGAAGTGTAGTGTGTTCTAAGTTGTTTTATATATTTATATCTGATTCACACCGGGCATAATGATAATAAAATGTATTATTTCGCGTTATTGTATGAATTTTCAATATAAGGATATAGACAAAACATGAGAACAACAGAACATAAACGCGATCCAAGCGGCAATTGCCTGAACTACGTTGTTCGCCCAGAAATGTGTCGGCTTGTCCAGGCCTTCTATTATAGGGTAGGCAACGGTCAATGTCATATGTTACGTACACATGTTATGTGACCCTCTTAGACTGATTTTGATGGTTCCGTCAGCTTCCGCTTCGAACGCTGGCGCTGTGCCATGTCCTGCGAGCCATCTGTTGATGAATGAACGTACCATTTCCACTTCTATTATAATGTCTAAATTCAAAAGCTCATTGTTTAAGAAGCCTTTCTCGTGCACAGTCGAGATTTTCTTCTGATGACTTAAAGCCAGTTCTCTGCGAAACGTATAGAATTTCACCTTATTTTCTTGACATGGCATATGCCCAAGAGCATACATCTTGTTTTATGGTCTTTCCTTTCTGTTCATCCAGTATTTCTTCATTCTATCTGATCTTTGTTTTCATCCTTCTTCTGGAAATGCCCTTTTATTTGTTTCTCTTTTACCAATTTCGGTAGGAATCTAATTTTACTATTCTTCAATTTATTTACTTTACTTGATTTATTCTTTAAATCCTCCAGTGTTATGTCTAATTCTTTTATGTCTTCTTTTATCCGGACAGGTTGTTGCTAAATACAAAGTATGTTACAAGTGTTTATTTATATATCCACCTATTCAATACAAAGAGATCTTTTTAGACATTAAATATTATAAAATGTTAAGGGACATGTTTCGCCCATATTAAGGGCATCATCAGCCTCAAATTCAAACCTGTATGGTGAAAAATCAAGATCCTGATTGCTCTTACAAGCCATAAAAGGAGGATATCATTATAGGTGTCAGTCTAAACATACAAAATATTAGAATGTCCTTGGCTAAAAGTGCATTATCAAGCTGCATGTCGTAAGTTCACATGAATATACTTTCCGGAGCGTTGAAAAACTTGTTGGGGTAGGGCAGTAAACAGCTCAGTCTTTATAATGAAACAGAAATGTGCCTCCTTGAAGATGATAAGAAAAAGCAAAGCTGATACACTGTTACAGATGTCAATATCGTATGTTGTGATAAGACAACAGATCTCTTAAAATGGCTGTTCAGCTGCCTATAGTCTATTTAACTGGCTGAAGGAGTGAAAGTCGAATGTGTTATGATAAGATAACAGTCTTCCTTATGTAATTGTGGCAGCAAGGAAAAAGCATTCGGTTGTCTATAGATGTATTTATCTTATTTGAAGGACGAAAGTCGAAGGTTTATCGACGTTGATAGAGCTCTTTGGTGTGAAGTCTGTAACAAGAGGAGAGTGAATGCTTAGGAAGGTATTTTTGAAGAGAATGTGGGTTTAAAGAAAGGTAAAACATGGAAAATGTATAAAAACACTTACCCTTTCGTCTGTGAAGATGTAAATCAGTTATGGAAAGGTTAGTTGAAGAAAAATAACGTTATGTGTAGGTTCATTTATTTCTTTGACTGTTGATGCAGTTGCTATGGTAGCGTTGAATGACTGACACTTGTACTTCTGGTATTGTATCGATGTGAGATTGGCGGAGGAGGGTGTGGTTGAGGGGAGGGGGTAGGCGGAGCTTTAAGTTTATGTGTTGTTGGTTGCGAGAGATTTACATGGTCGGACAGGGAGGGAGTCATGTTGGGTTGCGGGAGAATTGTGGGGGCGGGCATGAAGGGAGTCAAGTTAGTTAAAGTAGTGGAGGTTCTAGAAGATGTTAACTTAAGATTTTTAAGAATGTAGTTATGTTTTGAATTTAGAGTTTGCAATAATTTGGGTAAACTTTCGTATAAAGGATTCCTGACTTCAATTAAATCGTTGAGGTTTAGATTTTTGTTGTAGTGTTGGTCCAAAAATATATAGATGGTTTCAAGTTCATTCATCAACTTTCCTTTGTCTACTCTTTTAATAATTGTGAGGTCTCTTTCTATTGTTGTGAAGTGATGTCCTGTTTCTTTCATATGGGAGCTCATTGCTGAAACTTTATTGTGCTTAATGGCATTATAGTGTTCTAAGTACCTAGTTTGAAAACTCCGGCCTGTTTGACCAATATAAGAGGCGTTGATTTGCGTGCATGTGAGCCTGTATATGCCTGATCCTGAGTAAATGTTTTTGCTTGAATTGACTGTGTTGTGATAAAAAATAATTTTTGGTTAGTGTTTGTTGTTCTAAAAGCTATACTGGTATTTTTGTTTTTTATTGGGTTCAAGATATGTTGAACGTTTGGATTGTTGTAGGTGAAGGTAACGAATTTGGATTTTTTGGGTTTGTCAGGGATGAGGTTTGTTGTTAATTTGAATTTGACCTTATTTATTAAACGGTTAATCATTTCAGGTTTATATCCATTGATTTTTGCTAAATCCTTTATATAATTTAGTTCTGTTTGAAGATTCTTGGGTGTTAGAGGGATTTTTAAAGCTCTGTAAATTAAACTGTGAAATGTGGCCAATTTATGGGAGTTAGGATGTAAAGAAGTATTTTTGATTGTTAATGGGGTGTGAGTAGGTTTTCTTTAAATTTTAAAATCGAAGTTGCCATTAATATGAGTTACTGTGAGATCTAGGAAATTCAAGGATCCACTGACTTCATCTTCCTTGGTGAATTTAATATTTTGGTCTAGGTTGTTTAAATAATTTAAAATATCGGTACTGTTATTGAGATCTTTATTGATTATTACGAATGTGTCGTCTACATACCGAAGCCATAAGCTAAGGCCTTTTATTTTATTTATTATTTTATGATGTTCTAAAGAATCTAAATAGATGTCAGCTAAGATGCCTGATAAGGGATCACTCATAGCTAGGCCATCTTGGTGGTAAATTTTACGATTAAAGGTGAAATAGTTGTTTTTAGCACAAAATTTAGGATTTTTATGAATTCTTCTAACTCATTTTTATTTGCTTTACGTCGCACCGACACAGATAGGTCTTATGGCGACGATGGGACAGGGAAGGGCTAGGAGCGGGGAGGAAGCGGCCGTGGCCTTAATTAATTAAGGTACAGCCCCAGCATTTGCCTGATGTGAAAATGGGAAACCACGGAAAACCATCTTCAGGGCTGCCGACAGTGGGGTTCGAACCCACGATCTCCCGAATACTGGATACTGGCCGCAATTAAGCGACTGCAGCTGTCGAGCTCGGTCTCTTCTAACTCAAGCTTGCTGAGGTTGCTGTGTTTTGCGAGGTTGTCTTTGATAATATTTACAGTTTCCTTTGTTAGTACATTAGAATACATATTAGTAATGTCAAAAGAGCACATAATGTGATTTGGTAATAAGGTGAATTTTTTTTAAATTTCGCGGAAGTCTATTGAATTGTTGAACCTGTAATGTCTTTTTAGAACATAGTGGATATATTTTGAGGTTTTATATGTCGGGCTACTTCTACAGTTGATGATTGGGTGTATGAGTGTGTTTTTCTTATGTAATTTAGGCAATGCTCTGGCTGTGGGGGTTTTAGGGTTCATAAGGATTAGTGTTTGTTGTTCTTATTCATTTAGTAAAAATGTGGAATTCTTTAATAGTGTTTTTAAATTTCGTTGGATTCTTATTGTGGGGTCTTTATTGACTATTGTGTAAGTTTCATTTGTGGAAAATTCTTCTGTTTTTTTCAATGTAATCTTTCTTATCTATTAAAACAGTAGTCCCTTCTTTATCGGCTTTAGTTACTATTATGTTGTTATCTTTTACTTTGTTTTTTACCTCTTTAATTAATTTTGAATGGTTGAGAATAGCGTCTTTATTTAAACCTTCAATTAGTGTTGGAAGTTTCTTTTTTATCTCATATCTAGTGTGCGTGTTTTTATACATTTTCCATGTTTTACCTTTCTTTAAACCCACATTCTCTTCAAAAATACCTTCCTAAGCATTCACTCTCCTCTTGTTACAGACTTCACACCAAAGAGCTCTATCAACGTCGATAAACCTTCGACTTTCGTCCTTCAAATAAGATAAATACATCTATAGACAACCGAATGCTTTTTCCTTGCTACCACAATTACATAAGGAAGACTGTTATCTTATCATAACACATTCGACTTTCACTCCTTCAGCCACTTAAATAGACTATAGGCAGCTGAACAGCCATTTAAGAGATCTGTTGTCTTATCACAACATACGATATTGACATCTGTAACAGTGTATCAGCTTTGCTTTTTCTCATCATCTTCAAGGAGGCACATTTCTGTTTCATTATAAAGACTGAGCTGTTTACTGCCCTACCCCAACAAGTTTTTCAACGCTCCGGAAAGTATATTCATGTGAACTTACGACATGCAGCTTGATACTGCACTTTTAGCCAAGGACATTCTAATATTTTTATGTTTAGACTGACACCTATAATGATATCCTCTTTTTATGGCTTGTGAGAGCAATCAGGATCCTGATTTTTCACCATACAGGTTTGAATGTGAGGCTGATGATGCCCTTGATATGGGCGAAACATGTCCCTTAACATTTTATAATAATATTTAATTTCTAAAAAGATCTCTTTGTATTGAATAGATGGATATATAAATAAACACTTGTAACATACTTTGTATTTACGTACATTTCAATACGGACCTAACATGAGAATTATAACAGGTTGTTGCTGCCAAAACTTTTCCAAAATTCTGCGTGTTAACCTGTCTTGAGGTGTTCTCAACAGATGACCAAAGAATTATATTCTCTTCTTTCTTATGATATCCATTATAGGTTTTTCCTGATATACTGCTGCATTTGGCCTGATACACCATTCTCCTACTTTTTTGGTACTTCTTATTAATGCATGTTCTTACTATTCTTATTTCTATTTTTAAAATTGTGTCTATGTTATTCTTTTGCCTTAGTTTAAATAATGTTTCATTTCCATAAGTTATTTCATATTGGACAACAGCCTTATAATGTTTCAATTTTTTATTTTTCTTGATATATGTATTTCTGTTTACTTTTTGGGCTCTGGATAATTTACTCATTCTCTTCGTCCAAGAAACTGGATCATTTAAATTGCTTATTTAAATTCAACTCTCTTATTATTATTATTATTACTATTTTTATTATTACTATACACCTTCTGTAGTAGGTTTTGTGTCCCTTATATGGGTTCACTGGAAGTACCCATAATGAATTCATAATGGCGCTCACGATCTCTGGTGTCTTCTAGCTCGATAACACATATCTCGTTATATTATCCGGTACATTCAAGTGTTCATTCAAGTTCCAATTCACATTGAATGTTTTCAATGTACTAACAAGTTCATTTTAAGAACAATAAGACTGGCGTAACGACAAATATTTGGATTTTAACTAATACATACTGCACTAGTGTTACTCCAGTAATATTGGGAATAAGACAAAGGTCTACAATACAGGATATTGTTAAACATACAATGAAGGTTCAAGGACAATTATACAATTCAAGAACATTGCATCAATACATTTAGCCAGATCTCATACAAAGGTTTTAATAGATGGTTAATAGGCCTAGATAGTTTTGTCTATAAGTTTTAAAGTCAATGTAAATACCAAGATTTTAGACAATTGTATTTACGCTTAAGACATAACATTTTGGTTGTTACATGATCAGTAAAATATCATAAGACTTGTCGCTCATGCTTGTAAAGAATATGTTCATGATCTTATTAAACCTTGAGTAATTGTCATTGGGCAGACGATGTTCACTAAAAGGAGCGAAGCATGTACCATGTTAACAATTTAATAAGGGTATAATTCCATATTAGCTTGTATTGAATAGGTGGTCTATAACAAAATTATAATAATTTTGTATCACAATTAGAGCTTTAATATGGAAAAGAACTGGAATTTATAGCCTTCAGTATAATGGCCAACGAGGCTAATATCAAGATTAAGAACAGATTTATTAACCTCAAGGCTAAAATTTGCAAGATCGCCAAGGATATATGGTTTCTAAAGGAATGTTTAAAATTCAAACTAGTACCATACCTTTTTAAAATCTGCCCACTGAAGAAACTTATCCATACCACAGTTAGTAGACACTCAAAACAAAGTGAATGAAATCTGGCTGAAAAATGAGATAAAATCATATTATAGAAAGAAATCATTGTTAAACTTACAACTTTATCATACATACTTGAAAATTTCTGAACTTTTAACCCCGTTAGAATGTCGATCTGTACAACATTTTACTAATGAGAAGCTTGTTGATATATTAGATAAGAAACAAAAAACTTTAGAAAACAAAATCTCACATTTAAGAGAGAATAAATTAAAACCTAAAGAAAGTAATATAAGGGTAAAACAGGCTAATTCAGACCTTAAAAGCATTCCAATCACTGTAAATTTGTTGGATATCACCTTTACGGATAGTGAAATGAGCCTACTGAATAAAGGAGCAAAATTCAATTGGCCTAACGATCATCAAATAGAAGATGGAATTACCACTATAGCAGAAGCAGAATCTAACATAGGGAAATTGCCTTTAGAATTGCAAAATGATACTAGAATCGAGATAAAAAAGAAACTTCGAACTCTAGTAAGAGAGATAAATAATAACTTAAATCCCATTCTTACTAAGCAAATCAAAGAATTAAAGACTAAAATTAATGAAAGTGATATAATAGTAACAAAAGTTGATAAAGGGGAAACTACACTTATCTTAAATAAACAAGATTTTATTAAAAAACAGAAATTTTTTGGATGGAGCTTACTCGGTAATACAGAAACAGCCTTCAGTCAAAATTCTACGGAATCTAAAGAAATTGCTTTAAAATTCATCTTTCCTCTTTAATGAAACTGAATATCAGAAACTGGTAAATATGAACACAAAATTAACATAATCAACTGTATGAATAGCCCAACTTATAAAACTTCTAAGTTTATACATCAAGTTTTGAAAAAACGCTATAAATTTAACAATAATTCTTCAACTAATAACTTAATTGAATTCTGTTAAGCTTAATAAATTTGACCTACAACCATATTATAAAACGTGTTCATATGATATAACCAACATGTACCCATGCATACCAATTAATGAAATCATGAATATAATCAAACTTAATTTATTCAGTCAGAGCAAATTGAGTAAGTGTGAAATAGAAGAATTCATTAATATATTAAGATTCGTTTTAAGTACGGTAATAATTACTTTAGATTTAATAAAAACGATCATCAAATGTGTTTAGGAATGGGAGACCCTGCAAAAGGTATACTGGCCAACATTTATATGGATCATTTGGAACATGTTAAAATTCTGAACAAAATAGAAGGACTGCACCTTCGGCTAAGATAAGTGGATGACACATTTGTCATAATACACAGTAAACTAAATAACAGCGACAATATTCTGAATTTTTTAAATAGCTTAGACAACAACACTACTGACGAGGAAGAGAGCAACAACTCGTTATGTTTTCTAGATATCAACGTAAAGAGAGTAGGAAAGAAATTCAACTTTCAAATTTATAGAAAACTGACGTTTGCCCCAATAACGATTAAGAACGAATCACTCTACCCCAACTCTCACAAGCAAGCAGCCTTTTTAATTTTGGTTTACAGAGCCCTAAAAATTCCACTTACAAGCAATAGTTTAAAGAAAGAACTTAATTTTATAAAGGAACTGGCACTCAATAATCGATATAAAATAGAGATGGTTAACAAGGTGAAAATAAAACTGGCCACAAATCTTATTCCAGATAACAATAAGAAAGGAAAAAAATTGCAACTCTTACATTCATTAACCCAGCCATTTAGCAGGTTACTAATACTATCAAAAACGAGATGTTAATATCACCTTCAAAGCCCAAAACATGAACTAAAATATTTTCTTCAACCATAATAATGTTAATATAAATAGCATCAATATCAAGGATCAGGAATCTATAGGCTTGCATGTACAGAGTGCAATTATTCGTATGTTGGCCAGACTGGCGGAAGCTTTCTTAAGATGTATTGAACATGTTGATGCAGCGGAACACAGAAAGCATTCTGCAATGAGTGCACACATGCAAGAAACTGGACACTCTTTCACAACTATTGAGAGAGATTTAAGAACTTTAAGAAGGGTAGAAAAGGGAATAGAATATATTTATTTATCACCTACAGGATTTCCCAATTACAGATGATGTAATAAAAATTAAATAAAAAATAAATTGAATAAAAAATAAATTAAATAATATACATACAAATATACATATATATATACAAGCAGGTATAAATCTTCACATGTTTTATACAGATTATTCAAATAATTTACAAAATTATCACTTCCATCCTTGAGAAGAACTTTATGAATTGCAGTGGAAGGGTGGTGGAAAATGTCGAGTGACCCTTCCAGCTGATTTATTGTCCTAAGGGCTTGCATGACCAAAGAATTTTCATGCGCAACCGTCCTACATTTGTTCATCTGCTTGGAACATGAAGTGGGATCAACCCCAGTATAGCCGGACTGTCCACTTTACTCTTCAAGCATTTAATCGCTAACATTTTGTTCGCACGCTTTCGGCGCGTTGCCAGCGTATTCATTCCAAGAATGTTTACAAACTCTTCATACCTGCTTGAAGAGAGTGGCATGCCCAGGAATACAAAACTAATCCACTTCATAAACCTTATCTGTACTCTTTCGCGATGGTGTATGTGGCCTTTCTGATACGGGAGCCACACCTCACAACCATACTTGAGACAGGGTCTCACCAGGGAACAAAACAGTGTTTTGACACATGAAATATTACTGAAATCTTTACAATTCCTCTTGACAAATCCCAGGAGTCTGAAAGATTTCTTTATAATACCATCGATGTGTTTCTCAAAGGATAAGCCATTTCTGTTACTAAGAATTACACCTAGATCATTAAACTCCTCCACAAGATTTAAACTTTCTCCACTGATTTTATACCTGTAAAATACAGGTGTCAATTTCCGAGTAAATGACATGACACCACACTTGACTTTATTCACTTTAAGGGACCACTTATCACACCACTCGCATATTTGCTTCAGAGCCTCTTGTAGATAATCGCTATCACCGTCTTCTTCTATAACTTTGTATAGTTTCAAGTCATCAGCGTACAAGAGACATTCACTGCTCTGAACGACTGTACTAATATCATTTAGAAACAAAACAAATAGCAGAGGCCCTAACAGTGATCCCTGTGCGACGCCAGGTGAAGATTTATAGGGGTTACAGATCAAACCCTCAGAATTTACAAAACATATTCGTTTTGTCAAGTAGCTCTTTAGCCACTCGAACATACTCCCGGACACTCCATACACAGACAACTTTCTCAGCAAGAGAAGAGTAATGACGCAATTGGACAATATACGCATTTACTTAGATCAGCAATACAATAAGGATAAGAACTTAAATGATGAAATTGAATTAAATAACCCCCTATTAGAACAATTACCAAAATTAATACAAATACTTAAGTCTGATATAAATAAATTCTATAATAATTTTAATTCAACAAACGTTAGTAACTTATTTAAGCAAACAAACTCAACTCCTCCTTTTACTACCCCTAGGCAGTCCCCTCCTCCATCTACGTTAGCTATCAATGCACCGCCTACATCCGCTTCCCCTTCCCACTCTCCGCCAAAACACAAGCTCACTCACATTCGCCCGTATAATACAAGGAGCACTAACGGAGCAACAAGCAGTTATCACGAAGTTGTGGGTAACACTAGACAATTATGCAGCAGTAGGAAGGGTTAGTGATAATTCTCTCACTAAAAAAGTTAATGCAGACTTATAGATCAAAATCTTATACATATTTTTTATTTACATATATATCAACAAGCTCAATTCAAAATCTGTGGTGTTCATTCAAGTTCTACTTCACACTGAATGTTTTCAATGTACTAACAAGTTCATTTTAAGAACAATAAGACTGACGTAACGACAAATATTTGGATTTTAACTAATACATACTGCACTAGTGTTACTCCAGTAATATTGGGAATAAGACAAAGGTCTACAATACAGGATATTATTAGCTTCATAAAATTGTTAAACATACAATGAAGGTTCAAGGACAATTATACAATTCAAGAATATTGATTCAGTACAGTTAGCCAGATCTCATACAAAGGTTTTAAACAGATGGTTAATACATGAGTTTCGTCTACCAAGATTTTATACAATTGTGTTAAGCTTAAGACATAACATTTTGGTTGTTACATGATCAGTAAAATATCATAAGACGTGTCGCTCATGCTTTTAAAGCATATTTTTAGCTCAATAGAATATGTTCATGATCTTATTAAACCTTGAGTAAATGTTATTGGGCTGATGATGCTCACTAAAAGGAGCGAAGCTTGTACCATGTTAACAATTTATACTCCGCATGGCCTTACTTCTAAATTGAAGTTTCGCAAAACAAATGAGCAACGCCAGCGCGCTACACCTGCGAGAACAGCTGATGCAATATGACCACGGTAAACTGCCCTTGGACCTTACTCAGAAAAACGAATGAATATGGATTGGAAACAAATTCACAAGAACTACACTTCTAACAATATCTGGCACTAAAAGAGAATGAGGAAATAACACATCACTAACGGCTAATGGCTGGCACAGAAAGGAGGTAAAGGGAACACTCCACTAGTACCCTCCAACAATATGAAAAACACACTGAATATTAAAGGAAAATGCAAAAGATCGCGAACCGTACCGAATAGCATACGCGCTGAGCGAGATAGATTAACCACGTGGCGAATGTAAATATTAGAGTTGGCAACTGGGTTTCGAGATCATGCTCTGCCGATATAAATCGATATGAATGACAGCTTGGGATTGGTTGGATGTCTATGCTTCAGCGCATAACCACCAGACAGAGCCAAAATCTGCTAAAACGTCAATTTAGAAGTAGAGTCGTACGGAGTATAATACGGATGTAATTCCATATTAGGTTGTATTGAATAGGTGGTCTATAATAAAATTATAATAATTTTGTATCACAATTAGAGCTTCAATATGGAAAAGAAATTAAATTTATAACCTGCAGTTAGGGAGAAGAACCTATGTGTTTCAGAATTATAATACACTGAGTGAGTGCACCACCCAGTATTAACTGAATTAGCTTACATTAGGTTGGGTAATATCAAACGATCATTACTTGAAATATTACTTTATATCAAAACGAATTGTGCTGCAATACACAGGATCAGCCATTACAACCACCATATCTTTGTTTCAGATTCCCCTGCGTCAGCTGAGACAGTTTTCCTGACGAGCCTCTCCAGTCACAAGCAGTATCTCCTGTAGAGTGGTTTTCTTCATATCTTGTGTCGACTGACATAAACTTGGTGATGACAGTGACCAGAACTAGGATAGCACCTTTTCTTCAGATGATGTGTGTCACTTTTGTAGTTATTGCTAAAACATTATTTATCGAATCAGGTATTGTCTAACACTGCTCTTGTTTCTCTACAAACACACAAGGTGCTGTGCTCGAACGTGCACTCTGAAATACTCCTCGATGTTGTCCTTGGAGCCTTTGTACTGATGTCTGTCGTAGAGCGTTGTTTTCAACAAAACTAAAGCTTTTAGGTTGTCAAAACACAAGATCAGTACAGTCGTAAAATCCACAAATCAATATAGATGTTGCTTCCCTAAAACCTGCATGTTTTCTAGTTAGCACAGTGGTTGCCATGAAATAGAAAGAATGGACAAGATTATAAAGCAGATATCAAATTTAACTCTCATCAAATGTCCCAGGTGGATACGCAGTCAGAACAGAGATAGTAACTTCAAGTTCGACAAACTGTGAAGTCAATTTCACCTCAAAGATCATTTTTATGTATCTGTGTATGATCAGACCTCGCAATTTGATGATAGGTTTTATTATTTTATTGGAAAAGAGAATATAAAAAGTCTTCATATTTGTAACTTGTATTGTGAGATAAGTTTAGAAACATACTTCAGTACAGCACTTGTTTTATGTACTCTAAGTTATTGTTTAGAAGCTAAATTTCGGCAACAACTCCACATTTCTTCAATATAGCAAGTACTGTACTGTAAGTTTCTGAAATATCTATTTTGAAGTTTGGAAATAAATAATACCTTCACGAAGCATAGATTAACGATTTCTGGGGAAATTTATGAAGGTGTGGATGTGCTGAGGAGCCCGTAGGTGTGGTGTGGGGTATCTCTGTGATGTTTCTACAGTATTACTAAACATTATAACTAACTTAGTAAGTTTGAAAACATATTTTTGTATTCTTTATTGGATATATATCTGATTATGTTATTACATATCTAATGAAATAAATGTTTGTTACTACTAATATTAAGAATGTGTCTTATTAAACATGCTGTTTGTTTTACAGTTTTCTAGGTTATGATGGCGCAAAACAAAAATGTTTATATCTTAAAACAGCATTAAGAACATTGAAAGCAATGGCAGGTCAGTGGGAAGAGGGGTTTCTGCTGCCCAGCTTCGTCAGGACTCGCTCATCTTCACTCCTGATAGGGGAAGAAAGCTGGATAAACACAAGAAAACGGTAGAGATAAAGATGCGTACATGTGGTAACAGCTGTCAGTGTGCTCCGTTGTATTTCTCTTGACAAGCATTGGGCTGGAGTTTGAAGCATTCTGCCAAACCAGGATAAGCTGTGGAAGAAAGAAGTTTCCACCTTGCAATTTGCTTTATTTTATGTTGCACCAACTCAACATAAGTCTTTTGGTAACAATTGGACAGGAAGTGGGAAGGAATCGACCATGCGTTGATGGGTACAGCCTTGTAGAGAAGATACATTTTCTGTGTTGTTTCATGTCTCCTCCCACACTTTCCTTCCATCCTCTTTTCAACTACCTGTTCACTAGTTCAAGTAATTTGACTATTTACTTCAACGTTTCGTCATTTATATTTTGTGGTCATTTTGCACTCCAATTTTGAGTGTCCTTAGTCATCTTAGAGAGCATTGCTTCGGAAGTAGCGGCTACAAAAGAAGTGCGGTACTTGTTTACTCCGGGAGTAATGTCAGAGAGCTGAAATAAGATTTAATCTTTACTTTAATATGGGCGCACAACGAGCACCAAGGTGGGGTATGCGACAGACATTCGGAGTTTCATTGGTTTTAGGAACATTTAATACCGGTACATAATAAGTGATTCATATTCACTGTGCTTTAGCCGATCTTGCCCGAGATATTGCACCATACAATTGACCGTGACTGAATACTTTTTCAAGTTTTATTAATCGCCATACAGATGGCGAGTCGACTTGATACTTTCCTGTCTGTACGGACGTAGACTGTTTTCTGTTAGCAGCACGTAAGTTCTGCCATCTGTTGAGTGTATCCAGAAGCTGGGGAAGGTGAGACAATCAAAGAGTATCTAGCATCAACAGAGGAAGTGTTAGTCACTTAACAACCTCCTAAGCACAGAATGTATTGCGGGTTAGGGTAAGCCTTTGCCTGCAATTATTGGAGTGACCATTTAATTCTTTGATCTTGAAAATAAATGTATTTCCATTGACTGTTCAAGAAATGCAATATTTTTCCTGTACTACTGAGATGATTTGGAAGATTTTGGTACAAACTGCACCTTTTAACTCTCTGTCTATAGCTTTTATGTCTATGGGTAGATAATTCATTGGTGTTTTCATTTGTCACAAGAATGATACAACTGAGAGGTTTCACCTTAGTCAGGTCTTCAAGAAACTTAAACAAAAGGTACACATTTCAGCATTATTTGCTCTTACTCAGTTCAGATAATATTAACATGACATTGAAAGGAGCTTTTATACAAAGTCATATTAAAACTCTTGTCGTCCTGATTTCAAATAGTACGGTACCATTAAAGAAAGCCAGACAGAAGGAAACAATATGTTGTCTTGATGAGTCTGTTAAATCAAAGAGTTGCTCATAGTATTGAAGTGCTTGAAGAAACCATTTGACGGACAAATACAGAGAAAGTTTGTCATTATGAAAATGTCCTAAGCTCCAAACCAGTTTTATCTTTTAAGAAATGAGCTCTGTACCAGATGTATGCATAAGTTTTGCTGGATTTTGTGGTAAGAAAACACGAAATTCATTTTTTGTTTATTCAAAATATTGCCCATCGGCTTCTACACACTTCGCCCGTAAGTTATGAATACCATGCCAGAAAAACTGCTTTTGTAGCAAACCATTCGTCGAGCCATTATCCAACTTCCTCTAAATTGCTGAAGTGCTGCTGTGCGAGCGCGTGCCCCGTTGGTGCGAAGAGGTGATAGAAGGCACCACGTCGGGGCAGTACGGCGGATGCGGAAGGATTTCAAGGTGTCTTTCACAGGTTTTGCTGTGTGAGACAGCGCATTGTCCTGTACAAAATCACTTTGCCATGTCTTGTGGTCCATTTTGGTCGTCTTTCAATCAATGCGTGATTTAAATTTATCATTTGTTGGCAACAGTGTGGTGCATTAACGATTCTGCTGGCCTTCAAGAGTTCATAATACAGAATACCACTCTGGTCACACCAGACACAAATCCATTGATGTAATATGTGCATGATATACTGTAACCTTTTTGATGAATGCTAATAAATAAAATCATGAATAAAAATATATAAATAAAATTACTCAAAAACTTAATAAAATTAATAAGCATAATTATCCGAAATGTCCGTAGTATGGGCGCCAGAGTTCACCAGAATGGATCCCTCGAATTTAGATAAGAGCATGATAAACTGTATATCCCAGGGCGTGTACATATTGCTGCGTACTGGTACATCTGCTGCAGGCCTTACCTAACCTCCTGAAAACGACTAATTAGGTAGGAGTCAACGAACTTCCCTAATACAACAAGCTCATCTCATCAGGCTGGGATATATACATGACTCATTGAATATCCCGACACAAGTACATCACAACAAACACTGGGGTATCCACATGACTCAACCAAATTACCAGAGTTATTAAAGCAATGTTTTCCCACTCGTGCAAAACAAATGACTCATACCTACATATGTGGATATCTTCCAGCTTACCAATATAAATGGCAAAATATACAAATGAAATACTGATAATAATAATGATAATAATAATAATAATAATAATAATAAATCGAATACTGACAATAATATCTCTAACTTCTACATATAATTCGGGGGTGTGATATATACTATCACAATACAATACCTGCTGTCCAGCTACTTCAGCACCCATGTTATTTTCTACATAGTACTTCAGTTTGAGTGTTGGGATTATTCTTGGAAAAACAAAGTATCCTATGCATTTGTTTACTCGTGTGTGTTCAGTAATAATGTAAATATGTAATAAAGCACACAGCAGCCACTACTGGGACTTCATTGCCCCAGGCAATGCCTATGAAATTTTTCACTGTGTTAAAAAGACTTAAAAAATGGCTAAATGTCAAAAAATTATCTTAGCATTAATGCCAACTTCCACCTTACTTTCTCTAACCTCATCATAAGTAACTTACCCAGTTTGCCGAATCAGAATTTCAAAAGTGCAACCTTACCAATCAGAAAACCAAACATTCAAAAGAAAAGCACAAACATCAAGAAGAAAACAAGCACAATACTTACAGAAAGGCAGTAGCATAAAATATGAAGCGTGGAAGGCAAAGAGAGAATTAAAAAGGCCAGGATCTTACATAACTTTGACAGGTTGCCAGGTAAATATTGCTAGCTACTAAATGACACACCAGATAAATTTGAAATGAAGAAAATTTACTAAGCAAATGTAATTTGAAAATGGTATAAAATAAGAACAATAATAAAAAAATATATATATAATTCTTTTTCTAAAATTTAAAAATGCAATCAAACTAGATGAGGAAAACAGTACTTTAAAATAAAGTTGAAATTAAGGAGAAATGAAGCTCACATTAACATAGGCTTCCGCCGAAATTAAGGTTTGAAAATTCATTAATAACTCATTACCTTACATACAGGAAATAATATTATTTTAAAATTGGTTGCAACCGATATGCGGGCCCGCGATATAAAATCACTTTAAAACTGAAATTTGCTACACTACAAGATACTAAGTTACAAGACGCACACAAGGACACACGAAAAAGAAGAAAATTTAGTGGCTCCAACCGCGAATAAACATTACACAAAAGAAACGAGCTAGATGAAAACACAATAAAATAATAGTGCACAGCAATCCCAACAAAATGAAGTATATAAGGAAATTTACAATAAACGGTGCACTCATAAAAAAATAAGGAACACTGAAGCACCCAACAAGAGCTACCCGTTACCGACGCGAAGCCAAGATCCCATAATAATCATCAAAGCCACCCAAAATATTAACGTATCATCAGATTAGATAAGAAGGGGTGACATGACGTAATAAAGACAAAAGCAAGGAACCCAAACAATGGGAGAAAAGATAATAAGACAACGAAAGAAAACTCCCATTATTAAACATAATTTCGACCAGCAAATTTCAATTTTAAGATTGTAAGTTATTAAAATAATAATATTAATAATAATAATTATTACTTATCCAAGAGGTGATAGAACCAGTTTACATTAGCCTTACTTAATCAATCACCAGCGATTTACATACTTTAGAACAGAGGGGGCCGTGGAATGCGCTACGATGCGAATATGAGGTGTCATTAATTAAGGCCCGTAACAACGCGATAATCATTACGTACAGATAACCAGCCACGAAGGCAATAGGACAAAATCAGACAGCAATTACATCCAACCAGAAAAAAACTAAGGGAGAAAACACGCACCGAAATAAATTACCAAAAAAAAGTAATAATAATAATAATAATAATAATAATAATAATAATAATAATAATAATCGTCATCATAATGAACATCAAGAAACACAGTTGGCAATAATGGACCACGACAAAACGTAAGACAAAATCATTTACACAAAATATCACCTCATAGATGCATAACTAGCGATCCCGAGCTCCCTACATTACATTAAATTTTCTTTTTCCAACCGGTTCGGTTCAAACAGATATCAAATTTTGCTTACAAGGTTGCACTATACCAAAATTGTCGTTTATAATGTTGCTCATGTCCACGATGAAATTACTCACACAGGTGCCTGAACGAATGGGATCCCTTCAATAAATTATAATTTTCAGTACTTACTTGGAGTAAAGATATCCAAACTTACAAGACACTTGAAACTTTTCATACCGATAACGGTTACACACTGCACCAAGTTTACATGTTACATTAGGAAAATATTAAGTTTGGAGCACACTGAATAACTTCAAAAAAAATAACAGGGCCTAGCCCTCACGTTACTCTTTAACCCCCGGAGTCAAGCTCCATTATAATAGCTTTCCCTTTTCGCCAACCCGTCTGCTTGGGAGCTTCATACAACACAGCCATCTTGGAGAGTAATGGGGAGCTGACTGCTGCAGACTACTGAGCTCACACCGAGCTAGCGATAGGTCAGTCCCATAATTCAATGCGTGCACCGCGAAAATGCGCAGAAGTTACAAATGATAATTCGGCGCATTACAGAGTCCAGTCAAATGCCTGACAATAATGGATAGATAACTTGAATTAAATTGGTCTGGTAACTTCCACAGTTAGGAAACAGTTCCAACAATGGCCGATAATACAGATAACGGCTGGATACACAAGTCGACATGACAGATGAATAAATAAATACACTTAGATGCTTTGATGTAATAATTCAGTTATGTCCTGTAAATATTAGTTCCCATTTTCACATTACAGTTCTCCCCTCCCGAAGCCAGAACACAGGGGAGGCGCAAGTCCAAAACAATGGATAGCATGCCAATGGTATAATTTCAATGTCCAAACAAAACTTCATACGTTGGATACAGGAAGAGAGACACCAAAAATTTTTTTCCAGGTTCAAATAACAAGGAATGGTCTTACTTGGTTGCAGGAATGTTGATCTTCACACAATACTAGCAGACAAACATGCTGAGTGTGAACAGAATGGGATGCAACGGGGCCAGCGTCTCATCACGCACCACACAAGTTGACAGTACATTATTCAGCACATTGATCACACCAGTACCGAGCGCAGTAGGGAACCACAGATATCACACACATTAGATCTCCGATCAGCAGATGCATGGGTGCTCGCGCGCGCAAATAACTGGAACACCATACACAGGAGCAGAAAGAGAGGGTCCAAGTGTACATAGCAGACCATAATAAACAGAAATGATCCAACCACTAATGTTAGGGACCACAAAATTTTTCCAACTAGGTTTCCAGGACACCTTAGTAATATATCATTATGCTTCGAGGAGTTCCACAAGTTCCACATGTCCAACTTTACCAGCGATAATAGCTCCAATTTTGCACCCGAGTTAAACATATAAGTAACACCGTTAACGTCATTATACCAGACCACATAGTTTGCATCGGCATTTGAAGTATTACCAAAATAACGAGGTTATTTTACATTCTTTTGTTGACTAGTAAGCAAACATACACAAGTTTTTTGAATTACCAATTTATGAGTTATAGTATTATCCATCCAACCTTTGAATAAGACTTACATATTAAGGAAAGTGAAAAAATAACTGAAATATCCCAAGACTTTAATATACTAGTATCGAGACTGATCACAAGAGATCAGAAATGTAATTTTGAATATTTAAGGTGGTTCATGGAATCCAGTGGCAAGTTACAGCGGTTTTAGTCCCAGCAAGTTAAGTAAAATTCAATAGACTCAACAATTTGATAGGTCGAAGACCATTATAGATTATACATTCTTTTACATGAAATACTAGCATACTTCCACACATTACATAATTCCACAAGACAGTACAGATACCACAAAGATCCTTAAGACCAAGAACAGGGAAGATAAATGACCAGGGGTACAGGGAGGTAACAGAGCAAAAAGATATTACTAAATGGAGGCAGCAGAGCACATACTGACAAACCATGTACAGAAAACAGGTAGCCCAGAACATGAAGATTAGGAAAACAGGAGACGCAGAGGCAGAAACTTTCACAATAAACACAACCATCCGCAACCATAACGTAGCAATCACATGGATAATCGACTAAGAACAAGAAGCAACGATGGCAATAACTGGAGACTTCGCATGCATAATAACAGATGGTGGGGTGTACACAATGTGTGTCCGCAAGAGATAACCATGCAACCATTACCGAGGCCAACAACCACATGACAGCCAACAATTACAGTCAGGACGATAGAGAACAACTGAGAAAAACATGGAAAAGATATTACGTCCACCAGAACCAGCTCAACGCAGCATAACAAGGGCCAAAATTCAGGGAAAGTTACCTCTCCATATAAATAATCTTTGAATATACTGAGCACAGGTGTATTATCACAACCATCAAGTGTTCAGAAGAACCTCTGGATAACCCAGGACTAATAATATGGTGGCAAAACAACAGTCCACCCTGTGTGATTAGGCCAATCACCACAGACACCCTACCAGCCAGTCGGAATACACGGGATATAATAAAATATAAACGATGAAGAAGTGATAGGTTACACGATGACAAGGCGCATAAGTTGATGGAGAAGAACCTTCAGTCAATCAGTTGGGTCCCATACCCCAACGACGGACAAGGAATTTTAGCGACAGTGCCGGATTTACACCAAATGATCCCATACTCATTGGAATAGAACCCAGAACAGTCAGATGAAAACCAGGCAACGATATAGTGTTGCAAAAACATGCAGGGTAGAGCCAGAAGCGACAGAGTTACAAGGGGTTACCTTACTAAACCAGATGAGGAACTACGGAAGGCACGAACAAAGGGATACCATATGTAAATAAGATAAATTGGAAGACATTACACAGTGACAAGCACCAGATGCAAGGAAAATTTCTCGTACACAAATTTTTCACAATAACAGCAGATCACATACAGCATCTGATCCACGGATACAAATCAGAAGCGACATAAGCTCTCATACCACTAGACATCAAATGAAGACATGATCAGGACAGTGTACATTCACACAATGACAAGATTTACCAATTACACTCCCATAACCCATAGAAAATAAACAGGAAGGAAGATTTACTACAGAAGGTTAATTTCAGAACAGATTCCACCATAATTAGATAAAGAACGCCACCAGTAACAACACAACAATTGCGAAACTCACAACCAAAATCCCAACATGAAGACACAGTAAAAACGAAGGGTCGTTTAGCGATAAGCCAGCTGTACTCCACACCAGAACTCAGAAATGAACCCACACAACCACCATGAAGTACCAGTAACAACACATGGGTAAAGCGAGAAGAGATAAGGATGATCAGGAATCAACACATGGAGCAACCAACCAGGACTAGCAATGAAAAATCAGGAAGAATGAAAATTCACTCAAGCACATGGCCAAAACTGATATCATTAACCAGCACCAGAAGATCACACACATGCGTGACACTAGTCACACATAATGAGCAGCAGAGAATGAAACCCAGAGCAAGAGTTTAGTACACAGACACCTGACAGAAAATATGCAAGGGGAAGAAGCTAATACACAATGACTACAATTAACCAGGTCAAATAAACCACAGATTCACAAAGAAATTAAGACCACACCTCATTACAACAAGACCACATGAGTGAAGTACATGCACACAGCAGAAAAGGTGAATAAAAGGCGATGAGTAGTACCAAAAGGACTAAGACATGAATAACATCAGGTACAGAAATTAATCACTCCACAACAGAACTGACAGAGCTACCTGACATGGACACATCAAATTAAAAAGATAATACCATCTCAGATGAACCATACAGACGTAGCCTATCACCGTTCAATCAGGAAAAGCTTTTCAGAGTATATGACAATAAGAAGACTGCCCAAGGTTACACAAATAGCATTAAACACAACAAATTCAAGTGATATTCCCACCAATACACCATAATCACATGACATAATCATCCAAGAGTTCAATACAGACCTACAACAACACCATATCAAGAACGGGAACATGCACAAGACCACATAAGGCAAAATAGGAAGAAATCCCACAGCACATGACCCAGATATGAACCAATATAGGCCTACATAAGCAAGAATCACCAACACATGAGAACTCACCACATTAAATAAACTCAGAATAATAACACATGACACATCGTAACCTGGACAAGGCAGAACGGTAAAAATAATAGTGGAAGGAGAGAGTCACCATGGGTCAAGATTGTAAATCAATTTCACATGTTCAAGCCAAACAGCGAGGTGAGTACACAGTCACTGCAAGAGAAAATTTTATTACAATACAACTTCATATCACACACTCTGGACCATGGATGAAACTGGAATAAAAACATCACCTAGAATTTAAATCAGGGTCACAACAACAGTTCCAAAACCCAACACAAATTAATCCAAGTAAATCCCACCAAGGACAGGCACAGCAATTTCAGCAAGACCTATAGTATACCAAGAAGCTGCAGATAACAAGGCCAAAGAACATCACATCATTAAGGTAAAATGTGGAAGAAACTTTCAATTATTAAATCAGAAGGCAGATTAAGTAAATACTTCAAATTCATTATTAATAAAGGTGAGAATGGTCTTCAACTTACCCCTACATGGCAGGTATAGTATAAGCAGACCCCGAAACCAACAGAATTCCATGACCACGGAACATGGTAAATAAAAGAAGCAGCAAGTGCACAGATACAGAGCCACGCCATACTCCAAGTACAAGAAGGCAGCAACAAGCAAGTCTCGATTAAACATGAAACATACATAGGAAGGAATTACTTTGGTCCATTTCAGTTTTACAATTTTTTTTTGGTTTAAAAGGTTGGTCACTTTTAGCAGCCAGCAATACTGACCCGGGCAACTTATAAGGTTGTTAGAACAACAACAACAACCACAGCGAATGCTACCACTCACTACTGCAACATTACCAATCAGAAAACCAAACATTCAAAAGAAAAGCACAAACATCAAGAAGAAAACAAGCACAATACTTACCGAAAGGCAGTAGCATAAAATATGAAGTGTGGAAGGCAAAGCGAGAATTAAAAAGGCCAGGATCTTACATAACTTTGACAGGTTGCCAGGTAAATATTGCTAGCTACTAAATGACACACCAGATAAATTTGAAATGAAGAAAATTTACTAAGCAAATGTAATTTGAAAATGGTATAAAATAAGAACAATAATAAAAAATATATATATATAATTCTTTTTCTAAAATTTAAAAATGCAATCAAACTAGATGAGGAAAACAGTACTTTAAAATAAAGTTGAAATTAAGGAGAAATGAAGCTCACATTAACATAGGCTTCCGCCGAAATTAAGGTTTGAAAATTCATTAATAACTCATTACCTTACATACAGGAAATAATATTATTTTAAAATTGGTTGCAACCGATATGCGGGCCCGCGATATAAAATCACTTTAAAACTGAAATTTGCTACACTACAAGATACTAAGTTACAAGACGCACACAAGGACACACGAAAAAGAAGAAAATTTAGTGGCTCCAACCGCGAATAAACATTACACAAAAGAAACGAGCTAGATGAAAACACAATAAAATAATAGTGCACAGCAATCCCAACAAAATGAAGTATATAAGGAAATTTACAATAAACGGTGCACTCATAAAAAAATAAGGAACACTGAAGCACCCAACAAGAGCTACCCGTTACCGACGCGAAGCCAAGATCCCATAATAATCATCAAAGCCACCCAAAATATTAACGTATCATCAGATTAGATAAGAAGGGGTGACATGACGTAATAAAGACAAAAGCAAGGAACCCAAACAATGGGAGAAAAGATAATAAGACAACGAAAGAAAACTCCCATTATTAAACATAATTTCGACCAGCAAATTTCAATTTTAAGATTGTAAGTTATTAAAATAATAGTATTAATAATAATAATTATTACTTATCCAAGAGGTGATAGAACCAGTTTACATTAGCCTTACTTAATCAATCACCAGCGATTTACATACTTTAGAACAGAGGGGGCCGTGGAATGCGCTACGATGCGAATATGAGGTGTCATTAATTAAGGCCCGTAACAACGCGATAATCATTACGTACAGATAACCAGCCACGAAGGCAATAGGACAAAATCAGACAGCAATTACATCCAACCAGAAAAAAACTAAGGGAGAAAACACGCACCGAAATAAATTACCAAAAAAAAAAAAGTAATAATAATAATAATAATAATAATAATAATAATAATAATAATAATAATAATCGTCATCATAATGAACATCAAGAAACACAGTTGGCAATAATGGACCACGACAAAACGTAAGACAAAATCATTTACACAAAATATCACCTCATAGATGCATAACTAGCGATCCCGAGCTCCCTACATTACATTAAATTTTCTTTTTCCAACCGGTTCGGTTCAAACAGATATCAAATTTTGCTTACAAGGTTGCACTATACCAAAATTGTCGTTTATAATGTTGCTCATGTCCACGATGAAATTACTCACACAGGTGCCTGAACGAATGGGATCCCTTCAATAAATTATAATTTTCAGTACTTACTTGGAGTAAAGATATCCAAACTTACAAGACACTTGAAACTTTTCATACCGATAACGGTTACACACTGCACCAAGTTTACATGTTACATTAGGAAAATATTAAGTTTGGAGCACACTGAATAACTTCAAAAAAAAAAATAACAGGGCCTAGCCCTCACGTTACTCTTTAACCCCCAGAGTCAAGCTCCATTATAATAGCTTTCCCTTTTCGCCAACCCGTCTGCTTGGGAGCTTCATACAACACAGCCATCTTGGAGAGTAACGGGGAGCTGACTGCTGCAGACTACTGAGCTCACACCGAGCTAGCGATAGGTCAGTCCCATAATTCAATGCGTGCACCGCGAAAATGCGCAGAAGTTACAAATGATAATTCGGCGCATTACAGAGTCCAGTCAAATGCCTGACAATAATGGATAGATAACTTGAATTAAATTGGTCTGGTAACTTCCACAGTTAGGAAACAGTTCCAACAATGGCCGATAATACAGATAACGGCTGGATACGCAAGTCGACATGACAGATGAATAAATAAATACACTTAGATGCTTTGATGTAATAATTCAGTTATGTCCTGTAAATATTAGTTCCCATTTTCACATTACAAAAAGTATAACTATATTGTTATTTTTAGTTGTGGTATTTTTCAGACAATGGTGAGAACTTACGTGAGAAGAACTGAGAGGGCGGTTAGCTCAACCTCCTTCAGAGAGAACCTGAAAAAATCCATCTATGATGTGAAGAATGAAAATAGGACCACCCGAGGGGCAGCTGCATTTTACAATATCTCAAGATTCACACTAAAATATTGTAATCTGGGCACAGGGGTAAAGGAAGGTAAGTGTGGCAGCGGTACAGTCCTTCCTCTCTGCTTCTGAGGAAGAGTAAATTGTGAACTGCTCAAAGGTAGTGGGTTTGGTTTATCAAGATGAAGTTTTAGACCTAGACCAATCTAGTAGCCTGGAGTAGACTGGTTTATATCTCTTAAATCTAGGCATCGCTTGTCCATCAAGAAACCATGGACTGTTTGCAATTATTTAGTAGTTTTAGATAAAACAGTAAAACATGTAAATCTTAACGGAAAACCGAGAAGAATCTATAACTGTTATCAAATATCATTTTGTAATGACCCATGGAAAACCAATGTTACTGGCGTCGTAGGTGCAAAAAGTGTCCGCAAAAGTAGTACATCTGGGCATGAGAACACATCACCGTTGTTCAGCCAAGGGAAGAATGATTCCACTGTTGTTCGTATTTAAGGAGGATTGGATTAATGAAGATGATATAATATAACACAGCATCACGGTTCCTGTCTTGGACATAACACCCATATTTATCAACATTTAGGAGATTAGGTCAGGAAAAGTAAGTTACAATTATGAAACTACCGCTCCTTACCTCAAACATCTTGCAAGGCATGGATGTGGCAGTTTTCAAACGTTTCAACAATAAGTGGTACAGAGAACTCTAAATGGCAAGGAGCAGATCATGGTGTTTGTACCAGTGGTAACAAGATTAATATTGATCGCCCTAAAATAGAGGAGGTCAACAAACATGTGATCCCTAAAAGAGAAAACTGATCTGGAGAGATATTAAAACCTCAATATAGCGCCACCAGAAGTAGCCACAAACTCAAAAGCCAGCAAACTGCTAGAAGGAGCAGCTACCTCAAGAATCACTGTGGCACCGGAAGTAGGCAATACACCAACAACCAGAAAACTGCTAGAAGGAGCAGCTACCTCAACAATCACTGTGCCACAGGAATTAGACTGTACACCAACAGCCAGCAAACTGCTATAAGGAGCAGCTACCTCAACAATCACTGTGCCACAGGCATTAGACTGTACACCAACAGCCAGCAAACTGCTAGAAGGAGCAGCTACCTCAACAATCACTGTGCCACAGGAATTAGACTGTACACCAACAGCCAGCAAACTGCTAGAAGGAGCAGCTACCTCAACAATCACTGTGCCACATGAATTAGACTGTACACCAACAGCCAGCAAACTGCTAGAAGGAGCAGCTACCTCAACAATCACTGTGCCACAGGAATTAGGCTGTACACCAACAGCCAGCAAACTGCTATAAGGAGCAGCAACCTCAACAATCACTGTGCCACAGGAATTAGACTGTATACCAACAGCCAGCAAACTGCTGGAAGGAGCAGCTACCTCAACAATCACTGTGCCACAGGAATTAGGCTGTACACCAACAGCCAGCAAACTGCTGGAAGGAGCAGCTACCTCAACAATCACTGTGCCACAGGAAGTAGGCTGTACACCAACAGCCAGCAAACTGCTATAAGGAGCAGCTACCTCAACAATCACTGTGCCACAGGAAGTAGGCTGTACACCAACAGCCAGCAAACTGCTATAAGGAGCAGCTACCTCAACAATCACTGTGCCACAGGAATTAGGCTGTACACCAACAGCCAGCAAACTGCTATAAGGAGCAGCTACCTCAACAATCACTGTGCCACAGGAATTAGGCTGTACACCAACAGCCAGCAAACTGCTATAAGGAGCAGCTACCTCAACAATCACTGTGCCACAGGAATTAGACTGTATACCAACAGCCAGCAAACTGCTGGAAGGAGCAGCTACCTCAACAATCACTGTGCCACAGGAATTAGGCTGTACACCAACAGCCAGCAAACTGCTGGAAGGAGCAGCTACCTCAACAATCACTGTGCCACAGGAAGTAGGCTGTACACCAACAGCCAGCAAACTGCTATAAGGAGCAGCTACCTCAACAATCACTGTGCCACAGGAAGTAGGCTGTACACCAACAGCCAGCAAACTGCTATAAGGAGCAGCTACCTCAACAATCACTGTGCCACAGGAATTAGGCTGTACACCAACAGCCAGCAAACTGCTATAAGGAGCAGCTACCTCAACAATCACTGTGCCACAGGAAGTAGGCTGTACACCAACAGAGAGCAAACTGCTGGAAGGAGCAGCTACCTCAACAATCACTGTGCCACAGGAATTAGACTGTACACCAACAGCCAGCAAACTGCTATAAGGAGCAGCTACCTCAAAAATCACTGTGCCACAGGAAGTACGCTGTACACCAACAGCCAGCAAACTGCTAGAAGGAGCAGCTACCTCAACAATCACTGTGCCACAGGAAGTAGGCTGTATACCAACAGGCAGCAAACTGCTAGAAGGAGCAGCTACCTCAACAATCACCATGCCACAGGAATTAGACTGTACACCAACAGCCAACAAACTGCTATAAGGAGCAGCTACCTCAACAATCACTGTGCCACAGGCATTAGTCTGTGTACCAACAGCCAGCAAACTGCTAGAAGGAGCAGCTACCTCAACAATCACTGTGCCACAGGAATTAGACTGTGTACCAACAGCCAGCAAACTGCTAGAAGGAGCAGCTACCTCAACAATCACTGTGCCACAGGAATTAGACTGTACACCAACAGCCAGCAAACTGCTAGAAGGAGCAGCTACCTCAACAATCACTGTGCCACAGGAATTAGACTGTACACCAACAGCCAACAAACTGCTAGAAGGAGCAGCTACCTCAACAATCACTGTGTCACAGGAATTAGACTGTACACCAACAGCCAACAAACTGCTAGAAGGAGCGGCTACCTCAACAATCACCATGCCACAGGAATTAGACTGTACACCAACCGCCAACAAACTGCTACAAGGAGCAGCTACCTCAACAATCACTGTGCCACAGGCATTAGACTGTACACCAACAGCCAACAAACTGCTATAAGGAGCAGCTACCTCAACAATCACTGTGCCACAGGAATTAGACTGTACACCAACAGCCAGCAAACTGATATAAGGAGCAGCTACCTCAACAATCAATGTGCCACAGGCATTAGACTGTATACCAACAGCCAGCAAACTGCTATAAGGAGCAGCTACCTCAACAATCACTGTGCCACAGGAAGTAGACTGTACACCAACAGCTAGCTAACTGCTAGAAGGAGCAGCTACCTCAACAATCACTGTGCCACAGGAATTAGACTGTACACCAACAGCCAACAAACTGCTAGAAGGAGCAGCTACCTCAACAATCACTGTGCCACAGGAAGTAGGCTGTATACCAACAGCCAGCAAACTGCTAGAAGGAGCAGCTACCTCAACAATCACTGTGCCACAGGAATTAGACTGTACACCAACAGGCAGCAAACTGCTAGAAGGGGCAGCTACCTCAACAATCACTGTGCCACAGGAAGTAGACTGTATACCAACAGCCAACAAACTGCTAGAAGGAGCAGCTACCTCAACAATCACTGTGCCACAGGAATTAGACTGTTTACCAACAGCCAGCAAACTGCTAGAAGGAGCAGCTACCTCAACAATCACTGTGCCACAGGAATTAGACTGTACACCAACAGCCAGCAAACTGCTAGACGGAGCAGCTACCTCAACAATCACTGTGCCACAGGCATTAGACTGTGTACCAACAGCCAGCAAACTGCTATAAGGAGCAGCTACCTCAACAATTACTGTGCCACAGGAAGTAGACTGTATACCAACAGCCAACAAACTGCTAGAAGGAGCAGCTACCTCAACAATCACTGTGCCACAGGAATTAGACTGTACACCAACAGCCAGCAAACTGCTAGACGGAGCAGCTACCTCAACAATCACTGTGCCACAGGAAGTAGGTTGTATACCAACAGCCAACAAACTGCTATAAGGAGCAGCTACCTCAACAATCACTGTGCCACAGGCATTAGACTGTACACCAACAGCCAGCAAACTGCTATAAGGAGCAGCTACCTCAACAATCACTGTGCCACAGTAATTAGACTGTATACCAACAGCCAGCAAACTGCTAGAAGGAGCAGCTACCTCAACAATCACTGTGATACAGGCATTAGACTGTACACCAATAGCCAGCAAACTGCTAGAAGGAGCAGCTACCTCAACAATCACTGTGCCACAGGAATTAGAGTGTATACCAACAGCCATAAAACTGCTATTAGGAGCAGCTACCTCAACAATCACTGTGCCACAGGCATTAGACTGTACACCAACAGCCAGCAAACTGCTATAAGGAGCAGCTACCTCAACAATCACTGTGCCACAGGAATTAGACTGTATACCAACAGCCAGCAAACTGCTAGAATGAGCAGCTACCTCAACAATCACTGTGCCACAGGAATTAGACTGTACACCAATAGCCAGCAAACTGCTAGAAGGAGCAGCTACCTCAACAATCACTGTGCCACAGGCATTAGACTGTACACCAACAGCCAGCAAACTGCTATAAGGAGCAGCTACCTCAACAATCACTGTGCCACAGGAATTAGACTGTACACCAACAGCCAACAAACTGCTAGAAGGAGCAGCTACCTCAACAATTACTGTGCCACAGGCATTAGACTGTATACCAACAGGCAGCAAACTGCTAGAAGGAGCAGCTACCTCAACAATCACCATGCCACTGGCATTAGACTGTATACCAACAGCCAGAAAACTGCTAGAAGGAGCAGCTACCTCAACAATCACTGTGCCACAGGCATTAGACTGTGTACCAACAGCCAGCAAACTGCTAGAAGGAGCAGCTACCTCAACAATCACCATGCCACAGGCATTAGACTGTGTACCAACAGCCAGCAAACTGCTAGAAGGAGCAGCTACCTCAACAATCACCATGCCACTGGCATTAGACTGTATACCAACAGCCAGCAAACTGCTAGAAGGAGCAGCTACCTCAACAATCACTGTGCCACAGGCATTAGACTGTGTACCAACAGCCAGCAAACTGCTAGAAGGAGCAGCTACCTCAACAATCACCATGCCACAGGCATTAGACTGTGTACCAACAGCCAGCAAACTGCTATAAGGAGCAGCTACCTCAACAATCACTGTGCCACAGGCATTAGACTGTACACCAACAGCCAGCAAACTGCTAGAAGGAGCAGCTACCTCAACAATCACTGTGCCACAGGAATTAGACTGTACACCAACAGCCAACAAACTGCTAGAAGGAGCAGCTACCTCAACAATCACTGTGCCACAGGCATTAGACTGTATACCAACAGGCAGCAAACTGCTAGAAGGAGCAGCTACCTCAACAATCACTGTGCCACAGGAATTAGGCTGTGTACCAACAGCCAGCAAACTGCTAGAAGGAGCAGCTACCTCAACAATCACCATGCCACTGGCATTAGACTGTATCCCAACAGCCAGCAAACTGCTAGAAGGAGCAGCTACCTCAACAATCACTGTGCCACAGGCATTAGACTGTGTACCAACAGCCAGCAAACTGCTAGAAGGAGCAGCTACCTCAACAATCACCATGCCACAGGCATTAGACTGTGTACCAACAGCCAGCAAACTGCTATAAGGAGCAGCTACCTCAACAATCACTGTGCCACAGGCATTAGACTGTACACCAACAGCCAGCAAACTGCTAGAAGGAGCAGCTACCTCAACAATCACTGTGCCACAGGAATTAGACTGTACACCAACAGCCAACAAACTGCTAGAAGGAGCAGCTACCTCAACAATCACTGTGCCACAGGCATTAGACTGTATACCAACAGGCAGCAAACTGCTAGAAGGAGCAGCTACCTCAACAATCACTGTGCCACAGGAATTAGGCTGTGTACCAACAGCCAGCAAACCTGCTAGAAGGAGCAGCTACCTCAACAATCACCATGCCACTGGCATTAGACTGTATACCAACAGCCAGCAAACTGCTAGAAGGAGCAGCTACCCCAACAATCACTGTGCCACAGGCATTAGACTGTGTACCAACAGCCAGCAAACTGCTAGAAGGAGCAGCTACCTCAACAATCACCATGCCACAGGCATTAGACTGTGTACCAACAGCCAGCAAACTGCTATAAGGAGCAGCTACCTCAACAATCACTGTGCCACAGGCATTAGACTGTACATCAACAGCCAACAAACTGCTATAAGGAGCAGCTACCTCAACAATCACTGTGCCACAGGCATTAGACTGTACACCAACAGCCAACAAACTGCTATAAGGAGCAGCTACCTCAACAATCACTGTGCCACAGGCATTAGACTGTGTACCAACAGCCAGCAAACTGCTAGAAGGAGCAGCTACCTCAACAATCACTGTGCCACAGGCATTAGACTGTATACCAACAGGCAGCAAACTGCTAGAAGGAGCAGCTACCTCAACAATCACTGTGCCACAGGAATTAGGCTGTGTACCAACAGCCAGCAAACTGCTAGAAGGAGCAGCTACCTCAACAATCACCATGCCACTGGCATTAGACTGTATACCAACAGCCAGAAAACTGCTAGAAGGAGCAGCTACCTCAACAATCACTGTGCCACAGGAAGTAGACTGTACACCAACAGCCAGCAAACTGCTAGAAGGAGCAGCTACCTCAACAATCACTGTGCCACAGGAATTAGACTGTACACCAACAGCCAACAAACTGCTAGAAGGAGCAGCTACCTCAACAACCAATAAATCAATCAATCAATCAACAAATCAGTCACTACTGATCTGCATTTAGGGCAGTCGCCCAGGTGGCAGATTCCCTATCTGTTGTTTTTCTAGCCTTTTCTTAAATGATCGCAAAGAAATTGGAACATTATTGAACATCTCCCTTGGTAAGTTATTCGAATCCCTAACTCCCCTTCCTATAAACGAATATTTGCCCCAATTCCAACTTTATCTTCATATTGTTATCTATCCTACTTTTAAAGACACCACTCAAACTTATTCGTCTACTGATGTCCTCCCACGCCATCTCTCCTCTGACAGCTAAGAACATATCATTTAATTGAGCAGCTCGGATCTTTTCTCGCAAATTTTCCCAGCCCAAACTTTGTAACATTTTCGTAACGCTATTCTTTTGTTGGAAATCATCCGGAACAAATCCGGAACAAATCGAGCTGCTTTTCTTTGGATTTTTCCAGTGCTTGAATCAAGTAATCCTGGTTAGGATCCCATACACTGGAACCATTCTCTAGTTGGGGGCTTACCAGACACTTATATGCCCTCTCCTTTACATCCTTACTACAACCCCTAAATACCCTCATAACCATGTGCAGAGCTCTGTACCCTTTATTAACAAACATATTTATGTGATTTCCCCAATGAAGGTCTTTTCTTATATTAACACCTAGGTACTTACAATGATCCCCAAAAGTAACTTTTACCTCATCAACGCAGTAATTAAAACTGCGAGGACTTTTCCTGTTTGTGAAACTCACAACCTGACTTTTAACCCCGTTTATCATCATACCATTGTCCACCGTCCATCTCACAACACTATCGAGGTCAACCTGCAGCCGCTCACAATCTTGTCACTTATTTATTACTCTGTACAGAAAAACATCATCTGCAAACAGCCTTATCTCTGATTCCACTTCTTTACACATATCATTGATATATATACTGAAACGGGAATGCCCTACGAGCATTCACGTTTCATTCATTTATTAAGAGGAACTCGCCAACACCCGGCCGTAAGCATTTAAAACTTGCACCGAGCGCACAGGCATTGTGGAAACTGCAAGCAAGCTCGCGCTGTTCTAGAACACCGGCCAAGGTGAAGCGACGTCACGCAGAAGGTTCTTTCGTGTTCCATAGCATTGCAGCATGAACGAAATGTGATATCAATATTTCAATAACGTCACCTTGCAGGCAGGAATAATGAACGCTGCTAGCCGAAATTTCATGTTAATCGGTGTAAAGATGGCCAAGATATAAAATTTTCTTGGGGCCCACATGTGTAGCCACGCCCACCGACCTTCGGCAATATAAGCGAATCGCCAGCCTGGGGTAAAGCAGAGAGTGTGCAGTGTGGGCAGTGTGCAGCTGCAGTGTGCCGTAGTCAGAGAGAGTGAGAGGAGTCGGCAGTAAGCCGTGAGTTTAGTGTGTGTGTGCAAGTAAGCACGTCGCGATATAATTCGTCACTCGGTCCGGCTGTGTACTTGAGTTCGGAAACGTTAGTGTTGGAAGCCTTCTCTGTGGGCTTGAACTTTGTGCATGAACAAAATCGTAATTTCGTTTTTATCAGTCTGTACGACTGGGCGATTATATTTCGTTTGTGGACTATGAATGTTTCTAGCATAAACTGTACCAACCTTGATTTCATTTAAAGACTGTGTTTCTAGCATAAACTGTGCCAACCTTGATTTCATTTAAAGACTGTGTGAAAACAGCGATAACGTTTCTAAATAAAACTGTGCCAGCCTTCATTTCATTTAAAGACTGTGTCTATCCATTGAACTGTGTTCGTAATAGAACTGTGCCAGCCTTCATTTCATTTAAAGACTGTGTCCATCCATTTTTCGGAACTGTGTTCGTAATAAAACTGTGCCAGCCTTCATTTCATTTAAAGACTGTGTCCATCCATTTTTCGGAACTGTGTTCGTAATAAAACTGTGCCAACATTCCCTCTTTAAGACAGTATTAACTTGTGGAATAGGGTATCGTCATTTCTTTCCGAGGGACCATGCCAATTCCCATCATAACCTGTTCAGGATCACGTATGATCTTAAGTGCCAGTAATAATCTTCTGAAAATTACGACGTAACAGAACTTGGACTGTCGTTTATTTCAACAAGTGTGTGAATATTGTGCTCATGGTGTACAGTGCAGAGACTGTACCCGGTGAATTTAATTTTCTTTGTGAAGTGCTTAATCACTGCACCTCGGAAGGTCCTAGATTGTTTTCGTTTGTTTATTATTCCAAATACGATAATTCCTTCCATCTTATTCTAATGGAACCGTGACTCTGACTTTATCCTTGCTGCTAAAGTGCGTTCAACATCATTGACTGTGGGAACTGTTTCGGTGTGCTTCGCCTTAGAGAGGTGTCACACCAGAATCCCATGACGTCCGATGTGGAAGCTCCACATTTCCCCGTTCCTGCCTCAGGTTCGAGTCGCCATCAACACTAATACAGAGAAAACACCAACGACGGAAAACACGCCGACGCCGACCGCAAGACGACGCAGACGCCGCAGGACGACGTCCCCTCCACGCCTTCAAGAACAATTCCACGATTCAGCTGTAAACGGTGACATAATTCTTTGCATATCTATTGAATAAACTGAAGGATCCACTTAATCGTAAAATTTTTTTTCACTACCCTTCTCTCTCACTCTCTTAGCATGGGCCGTACACGCCTTGTCGTTTCTCATGCTCTCCGATAAACTGAAGTACGGGCGTTCCTGTTTCAATATATATATAAGAAAACATAAACCTCCAATAATACTGCCTTGAGGAATTCCCGCCTTAATTATTAGAGGGTCAGATAAAGCTTCGCCTACTCTAATTCTCTGAGTTCTATTATCTAGAAATGAGCCACCCATTCAGTCACACTTTTTTTCTAGTCCAATTGCACTCTTTTTTGCCAGTAGTCTTCCATGATTTACCCTATCAAATGCCCTAGATAGGTCAATCGCAATACGGTCCATTTGGCCTCCTGAATCCAGGATATCTGCTATACCTTGCTGTAATCCTACAAGCTGAGCTTCAGTGGATTAACCTTTCCTAAACCCAAACTGCCTTCTGTCAAACCAGTTATTAATTTTGCAAACATGTCTAATACAATCAGAAATAATGCTTTCCCAAAACTTACAATGCATGTCAAACCGACTGGCCTGTAATTTTCAGCTTTATGTCTATTACCCTTTCCTTTATACACAGGGGCGACTATAGCAACTCTCCATTCATTTGGTATAGCTCCTTCAACCGAACAATAATCAAATAAGTATTTCAGATATGGTACTATATCCCAACCCATTGTCTTTAGTATATCCTCAGAAATATTATTAATTCCAGCTGCTTTTCTAGTTATCAACTTTTGTATCTTACTGTAAATGGCATTGTTATCATACGTAAATTTTAATACTTCTTTGGTATTACTCACATCCCCTATCTGGACATTATCCTTGTAACCAACAATCTTGACATACTGCTGACTGAATACTTCTACCTTTTGAAGATCCTTGCATACACACTCCCCTTGTTCATTAATGATTCCTGGAATGTCCTTCTTTGAACCAGTTTCTGCCTTAAAGTACCTATACATACTCTTCCATTTTTCACTAAAATTTGTATGACCACCAATTATGCTTGCCATCGTGTTACGGTATCCTTAGCTGACTTCTTTGCTAGATTCAATTTCCTAGTAAGTTCCTTCAATTTCTCCTTACTTCCATAACCATTTCTAACTCTATTTCTTTCCAGTCTGCACCTCCTTCTTAGTCTCCTTACTTCTCTGTTATAATATAGTGGATCCTTACCACCTTTAAAGGAACAAACCTATTTTCACATTCCTCAATAATTGCTTTAAACCCATCCCAGAGTCTGATTACATATTTATTTACCGTTTTCCAGCGATCATATTTATTTTTTAAAATTCCTTCTTGCCTGTTTTATCAGTCATATGGTACTGCCTAATGGTCCTAATTTTAATACCTTCCTTTCTTTCACATTTATTTTTAACTACGACAAAAACAGCTTCGTGATCACTAATACCATCTATGACTTCGGTTTCTCTATAGAGCTCATCTGGTTTTATCAGCACCACATACAAAATATACTTCCCTGTAGTTGATTCCATCACTTTATGAATCAGGTGCCATTCCTATATTAACTTATTTGCCATTTGTTGGTCATGCTTCCTGTCGTTCGCATTACCTTCCCAATTGATATTTGGTAAATTGAGATCACCTGGTATTATCACATTACTTTCCACATCATTTCCAACATAGCTAATTACCTTATAAAATAATTCTGAATCAGCGTCAGCGCTAACCTTTCCCGGTCTGTACACCCCAAAGACATCACGTTGCCTATTATCTTTATAAAAGAGCTTTACACCCAGAATTTCATGTTTTTCATCCTTAACTTTTTCGTAGCTTACAAATTCTTCTTTCACCAGACTGAATACTCCCCCTCCTACCATTCCTATCCTATCTCTACGATACACACTCCAGTTCCGTGAGAATATCTCTGCATCCATTATATCATTTCTCAGCCATGGTTCAACTCCTCTTACAATATCTGGTAAGTATAAATCTATTAAATTACTTAATTCTATTCCTTTGTTTACAATGCACAGTTGAGCACTAACATTTTTATGTCATCCCTACTTTATTTCAAGTTCCCTGTTCGCTTAACACAGCTCCCTAGTGAAACATGTAGTGATGGATAGCTCGTGAATGAGTCGTTCTTAATGAACGCTTCACTCCTATGAAGTGTGAACTAACCATTCAATTTCAGTGAACTGGTAGTTCAAACACTTCACAGTTCTCACACTTCATATCATTTACAACTCATTCGATTTGTCTGTCGCTCGCTCACTCTCTCTCTTCCCTCCTCTGACTAGGTACGTCATTCATTTCGTCCTTTATTCCCAGTCCCAGTTATTACACCATTAAAGATATATACGAAGGCACTGACAACCCGACAGAGTGAGCACAGCAGACATGCAAATAAAATGCTTGCCTTGTGAATATGGAAGAAAAATGTGCGCTGAATCCACAGCCGAAAGTGTATTTTCCTTGCAGGAGTATTCATCTAATACACAACACTTAATTAAACAAAACTGCACTTGGGGAATAGACTAATTAAATAAAAAATAAAAATGAACGGACTTTACATCATTTTTAAAGACCTGAAGCTGGAATCGTCTCTCCTAGAGTGCTTTAAGTACGACGACTTAGCTCTTCCACTAGCTTCTCGACCATCTTTTTCACATCACCACGAATTTCAGAGTTACCGTATTGGCAAATCTGCAGCACCATCTTTTCAATGACCGAATGAGGAATATAACTTTTGACGCAGTGTCCAGTTTTTCACTTCTTATTTTCTCAGTACAATCTTTGAAAACTTTCAACACTTCGCAGGCTTGTGTTATGCTTGCAATGTCGTCTGCGGAAGCGGTTGTATTGACAATGGATGGGTGGACTTCAATTAAAAATGATAGCTTCTTGATAGTGACAGCACACTGTATGGAAGGTGGTGGTGATTATTGTTTTAAGAGGAAGTGCAATTAGGCAACCATCTTCTATTAAAACTAATCAGAGAGAAAAACTGAAGGGATCCGACACTTCGAAAAATGAAGGTATCGGCCAAAGGAAGACAAAGGCCACGAAGGGCGTGAAATGAAGGACTCCCTAGGCCTCGAGTGCTCTAATAACGTTGGGGTCGGAAAAGAATACGAGTTGACCAAGGGAGGTCGGATAGGTTAGATGAAAGTGAGGAGCCTGGCACAAGTAAGTGTAAGCAATGCCAGGACTCAGCAAAGGTTCCCGTAGTCGCCAATCCACGCTAAAAAGTTCAGAGCCCCTGGGGCCCTTCTAGTCGCCTCTTACGACAAGCAGGCGGATACCGTGGGTGTTATTCTACCGCCCCCGCTCACAGGAGGATAACTATATGAAAGATTCATCAAGGTAGATAAATAGATATTTGTGGCAGTGGTAGTCATATTCATTCTATTTCGGATTGAATTTTAAGAGGAAAAAATATTATGATATGATGAATAACGTTGGTAACCCTGGTGTTTTCTGCCAGAGTAGAGCTAAAACAGGTATCACGTGGCAGATAAAGATACTGTTGAGTGCATCATGCGAATAAGATGACCCCACATTTAATGTATTTCCTTCGTTATATCTTTATCTTTTCCCTGTCCCTATCAACCATCATCTAGATGAAGTAAGCAAGCAAGCTATTTGGTCCATAATTACATAGCTCTGCCATCTGTTGGTAATATTATTAAGTATTATGAAGCTTTATTGAGTGAGTAAGATACTGTGAACGAAGTCGCTGCTGAACGACATACTCAGCAGCTTCATCAGGCTTGATTCATGAACTACTTCATGAACGAACTACTTCATTTGAACGGTTCACAGTAAAGAGAGTGAATGAGTGAAGTAGTTCATAGGAATGAACTGGTTCGACCCATCGCTAGAAACATGCATGGTCAGCATGGCTTCCAAAATGTCTTACCAATGTTTCTTCTTCTTCTTCTTCTTCATCTTCTTCTTAGGATTTTCTTGGGCGCTGCTGAAAAGCCATTATCCAATCACAACACTTATTATCACAATTTTTTTTTTTTTTTGGCATTCGGGTCGAAGCCCACTCAGCCAGTGAATTATGAATGGAAGGGAGTTTTATAGGAACTTATGTTTTAATTTATTTGTTGTTCGGAGACAGGAGAGATGGATTAGTCTTCTCATCATTATGCCTATGAGGACATCCAGTGGTACGCGTGACTAGGCCGTGGATCAGAAGAAGGTAGGAGTGTTGTAGTACTATAGGGTAAGTTCGATGCTAGGCGAAGGACTTAGATTCGCAGTCCAATGTCAGAAAGAAATGCATATAACTCAAAGTAAGCAGATTGATCACTTTTGTGGAGAATTGACGAAAGAATAGGGGGTAAATGGTATCCTAATGCCAATAAATTTTGAAGTAGGCAAGTAGTGCGTACAAAGTGGTGTGGACATTCAAAGAATATATGATTAAGATCGGCAACTGTATCAGCTGAACATGAACAGAAGGGAGATCGTAGTACTTGGATTTTGTGCAGATGCTGAGGGAAACAACCATGATGAAACTTCATTCTTGCGATTGCTCTGATGAATTGACGCGAATAGGGACGCTGATGGTGCCAAAGAACGTTTAGAATATCTGGATGGATAGTGGCATAGTGTTTTCCGCGTTGTTGGGAGGTATCATGCCACTCGTTGTTCCACGCCGTCAATTGCCGTCGACGAAGCAAGGAGGTGTAATCCGATGCTGGAACTGTCGTGTAAGTCTGTTGGCCTTCAGTGGCAGCAGATCGTGCTGCTTTGTCTGCTAGCTCATTGCCTGGGATTCCTACATGGGCTTTTACCCACACAAATGAAACTTTCTTCCCCTGTGTCTCAAGTCGATGTACCTGTGCAATAATCTCGTGTACGAGAATCAAGGATGATGTCCGTGAGTTAATGGTTTGTAGACTCTGCAGTGCTGATCTAGAATCAGACAACACCACAATCAACCGCTCAGGAAGATTTGCAGCGTATTCGATGGCCCCCAAAATGGCTGTAAGCTCAGCCGTAAATATAGATGCTGTCGGAGGTAGCTTGAACTTACCACAACTGCCGGATTGAACATCGATATAGGCGCTACCCACTGCATTACAGTCCTTTGATCCATCTGTGTAGATGTGTCGGGCGTGTGGCCATTCTGCCAGATAACGTTTCAGGCTGACATCGTTACAGTTCACAGTGATCTCAAATGATGTTTCTAGTCGAATATCCAGTTTCTTAATAGTAGTTTCAAAAGAACAGTTAAAACTGGGATGGGTATCTGTAGTGCTTATAATACGCCTGCAACCACTGAGATTGGTAAATTCATCCACTAGGATCGGTTGACGTTTCTTTCTCCAGTAGCGTGAAGTCAGTACTAGGGTAGTCAGCTTGGATATCTTGTGAAGTATTGGAGACTCCCTGTATTGAAAAGGTTTGAAAATATATTTCCCCGCTAGATATTGCCTTCGTAGATGGAGAGGAGGTTCGAGTGTTTCAAGTAGCAGAGCATTTGTAGGTGTAGTCTGCATTGCTCCTATGCAGAGTCTAAGGGCCTTATACTGACATTTGTCTAGTTTAGTTAACAATGTTTTGGAAGCCGTAGCAAAGCATCCACTTCCATAATCCAGGAGAGGTCGAATCAAACTTCTGTACAGTTGCAGTGCAATTTTCGGGTCACAGCCCCACCAAGAGCCGCTAATGGCTCGTAAGATATTGACTGAAATATCACACTTACGGAGCACATGATGAATATGTGGAGACCATGTCAATTTGTGATCGATGAGAAGTCCTAGATAAGGCACCACCACCTTGTAGGGAAATAAGTAGGAACCCAGATGAATCGTGTCCAGTGGGGGTCTCGAATGTCGAGTGTAGATAGAGACTGCTGATTTTCCTGCAGATATCGATAATCCATGGTTATGAAGCCAAGGAGTGAAAGTCTTCATGGCAACCGTCATCTGTTCTTGACACTTGTCCAAGGATTCAGCTTCTGTATAAATGCAAATATCATCAGCATACTGAAGAACTTGAATCTCAGGAGAAAATATAGATGTGAGGTCTGCTCTGTATATGTTAAAAAGCAACGGAGACAAGATAGAGCCTTGTGGAAGACCTTGGGATGTCATTCGAGGACCAATTGTCGTGCCATTGTGAAACATGATGAGATGTCTATCTTGTAGAAGGCAACTGAGGTTCCCAATAAAGTCCTCTGGGAGATGTAGGAAGCGTAATTTGTCTTCTAAGACGGGAATAAGCACGCTGTCATACGCAGAAGACAGATCAGTGTATAATGCCACAATGTAATTGTTATTGCTCAGACCAAGTTGGATGTCTGTAATTAGATTTACAAGTGTATCTATTGTACCTTTCCCACGTCGAAAACCCATTTGTTGAGGTGGTAGCAGCTTGTGATGTTCTACCCACCATTCTAATCGATGCTTAATCATCCTTTCCATAGTCTTGTACAAGCAGGATATCAAGGACAGTGAGCGATAGGATGAAGACAGTCGTGGATTTTTCCCATTCTTCAATAATGGTACCAGACGAATAAGTTTAAATGACGGAGGATGCACTCTTTGAAACCACATCCTGTTCATCAGCTTAAGTAGTTTCTTATGTCCATCACTAGACATGTTGAGTAACATTGGGTAATGGATGTTATCTGGGCCTGGGGAAGTATTATTACTCGTTTTCAAGGCTTTAACAAGTTCTTTAAATTCAAATGGACGAAGTAGTGGATGGAAATTATCTTCATGGCCATTGCGTGGTAAATAACCTATATGAGCTGAAGGAGGGGCCATTTTTCTCAGGATGTCCTCTTTTATTGGTATCGTACATGTAGATGTAAACTGAGGGCAGTTCTGTGAGTTTCGGAAACGGCGAATATTCCGCTACATCGTAGCAGGAGAGATAGATGAGTTGAGAGAAGTACAATATTGGCGCCAATCCTGACGCTTTTTAAGCTTGAATAAGCGTTTTGCTTTCGCTTGAGTTTGTTGTACGGTGAGGAAATTAGCTTCAGAAGCATCCTGTTTATAATGATGGAGTGCCACACGCCTGTCATGCAACGCAGCTTGACATTCGTTATCCCACCAGGGAGTTGGAGGTCGTTTGCTGTATGCATATGGTCTGTTTTGTGGAATTGTAAGGCAGGCTGCTCGATTAATGGAATCGCAGAATGTTTCGTAGTCTCTGACAATGTCATTCGTTTCGTAGTATTCTTCCAGGATGAGATCTATTGCCTCCTTGTAACTTGCCCAGTCAGCTTGTCGAATTTTCCAACGATATGTTGGGTAGATGGTATGAGGAATGGTTGATGTATTAGTCGATGTTAATAATATTGGAAAGTGGTCAGATCCTAGAGTGTCCTGTAGAACCTGCCAGGAGAAGTCGAGTGCTATTGAAGGAGATGCAAAAGTAACATCTACTGCCGAAGGAGCTTGATTAGGTCGGGAAATTCGGGTAGGGGACCCATCATTCAGTAGCACTAAGTTTTCTTCTTCAGCTACACCCATGAGTTGTATTCCATGTGAGTCAGTAGAAGAACTTCCCCAATTCAAGTGGTGTGAGTTGAAGTCTCCGAAGATAAGTACTGTAACGGTTCAAATCCCGTTACAAGATGATATCTGTATTTTTATTATTGTATGATTTTATCTGTATTTTATTATTATTATTATTATTATTATTATTATTATTATTATTATTATTATTATTATTATTATTATTATTATGTCAGTATTATTATTATGTTATCTGTGATATTGTACTATTATTGTAATTATCCGTTTTATTCAATTTTGCAATTGCCTGTTGCTTGCAAGATTGCACTTAGATGTATGCATATATACGTATGTGTAGATTATCATTAAACACCTGTACAGTGAGAATTGTTGTATACATCAGAGATTGGAAGTGACGTTGTTATATTGCGACACCACTGGCGATTCTGCCAAGTCATCGCTACTCCATGGCTATGTCATTGTATTTATTTAGATATGCGCGCACGAAGTCGATCGCCGCGGGGCTATTTCACCACTGTGCGTAATATCTGTCTCGTAGGTGGGAGTATGTCATTGTTATTTCTGGAGATTACGTAGTTGTGTCAACCAACGTCTATATAAGGTGGATACACATTGTAGCGTCAGTCATTACTTATACGGATGCAGTACAGTGAAGTAGTCTACTAGATCAAGAGGCCTTAGGTGGTCAGCCAACCAGTATGAACGAGAGATGGTGAAGACTCAGTGAGCCATTATTGGTCATTGGGAGAGTGAGACCAAATGGTTGGTCCGTCACTTAGTGGAAGACGCGGACGCAAGGCTTACCAAGGAGTCAGAGAGGGCAACCCTGGACCTACCAAGAGGTCATACCATATTGACTTACAAAGAAGTCAGATGATATGGAGAAGAAGCAGTCTCAAGGATGTATCACCACATTAGGCGTGACACATCTACAGTAAACACCAGAGCAATGGATTACGTCGTAATTACACTCAAAGTGTTAAAGGTACAGTCAAGTGAATCAGTGAGGGAAATATTTCGTATAAATTGTTAAATGTCCGGTCTAGAAGAATTCAAATTCATGCCTAGTTTCTGTCAGTTGCAATGTCATAATTTCATATTCTCATCTGTTTTATCGCAACAAGACTCACTATTTTTTGATATATTATTTAAAGAATATATATTGTTCTATCAAACGAATTCAGAGTTTCATTTCATTGACAGTAAAATATCTTAACCTCAAAATTAATGGGGAAACCGAACGCCAATCTCCTTTTCCCAGAACTTATATGGTATGTTGTCAAAAGTAAGCTTATTACCCCACACCCTAGAGATGGTCAAGAGTCTCATTCTATTATTGCTGTACTGAGTGACAGTTGGCGCCCTTCAAATAACGTATGTGTAAGTAAGCAGGTAACAAGTAAGTGTGAGTACAAGGTCCGACGTGTGTGTATTTTATTTAAGGAATGTTAATTTTTATAATTTCCATTTTAAATGCAGATATTCAGATTTTCCATTTTAAATGCAGATATTCACATTTTTCAACTTAATCTAGTTTAATATGTTTGTAAAGTTAGTCAGCGAGTTAGAAAATACTCTCAGTACAGGCTGTGAAAGTTGGGAAAAGAGTCGACGCAGTTCGTGTACAGATACCAGTTGGTTACGTGATTTGTATACGGAAACAATAGTTAACGGTGAACCCCTGTAGTTAACCTTGATGGCACATGTTTCCAATTTCGATCCTCGAAGATTAAGAGTTACTTGATCATAAATTATGTTCTTCTGGAGGAGAATTCCAACCCCTCCATAACCATCACCACGATCACTTCTTATAAAATTGTAGCCTGGAAGCTGAAAGTGGGTAGTATCCTTCAGCCAGGTCTCACTAACTACACACATTGAAACGGAGTAATCTGGCAGTAGAGTCTGAAGGCTAAGTTTATGCGCTCGTATTGAGTGACAGTTCCACTGTATTATTTTATTCAGTTGATGTGCGGTATCCATGGTTATTCTGATTTAAAAGTGATGAAATAACGTCACGTATATGAGAGGGATCAATTTCCGAGGAGGCCGTGTTTTTAAGCGTCAAAATAAACTGGACAATGTTTTCAAGCAGTGGAGTTGTAGGTAGAGCCTGTGGTGTTGTTTGAGGCTGTTGACTTGGTTGAACTTGTTGTGTAGGGTATATAGGTCCAGTGGAGTTGGCAGGAGAACGCTGTCCATTGTAGTATGTTTTCCACTGGTTGTGAACTGGAACTCTAGACTTTGGGGTGGAAGAACGTTTGGGTGTAAAACGAGAGGACACCTTAGAGGTACTAGGGAAAGAAGAGTTGGAAAGGTTATTGGTGGGAAGTGGCCCACGTGCAGGGAAAGGAAGGGGTGGAAATTCCTTGTGATAAGATGTACTTGCTGGAGGAGTGTTATTTTGCATCACAGTATTAGCATATGTGCTTGTAGATTCCATTTCGAGTGCTTGCTCAATGGTGATATTTAAATGGGCCATATTATATTTAATCCTACGCTGTCGTTCGTATTCTGGACAGGATCGATCATCTGCACGATGAGGGCCAGAGCAGTAAATACATTTAGGCGGATCTGGAGTAAGACAATCTGCAGTGACGTTACTGTCGCCGCAGCATGCACAGCGTGCTTTGCTACGACACTGTTTATTTACGTGGCCGTATTTAAGACATTGGTAGCAAAGGGTTACATTCTGGACGTAAGGTTCTACACCACACCGAGTGTTAAATATATACACGTAAGGAGGTAAAGTGCGACCTTCAAATACAACACGCAACAGTTGCCGAGGCACTAGTACAGTCTGTCCGTCTCGTACAAGTTTACGGTGAAAGCGATGTACTTCTAATATTTTCTTATCTGACTGAATTTCTGAAAGTAATTCTTCCTCCGAGAAGGACGTATCTACTGCACGAATAAGACCTGTCTTCACCGTTAGATGCCTTGGTATGTAAAGACTGAGTGAGGGGGATTGTAACTGAGCAAGCCTGTTTGCACAGGTAGCGGAAGAAAGTTCTATTTGAACCCTATTACGTCCCTTTGTAGTAATGTTCATTATAGAAGTACGCATGTCTGGAATTAAGGCCCTAGTACACTTTCCCACGGACATTGGATGTAACCGGCCGATATGTTTAGTTACCGCACCTGCCTCATCGGGTTTATGTTCAGCATACACTATGAACGGACCTTCATCATCTAACTTATAGAGGTATGACTCATGCTGAGCGCTGCTTCGTACCTGTTGACTTGGAGCAAGCTGGCTAGCTGTATGCTGAGACGTATTCAACTGCACAGGCTGCACAGATGGGGCTGGCGGAACTGGGCAGCTAGTTCGATGTTCATGAGAATTTTCACTGGTACTTACTGACACTGATAGCTTCTTCACACTTAGGCCCTCTTCATTCCAGTAATCAGGACGCTCGTCCGGGAGACCACGTTTACGTAGTGTAGATATTTGAGAAGGTATTTGGTCTACATCACTTAACGGTCCGTCTGAATAGCACAAGTTTAATGCGGTACCTATAGCTGAGCTAAGTGAATTATGGTTAGATAGAGTACCTAGGCCACCGTCTGATGATTCCTCCATCCTCACTAAGTCCCGGGGACCCTCGTCCCCACTCACAGGTAACACTAATCCCTTATGTGCACGTGTCTATATAATACTATTATTCAATACAGTCACACAGTTCTGTAAACACGGGCACGAGGTGATAGCGAGCTCTAGAAAGCAAAGCGAGCACAGCACAACCGTGTCTAGATGTTAAGGATGTTGGAAAGTTATTTTCACAAGATTAGTTTGCGTAATTACTTAGTTTTGGTATTTATTTGAGGAGCTTGTTTTTCTTCCGACTATATTCAATATGGCAGCCAACAATGAATGATCACAAATCTTAAAGAGAAACAGACTGAGTTTTACTTATGAGGGATAGAGTTGTTCAACACTTGTAGAAACACTCGGGTTACAGGTCGAGGAGGGTTACAGTTAGAGTATGTAGAGGAGGATGCGAGTTAAGAAGCTCATAAGACTCAATAGTCAAAAGAATTTAGAGTTTAATATGACAATTATCCAAAAATTCTTGAATAGCAAGAACAAGTGAAGTTGTAGGCTGTTGAACGAGGCGAGCGACCGTTGTGGGTACTTGTATTTTTTGTGAGCGTAAAGTTTGGAAAAAACGTTTTCTATTTAGGGCGAAATGGGAACATTGAAAGAATCATGTGAGTAGTGTCGGCCATACTATTATTACATGAACACATGGGTGAATCCGCTAACTTTAATTTGAATTTATAAGCCGGAGTTAGACCATGATTAAAGCGCAATCTGATAAGTGTTGTAATATGTTTTTAATATGTCTGCGTGAATATTTTGTTGTTGAAAACCATGGGTGACTAGCAATACGTGGTTGCAGCTGATAATAATATTTTCCTTTCAGTTTCGCCGATTGTGTCCAATTGTGCTGCCATTTTTGTTGAATAGCAAGTTTAATAAACGGCGTGAAATCTGTGTAGGGAAAGGCTATGGAAGCATTGATTCCGGTTCCGGATGCAGCTTGTTTTGCCATTTTATCAGCCTTATCGTTACCTGCGTTGTTCGAATGACCTTTTATCCATGTTAACGTTATATCAGCACCATTTTCATCGAGTTCAAGTAAAAGGCGTCGAATATTGCAGATGTACCAATTTGTATAGGACTTATGTGGCATTAAACTTTGAAGCACACTTAAGGAATCTGTAAAAATGATCGCTTTGGAGACTTGGATATTTTTTACGCATAGTAAAGCTTGTCGTATAGCGAAAACCTCAGCAGTAAATATTGAGGCAGGGTTTGGAAGTGTGTATTGCTCACAGACGTGTAATATGCGGCCCCTGTGCACACATTTTGTTTGGAACCATCTGTATATATTATGAGAGTAGGATTGAGATCATTTATCGCCATTTTAAATGTTAGTTTAGGTATTTCAGAAATTTGCATTGTGCTGTTATTAAAGGAAATGTGCTGAGACACTACAATATTAGGTTTGTAGTGCATAATATTGTATGGCATTGTATTGTATGGAAGCGAAATATTTTGTTGAATGCTAGTATGATATTATCGCGTCAAGTTCAATGCGTCTAACAAAGCAGGAGTTCGTGAGTGCTGTTGAGAACGTTGCCGATATTTCTCCCGTAATTGTAATTTGGGTAGGATAGGACGTCTAGCTAGCGCCATTCGGGGAAATAAACATTTAGAGGCTAAATACAAACGGTGATAGTGGAGCGGCATGTCACATGTCACATGTCACATGTTTCAACAAGTAACGCATTAGTTGGGGAAGAGGTAAAGCGTCTATACATAATCGGAGTGCTCGATGTTGAATTACGTTGAGCTTGTGAATAAGAGTGGAGGAAGCAATATCAAAATAAAAGGATCCATAATCTAAATGCGAGAGTATTGTATGCCGATAAAGTAATAAAGCCGTTACGGGATCATTTCGTCGAATGGTTAATTTCAATATATCGGTAAATTTTTGAGTCTTTTTTGAAAGGTATTCGAAATGCGGTTTCCAGGACAGTTTATTATCTAAAAATATACCAAGATACTTGTGCACCAGGACTATCGGAATTGTAATATTTGCAATCCTGAAAACGTCTGTATTATACTTGCGTTTATGCGCGAAAATCATGGCCACATTTTTAGTAGAGGAAAGTTCCAAACTATGCTCGTTTAACCACGCTTTAGCAGTAGTTAATGCTCAAGTGATATTAGTTCTGCAGACTTCCAGACATTCATGAGAAGAATAAATGACTATATCATCCCCATAAAGTAATATTCTTGCATCGCGTATTACGATACCTTCTAAAACCTTTAAGTATAGAGCAAATAATAGGCCACTTAAAATGTCGCCCTGAGGCAACCCATGAGATGCGTATCGTACGTTAGACGTAGAGGTTGGGCATGCGAGTTCCTTTCGCCGAAAATATAAAAGATGTTGGAGCATTTTAAGAAAATTAGCAGGGAGGTGTAAGTTATGAAGTTTAAACAGCAACATGTGTATGGACACGTTTTCATAGGCAGCTTTAATATCAAGGAAAGCAGCAATTGTTCCATGTTTGCGTTGTTTTGCAAGCACCAAATCCGTTAATAATATATTAATGGGATCCGCTGGGCTTCTCCCTTTTATAAAGGCATATTGCTAGATGGGTAGCAAATTGTGATAAGCGAGACACCATAAAAGCCTTTCCAACAGAGTACTGAGGAAGACTTTTCTTAAACATGACCCTAAACAGATTCCTCTATGTTCAATGAGATTGGTAGCCGAGTTTTCTGGTTTCGGTATGGGCACAACCGTAAATGTATTCCATGCAGGAGGAGGAACATCTGGGTTTAGTACTTGATTATAATACGCTATGATGATTGCATGTGCATGGTAAGGAAGATGGGAGATCATTTTATAGGTAATATAGTCCGGTCCAGGAGCAGAAGTAGGTTTCTTTTGGAGTATGTTAAAACATTCTGGGTAAGATATAGGTTGTGAAAGTGTAAGAAATTTATCTGGAAGAGGCACTGTAGTATACTGCTGAAATTCTTGAACAACAAAATCCGGCGTTAATGTGTCGTAAAATTGGGAGATGCTTTCGAAGTGTGGTTGGTCGAGTGTATTGCATCCCATATGAGTTAGTTTTTTTATAGCAGCCCAAATATCCTTAATACAGGTGTTTCTATTTAGGGAGTTAATAAAACATTTCCAAGATTCTCTTCGTCTTTCGTTGAATACTTTTCTCAGGTGGGCAGTGTACTTTTTATATTGCAAATAATTGGCAGGGTTGAAATTTTGATTTAAACTTCTGAGCAGGCTGCGTCTTCGCTTCACCATAGCAGCGCATTGCTTATTCCACCAGTGAATGTTAAGTCGTCTAGTAGTATTGCTATATTTGCGATAATGAAAAGGGTGATATATATCTAGGTAGTTTTGAATATGCTGATATAAGGAAGTATAGGCAAAAGATGATTGTGAGGCAAATTTAATGCGATTTGAAATATAATCATGAAAGAGGCCAAAATAAAAATCTTGGAGATTCCGTGTTCTACGCTAAAGTTGTAAAACTATGTTCTGCGGATGGAGTTGTGTTATAATGTCAATAATTATAGGAAAGTGATCACTTAGATGAATGTCTTTGTGCGTGTACCACATTGATTTATGGACGATATTTTTGGAGCAAATTGATAGATCCACTGCACTATTAGGGTGTCCTGGTGGAGATAGCCGCGTAGGGGAACCATCATCTAAAATAAACAAGTGGTTATTTAAGACTGCATTAAGAATATGACGTCCTTTTGTTGTGATATCGACACACCCCAGTCAGTGTGATGTCCGTTGAGATCACCTGCTATTATTAAACTGTCTCGGGCTGAAAACTGTGAAAAATAGTGATGCCATTGAAAGGCGTTGCCTTGTTTGGAAGGTGTACAGTAGAGGTTCATGATAAGGAAATGTTGCACTCTAACAGCCAAGGAGTATGTGTTAGTAATCGTGTAAGGTATTAAAACGTTAGTATATGGTATTTGCGATGCAATTAGAGTGAGTACCCCACCGTACCCACAATCATCGAGTCGTTCAACATTTTAACCCTGGACGGAAAAGGTGGAGTCAGGTTTTAACCATGACTCTTGTAATATAATAATGTAGGGATGATATTCTTGAATGAGAAGTATTAATTCATGCTTTTTTGGAGTAATACTTCTGCTGTTCCATTGCAGTATGCGCATCCTCCTCTGCTAAAAACTGACTAACCTTGTTAAAGAGGATTTTTAATAAATGAGCCCATTGAGGTTGTTCACCCAGAACGTCTGTTAATCGCTTGAATCTTGCAGTATTTCTGTTTGAACATTCTTGGTTAATCGCGGGAGTATAGGGCGATCAGATGAAGTCTGAGGACCTTATATAGGGGAAGCTGTGCTAGTTGACAGTTCCACTTGCACCTTTGGCGGTTGAGTCTGTGAAATAGATACCCGTGGAGCATGTTCCAAGATAGGATTGCGTAATATCGCGTGATAGCCTGCTCTATCAAAGCCTGGCAGGGGAGCTGGTCGAATTGGTCTTTGAATCACTTCAGTGAATTTTCGTTTACGAGGAGTCTCACGTGGAGACATCGAATTGCTTGTACTAAGCTGTGGAAATAGATGTGGGACGCTAAGGGGAGAAAATCCCGTCGGATGAAGTTTTTCTTGTGTTACCTGGAAGGAAATATTGTCCACACACATCATGCGCTTGATTGCGATTTTTTGCTGATGAACTTCACATTTATCGGATCCTACACTGTGATTTAGCCCACAATGTAGGCATTCACGTATTACATCAGAAAATGTGTGAGTTTCATGATTCTTAGAGCAGTTACCACATCTTGGGTATTTTGTTCTGCAGTTTTTGGCTGTATGCCCATATCGTTGACACTTCCCGCAGATAATAGGGTGAAAAATAAACGCCTGAACCTCTAGTATGACGTGAACAATGGTAACAAATTCCGGTAAAGATTGACATTTTCAGGTTAATTTTATCGTTCCCGTAGGAACAAAGTTAGCTTCCCCATCAACTGACACACGTCGGTTGAGCCGTTGGGCTTTAACTATAGGAACAGGGGATTCAATGTACTTAATAATGTCCTCCTCAGTTAATTTCTTATCGACTCCCCGAATGAATCCAATACGATACAAATTGGAGTCCGGAATGAAAGCTTTAAATTTATGAGAATTCAAAATGGGAGAAAAATGTTGGCATTGTCAGCTGAGTCAAATAGAACTTGTATACGCTATTCACCTTTCGGTTTGATAGATTTTATACCGACAATTTTACTATCGTAGAAGAGCCTACCAAGCGCCATGGGATGAATATTTCCAGTGTTTTTCTAATCAGCTGACTCAACATAGATTACGTACGGACCGCGGTGTCCTCAATAGTAGTAAATCGGATTAGTTATAACAAACTTGTCAGATTGTACACTGACTGTTGCAAATGCAACACCAAGAAGGAGTGGTTCGAAAGGGATGAAAGTTGGGAAAAAAACAGAGACGGCACGGACGAATAATTGATGTTTATTTCAAACCGATATGCAGGTTACACAATGCGCACGGCATCGACTCAGTAGGATGTAGGACCACCGCGAGCGGCGATGCACGCAGAAACACGTCAAGGTACAGAGTCAATAAGAGTGCGGATGGTGTCCTGAGGGATGGTTCTCCATTCTCTGTCAACCATTTGCCACAGTTGGTCGTCCGTACGAGGCTGGGGCAGAGTTTGCAAACGGCGTCCAATGAGATCCCATACGTGTTCGATTGGTGAGAGATCCGGAGAGTACGCTGGCCACGGAAGCATCTGTACACCTCGTAGAGCCTATTGGGAGATGCGAGCAGTGTGTGGGCGGGCATTATCCTGCTGAAATAGAGCATTGGGCAGCCCCTGAAGGTACGGGAGTGCCACCGGCCGCAGCACATGCTGCACGTAGCGGTGCGCATTTAACATGCCTTGAATACGTACTAGAGGTGACGTGGAATCATACGCAATAGCGCCCCAAACCATGATGCCGCGTTGTCTAGCGGTAGGGCGCTCCACAGTCACTGCCGGATTTGACCTTTCTCCACGCCGACGCCTCACTCGTCTGCGGTGACTATCACTGATAGGACAGAAGCGTGACTCATCGGAGAACACGACGTTCCGCCATTCCCTCATCCAAGTCGCTCTAGCCCGGCACCATGCTAGGCGTGCACGTCTATGCTGTGGAGTCAATGGTCGTCTTCTGAGCGGACGCCGGGAGTGCAGATCTCCTTCAACCAATCGACGGGAAATTGTTCTGGTCGATATTGGAACAGCCAGGGTGTCTTGCACATGCTGAAGAATGGCGGTTGACGTGGCGTGCGGGGCTGCCACCGCTTGGCGGTGGATGCGCCGATCCTCGCGTGCTGACGTCACTCGGGCTGCGCCTAGACCCCTCGCACGTGCCACATGTCCCTGCGCCAACCATCTTCGCCACAGGCGCTGCACCGTGGACACATCCCTATGGGTATCGGCTGCGATTTGACGAAGCGACCAACCTGCCCTTCTCAGCCCGATCACCATACCCCTCGTAAAGTCGTATGTCTGCTGGAAATGCCTCCGTTGACGGCGGCCTGGCATTCTTAGCTATACACGTGTCCTGTGGCACACGACAACACGTTCTACAATGACTGTCGGCTGAGAAATCACGGTACGAAGTGGGCCATTCGCCAACGCCGTGTCCCATTTATCGTTCGCTACGTGCGCAGCACAGCGGCGCATTTCACATCATGAGCATACCTCAGTGACGTCAGTCTACCCTGCAATTGGCATAAAGTTCTGACCACTCCTTCTTGGTGTTGCATTTGCTCTGTCAGTCAGTGTATATTGGATAAAGAGTTTTCACCACCGAGAGCAGGTGTGATGACACTATTATTGGTTGACCGCACTGTTTCTTCATGATCAATATTACTAGAAATGTCCATGTCCGGTGAACGGTTAGTACCGCCACCCCCACTATCGAAGAGAGCCATACATATACTGTAAACCTTGCACTATAGAATACTGCACTTGACGCACACAAACCAATTAGGAAAGTGGAACCGCACATTACCACTGTTCGAAGCGAACTGTTACCAATGTTTCACTGAATATGTATCAAACTGTTACTATATCTTAGATGTTTCCAGCTTTTATCGATAGAGGGCAGCCCCCTCTGTCAAGAGCATTGATGATCTTGTCTCGACTTGGTCTTTTAACTATCTTCTCCTTGATAATTATTTTGATCTGATGATAGAGAATAATAATAATATGGAGCCCTCACACACACGAGCGATGTTATTACCTTTCAAATGGATGTATTTTAGATTTAAAACCGTGCTAAATCACTGCACGATTAACGTGTTCTGAAGATTGATATTGAGGGTAATGTGCTATTTTGAATTTGTATCTCTTGTGTATGATCCGTCTTTCTATTCTTTTTTATTTTCGCTTACCAAAAACCCGTCTTGATACTCGGGGAGAGGATGGTATGTGTTCGTGTGTGTTGTTGATATAATTGTGGTGCAACTAAATCTGAGCCTCTGTCTATTATAATGGGCTTCTCAATGAAACGTCCTTGCCCTCGTGTGTCGACCGGAAGATTTATTCTGGCCGTACACAGCGATGTTTGTGGGTGGTCTGCGCGTGCCCATGAAGCCGCGACATGTGTCACTGACGTTCGCGGTGAGTTCAACTATTGACGTTTGTCCTTATTGCGCTCTACGCGTTGGCCGGATTTACCTATTTGCACCAGTGGCCACTGTTATTTGCCTTTAAGGCGATTTGTTCGTTTGGTTGAATGAATGAGCCGAGTAATAAGATGAAGTATCGGTCTTTTCGACCTGGACGTCGCCATGTTGATTTCTTTCTTTCTTGGTCGCACGATGGCCCGTGTTAATCTAATTGATTTATTTTCCGTTCTTTTCCCCATTGTATCTTTTTCTCTTTGCCCGCTGGGGTTTGTTTTTTCCTGGGTCGTGTTTTTGTGCTCCTTGGTATGGGGGAACCTAATGAAAAGGAGATCGTGGTATTGTTTTAAAAATGGAATATATATATAGAATGTAATTAAAAATGTGATAAAGTAAAGGTAAAGATGGATAAGGTAATCCCGACTTGTATTTAAGTATTAACTCACAATAAATGGGAGCAAGCGATTTAAGGCCTAGCCTAAAACTATTCTCTTCGCAAATGTTGTATGCGAAGTCCTCAAGAGTAAAAAAAAAATGCTAATATCCCTTGCATAATTACGCAACTGTGCATGTGTGAATTGATGAGTTCAGGATACCATGATTGATTGCAACACCTCCTAGATAATAAGGCCTAAAAACAGCGTGGTGACGTCACGCTACGGAGGCGATGGCAATGCAGGGAAACGCGGAACATGGTTAAACACAGACATGATTTTAATATTTTTGCCAATGAAATCATTTATTTACTAACGAATAGCATTTAAATTTTAAAGTATACTGAATTATACTGTCGTTATTACCGTATTTTAGTGACTCTGTCACTAAATATAACTAGCAAACAGTTGTAAAACACGACAGCATCTTGCAATATTAACTTACTTGGGCCGAATTGTTAATAGCACAACAGGATGTTACAAACACATTTCAATTTAAATAGGCATTACATGATCTTAAAAGAAAACTAGCACGTATAATATTAGCATAGGCCTAACATCTAAGCTGATGTAGCATCACTGGCAGTATTTGCACATGAGCCTACAATGTTTCCTCCCTTGAAGTTCATGTATGGTGTAATGAGATTTCACCTACCATCGATGTTACCAATTTGTCATTCTGTTCGAAACCTTGAACTTTATGTTTTGTGTATTCCAGAAAGTACGTAAGTTTCTATCCTAATATTAGACTACCATTCGGACTAGAGTCTACTCTTTTAAAAGTATTGACATGTGGCAACATTAAATTGCTACTATGTCTCATAAATTTGTAAAAATCGTACGACGCAACAGCCCTGAAGTGCTTGGCCTTGGCTCTGCTCAGCCCGAAGGCCTGCAGATTACGAGGTGTCTTGTGTTCGGCAGGATGAATTCTCTCGGCCGTTATTCTTGGCTTTCTAGACCAGGGCCCCTATCTCACCGTACGATAACTCGCAAATGTAATCACGTAGGCTGAGTGGAACTCGAACCAGCCCTCAGATCTAGGTAAAAATCCCTAACTTGGCCGGGAATCGAACTCGGGGCTTCTGGGTAAGAGGCAGGCATTATATCCCTTCACCACGGGGTCGGCCGTAAATTTGTAAACATGAGGAGATATCAGGCAGAATGTTGAACAAATAACAAGAAAATCATGCACATACTCCTTTATGAACTAAGAAATGTTTTAACTGCGACTATTAAATTAACTGAGGGGACATCATCCTCAGTGTTCAATTCAACAACTAGGACTAGAATTAACTTATTTCTTGAATCTTTCTACACATTGTTACAGTCATTCCTTGTAATGCAGCTATGATGTTTTGTAACTAAAGAATATACCGCATTTGTATTAGTAATTTTGTTCACATATACATTAGAAATATTTTATACTTGAATAAAACCCGTTTAGAATAAATGCCCTGTCTTATTAGATATGCTATGCAGTATGGTTGCCTTGATGTATCGACGTACAGAAAAATTACTTACGTACCCTTCATCACAGTACAACAACCATCAGGCACGGTAACATGTTTATTGTACTTTTCAGCTGTGTAAGAGTGTGGATTGAAATTCTGTGTACGGTATGAGATATGTACTATCTTCAATGGCTCTGTTTATTGCTCCTCTTTCTATTCTACTTTTTTGCCTGGTTCTTCTCTTCACCTGCCAGAATGTGACGATAAATATGATGGGCAGTTCGGAAAGACATAAGGCACTGCATTCTCTGACAATCATAGTCTTGGAAGAGAAGTACTTAAAAAGATTTTCCTGAGGATCAGTACCAGTTATTTCCCATAAAAAATATCACCGACTTTGAAATGTCTGTGGCATACCTGTAAAATAATGTATCACCGTGAGCGAAATTCATGCATTTACAGAGCGAATCGGCCTACACCAGCAGCTCTTGTAGGTGGTATGTTTTAATGAGTATAATACAAATAAAAATAATAATACAGTTGAAATAATGTATTCCATGATTGTGAGCTAACATAACCTTATATCACTGAATAGTAAATATGCCTACATATCACCAGCTGTTGCGTGTAGTTAAATACGTCATAGGCCTATGCTCATTATGATTGTGTGAGAATGTAATAATAATAGTTACTCACCACTGAGTTATTAGTAAATCTGTAGTCTTCTCTTGGAATTGCACGTAAACATATCTGCCGCATAACCTCGTCTTTCGGAAACTTAATGCATGCACTTCGTTATCACTGTCGCATTTTTCCTTACAGTTGAGTACCCAACTCATCAGTACCATTACGTACAATGGTATTAGCAATTGGCATCATTAAACGAATTAAAACTCTTCTGATTTCAGCGTTACATGGCCAAACTCATTGCTGTGTTATTACTGAAAAGGTTCAAGCTTGCCCGCCGATGCTGACGTCACAGTACATTCCCAGAACGGTTGTGAGGCCTTATATCTAGGAGGTGTTGTTGATTGTCATTCGGGCTAACCTGTATACGTATGTATTACTGAATTATGATCTTATACTTTTCCAATTAATTCTCTAATTAACGTTGAGTTTTAATAAACTATAATTTATCACTTATTTGGATTTTGACTCAAAGTAGTGTTAGTTTAAGCTTGTACTGATTTAGGTGAAGAACATTTTCAGTTCAGGGCTTAACTGTACAGTCCCCATGCTGGGCCCAGTTTTACGGTCAGATGCCCTTCCCTCCTCACAGACGCCCTTTTGGAGGGGGCCTAAGCACACAACCGCTATCTTGGGCCTGGTTTTACTGTCAGATGCACTTCCCTCCTCACAGACGCCATTTTGTTCACAGGCCACAGTTTTACGGTCAGATGCCCTCCTCCCTTCACAGACGCTATTTTGTTTACATGGCCCATTTTTACGGTCAGATGCCCTTCTGTCCACCTAATCTGGCCTAGTTTTACGGCAAGATGCCCTTCCCCCACAGATGCCATTTTCTTTACAGGGCCAAGTTTTACGGTCAGATGTCCTTCCCTCCTCATCTGGCGTAGTTTTGCGGCTAGATGCCCTTCCTCCTCACAGAGGTCATTTTGGTGGAGCACATCACACAGGCTATTTGTCGTCTCCCCGCTTGGAGTAATGACAGAGCTGTGACGTAATAAGCGCGGGAGATTTAAAAATTTCATTTTAACATGCAGCGATTACGTCGACATGGTTATGCATGGTTATATTTGCTCGTTATCAAGGACACACTCTAGTGATCTCAAGCCTTTATAGATGGTATAAGTGGGAATATTTTCTTTAGTCTCTGAGATACTGTGATAGAGAGTGGAACACTTTATTCCATCATGACAAGAACATAATAGTTGATGAACAAGGCTTTAAAGTGAACAGCAACAAATTTCTCTTCAAAGTGGTGGCCGTATTTAATTGCACTATGTTGGGGCGCCAAAACTCGTCAGTTTAGTATTTAGCCCACCTTTCACTCACAGTTTGCAAACAGATGAAGACAAAAAGCAGACACAATGGATAGAAAACTTTAGGTCTGCAATGGTAAGAAAAAGGAATATCTTATCGCTTTCTATCTATGATCATGAACGCACATTTGTCAAGAACAGGTCTTGTTTTTTAAAGGAATGTGAAAAGAAGGAATGGTTGCGCGAGTATCTACCATCAAGATGTGAAATTTTCGACTTGAATGAATTAGGATGTCCATCATTTAAATCTCTTCCCAAAGAGCATGGTGGAGAAACAATTAAATAGTCTTCTCGTCATGTATGGCATGCTCTTTGATTGGTTGTATTGCAGTGCATGCTGGGAGGTGAACAACATAATTATTATCTGCGCACCTTTTCTGGATAGATTTACACCCTAGTGCTCAATAGGTCAACCTCGGCAATCTTCGAGATTCGTATTGGCAACCTTTGAACACAAACTATGAATCGAGTATGCATCACCGTGCGACATCTGGCGTACACTTTACGTACTGGTGTTGTTTACATAACAAAGCTACCATACAGGTTAGAAGGTAACATGAGTCCGGGAAATAATCCTAATACATCACAGGAACCACCAGGTACTCCTAAACGGAAATGACCATCAAGGCTTATACACAGCGAGGGACGTCACAAAGTGCTGTGCGATGGAAGAAAAATAAACAGCTGCTCGTACCCCTAAACAAGCCTATCCAACGTGCTGCCGCGTATCTGGGAAAATCCGTGGCCACTATTCATGGGATTAAGGCATTTACTGCCTCTCACCCCGACGATTCACCACCCACACCTGGTAAAAAGAGGTGGGTCTGTCTAACCAGTCTACCTAATTTGTTCAAACCAATATCATTATGGTTAGTAGTAGGTTGCCATGTGCAAGTGTTATATGATGTTCTCCTCTTTCTCGTAGGAAGAGAACGCACGGGAAGATAGAACTGGACGATTGCGAAAAACGAGTGATAAGGGACACCATCGAACACTTCTATACAGTACAAAAAGTGGTGCCTACTCTGAAGAAACTGATTCCTGTGCTGCAGAACGAAATTAAGTGGAAGTGGAGCCCAACATCTCTCCGAAAAGTGTTGAAAGGTATGGGTTTTGTGTTGAAGAAGGTCCAAAGCAAACGTGTGTTATTGCTGGAACGGGCAGACGTCGTTGACCGGCGAGCACGATTCCTCGTTCAAGATAAACATGCTAGGGAAGAAGGTAAGGAAGTGTTTTACTTGGACGAGTCTTGGATTGACAATAATATAACAACTGGAAAATGCTGGCAGTGAGGACAAGATGTTGTGGGTGTTACAGCATGGGGATCCTCTTCGAAACGGCTAATCATTGCAAGTGTTGGATCTGAGAAAGGGTTCATTAGCGAAGCACAATTAATATTTGAAGCCAGATGTACCCGATGCGATTACCATGGCCAAATGAATGCCCATAATTTTGAGAAATGGTTCAAAACATCTGTGCTCCCTAATTTGCCTCCTGCATCTGTGATAGTGATGGATAAAGCACCATACCATTCTCGACAGGTGGATAAATACCATCGAGGTATGAAACACGAATGACAATGGTCCAGTGGCTACAGGGGAAAGGCATTGTCTGCGACACAAAATCAAAGGCAAGAGGACCTGTATAGATTAGTTCAGGAAAACAGGCCTCCTGAAACAAGTTATGCTGCTGACGTCATGGCTGCTTAACACGGTCACGTCGTCCTTCGTCTTCCCCCATACAACTGTGATCTGAACGCCATGGAATTGGCATGGGCAAAAATAAAACGCGAGTTCAGAGGACACAATATAACGGGAGACATGTCAGCAGGAAACCTATGACGACTGACCATCCAGGAATTCAACTCAGTATCTGCCGAAGATTGGAAAGGGTACTGCAGAAAGGTGGACGAACGGGAAGAAGACTACTGGAGGCACGACGATGTCATGGAAATAGCTCTGGACGATATTATAATTAATAGTACGGCAGAGAGCAGTGACGACTGTGAGAGTGATGTATCTGAGAATTCAACTGAATAAAGTTTTAGCAAATACATATCGATCAATCATATCGATTCAATTCCGATTTCATTTTCATTCAGTTGGCAGTACTACCGGTACCGCGAGGGCTCCCTCCTTACCCCTCACCCCGGACGGAAATCTATCGATAAAAAGTGCGCAGATAATATGTAAATTGCAGTGTCGAAATAACGTCAGTGTGAAAGAAATATTTGTAATGAAATCATGTCATTTCTATCTGATACCAAGTGTAATGCAGTTGAAAAGGCAATCGTAAAGTTTTAATCTTTCAAAAAGAAACTAAACACTTTTTCTGAAGAAGAGTTGAATGCATTACCAAAGGCATTTTTGGTCAATGTAGCTGCGAATGATGTAAAGAAGATCTGGGATAAGTTGCCTCGTGCGTGGACTCAAGATCATGCTTTATCAGAGCTTCAAACACGTAGTTTACATCATAAACAAGTGAGTTTATCTAGAAGACCTTCATTGAGACATTGCCGTACATGTTAACTCATTAAACTGTATCACGGACCTAAAACTCGCTGGCGTAGCCAAGGGGGGCACAGGGGAGCCGCTTCCCACCAAATGTTTCCTGAAACTAGAGCGAGGATCAGCCGTTGTTTTACGTACGGTACGAACAACTTAAAAACTTACTCCGAAATGTTAAATTAACGTAGCGACGAAGAATCTACTAGCAAGGCTCAATAGGGCCATACATAATTCTCCATATTTGTAGGTTGCTTGAATGAAAGGAAAACACTTACGATTTGATGCGCGGGGTTGCGCCTGAGTATTGGGAATGTAACCGTGTGCTGACAAATGTCAAGATATGACCACCGAGATAACAGGGCCACGTCCAGAAACAGCTGCAAGCTTGCAACATCGTATCAGCTTTTGCACATCGGTTCCCGGATACAACAATGTACCAGGGATCCTCGGGTTGTACCTTGGTTGAGACATGTGCTGTGTTTAAGTCGCAGCGTTGGGAAGACTGTGACAGGATTGGTGAGCTGCACGTTAGTTCCTCAGTTTGTGCCATATAAGTAAGTTTTTTGAAGAGGGACCGTTTTGTCACTGTACATCCTCGGTAAGTTATGAAAAAGTTTTTTAAAATTCTAACACTAGCAAGACTAAGTTCGATAGGTAGACCTATGTATTTTTCCAAATGCCCAGAGACAGATTGGAACCTCAAATGGCACCATCAAATGTGCCGGTAACTATTCTGTACTTGGCGGGTGGAATAACTCTGTTCTAATGGTTCTATCTTCTCATCAGGACGGCCCAGGCTTGAATCGCAGTCGATGCATGAAACATCTTTAATATGGAAAGTCACGTTCTATTGATATGGATTCTACTTAAAACACTAGGTCCCGTCCCTTACCTTTCTTTATACTTTTGAGCCATAACCGCATCATTTATGGCGGTGTATTTTGAGTATCCAACCATTCTTCGGGCTTACCTTGTACCTTAAATGGGGAGTGGATGCAGTAGCGTACCCACAAAATAATTTCCGTCCAGGCCAGTAGCGTGGATACAACTTTTCCTTGGAAGGGGTTGTGAAAAGTTTTTATTTTTTATTGGGACGATGGGAAAGGAAAAGGCTAAGAGTGGGAAGGAAGCGGCCGTGGCCTTAATTAAAGTACAGCTCCAGCATTTGCCTTTTGCGAAAATGGGAAACCATCTTTAGGGCTGCGGACAGTGGGATCTGAACCCAGTATCTCTCGGATGCAAGCACACAGCTGTGCGCCCCTAACCACACGGCCAACTCAACCAGTGGATATGAAAAGAAAGTCGGTCCTACCGAGTGCGTAGACGGGTCTTCAGTAGATATTGATGATTTTGATTGTTACCATGTACAATCATAGCTTCTGTGTTCTTAACATAAACCGGCTGCATTATTGAAAATGTTCGTAAAATTGATATCGTTCTTCGTTTGAGAGGAAGTAGAATCTTCGTTTAATTTGTCTTCTTATAAAAAGGAACCACTTTGGTACTACACCCCATGAAGGTGCTACCTTCCAGGTCGTAGATATTTCGATTACGAGAGACTCAAGGCCAACTCTACTGCACCCAAAAACAAGGCTATATCTTCCCCATCCCATGACTTTCTTAACTCTGTCAGTGCCGGAAATCGAATGCAGGATGCCTTAAGTCAAATTCTAAAATAAAGAGACCTAAAAGTAACCAGCCGGCCCCGCGGTGTAGGGGTACCGCGCCTGCCTCTTACTGGAGGCCCCTAGTTCGATTCCTGGACATGTCAGCGATTTTTACCTGGATCTGAGGGCTGCTTCGTGGTACACTCAGCCCACGTGTTTATATATGATGAGCTATTTGACGGTAAGATGGCGGCCCATGTCTAGAAAGCCAAGAATAACGGCGGAGAGGATTCGTCGCGCTGACCACACGACACCTCGTAATCTGCAGGCCTCCGGGCTGAACAACGGTCACTTGGTAGGCGATGACCCTTCGGAGCTGATACGCCATGGAGTTTAGAGTGGAAAAGTGAACAGGGAAGGAAGCGACACCCCTGTAAGGCACTTTAGATTTCAGCTAGTTCTTTTGTCCGGCCTTGTGCATTTAGGTCAAATGGAAAACTTACGCGTTAATAAGTGCTCCTCATAAAATCTTTGTAAAAATGCTGACTGCATCTATTTATAACAATAATCACAAACACCTCCTTTTCATGTGGCTCAGTTGGTTGAGTCGCTGTCCTTCTGAGTCCGAGTTCTCAGGTTCAAATCCCAGCTTGGTTCGATGGTCCTTAAAATGGTGTTGTAATGGCAAAAGCTCCATGTCGTTGGTTTCTGGCACGTAAATAAAAGTTATACATACGAATATTAGCGTTACAAAACTGTAACTTTGTACTACGGTACTATATTCTGTATCCCCGGCTTGCGAGGGGAAGTAATTAACACTTTTCTTTACGTAGCACCAACACAGATTGGTCTTATGGCGACGGTTGGATAGGAAAGGCCTAGAAGTGGGAAGCAAGCGGCCGTGGCCTTAATTAAGGTACAGTCCCAGCATTTTCTTGTTGTGAAAATGGGAAACCACGGGAAACCATTTTCAGGTCTGCCGACAGTGGGGTTCGAATCCTCTATCTCTCGGATGCAAGCTCACAGCTGCGTGGCTCTAACCACGAGGGAAACTAACAGGACAAGGTAAAGCCTACGTAGCATATGTTGTGACGTGTATTTTTCTTTACCAACTAACAAAATACCTATACCCATACGCTTTACATTCTATATTTATTTATTTATTTATTTATTTATTTATTTATTTATTTATTTATTAGTGCCTTCTGTACAGTGGCGAAGTTAGGGCTCCAGGCCCTCTCGTTCACTTAACCACATACTAATTAGAATCTTAAATAAAATACTGAGATACTTAATGTAGTTAAAACTACAGAAATTAATATAACTGAAAATAGATTTAAATAAATTACCAACTAAATTAATATTAAAGATAATTAATATTAAAAACTTTTGAAAATGACCAATCCTCAGGTAAGCACACATTAATGCTTCAACCATTCAGTCAGCTGTCCTCAGCAGGTAGTCTCGGCAGGTGACCTTAATAAATCTTGATTTTTTAAAGAAACACTAGTTTCTCTGACCTGAGCTGGCAGGGAATTCCATAATCTGGCGATAGTCACCACAAATGATCTATTAATTTTATTTGTGCGGTGCAGTGGAATAGAAAGAATGAATTTAGAACGTGTATTTAAGTTGTGAAATGAAATGAAATGTCGTATGACTTTTAGTGCCGGGATATCCCAGAACGGGTTCGGCTCGCCAGCTGCAGGTCTTTCTATTTGACACCAGTAGGCGACCTGCGCGTCATGATGAGGATGAAATGATGATGAAGACAACACATAGGCTATACCCAGACCCCGTGCCATTGGAATTAACCAATTAAGTTTAAAATTCTCGACCCGACCGGGAATCGAACCCGGGACCCTCTGAACCGAAGGCCAGTACGCTGACCGTTCAGCCAACGAGTCGGACAGTTGTGAAATGATGATAAAAAGATGAATTTAGAGGAAATATACAGTGGCTGGCTTTCAGCTACCACTCTAAACACTTAAAGTGTATAGCTGCCGACGTTTATCAGACATCACCCATGAGACAGCCTGATAGTATGGGGTGGTATGAACATCGTACTCGATGAGAATGAGGAGAATGAGTGCCTGTATTAGTTTGGCCTGTAGCTCAAATGGAAATACATCCCTTTTTTCGTTTAAGATGGTGAAGCACTCCAAAAATATTTTCTGCGTATTTCTTTCGTGTGATCAGACCAATCAACTGTTTCATTCATCATTATGCCGAGATTTTTTAACCGTTTTACTGTAGGGAATAATAATGTTACCATTCAGTAGTAGAATAGGCGGGATTGCGACATTGCTTGAGCAGCTCAGTAATTTTCGTGATCCAATTATGATTGCCTGAGATTTTGTGCGTTTCAATATAAGAGAGTTTCGTTGTGCATATACACTGAGTCGTCGGAGGTCATTGTTAATATATTGTCTTACAGTGTCGATATATTTGAAGATCGACAGCATAGAGGTGGTGTGTGTTATTTCCTGTCACAGATGACATGCCAATGATATAAATACAGAAAATTAGGGGCCCTAGTATACTGCCGTTTGGAGCAACACTAAGTTTCATTTTCCATTTAGAGGCCTTGTCGTTTACTGTTACACGCTGTTGACGTTCACTCAAATAGGAACTAAAAACCTCAAGCGCAGATTGGGAGGGGGGGGGGGAGCAGTTCCATTTTCATTATCATAGTCGGAGTTACTATAGTGTCAAAGGCTCTACTCAAGTAAAGAAGGATAAGTATTGTGAGCTGTCGTTTGTCCATAGCGTTTCTAATGTCTTCAGTAACCTCCAAAAGTGCTATCGCGGTACAGTAACCCTTCTTAAATCTAGATTGCAAAGGGTCCAAAAGAGCATTTTTATTTAGGTATTCCAGAACTTTCTCGTATAATAAACGTTCAAAGGCTTTAGAAAGAGCAGGGATTATGGACATGGGAGGATAGTCAGACGGTGATTGTGGGTCTAAACTCTTAGGTACCGGTATAATATTGGCTGTTTTACAGACAGGAGGGAAAGTTCCGTTTAGTAAACCATAGTTCAGTAAGTGCGTCAGTATAGGCAGGACTGTACCCATAATGTTATGTATAAAAGTAGTATAAATATCATCTACACGTCTAGTCTTTGATTTAATCGAGTACAAAGCTTTTCTAACCTGATTTTCTGTGACACTGTGAAATTTGAATGCTGGATTGGCTGGAGGGGAGGGCGGTGCGTCGGTGCAGTTAATTGGGGTAGGTTGAATATTTATTTTACTAAAGTAATCGTTCAGTTCGTCAAGTGGAATGTCAGGAGTTGTCTCTCTCTGTTGATGTTTTCCTATTCCCAGAGAACTAAGTTGGTCCCATGCGCGATTAGAATTTAAGTTATTAGCTAAATTCCGGAAATATATACATTATTTATTTCTGATTAACCGCATTGTGCGATTTCTTAACATGCGGTAAGATTCGAAGTCTGTCTCATCCAGGGTTTGTTTATTATGTCGAAATAACGAGTCACGGTGGGCCATCATTCTCTTGGCTTCATCATCTATCCATGGAGAAGAAGGGCGAGAAATCTGTATTCGACGCGCGCGCGCGGGTGTGTATGTGTGTGTATTTCTTTGCCACATTAATTGTATAAAATTTCACTTCTTTATTGCTTATCACATGACCATTATTATAATAACATTACCGTATTTATTCTAAACCGGAATATTTCATCTTTACTCAAACTGTTTATTCTTGCATTCATTTCACTTTCACTCGGAATATATGAAATACTGCAGTTATGTTGGGATGAGAGCAAGAGAGGTAGCCGGGGAGGGGGTTTGTCGTCCAAGGAGTCCAGACACCCCAGGAGGTTTTATATATAATGTATATTAACATTAGTTTCCGGAGTCCGACTCATTGGCCGAATGATCAGAGTTGAGGTCTTCGGGTCAGAGAGTCCCGGGTTCGATTCCCGGCCGGGTCAGCGATTTTAATCGCGCCTGATTAATTCTTCTGCCTCGGGGACTGGGTGTTTGTCCCAACATTTCCCTCTTCATATTCAGACAACATACTACACTATCAACCACCAAAGAAACACACAAGAGTGATTACATCCCTCCATAAAGGGTTGGCGTCGAGAAGGACATCCTGCCGTAAAACAGGGCCGAATCCTCATGTGCGACACAGTTCGCACTCGCGACCCCACAGATGTGGGAAAAACGGGTGAAGAAGAAGAAGAAGATTACTATTAGCATCCGGAATCCCTACGAATCCACCACTCTTACTTGGATCCAAGGACACTCATTTCTTTTTTAGGTATTCTACACCACCTAAATTCTGGATGAATGCCTCCCCCCCAAACTGAAACCCTGGCTACGCTACCGCTAAAACTAAAGAGTTGTCTTCGCTTATAAACGCAGCGAAAGAGTAAACAAGCTGTCGCATAAAACGGTGAAGAAACTTGCTGGGAGAAAGGTGAGGAAGCATGGTGTGGACACATCAATAAAGTGATTATCTTCTTCCTTTTGAGCTTCATCTTCCTAGTTACCACTACACCCTGGAACTCGACTTGACGTCCGATTGGCACGTGGTGATCCTGGCATTATTTAGATGCTGCCTGCAAAGAACATGACATTGCTTATCGTCAAATCAATACTGAACTAAGACGTTTAGCTGAAAAAAAATCTGTATTGTAAAGCTATGCAGCGTGTGTCGTCACTTAAGCCTACAGTTGCTGAGATGATAGAAGCACTTGTCGTTGACGGTGCAATGAAAGGAAAACTGTAACTCGATGGTGGCGTTAAACAGCGAAACAGTAGAAGTAATCTATGTAAGAAAGGACAGAACAGATTTACTTGGAGAAAGAAAAATGTATATATACTAAAATAAATACTATTTGTGAAACATATTGTAGGCGTTGTTTGATTTTTAATATTAATCCTACCCTACAGAATGTCCTAAACTAACTAGCAGTAATAAAGTTGAGTAACAAGTTTGAACTTGTTTTATGTCGTAGAAGAAAGGAGAAGTAGAGGTTCGAGAATTTAAAAAACTCAAGATTTAAAGTACATCCTCTTTATTAATCCATGAATTGAAGTTGTTATTAAACCAGGCCAATTGACATACAGTTTATTTCCACAGCAACGAATAACACGTTCAATTAAACAGTGATCAGGATGTTTTGTTTTCTGCAGTTCTTCGATGTAGAATACTCCTTCAATAGGTTGTCCTGTGAGATCGTGAAGTAAATATGTAACTCGATTAGTAAGTTTAACACTCCTGATTTGAAAAATTTCTGTGTTACATTTAGGGGTGTATCCTTTTGCAAAGATAGACTTGTGTTTGCTGATGCGAAAGAAATCACGTTCTTTAAAGCTATGGCGGTGCGGATCAGCCGTTTTCATTAAAAGATGAATAGCATCTAAGCGCGGTGTGGCTTTGTGCCGATAATGCGATGAGGTGTATCGTTGTAGGTAGACGGTAGACACGCGTCTACCAACGATATGATCATTGAGCTATAAATTCTCGACACAGCATTGTTTTGAGTGTACGATTAAAGCGTTCTAACACACTTTCCTTGAGATTGCTGTACGTAGCAACAAGATGGAGGGCAATAAGCAACTAGCTATGTGTGGTTCGTGCGTAAAATCAATTACTGCCGAGGACGACTACATCATCTGTGACGGTAAGTGTCATAGAAAACATCACAGAGCGTGTGTTAAAGTAAATATTCAGGAATTCAAGTCATTAATTGGGGACAAATCAAAGAAGTGGCACTGCGGCAAGTGTGATAGTGTGAATGGCGATCTGGCCACAGGGCCGAGTGACCATAAGCTTGGCAATATGGAATCTGTAGTTAGGGACATCCACAAAAGGCTATGTAAACTAGAAGGAATCGAAGCTGAACAAGCGGAAAATAGAAAGTCAGTAACCTTCTGTGCTGAGAGTTTCGACAATATTAAGCATCAGCTGCACAAAATAACTGATGACTTTAAAAACGCTATGGCAGAAGTAGCGGCATTGAAGTCTAAGTTTGCTGTTCTCGAAAGGGAAAAGACAAGAGCAGATGAAGAAGTGGTGACGAGAATCCAGTCGCAGTTGTGAAAGCACTTGGCAATGCGCTTGGTGTCGAAGTGACCGACAGTGGTATTGATGCGTGTCATCGTCTACCCCAAAAGAAGCAGGAACTACCTCCAGTAGTATAATACAGGGATTCGGCCTCCACCTCCACCTCGGGCTCTCGGGAGAGGCCTCCAACTCCCGCGGGAAATTAGAATTTTGGCGGGAAATTTGAATTTTGGCGAGAGTTTTGAATTTGTAAACAAAACCACGTGCTTTTTGACAGCTGTCATCGACATCAACGCATCGCTAACCTCACTGCTGCCATCTTGACGGGCCTAAACCTCAGTGGTACCAACTTAACCTTACTAGCGCGAGATTTGAATTTGTAAACAAATCCACGTGTTTTTGACAGACAACAACGCATCGCTAACCTCAGTACTGCCATCTTGACGGGCCTAAACCTCAGTGGTACCAACTTAACCTAACTAGCGCGAGATTTGAATCGGTAAACAAATCCACGTGCTTTTTTGACAGCTGTCATCCGCCATCATTAAACCACAGAGCACTGTGCTGCCCTCTTTATCGCAGTAGCTGCAAATTCGTCACCTGTCGTCCGCAGTGCTGCCATCTTAACGGGCCCAAACCTTAGTGCTACCAACTTAACCTCACTAGCGCGAGATTTGAATCGGTAAACAAATCCACGTGCTTTTTTGACAGCTGCCATCCGCCATCTTTAATCCATAGAGCACAGTGCTGCCATCTTTAGCTACTTACCTTTGAAATATGGTGGCTGATAATTAGAAAAATGCTCTTTGACAGCAGCCATCTTTAATCCAGAGAGCGCCGTGCTGCCCTCTTTAGCTAGATACCTTTGAAATGTGGTGGCAGGCAATTCCACGTGACAGCAGCCATCTTTAATCAAGAGAGCACCGTACTGCCCTCTTTGTGGCGGTGGCAAATTCCACGTGCACTTGTCTGGAAACAAACTCACGTGCTTTTTTTCTGATAGCTGTCATCCGCCATCTTGCATCACAAACCTCAGTGCTGCACTCTTTAGCTAGATACCTTCGAAATGTGGTGGCGGCAATTTGAAAAATTCTATGTGCTCTTGTTTGGAAACAAAGCCACGCGCTTTTTTGACAGCTGTCATCCGCCATCTTTAATCAATACAGCACTGTGCTGCTATCGTGCGGGCAATTTCGTCAGCTCTCACCCGCCATCTTTAATCCACAGAGCACCGTGCTGCCCTCTTTATGACATGTAGTAGCGGGCAATGTGAAAAGTTCTCTTAGCTGTCATCCGCCAATCTTTAGTCAAGAGAGCACCGTGCTGCCATCTTTAGCTAGATACCTTTGAAATGTGGTGGCAGCAAATTGAAAAATATACTACTCCCTCCTCCTCTCCTTGTAAAATTTTGTAGCCGGTTAAAAAGGATCAATTGCTCGCAGTAAGGGAGAATAATTCAACACTAAGCTCTAAAGATTTAGGTATCCAAGCAGCTAACCGAGCTGTATATATCAATGAACATCTGACATCGGGGAATAAATATCTCCACAAGATGGCCAGGGACCTATGGCAATATGGATATAAATATATTTGGACAAGGGACTGCAAAATCTACGTAAGAAGGACTGAAAACCATCGATCAGTGCGAATTAGGAGCATTGATGATATTAGAAAGTTGCAAAGCGAAGACACAAATGTAACGGCACAGCCAAGATATCATACCAACACTCGTTAATGGCAGTACCTAAGTGTTACAACGGATATTCCATTTTTCCATTAGGCTGTTATGAAATTCAATACGATTCCATAAATAATTTTGTTTTATAGAACATCAGTTCATATACAGTTGCTTCTCACCTGGACGGAAACAGCTCTACTGGTCCGTCAAAATCTTACAGTGCGGTTAGGTGCGTGTACCTAAACAGCAGGAGTATCCGAAACAAACTTGAGGAAACAGAAATACTTTTGCACATTATAGGTCAGGTAGATATATTGGTTGTGACAGAAATCTGGGTAAAAAGTGAGGAGGTGAAATATTATAATATACCAAATTATAGAAGCATTTTTTCACACAGAGACGGTAAAGTTGGAGGTGGCTTAGGTATTTACATCTCGCACTGTTGGATAGTAAATATGAAAATTAATTGTGCTTGATCATAGCTTGATATGTGTTGAAATTTATAGGGATAAATTTAGTAGTAGTAAATATAAAAGTATTGATTTAATTGCAGGATATAACCCAAATAGGAATAATGCAACACCATTTCTAACATCCCTCGAAAATTTTCTTAAGTAAAACAACTAACAATTTATGCCTATTTTGGGTGACACGAATATTGATCTCTTAACTAGGACCAACTAAAAAGAAAATACATGAACCTGCTTTCTTGCTATGATTTCAAGCAATGCAATAATGTATATCCAACACGAATATGTGATACCACAAGCACTTTAATAGATCATGTGTCTATAAATAATTCTGGAATATATTATTATTTATCAAATGTTTGTAACTATATAAGTGGCAATAATATATTAATATTTGATATTCTTTATCCAACTTCAAAATCTCCATTACAATCGCTTGAATTGAACAGGCTGAAAGCAACTAATGTAGACCGAAAATATGATAGACCTGATAGTATTAATATCACTGAACATAGCACAAAAGTCATAAACAGCACTACTAATAGGATTGACATAATACACTGACTGACAGAGCAAATGCAACACCAAGAAGGAGTGGTTCGAAAGGGTTAAAAGTTGGGGAAAAAACAGAGACGGCACGGACGAATAATTGATGTTTATTTCAAACCGATATGCAGGTTACACAATGCGCACGGCATCGACTCAGTAGGATGTAGGACCACCGCGAGCGGCGATGCACGCAGAAACACGTTCGAGGTACAGAGTCAATAAGAGTGCGGATGGTGTCCTGAGGGATGGTTCTCCATTCTCTGTCAACCATTTGCCACAGTTGGTCGTCCGTACGAGGCTGGGGCAGAGTTTGCAAACGGCGTCCAATGAGTTCCCAAACGTGTTCGATTGGTGAGAGATCCGGAGAGTACGCTGGCCACGGAAGCATCTGTACACCTCGTAGAGCCTGTTGGGAGATGCGAGCAGTGTGTGGGCGGGCATTATCCTACTGAAACAGAGCATTGGGCAGCCCCTGAAGGTACGGGAGTGCCACCGGCCGCAGCACATGCTGCACGTAGCGGTGGGCATTTAACGTGTCTTGAATACGCACTAGAGGTGACGTGGAATCATACGCAATAGCGCTCCAAACCATGATGCCGCGTTGTCTAGCGGTAGGGCGCTCCACAGTCACTGCCGGATTTGACCTTTCTCCACGCCGACGCCACACTCGTCTGCGGTGACTATCACTGACAGGACAGAAGCGTGACTCATCGGAGAACACGACGTTCCGCCATTCCCTCATCCAAGTCGCTCTAGCCCGGCACCATGCCAGGCGTGCACGTCTATGCTGTGGAGTCAATGGTAGTCTTCTGAGCGGACGCCGGGAGTGCAGGCCTCCTTCAACCAATCGACGGGAAATTGTTCTGGTCGATATTGGAACAGCCAGGGTGTCTTGCACATGCTGAAGAATGGCGGTTGACGTGGCGTGCCGGGCTGCCACCGCTTGGCGGCGGATGCGCCGATCCTCGCGTGCTGACGTCACTCGGGCTGCGGCTGGACCCCTCGCACGTGCCACATGTCCCTGCGCCAACCATCTTCGCCACAGGCGCTGCACCGTGGACACATCCCTATGGGTATCGGCTGCGATTTGACGAAGCGACCAACCTGCCCTTCTCAGCCCGATCACCATACCCCTCGTAAAGTCGTCTGTCTGCTGGAAATGCCTCCGTTGACGGCGGCCTGGCATTCTTAGCTATACACGTGTCCTGTGGCACACGACAACACGTTCTACAATGACTGTCGGCTGAGAAATCACGGTACGAAGTGGGCCATTCGCCAACGCCGTGTCCCATTTATCGTTCGCTACGTGCGCAGCACAGCGGCGCATTTCACATCATGAGCATACCTCAGTGACGTCAGTCTACCCTGCAATTGGCATAAAGTTCTGACCACTCCTTCTTGGTGTTGCATTTGCTCTGTCAGTCAGTGTATATAATTCCACATCACTACATATACTCTGATTTCTGTGTGATGTGAAAATGGGAACTAACATTTACTGGACATAACTGAATTATAACATCAAAACATTTACGAGATTTTTTAAATTTATCTGGCATGTCTACTTGCGTATCGAGCCGTTATCTACATTATCGACCATTGTTGGAACTGCTGCCTAACTGTGGAATTTACCATCAGCTTTTAATTCAAAACTATATCCCTAATTGTTACGTATTTGCTGGACATTTGGCTGGACTAATGTGATTCGCTGAATTGCCGTTTGATTTCTGCGCGCCTTAGCGGTGCGCACTTTGAATCATGGGAATTTTGCCACTTCCGCCTTCTCTGTGAGAGAGACCAGTCGCTCTCTTGTGGTTGAGTATTCAACATGGCTACGTTAAGCCGAGCTGCTGAAGTGACATCGTTGCGGGATCGCAGCGCTTTAATAATGGAGCTTGACTCTGGAGGATAACTTCGACAACCTCAGAGCTATGCTCTTTAATTTTTTAAATATTTCTCAGTGTGCTCCAGCCTTAATTCCTTGTTATTGGTGTAAGAAGAAAACTTCATATGAGTGTTTACCGTTAACTAGGTGGGATGTGCAAAATGTGTTGTAAGTTGGATATCTTAACTCTACCCAAGTAAGTACTGTAAAGCATACATTATTAAAGTGACCTCGTACGGCCAAGGAGCACATCTTCGAAACGTCTGTTTGTTAATAAAAACACTGTAAACGTCTGCTAACAAAATTTACTGTAACGGATAGGATTTAAATTTGTAAAAGTATGTAACAAAGTTTTACGGGAACTTGGAATCGCTAGGTATGCGTGTATGAGGCTGTAGTTCGTGGGTATTGTTTAAACTTACTGTGTTGTGGTTCGTATCTTGTTTGCCTTCCCATTCTTGCTGATGTTATTATTATTATTATTTCCGTCGTGACCATTATTATTATTGTACCGGACGGTACACCTCCACGCCGCTAATTTAAAAGTTGCGCCTGTTGAAACTCCTCTGCTGGAGGAAGTCTGAACTTTATTGACGGTATTAATTTTCTACTTTCTCAGAAGATGTCACTACCTGTAAATTTTGGAGTTTTAGAACTGTGTCATTTTTGATGCGTTTTTGTTTTGCTTGAAGTAAGAAGTGTGAACTTTCTCTTCTAGAGGACACTACTGAAGAACTACAATAGTGCACGCTGGTGCGAAGAAAAAGAACTGTTCTTTGGAGAAAATTTAATTTCAAAAGTTTGTTCCTTGTTAAATTTATTTCAGTTATTGTTTAAGTTGGCAATATTAACCCTTTCTTTCCCCTTGTTTTAAATCTAGCCAATCCCGAATTTCTTAACTTAACTTTCCACCAATAATGTGTTTCTTCTTCATCTTGTGTAGGGGTTTCTCTTTATTCTCCAATAAAGTGATTGTGGGCGGGTGTTCTCATTCCCCTAACGCCTAGAACCTTCCGCGAGAGTATATAAACTGCTGATTTTAGGGTCTCTGAGCCACTTCTGTTCCATCTTTCAGTGTGTAAAGTACATAGCAGGGGGCGGGTAGCGCCTCTTTCTCCGGCGACAGTCAACAACAAGGTAATGGCCGATTAATTACTTATTTTCTTGCTTGCTCAGCAGTTTAACTCTCGGGGCGGGTCCGAAGCTTTTTCCATTATGTAACCTTCCTTAAAATGTAAAGAAACTTGTATCTATTTCATCTTTTGAACTGCATATCGAGATAGAGAGTGCTTAACCCTCTCGAGCTCCCAATCATAATGTTTTGAGGTGAACTTATTTTTCTCAACCTATTCTTCGTTAATATAATGTAAATTGTTCTTTTCTGAAGTCACCTCTGTAGTATGGGATTAGCCCTTGCATTAATGGCCTAGTGCCAAGTAGGTTTTAAAAACAAAGTGTATTAGGAGTGCAGATCGCCTCCTCTCAAATTGTTATTTTGGAGGTCATGTAATCAACCTTCTTTTCATTTAATAGACCTCAGTAGGTTGGGTATTTTACCCCTGTGTCTATGTCCAGTGAGGACAACTCGAAAGTGGAGTTTGGTGTGGCCTTTGAGAGGCTTAAAGTTGAGAGCGAGTGGCTCTTTTTGAAAATTGAGTGTTGTATGCCTCGTGGAGGCTTTTCAGTGTAATTTGGAGCAGGGGCTCCTAGGCATGAATGGGGTTTTCTGCCCCTCTGTTGAAACTTGTGTTTGGGGTAAAACTGAGCTGATTGCCCAAGCATTGTGAGGTCAGGGCGCGAAGCCCAAATCCTGTAAATATTGTAACTACCCTTTTGACTTGCTACTTTGTACCTGCCATGCTTGTTATCTCCTTATTTTGAAAAGAAAATATAACCTTGTTAAATTTTAAATTAATTTTACTTTCGTAGCATGAGACCCGTTCACACCCGCACCTTCTTTCACCTCTACCTACCACGGAAATCTCCGTAACAAGTGGTAGCAGAGCGTGGTTGAATGGGTCTCAATTTAGCCCCTTTTGACGGCTAAACATTGTTTTGTTCCGAACTCTAACCATTTTCTCAGTTGCTGGAATTTTTGAGGTTTTCAAAATTGTTCTGTCACCATGCCCGGCCCTCGCGATGTTCTCCATCTTAACTATTTGCGCAAGGAGGAGTTGATCTATGAGTTAACTATCAGAAATGTACAATCTGGAGGCACGGTTGCAGTAGACACAAACAAGCTTAGAGAGTCCCTAGATTTGCCCATTTCCATCCCCAATTTGGGAGAGAAAGAAATTGACGACTCTCTTTCCACGATCACGGAGAATATTACTGGACTAGCTTCTGTAGTTAGTTTTTTTGATGAAAATGATCCTTCGCCTAATTAAATTAAGCGTGTGCAAGCTAGGCTGTTTCATTTTTCAAATAGAGTTAACGATCTGTTGTCTCTAAAGTTGAATGACGTTCAGAAGAAGGAAGCTAGTACGCTGCTTGAAAATTTGTCTGAATTATCTAGCAAGGTCACTCAATTGTTAACTGGGGAAGTTCCTCCCAAAACTGATCAACCCGCCACGATGAATGCTGGGAGTGAGGAAGAGCCTCCTAAGGGAGAAGTCAATAGGATAACCGTTGCTGCTCAAACTATCTCTGCCCCATTAGACAACGAGTTTGAACGTCGTAACCCATTGACTAATGTACGCTCTGAATTAACTTCTTTGCCACTTAAACCTTTACCGACTATGTCACCCGGGTTTAGCAGCTTGCCTCATCCATTGGCAATGTTGCTCAGAGGTATCTCTAAGTTTTCCGTTAATACCACCAGTGAAGTAATTTCATTTTTAAGATTTCTAGTTGAATTTCAGGATCATGCCCTTGTGTTTTCTCTTTCTCCATGTCAAATTTTGCAAATTATCTATCCTTATGCAATTGGTATTCTCTCTGACAAAATAGTAAGAGCCATAGCTGAACAGTCATCTATTGAAGATTTTCATGCACACCTGCTTGCAAATTTTATTCCCGCCCGCGCGAGGTCATCTCTGATTCAGAAGTACTATTATCGTGTACAGCATTTGGATGAAAACTTGGCTGACTTCATCCAAGATATTAAATTCTATACTAGGGTGTTTGCTCTTCACTTTCCGGAGGACCAGATTGTACAAGCAATTGTGGAAGGCATTTCACCTCCCTATAGGTCATATTTGTGTTTCGCGGCGTGCCCGCAAACTTTCTCTGAACTTGAAGCATTGGCCGTCTCAGCAGAAGGAGTTAGATACGCCGATTCTTTGCGTGTAGCGAAAGAACCCCCGCCTTCCTTTAGTAATACGCGGCCTCCACCTCGCCGACCAGTCACACCCCGTAAATGCTATGCTTGTGGGTCGCCTGACCACCTGCGCAATAAGTGTCCACTGATCAAGTCGAGTGGGACAAGTAATGGGGCTGGTTCATCACTAGGCTGTTTTAAATGTGGGGCTTTCTCACATATCGCCAAGAATTGCCCAAACTCAAATAGCACCCCCTCCTGCTCAACTTCTGGTGCAAATTCCACCTATGCCAATAATAAAATGTGACTAGTGGCTTCGGCTGAGTCGACTAATCCATCTTCCCGAGACTCAGCCCCTGGTAAACAGGTTGTAAATTCAGGGAACGAGCAGTCTTCAAATTCATCTTTTGAATGCCCTAAAGAATGTCTTAGGATTGCGGCAGATACCCCCACACCGGTTCCTTTTCTTAAGATTGAGTTAAATAATGAACCTGTAACAGCCCTCTTAGATTCAGGCAGTGTTTGTTCGATTATTTCGGCTGAATGGTATTCTAAATTGAAATCTGTTTGTAAACTACCTGACTATGTCTCATCTCCTGTTCAATATGTTTCGGCTAATTCATCTCCATTAGAAATTCTAGGTTCCTTACTGGTCAAAATTCGTATTTTTAAATTTACATGGAAAACCAAACTGTTTGTGGCTAAGCACTTGTCTTGCCCCATCATACTGGGAGCGGACTTCATTTCTCACACTGGTCTTGTGCTCGATCTTCAGAGTAAGTCGTGCACATTCAAATTTGCGTCCAAATGTAAAATTCCCTTGTTAAAGTGTAATTCTGTGTCATGTTCATCTATTTCGCCTACCCAGGATGAGATGTTGTTAGACCTTAGACATCTACCTGAGGAGCAGGCTGATAGTATTCGTAAATTATGCCAGTCATTTCCAGAGGTGTTCTCTGATACTCTTGGTGTTACTGACCTTATTGAATACAAAATTGAGGTCACGGATTCGATTCCTGTCCGTTTTCCACCATATAGGCTATCTCCACCTAAAATGAAGGCATTGAAAGAAATCATCGATCAAATGTTGAAGGATGGTATTATTAGGCCCTCTAAGTCGGCGTATTCTTCGCCTATTTTTCTAGTCCCGAAACCCCAAGGAGGCTTCAGGCCTGTCATTGATTACAGGGCTCTCAATCGGAAGGTGGTGTTACAATCTGTGCCCCTTCCTGACCTTCATTCTTGTTTTTCATGGTTTCGTAAGGCCAAGTTCTTTACTATCTTGGACTTGAATCAAGCCTATAATCAAATTCCCCTTGCCGAAGAGTCTAAACACCTTACAGCGTTTGCCACGGACTGGAACTTATACGAATACAACCGCGTGCCTTTCGGGCTCCCCACGGGAGCAGCTGTACTCACTAGGCTACTAGATAGGGTCTTCTCCGACATCAAATTTGAGTACTTATATCACTACTTGGATGATGTCGTCGTATTTTCAGAGACTTTTGAAGAACATCTAGATCATCTGCGAGAAGTCCTCGATCGCCTTCGTAAGGCTGGGTTAACTGTCAAGCTGTCCAAGGTTGCCTTTGCTAAGCCCTCTATGTCATTTCTAGGGCATATTGTGTCACCTGATGGTGTAGCAGTCGATCATTCTAGAACACAGGCCATCCGTGATTTTAAACCTCCCAAGGACATTAAAGGTATCGCCAGGTTCATTGGTATGGTGAATTTCTTCAGGAAGTTTATTCCTAACTTCGCTAATAGAGCGGCGCCTTTAAACCTTCTTCGTAGGAAAGGCATCAAATTTGAGTGGGGACCTTCTCAACAAGCCGCTTTTGAAGATCTTAAATTAGCTCTATGTAACGCCCCTGTACATGTTATGCCTGATTTCTCGAAGAAATTCATCGTCCAAACCGACGCGTCGTCGTCAGCAGTAGCTGCAGTCCTTCTTCAAGAGACTGAACTAGGGAGGCGACCCATCGCCTATGCATCTAGGACTCTATCGGCTCAAGAAGCCAAGTATTCTATCTATGAGCTCGAAGGGTTGGCAGTCTTATTTGCCTTAGAGAAGTTCCGTCTCTATCTGGAACATGTCAAATTCTGGAGACAGATAATCAAGCCTTAAGCTGGGTCTTAGGTAGGCCGCGTCGTACTGGTCGTATAGCCCGTTGGGCCATCCGTATTTCTGCCTTCCAATTCGATGTCAGGCATATCAGAGGTACCGAAAATGTTATTGCTGATGGACTCAGCCGTATGTTTTCCAACGACGTCGAGACCCATGAACCGGTCGACAGTTCATCACCTCCCGAGTCCATACTATCTGATGTTAATGCCATCTTAACTGATGCTCCCATGCTCTGTAGGGATATCGAGAAATACCAACGTGAAGATCCGACGCTGGGTCCGATAATGGAAACCCTTTCTTCTGGGGAACATGTCGTCCCTTATGTTCTGAGGAATGGTGTTCTATGTTGCCCCTCGAGGCATGATAAGATGATGAAAGTCGTCGTTCCAGCTGTTCTTGTACCTATGATCTTCAAGTACTATCATGAGACCCCATTAGGAGGGCATCTTGGTATCTTTAAAACTCGTGAGAAGATTCGTGAAATGTTCATCTGGAAAGGTATGGACGGTGAAATCCGTGAACTAGTGAAGGCTTGCAAACCCTGTTTGCTCAGTAAACCAACCATGTCCACCAAGGTAGGCCTTTTGTCTTCTCATCAAGCGTCGCGCCCCATGGAACGCCTGTATATTGATTATGTAGGACCCTTCCCCCAGTCTAAGGGAAATGCTAACAAGTTTATCTTTGTATGCGTAGATGGCTTTACTAGATTTTCCTGGTTATTTCCGACTAAGCTGGCTACCGCTCAGTCTACCATTACTTGCTTAAATTCTATTTTTGCCTCTTTTGGTCCGTGCCAATATATTGTGTCTGATAATGCTAAGGCGTTCACATCTAATCTTTTTCGTAAATTCTGTTTCGACTTGTCCATCTCTCATGTAACTACTTCTGCTTATTACCCTCAACCATCGCTGGCTGAACGGGTTAACCGTAATCTCAGGTCCGCGCTTATTGCCTATCATCATGAAGATCATTCCAGGTGGGACACGTCCTTGCATTGGTTAGCTTTTGCTTTGAATTCGGCGGTTCATGATTCACATAAATTTACTCCAGCCTCTTTGATGTTCAAGTTTGTTCCCAACACGCCGCTCTCTAACCTCTGGTCTCTGAGTGACATTCTACCCGAGACAATAGATCCGGACATCATTAAAGATCTTTGGAAGAAGGCTAAAGCCAATCTTAAAGTGTCTCATGATAAGGTTAGGGAAAGGTATGATCGTGGACGGAGACCCACCCCTTTTAAGGTAGGTGACCAAGTTATGGTCAAGAATTTTGTTCCCGCGGGCAAGCTTGCCCCCAGATTTCATGGGCCTTGTATCATTCTCGATTTTCTTACGCCGGTTACGTTGTTATTAAGTAATCCAGCCACCGAGAGGATATTTAGGGTTCACCTGTCACAGGTGAAACCAGTGTAAATTTTGTGTCAACTTGCTTCATATAATCGTGAAAGGAATATGAAGGTTATATTTTTTTTTGAGTTTCACCTTTAAGGCTTTCTGCCCCTTCTATAAAATTTAGTTTCATATGTAAGTATTTTTGTAAACCCTCCCCGCACCGTTAAACTGCCATTCTGTCCTTACCACGGCCATTACCACGCTCCTGTCTCCTGCTATACACACTGTGGCTTTGGATATCTGCACGCCGCTGGCCCCTCAACCTCTCCACCAAACCTGTGCCCTCAAAAAAAAAAAGATGATGGTCCAACAATATTCTGCCGCCTAGCTTTAATGTTTCAGTGCCCCCGCAGCCGCGCGGCGCTGTGCCGCGTCTGGGCTTGAGGATGGGCCCCCTCGACCCCAGCGAGGACGACATGTGCACGGCGAGCCGGAGCTCTCCTCCCGGCCAAGGCTGATGTGCGGCGCACGACCTGCTACTTGCCCGCAGCCTGTATATGTTCACCGCGGGCGCGGCGTGTTTCTACACCACTGCTCCCCTCATAGTGCGGGCGAGCGGTATCTCAGGGTACTTGAGGGGTCCGAGCGGCCTCCTCTGGACGCAAGCTGCAACGGCCGGTCTGGCCATCCAACTTAATCAACATCAACTACATGGACAGTTAATATAGGAGATGACTACACTTGGGAATTCAACAACAAAATCTAGTGGACTTAGAAAATTTTTCCTCGATTTTAAAACTAACGTTTATCTTCTCAATTCAACTTCTACAAACATAAAAACTTCACTTCTCCAGTTACAACAAAAATTTTGAAACTGAATCAAACCACATTAAGAAAATCTTATAAATTTTTCGGCAATTAATCTCCATATCTACATCAAAACTTGGACCTTGTTTTCAAACAAATTTCCTGGGTCACCCCTGGAGGAACTTTTGGGGGGGGGGGGAGGTCTGTACCGGGCGGTACACCTCCACGCCGCTAATTTAAAAGTTGCGCCTGTTGAAACTCCTCTGCTGGAGGAAGTCTGAACTTTATTGACGGTATTAATTTTCTACTTTCTCAGAAGATGTCACTACCTGTAAATTTTGGAGTTTTAGAACTGTGTCATTTTTGATGCTTTTTTGTTTTGCTTGAAGTAAGAAGTGTGAACTTTCTCTTCTAGAGGACACTACTGAAGAACTACAATAGTGCACCCTGGTGCGAAGAAAAAGAACTGTTCTTTGGAGAAAATTTAATTTCAAAAGTTTGTTCCTTGTTAAATTTCTTTCAGTTATTGTTTAAGTTGGCAATATTAACCCTTTCTTTCCCCTTGTTTTAAATCTAGCCAATCCCGAATTTCTTAACTTAATTTTCCACCAATAATGTGTTTCTTCTTCATCTTGTGTAGGGGTTTCTCTTTATTCTCCAATAAAGTGATTGTGGGCGGGTGTTCTCATTCCCCTAACGCCTAGAACCTTCCGCGAGAGTATATAAACTGCTGATTTTAGGGTCTCTGAGCCACTTCTGTTCCATCTTTCAGTGTGTAAAGTACATAGCAGGGGGCGGGTAGCGCCTCTTTCTCCGGCGACAGTCAACAACAAGGTAATGGCCGATTAATTACTTATTTTCTTGCTTGCTCAGCAGTTTAACTCTCGGGGCGGGTCCGAAGCTTTTTCCATTATGTAACCTTCCTTAAAATGTAAAGAAACTTGTATCTATTTCATCTTTTGAACTGCATATCGGGATAGAGAGTGCTTAACCCTCTCGAGCTCCCAATCATAATGTTTTGAGGTGAACTTATTTTTCTCAACCTATTCTTCGTTAATATAATGTAAATTGTTCTTTTCTGAAGTCACCTCTGTAGTATGGGATTAGCCCTTGCATTAATGGCCTAGTGCCAAGTAGGTTTTAAAAACAAAGTGTATTAGGAGTGCAGATCGCCTCCTCTCAAATTGTTATTTTGGAGGTCATGTAATCAACCTTCTTTTCATTTAATAGACCTCAGTAGGTTGGGTATTTTACCCCTGTGTCTATGTCCAGTGAGGACAACTCGAAAGTGGAGTTTGGTGTGGCCTTTGAGAGGCTTAAAGTTGAGAGCGAGTGGCTCTTTTTGAAAATTGAGTGTTGTATGCCTCGTGGAGGCTTTTCAGTGTAATTTGGAGCAGGGGCTCCTAGGCATGAATGGGGTTTTCTGCCCCTCTGTTGAAACTTGTGTTTGGGGTAAAACTGAGCTGATTGCCCAAGCATTGTGAGGTCAGGGCGCGAAGCCCAAATCCTGTAAATATTGTAACTACCCTTTTGACTTGCTACTTTGTACCTGCCATGCTTGTTATCTCCTTATTTTGAAAAGAAAATATAACCTTGTTAAATTTTAAATTAATTTTACTTTCGTAGCATGAGACCCGTTCACACCCGCACCTTCTTTCACCTCTACCTACCACGGAAATCTCCGTAACAATTATTATTATTATTATTATTATTATTATTATTATTATTATTATTATTATTATTATTATTATTTTTCTATGTGTATTTTCCTCCCTATTTTTCTTATTTGTTTGGAATTGCCCTCCTATTGTGTTGCTTTTGCGTTTGCTGGCTGACAATTTGTAATTTGTATGAGATCGTTATTTGCATTGTCGGGACGTTAATTAAATGACACCTCATGTATGCATCTTAGCGTTATCTAAAGCCCCCTCCATTCTAAATTATCTAAACTGTTGGCGTACTGTTTAAAAATAGGTAAATGTAATTTCCTACTATAACCCATGGGAGTAATAATAATATGATTTTTAGTAAGGTCAAATCTGTGAAAAATTGAAATTTGCTGGTCGACATTTAATTTAATGTATGCCATTCTCTTAACGTTTACTTGTCACATCTATCTATTGTTTGTGTTCCTTGCCCTTGTGGATTATTACGTAACGGTCATCCTTTTTTTATCTTATCTGATGACACGTTATTAATTTTGGTGGCTTTGATGATTATAACGAGATGATGGCTTGGCGTCGGTAAATGTTGGTCCTGGTGTGTGCTTCGAGTTCTGTTGTTGTGTTGGCACGCACTGTGTATCTTTTCCTTTGATATTTTCTTATTTGGTTGGGATCATTATCCACCTTGTTTATTATTATTTAATCTGGTTTCCTTTAATTGTGTAGTTTTTTTTTCGCGGTTGGAGCCACTGATTTATTATTATTATACTCCTTGGTGTGCGTTTTTTTTGGGGGGGGGGCGTGTGTCCTCTCATTTGTAGTGTAGCAAATTTCAGTTTGAAACAGATTTTATATCGCGGGCCCGCATATCGGTTGCAACCAAATTTTAAGATTAAATTTTTAATCTTTCTGTACATAAGGTAACGAGTTAGTTATGAATTTCAAACTTTGATTTTGGTGGAAGCCAATGTTAATTTTATGTAAGCTTCATTTCATCTTAATTTCAATTTTATTTAAAATACTGTTTCTCTCATTTAGTTTAATTGCATTTTAAATTTTTGGAAAAAGAAATATATATATTTATTATTCTTATATTATACCATTTTCATATTAAATTTACATAGTAAATTTTCTTCATTTTAAATTAATCTCGTGTGTCATTTAGTAGCTAGCAATATTTACCTGGCAACCTGTCAAAGTTATGTAAGACCCTGGCCTTTTAATTCTCGCCTTTGCCCTCCACGCTTCATATTTTATGCTACTGCCCTTACGGTAAGTATTGTGCTTGTTTTCTTCTTGATGTTTGTGCTTTTCATTTGGATGTTTTGTTTACTAATTGGTAAGGTTGCAGTAGTGTTTGGTAGCATTCGCTGTGGTTGTTGTTGTTGTTGTTGTTCTCCTAACAACTTGATAAGTTGCCCGGGTCAATGTTGCTAGCTGCCAAAAGAGACCAACCTTTTAAACTTAAAAATTGTAAAACTGAAATGGACTCAAGTAATTCCTCTATATGTGTGTTTCATATCTGATCGAGACTTCCTTCTTGCTGCCCTCTTGGCCTTGGAGTATGGTGTGGCTCTGTATCTGTGCACTTGCTGCTTGTTTTGTTTACCATGTTCCGTGGTCATGGAATCCTGTTGTGTTTTGGGTCTGCTTATTCTATACCTGCCATGTAGGGGTAAGTTGAAGACCATTCTCACTTTTATTAATAATTAATTTGAAATATTTACTTAATGTGCTTTTTGATTTAAATAATTGAAAGTTTCTTCCACATTTTACCTTAATAATGTGATGTTCTTTGACCTTGTTATCTGCAGCTTCTTGGTATACTATAGGTCTTGCTGGAATTGCAGTGCCTGTCCTTGGTGGGATGTACTTGGATTAAATTGTGTTTGGTGTTGGAGCTGTTGTTGTAACCCTGATTTAATCTCTAAGTGATGTTTTTATTCCAGCTTCTTTCGTGGTCCAGGTTGAGTGTTACAAATTTTTATTGTAATCACATTTTCTCTTGCAGTGACTGTGTACCCACCTCGCTGTTTGGCCTGAACATGTGAAATTGAATTACAATCTTAACCCATGGTGACTCTCTCCTTCTACCTTTATTTTTACTGTTCCGCCTTGTCCAGGTTGCTATGTGCCTTGTGTTATTGTTGTGAGTTTTAAGTGATGTGGTGAGTTCTCATGTGTTGATAATGCTTGTGTATATTGGTTCATATCTGGGACATGTGCTGTGGGATTTCTTCCTATTTTGCCTTATGTGGTCTTGTGCATGTTCCCGTTCTTGATATGGCGTAGTTGCGGGTCTGTATTGAACTCGTGAATTAGTATGTCATGTGATTTTGCTATATTGATGAGAATCTCACTTGGAACTGTTTTGTTTAATGCTATTAGTGTAACCTTGGGCAGTCCTCTTGTTGTCATGTACTCTGGAGTGAGCGTTCTCATTGAACGGTGATAGGCTATGTCTGTATGGTTCATCTGAGATTATATTATCTTTTAATTTGATGTGTCCATGTCAGGTAGCTCTGTCAGTTCTGTTGTGGAGTGATTGATTTCTGTACCTGATGTTATTCATGTCTTAGTCATCTTGGTACTACTCATCTCCTTTTATTCACCTTCTTCTGCTGTGTTCATGTACTTCACTCATGTGGTCTTGTTGTAATGAGGTGTGGTCTTAATTTCTTTGTGAATCTGTGGTTTATTTGACCTGGTTAATTGTAGTCATTGTGTATTAGCTTCTTCCCCTTGCATATTTTCTGTCAGGTGTCTGAATATTAGATTCTTGCTTTGGGTTTCATTCTCTGCTGCGCATTATGTGTGACTGGTGTCACGCATGTGTGTAATCTTCTGGTGCTGGTTAATGATATCAGTTTTGGTCATGTGCTTGAGTGAACTTTCATTCTTCCTGATTTTTCATTGCTAGTTCTGGTGGGTTGCTCCGTGTGTTGATTCTTGGTCATCCTAATCTCTTGTCGCTATACGTATGTGGTGTTACTGGTACTTCATGGTTGTTGTGTGGGCTAATTTCTGAGTTCTGGTGTGGAGAACAGCTGGCTTGTTGCTTAAACGACCCCTCGTTTTTACTGTGTCTTCATGTTGGGATTTTGGTTGTGAGTTTCGCAATTGTTGTGTTGTTACTGGTGGCGTTCTTTATCTAATTATTGTGGAATCTGTTCTGAAATTAACCTTCTGCAGTAAATCTTCCTTCCTGTTCATTTTCTGTGGGTTATGGCAGTGTATTTGGTAAATGTTGTCATTTCGTGGATGTGCACTGTCCTGATCATGTCTTCATTTGATGTCTAGTGGTATGAGAGCTTATGTCTCTTTTGATTTGTATCCGTGGATCTGATTTTGTATGTGATTGGGTATTATTATGAAAAAATTGTGTACAAGAAATTTTCCTTGCATCTATTGGTTGTAATTGTGTAATGTCTTCCGATTTATCTTATTTACATAAGGTATTTCTTTGTTTGTACCTTCCCCAATTCCTCATCTGGTAAGGTAACCCCTTGTAATTCAGTTGCTTCTGGCTCCACCCTGCATGTTTTTGCAACTCTATATTGTTGCCTGGTTTTCATCTGACTGTTCTGGGTTCTACTTCAATGAGTATGGGATCATTTGGGGTAAATCCGGAACTGTCGCTAAAATTTCTTGTCCGTCGTTCGGTATGGGACCCAACTGATTTACTGAAGGTTCTTCTCCATCAACTTATGCGCTTTGTCATCGTGTAACCTATCACTCCTTCATCGTTTATATTTTATATTTTATTATATCCCATGTATAGGGTGTAGGGTGTCTGTGGTGAATGGCATAATCACACAGAGTGGACTGTTGTTTTGCCACCATATTATTAGTCCTGGCTTGTCCAGAGGTTCTTTATAACACTTGATTGTTGTGATTATACACCTGTGCTCAGTATATTCAAAGATTATTTATATGGAGAGGTAACTTTCCCTGAATTTTGGCCTTTGTTATCCTGCGTTGAGCTGGTTCTGGTGGATGTCATATCTTTTCCATGTCTTTTCAGTTGTTCTCTATCGTCCTGACTGTAATTGTTGGCTCTCCTGTGGTTGTTGGCCTCAGTAATTGTTGCGTGCTAATCTCTTGCGGACACACCTTGAGATCTCCCCACCATCTGTTATTATGCATGCGAAGTCTCCAGTTATTGCCATGTTTGCTTCTTATTCTGGATCAATTATCCATGTGATTGCTACGTTATGGTTGCAGATGGTTGTGTTTATTGTAAAATTTTCTGCCTCTTCGTCTCCTGTTTTCCTAATCTTCATGTTCTGGGTTACCTGTTTTCTGTACATGGTTAGTCAGTATGTGCTCTGCTGCCTCCATCTAGTAATATGTTTTTGCTTTGTTACCTACCTGTCATTTATCTTTTCTGTTCTTTGCCTTGGGATCTTTCTGGTATCTGTACTGTCCTGTGGAATTATGTAATGTGTGGAAGAATGCTAGTATTTAATGTAAAAGAATGTGTAAACTATAATGGTCTTTGACCTATCAATTTGTTGAGTCTATTGAATTTTACATAACGTGCTGGGACTAAAACCGCTGTAACTTGCCACTGGATTCCATGAGCCACCTTAAATATTCAAAATTACATTTCTGATCTCTTGTGATTAGTCTCGATACTAGTATGTTGAAATCTTGGGATATTTCAGTTAATTTATTTTCCCATTTCTTAATATGTAATTCTTATTCAAAGGTTGGATGGTTAATACAACAACACATAAATTTGTAATTCAAAAAATTTGTGTATGTTTGCTTACTAGCCAACAAAAGAATGTAAAATAACCTCGTTATTTTGGTAATTCTTCAAATGCCGATACAAACTATGTGGTCTGGTATAATGACGTTAACGATGTTACTTATATGGTTAACTTGGGTGCAAAATTGGAGCTATTATCGCTGGTAAATTTGGACATGTGGAACTTGCGTTATTCCTCGAAACATAATGAAATATTACTAAGGTGTCCTGGAAACCTAGTTGGAAAACTTTTGTGGTCCCTAACATTAGTGGTTGAATCATTTCCGTTTATTATGGTCTGCTATGTACACTTGGACCCTCTCTTTCTGCTCCTGTGTGTGGTGTTCCAGTTATTTGCGCGCGCGTACACCCATGCATCCGCTGATCGGAGATCTAATGTGTGTGATATCTACAGATGCCTACTGCACTCGGTACTGGTGTGATCAATGTCCTGAATAATGTACTGTCAACTTGTGTGGTGCGTGATGAGACGCTGGCCACGTTGCATCCCATTCTGTTCACACTGAACTTGTTGATCTGCTAGTATTGTGTGAAGGTCAAAATTCCTGCAACCAAGTAAGACCATTCCTTGTTATTTGGACTTGAAAAATTTGATGTGTCTCTTCCTATATCCAAAGTAATAAGATTTGTTTGGACATTGAAATTATACCTATGGCATGCTATCCATTGTTTTGGACTTGCGCCTCCCCTGTGTTCTGGCTTCGGGAGGGGAGGACTGTGACGTAAAAATGGGAACTAACATTTACTGGACATAACTGAATTATAACATCAAAACATTTACGAGATTTTTTTAATTTATCTGGCATGTCTGCTTGCGTATCGAGCCGTTATATACATTATCGGCCATTGTTGGAACTGCTGCCTAACTGTGGAATTTACCATCAGCTTTTAATTCAAAACTATATCCCTAATTGTTACGTATTTGCTGGACATTTGGCTGGACTAATGTGATTCGCTGAATTGCCGTTTGATTTCTGCGCGCCTTAGCGGTGCGCACTTTGAATCATGGGAATTTTGCCACTTCCGCCTTCTCTGTGAGAGAGACCAGTCGCTCTCTTGTGGTTGAGTATTCAACATGGCTACGTTAAGCCGAGCTGCTGAAGTGACATCGTTGCGGGATCGCAGCGCTTTAATAATGGAGCTTGACTCTGGAGGATAACTTCGACAACCTCAGAGCTATGCTCTTTAATTTTTTAAATATTTCTCAGTGTGCTCCAGCCTCAATTCCTTGTTATTGGTGTAAGAAGAAAACTTCATATGAGTGTTTACCGTTAACTAGGTGGGATGTGCAAAATGTGTTGTAAGTTGGATATCTTAACTCTACCCAAGTAAGTACTGTAAAGCATACAGTATTAAAGTGACCTCGTACGGCCAAGAAGCACATCTTCGAAACGTCTGTTTGTTAATAAAAAGAACTGTAAACGTCTGCTAACAAAATTTACTGTAACGGATAGGATTTAAATTTGTAAAAGTATGTAACAAAGTTTTACGGCAACTTGGAATCGCTAGGTATGCGTGTATGAGGCTGTAGTTCGTGGGTGTTGTTTAAACTTACTGTGTTGTGGTTCGTATCTTGTTTGCCTTCCCATTCTTGGTGATGTTATTATTATTATTATTTCCGTCGTGACCATTATTATCATTACTATTATTATTATTATTATTTTTCTATGTGTATTTTCCTCCCTATTTTTCTTCTTTGTTTGGAATTGTTCTCCTATTGTGTTGCTTTTGCGTTTGCTGGCTGACAATTTGTAATTTGTATGAGATCGTTATTTGCATTGTCGGGACGTTAATTAAATGACACCTCATGTATGCATCTTAGCGTTATCTAAAGCCCCTCCATTCTAAATTATCTAAACTGTTGGCGTACTGTTTAAAAATAGGTAAATGTAATTTCCTACTATAACCCATGGGAGTAATAATAATATGATTTTTAGTAAGGTCAAATCTGTGAAAAATTGAAATTTGCTGGTCGACATTTAATTTAATGTATGCCATTCTCTTAACGTTTACTTGTCACATCTATCCATTGTTTGTGTTCCTTGCCTTTGTGGATTATTACGTAATGGTCATCCTTTTTTTATCTTATCTGATGACACGTTATTAATTTTGGTGGCTTTGATGATTATAACGAGATGATGGCTTGGCGTCGGTAAATGTTGGTCCTGGTGTGTGCTTCGAGTTCTGTTGTTGTGTTGGCACGCACTGTGTATCTTTTCCTTTGATATTTTCCTATTTGGTTGGGATCATTATCCACCTTGTTTATTATTATTTAATCTGGTTTCCTTTAATTGTGTAGTTTTTTTCGCGGTTGGAGCCACTGATTTATTATTATTATACTCCTTGGTGTGCGTTTTTTTTTGGGGGGGGCGTGTGTCCTCTCATTTGTAGTGTAGCAAATTTCAGTTTGAAACAGATTTTATATCGCGGGCCCGCATATCGGTTGCAACCAAATTTTAAGTTTAAATTTTTAATCTTTCTGTACATAAGGTAACGAGTTAGTTATGAATTTCAAACTTTGATTTTGGTGGAAGCCAATGTTAATTTTATGTAAGCTTCATTTCATCTTAATTTCAATTTTATTTAAAATACTGTTTCTCTCATTTAGTTTAATTGCATTTTAAATTTTTGGAAAAAGAAATATGTATATTTATTGTTCTTATATTATACGATTTTCAAATTAAATTTACATAGTAAATTTTCTTCATTTTAAATTAATCTCGTGTGTCATTTAGTAGCTAGCAATATTTACCTGGCAACCTGTCAAAGTTATGTAAGACCCTGGCCTTTTAATTTTCGCCTTTGCCATCCACGCTTCATATTTTATGCTACTGCCCTTACGGTAAGTATTGTGCATGTTTTCTTCTTGATGTTTGTGCTTTTCATTTGGATGTTTTGTTTACTAATTGCTAAGGTTGCATTCTGACAACCATGTATATAGTACTAGGCACGCGAATGACTTTGCCTTATACAATGTTCGCTCTTACAAATATGGTATAAACAGCTTGAGGTTCTCTGAGATCCAGTTATTTAATAACATCCCTGTGGATGTAAAAACAGCACCAACTTTGGTAAATCAAACAAAGGGTCAAGCATTATTTTTGGGAAAGGTACAGTGCTGATTAAATCAAAATATCAGTTGTCATTTAAGTCATTCTCCAAACAATCTTGCAAACAGTCCGGAACTATTCTTGTACCTCTGCAACTTTTATGTTATATAAATGTAAATACCGTACTCTGTAATCTGTTATTGTACCTCTGCAACTCTGTGGTATGTATATGTACTGTAAATACTCTGTAATCCATTCTTGTACGTCTGCAACTTTTGTGTTATGTAATTGTAAATAATCTGAAATCTATTCTTGTACTTCTGCAACTCTTATGTTATGTAAATGAAAATACTCTGTAATATATTCTTATACCTTTGCAACTTTCTTGTTATGTAAATGTAAATACAGTCAGAAATAATTCTCTGTAATCCTCATATTGATGATGTACATATTTTATATATTGTATGAGTTTATATGCTCAACCATTTACTAATAATCTTATATACACAAACTATATTTTGATGTGTAAGTGCCCGCCAGTATTTAATGACCTGTAAAATTCCTATGTATGAGCCTGCAGGCTCGTTGAAATTAACTGAAATAAATGAATGAATGAATTAATTAATTAATTAAAGTAACTTGATGTAAAAAGAAAAATCCTTGTTGTAAAACTCTTTACATTGATCGGTTTGAAGAAGCTTTGAGCAGCGTTATGATTGTACAAAATATGTATAAAGGCGTCTTTGACTTGAGCTGCTGTCTTAGAACGTACAGGTTGTGTTAAAGCAAACTTAGAGTACACAGTAACAGTAAGTAGATACTTATACCCCTATTGCTAGAGGCATATGGAATCACTTCTACTAAGTCCGCTTGCCAGAGATCATATTTTTCGCGTGTAATGACGCGTCTGCGACAGTAGGTGCCACGTGCTGGTTTATGTAATTCGTGTGCGATGCTTGTCTTTACAGGTGAGGTCTTATCTTGACGAGCCATTGCTGAATGACGTAATTCTCTCTCTCTCTCTCCCTCGCTGTTTCTAGAATTTCTGATTCGTGACCTGTGTGACCAGCATCTTGCGAAGCTCATAGAAGTTGTAATCGTTCAACGAGTAAGTTAGAGTCATTCCAGTATCTTACATCTACGTACGGCAACAAAGTTTTCTAGATAGCATTAAGCCCACGTGCAGTTTGTTGATGTGGCGGAAACAGCTTAGAAATAAACTCTCGATACTTGTGACTCGTTTTTACATGTGCAGCTTCTGTCCTCTTGTAATTACGTCTTGTTGCGTCAGTAACAAAACGTATTGCATTATATTTTTAGGAGCATCTTGTAAAATTATATCCTTGTCAGGTATTCGTGAGAAAATAAGTTCTAAGAATCCTTTAATAGGTTTATAGGTAACTCCTTTTACGATGAGTCTGTTGCCATTAATCCTAACATTTGCAATACCTATCCAGAAACAGTCGTGTTCATAGAGAATACCGTGGGTTGTGTCAGTTCGTCCTGTAAAGAGTTTTTCTATATAAGGAGCAAAAAGAGATCTTAGGTATTTCGAATAAAAGTCTTAAACTGATTACGATACTCTGGCGTGATCATAACCTCAGACAAAGGAGGTAGATCTTGTGTTGATATCGTAGGTGTTTCAGCAGTAGCATCTGTAGTTAAAAACTTAACACGCTTAGATGGTGATGGTATCGTTAAGTTCTTCTTCCTCATCCTCTTCTTCATCCCTATCCTGCTTCTCCTCTCCCTCATCCTGCTTCTCTTCTTATTCATGCCTTCCTCGTTCATGCTTATATCTTCTTCATGCTTTTCTTGTTCATGCTTCGCTTTATAATAAGAATAGAAACAAAACTTGTAGTAGACTGGAGCAATAAATTAGAACTAAAAGAAAACTTGCGTTTTCAAAAATAAATCAGTGTTCGCTCCAATACGTTTAGGCTCTTTAAATTTTCGTCGAATATTGTCGAATATGTTTTGTAATCTCTTTGCTGGATGTTGACATGATGGTGGTTTTTGATCAGGTGGTGTCTGTATCTCTGTGTTGATGCATATAAAATGATCAAAACCCATGTAATATCGTCTATACTGAACATCACTTTCTTTATCAATAACTAAAAAGCCGTATCGATGTGATGACCAACATGTAACATACATACGTTTAAAGTCATTGTTATATCAGTGTTAACATGATCATAATACACATGTCGCATGTTGCGCTCATCATGCCGATACAGCACAATAATATTTGCGTTGACGCGTATCAACTGCTCAGGCACACGAGAATGAGTTTGACAGAAATAGATGCAGTCTACATATTTTTGTCGCCCTATACTAAAGCATGCACGAATAATGTTTGGCTGTTCTGTTGTGACATCGTCAAAGATCATAAGAGAATTGGGAAGCACATCATCTGGTGATGGTACTTATTCATGTGCATTAAAGTGAAAATATTTCATTCCATCTTTAACCAGATCGTGCATTACAATTTGTAGAATAGTATATAGCAGTTGATAGAGTGACTTCGTGAAAACGTAAATATTCACGAAGCGTATGCCATTGATCAAGGTAATTAATATGAGTAAACGAATTGTCTTCCCACATCCCGATGGGCTAGATATAATACATCGAATAGTAAAAGGAAACAACGTTCCATGTCGTCATTTTGTAGTTTACTAGAACTAGGTAAGAGATGAGGCACAATATCACTAACAGGTAGTGCGTCTTGCTGCTTTATAATCTTCATGGTAAAAGAACAATAAAGTAGGCAGTAATAATATATATATATATCAGTCTAGCTCGAGCAGCTGAGGAGCGAGTTCGTGTGGTGTGGTGTGGTGCGTGCCGCGAACATGGTCGGTATTGAGCAGTACCGGGCCGCGATTGGGGGATGGCAGGCGAAGAAGAAGGAGACCAAGAATGGACGGGTGCTTAGAAAAGGAGTAATAATGAGTGAAGCGGTGCTGGTAGTGACGGTGATAGCGGTGTTGCTGGTTATTGGGGGGTGGGGTGGAATTAAACCCAGGCCCAAATACCAGCGGAAAATTTAGCATGGAGGACTTGGCAGCACTCAAGGTAGTAGTGAGTGAGGTAATTCGGGAAAAGTGTCAATGAGATAAGGTGCAGGAAATAAAGGACTTGATGGAGGAGCAGAGAAAGGAGTTAGGGGACATGAAGAATTGGCTTGAAACGAAGGCAGAGGAATCGAGAAGGAGAGTATATAATAATGGGAAGGACATCGAGTTATTGAGAGGGGAAGTGAAACATTTGAAAGATGAGGTAATGAAGATGAAGAAAGAAGTGGAGGGGTACAGGCAGGAGAGATTGAAGAAAGCCATATTTATATATGGAGTTGAGGAAGGTGGGAGGGAGGACAAGGTTGACCTGATATCCAAGGTGGTAGAAGTCATACGAGACAGAATGAAGATAAACTTCAGTGAAGTAGACATTGATGATGTAGAGAGAGTTGGAAAAACCAGAGGTCGGAGGCCTATTAGGGTAACATTTGTTTCAACCTTAATGGCAGATATTGTGTTATGTGACAGTAATAATTTACAGGGACAGAAAGTAGGAGTGAAAAGAGACTTAGGAAGGGAAGGAAGTGAAAATATGAAGATCCTGAACAGGCACTTATGGAGAGCGAGGAATCAGGGGCTAAAGGCCCGAATACGAGGTCAGAGGTTGGTGGTGACAAACGGACGATGGATGAGGGAGCACTCAGTGGCGAAACTAAAGGAGATGGACGAAAGCGCTACTTACAAGGGAGGAGAGATGACAAGGCAAGATGGAAAGAAGAAGGAAGTAACAAAGAGGAGGGGAGACGTGGAAGGAGAGGAGATCAGCGCAGACGAGAACGGACAGTGCAGTGTGGATTCAGAAGACCAAAATAGTGATGGGGTGAGTGGGGGTGAGCAACAAGAATCGGTGAGAGCTGAGTGCAGTGGTGTAGTGAGCAAGAAATGACACGAGGAGACTGATCGACAGGAAAGTAAAAAAAATTATGAGTAAAGGAAAAAGTAGGAGCTTAAAAGACATCTGGGGAAAAGTACTTAAAGGGTTGGAAGATACAGAGGACATGGAACGGAATAGGTTGGTTAAAAAAGGAGGAAGGGATGAGAGGTCGATAACTACAAGAAGTAAGAATAGCGGGGGAGACTTAGAAGGGAGGGAGGGAAAGTTATAACTATATTGGAAAATAGGATGTGTGAATATTGAGGGACTAAGGAACAAATTAGGAAATAAGAAAGTTCGGGAAGTAATAGAAAGTTTCAATGTTGTGGCACTCTTGGAGACGTGGATGGAAACAGGGAGGGAGATTTCATGGAAGGGGTTTGTGATAAAATATAAATATAGAAGAAAAGAGAAGAATAAGGGACGAGCTCCAGGAGGGATGATAGTTCTAATTAGGGAAGAAATTAGGGAAATGGTAGAAGATACAGAGACCGATATGAAAGAAACCATGTGGTTGAGATTGAATATGGGAGGGGATGAGGGAAGGAGGAAGAAAATAAATCTAGTTTTTGCTTACTGCCATCCGAGTAATTCAGCTTATGCAAATAAATATTTTTTGAAGAGTTATTGGTAGATATTGGTAGGATAAGACGAATGTTTCCAGGGGAAGAGGATATGCTGTTATTCGGGGATTGGAACGCGAGAATAGGAGAACAGAGCCCAGTGTATAGTAGAGAGGATGGAATGTGTTTGCTGAAAAGTAGAAGGAGTGAGGATAAAATTATAAACAGTTATGGAGAGAAGCTCCTAGAGATGTGTGCTGTGGGAAATTTTTTATATTCTGAATGGGTGGATAGAAGGTGACAGGATGGGGAAATTGATATATGTTACTGAGAAGGGTGGTAGTGTGACAGATATGGTTTTAAGTTCGGAAGGAATGATTGAGGATATTGTAAGAATGGAAATAATAGATTGGATTGAATCACACCATTTCCCGGTGAGGGTTATGCTGAAAAGGGGGGTAGAGAAGTGTACAAAGAAGAAGGATGAGACAAATGATAAACGAGGGGGTAGTTATAATAAGTATAAATGGTCGGAGAAGGTAGGCCGGGATTGGAATAGGGTAGTAAAAGAGGAGTTACAACTTCTGAAATATGGGTGGGAAGGGGCGTTAGAAGAGAATAATACTGATAAAGCCTTGGAATTGCTGCTATATCCAATAAAGATAATAGCGGAGAAGGCGAAAGCTAGAAAGAGAAATAAGAAAGAGGGAGAAGAATGGAGCAATACGGAGTGCGAAAGAATGCGGAGGAAGGTGATGGACGCGTTAGGAGAATATAGAAGGAAAGGTGGGGGCCTAGAAAGGGAGATTTTCTGTGAATTGAGGAATGAGTATAAAAAGAACATTTGTGAGATAAAAAAAGGCCTGGTGGGAGGAACAAATTGAAGCCATAAATAATGATTGCAAGGCAAATAATTTTGAGAGAGTTTGGGACAAGATTAATAAAATTATTAAGGGTGGGAGGAATATAGAGAAAACGAGTATTGAGGAAGTGCAATGGGTCAGACACTTTGATGAATTACTAGGGGAAAATGGGGAAGAAGGATGGAGAGGGATGGGGAAAGAGGTAATTTAGAGGAATAGGAAAGTGGCAATTTATGATCTGGATAAAGAAATCACAAGGGAGGAAATCCTGAGAGTGATAAGCAGAGTAAGAGCGAAGTCGGCCGGGGGATGTAATGGTATAAATAACAAGTTTTGGAAGGAAATTAGCAAAAATGAGATAATGATAGGGGGCATAGTTAAACTATTCAATAAGATATTTGAGGGAGGTACGTACCCGAAGGAATGGGAAACAGGAATTATATGCCCTATATACAAGGGGAAGGGTAGCAGGAACAGTGTGAACAGTTATAGAGGTATATATCTGTTGGATTCCTTGAGTAAAATATACACTGGAATGCTAGGGAACAGATTAAGCGGGTGGGCGGAAGAAAATGAAATTTTGTCAGATTACCAAGGGGGATTTAGGAAAAAGAAAAGAACAGTGGATAATATAATGATAGTAAAGACTATTTTAGAAAAGTATAAGAATATGGCTAGAAGTACGGTTTATGTAGCAGCAATAGATTTTGAGAAAGCTTTTGACAAGGTGAATAGAGAGGCCCTATTAGAGAAATTAGGCGGGCTAGGGATTTCGGAAAAGATGTTGAGGGCAGTGGAAGGAATATATAGGGTTGTCAGGTTTTGTGTAAAATTGGGAGAAGAGAGACTGAGTGGACCCTTAGAGTCCAAGGTGGGTTTAAAACAAGGATGCAAGTTATCGCCAATACTGTTTATTTTATTTACCAACGATATTTTAGAGGGGTTTGGGGCAGAAAATTCGGCTGTGCCGGTAATTAATGGTTTAGAGGTACCAGGACTGATATTTGCGGATGATGTGTTATTGATGACGCTAACTTTAGGGGGGATGAATAGAGCGTTAAATTCAGTGACGCTATTTGCGAGGAAATGGGGATTGAGAATTAATGGAAATAATTCTAAAATTTTAGTAGTCCAGGTAGGCAAAAGAAGAAAGATAGAAGGTAAATGGGTAATTCAGGGAGAAAGATTGGAACAGGTAAGGAAATTGGAATACCTAGGAGTTATTTTTAATGGTAAAGGAACGTGGAATGGCCAGATCAAAAGGGTGAAATAAAGAGGATTGGCATCCCTAGCCGCGGTCAGAAATCTGCTAGCCAAATACCCGGGCATCAGTTATAAAATACTGAGGTTAGTGTTAAGGTCGGTAATTTTTGGAAGGGTATTGTACGGCGCAGAAGTTTGGGGGCTGGACGAGAAAAGAGAGGAACTAAGAAGGATTGTTAGTAGTTTTGCTAAGTTGGTAATGGGCTTACCGAGGTGTACGGCAAATGCAGGGGCGGAATTAATGTGTGGGGAGGATTTGGAATCAGAGGGTGTGAAGAGAATAGTTAGGTACTGGATGAATTTGAAAAGACAGGAAGGTGGGAGGGTATTACAGGCAGCGTATGAACAGCAATGTAGGAGCATGTATAGGGGTGGATGGCCAGAAAAAATAAAGGGATATTTGGAGAGGATAGGATTAGGACACCTGTGGGGGGAGGTTTGGTCAAAGACAGAAGTGAGAGGGATGAGGATACTTGAAAGGAGAATTAGAGATATCCATAGACAGAAATTATTGGGGGAAAGCAGATTGAGAAACTCGCTGAATGTTTTGACGAAAATAGAGGAGATAGCAGGGTTGAATATCAGATACGTTGATAGGTCAAAACGGTATGGGATGATGTGGTGGATGTTAGGATTGCCAAGGAATACAGGTTGGCTGCAGGGGAGTGATAAGACAAGGTGTATACTTTGTGGAGCTGTGAATGACGAATTTCATTTGCTAAGAGACTGTGAGGAAACTAGGGAGATAAGACATGGATTATTGAGTGCCGAACATCGGAAAATTTTGGGGAAAGGGGATGAGAAAGTAATCTTGAGATGGATTATTAAACAGTGGGAAAAAGGGTGAATTGAACAGGTATTTATGTGCGACAAAAAAGGCCTGCGAGAGTAAAATGAAGGAGGGTGAGTTAGAGGGTGGACAAGGGGGTAGGGGGTGGAATTGTTATGTATATAAGAGAGAGGATAGCATGATAGTGTGGTATGAGATTGAGAGGTGGTATATGAAGCGATGTGTTGGTATTGAAGGGTAGTTGCATTAGCTTGTGGTTTGGTAGGAGGTTTATGTAATGCTATCAATCAATACTGAGCTGCATTTAGGGTAGTCGCCCAGGTGGCTAACTAAGTGAGTGTTAAGAGGGAGCAGAGTTTTGGATGGTGGAGATTAGAATGTGGTGTTGGTGAAGAGATGGTATATGAGTGTTTGGTATTTTAAGGTGAAGATGGCTTGTTATCTAGATATGATTATGTGTTATGATTAAGTTATGATGTGTCATATTGCTGAAATGAGGTGTTGGAGAAGTGGTGGTATAAAATGGTCGCAGTTATGGAGGACTATGGTTGAAATGTGGTGAGAAGTGGTGTTATTTTGTAAATCTGAGATATTGTAAATTTTGGTTTGGTGGTGTATTGTGGAAGGTATATGGGGTGGATCTGGAATGGAAATTGTGGGTAAGAGGTGGTATCTGAATCCGGGAGTTTGTATGTAGATGGTTTATTTATTGCTGAATTATTTTAGATTTGGGAAGTGGTATTATTGTATTGGTGTTTGGTATTAGTAAGATGATGTAAACGGAGCATTGATTACTGAATTCGGGAGATGGAGAGGTGGTATATGAGGTAATGTGTTGGTATTAAATGGTAGTGATAGAGAGGTGATTTTATTATCGATTGAAACGAAATGTGGTGGGGGAGAAGTGTTGGTATATGAGTGCTTGGTTTTTGTAGGCGAAGATGGTTTGGTAATGAGATGGTTTAATTTATTGCTGAAATTTTTGGAGTTGGAGAGGTGATTGTATTAAGTGCGGGTTGGTAAATGTAGTGTATGATGGATTGAAGGGCAATTGCGGAATATTGTTTGTTATGGTTTGGACAGAGAGTAAGCTAGAGGACAATGAAAATGACGTATGCGCTGAATGCACAAGGACACGTAATGAGTGGTGGTTGCGATAGCAAATGCAATGCTGAGCATGGCTTGGGTTTTAAAATGAGATCAAGCATGAGTAAATGAGGATAAGTTGCAACATGAGTGGTATTAATGTGTGGAAAGAAAAGTGGTATTTAAGGTAAGGGTGGAGGGAAACCAGTGTTGAAATTTGATTGTAAGTTATTATTATTTTCTGCTGTGTTATGATTGTTTTATTTATTGTTGTGAACGTGGAGGACTTTTGTTTGTGTTATGGCTGGTTAGAATGTAAGTGCTGACTGTTGATGTTTTGGTATTGATCGGGAGTAGGTCAGGGAAAATGAATGTGACGAAAGTTGCTGTAGGCATAAGGACAAGTGATGAGTTTGCTGGATCCTCGAGCCGATGACTGCTATAGAATTGTTATCATTTTTGTTATTATTTATTCCTATTATCACTATTATCATTATTATATTATTAGGTATTTAGTTAAATATAATAATAGTAATAATTATTATTATATTATTATCATTATTTTATTATTGATTTTATTATTATTATTGTTAATTTTTATTATAATTATTAATATTGTGTCTTATTGCTTTGTGAACATGTAATGGGGCGGAAAGCCTGTTTGTTCATAAATAAATACTAATACTAATACATATATATATATCAAGCTGGAGCAGTATAATCTGGTGGGATTGGTTCTTACCGCTATCCTTGACCTTAGTATGTGTGGAAATACAAAAATAATCAGTTAACTATCCCCCATATTCTGCACGTCAGAAATTGGCTGTATGTTGTCATTTGCAGGGCATTTGAAATCTAGATTGCACCCAAATTGTAATATAACGGCGGTCAATCACTTCGCCATTTGTCGTTAAAGGTACATTATTGTCTACGAACTTTGTATTGGTGAGCTACGTCGCTTGACTTTTAAATGTTTACGAAGCGCACTCTTGCAACTGCCGCATGAAACGAGTTGTTGTGAATTGACTCTCCGACAGTGAGGATGCCGGTCGAGTTGGCTCCTGTTACGATGGCCTGTAAGGGGTCCGTGTGTATCTTCATACCACACGAGCATGATTATTTAGTGCTTCACAGTTATTGAAACTTGGCGGTGGGTGGAAATTTCTACTATTTGGACCAAAATGAGTTTTAATTTATTTTCTGTGTAACCATCGTTTCTACTGCTGAGCGTGCCTGATCCCAAGGCATTACTGCTATTTTCTACAGTAAGTTGTGTGAAAGATTTGCGTTATGCATCATCGTCATCACCTTGGTAAGTCAGATCATGCATGAACTACGGTACCAATCATGTGGTGATGTTAGTGTGCTTCGCTACATTGAAGCTCCGGTGTTGAGCTATTCAAAATGTCAGAATTACGCAAAATATTTTTACTATATTTCGCCTTCGAACTTGGTAATTTTAAAGGTGTGAACATTTTGGTGTCGGAAATTATTCTCTGTTGTGAAAATTCAACGTGTCCATTCAAACTACCTACACTTTAATTAGGTGGAAATTTGCTAATTGAACCATGTAACCCTTGAATAATTAGAAAGGTTGTGGTAACTGTTGGCACGTATTTGTTTATTATCTACAACCTAACTGGGTTGGTTATTACTTATTTTGAAGAGTAGAATAAAGTTATTTAAGTTTCGCACCTGTATAAACACTGAAAATTTAGTATTTTGAAATCGAGCGGTCTGTTTGTAAGGTTGACCGCCAAAGGGTATCATGATGCTGAAATTAATTCCTAATAGTTGTTTGTAAATGTAATGATTTGTAATTCTGTACCAAGGTGAATACCGAAATATGTTTCCTTTTTTTTATTTTTTCAAGTTATCAGTTGCCTTCATTTGATTTTCATACATTTTCATTATTATTGTTATTATTATCTCTTATGGTCATTATTTCGTATTCGCGGTTTCTGTTTCTGAAGCTATCCACCGTTTATGGCATTGTTGTGAGATGCTCCCTTCTTTTGTTGTTTAGTTAACGGAGTCTGATTACTCGTGCATTGTTGTTGCTATGGCTTGGTGGCAGTGGCAGCGTCTGGGGTCCACTACTGTCGAAAATAACATTTGATGTTTACATAGATGTATTGCATGATTAGAAACGCGACTTTCCTTTGAAGGAATACGGCTACAGTTCGAAGAAGGTACCAAAACAATGAAGATGATGTGCAACAAAGAATATGATTTGCAATTACTGTACTTAAATCTGATCCAATTTCCCCTGATTTTGGAGACGTTGCTTGCGAACAGATAACTTCTTCAAGAACGTGTTAGGCAGACTACTGTTGTTTATGTATTGACGTATTTTGCTGCTTACTTTTCATAAAACACGTATTACTAATGAAAACCTCCAGGGGCTCTCAACTTTCGAGCGTGGGTTAGCGATCACGAGGACCTTAGCTGAGTCCTTGCATTGATTCCACGTACTTGCACCAAGCTCCTCACTTTCATCTATCCTATCCGACCGCCCTTGATCAAGCTTTGTTTTTTTCCGACCCCGAAGGTATTAGAGCACTCGAGGCCCAGGGAGACTTTCATTTTCACGTCCTTCGTGGCCTTTGTCTTTCTTTGACCGACACCTTCATGTTCGAAGTGTAGGATCCCTTTGCAGTTTTCCTCTATGATTAGTGTTATATAGAGGATTGTTGCCTAGTGGTACTTCCTCTTAAAACAATAATCACAATCATCACTTACTAATGATACGTTTGATTAATTACATAAACTTAGGCTAGGTACGCTTATTGATGCTACACAAAACGTAGTTACCAAAATATCCTGACTCATTGCGGTTAATTACATCAGAATTTCAAAATCGTCAAATCAAAACCCCCTCGAAAACCTAACACATATGGCAAACTTTAACCGCGCGCTTTGACAGTGCTTTGCCTAATTTCGGAACTGCTCGATGTAACTCGTGTCCGTGTCTATCGCTGGTCCAGTCGCCAGCGATTCCTGTGCTATGTTTTCCCTGCTTCTCACAGCCCCTCGCCGTTTGCACCCTACTTACGTCTCACGGCCCCGCTCCCGCAGTCCTGAAATTGAACCTCTTCGCTGGTTTCGAAGAGCAACAGAGTGTTGATGTCAAAAATACCGCTACGCGCGTGGATACACAGAGCTTATTGAAGGAAGAGTCTGTAATAAACCATTTTACATAGACTTATCTATTTCTAGGGGTTCATTGAACTACTGACCATATAGAACGCACCGCCACTGCTTGGTGGTAGTGATACTCAATGCAGTGACCTGTTGCTTGCTTATGTGATATGATGGTTCTGGTACAGTTAAAGTGCTGAATCTGGTCACGGAAAAGCATTTACCTTGTTTTAATTGATTTAAAAAATATTGCCGTTTCTAGGTTTAAATCAATTTAAAAAATAGATATGGTGTCTTCTCCCTTCAAGACTGTGTTTCCTTATCGTTACTTCTTTTAATGTGAGCGTTCCGCTGGCGCTAGTTAATTGGTTATTCCTTAAAAATGCTTCTGTGTTCACTAAGGTATCTTTGGAAAACCAAGTATGTGTGGTCGTTGGGCCTGTTGGCCTGTTTTTGAAAATTGTTTTGCAAATATCCAAATATTGGTAAGTTATGTAACTAAATGCTGATGGACGCCCGTACCCAGGATTTGTGCACATAATTGATAAATTTTCAGAGTATCCTTTATATTTTTTTAGTACTGAGCTCGCAAGGTAACATAACCGCCATGTTGGATTTAAATTACAACCTTTTTTGAATTTTAAAATATCTTTAAGCCTTGTTCATCTCAGTGTGTTTGGGGACATTTAAGTTAACGATCGTGCATCTGAGTAGTTCTTTGGAAAACTACTTTGTAGAAAGGTATTTAATTTCTTGTCAATTTTGAATCCAACTTTAATTGTTAGTCCAACCCCCTTTTTTTCTTTCTTGACTTATATTAAATTTGGTCCTTAAGTATGATGGTGAATTGTTATTGTTGTTGTATTGCTCTATCCTCTTCTCCTTGATCCACCCTTTGTTCTGGTCCTAGATCCTTGGTTTTGTCCAGATTTTATCACTTTCCCGTCCGTGTCTTGTGTTTTAATCGAGGCCTACTCAAAGTAATTAGCGTGATTTAGCGCTTGGTTGGCCTCTAGTCTCCCCTGTGGTTGTTCTGACAATAGAAGACATGAGTTACGATGTTGTGCCGTCAGTCTTGGAGTTTGATTGTTAGTACGCTACAAAATGTAACAAGTAACTGTCGCTTCAAAATTCGTTTATGACGGGTAATGTCGTGTACAGAATCGTGAAACAACGATATCGAAACGTCATGAAGAAGAAAACTAAAACAGTTGGATGGAAAGAAGTTGTAAACCCTGCAAGAAAAACTACTTGAGGGGAATACAATCCGCGCAGCAAGAGCGAGAATTTCTCCAAAGTGCAGAACAGTGTTTTGTAAACGTGCACGAGTTATTCCTGTACCAACACGAGGAGGATTTATTCTTGAGCTGTTTGCTGGACTAGCAGCATTTAGGGTCTTTGCTGGGTGGGGCTAGTGCTGTAGTAAGAACTGTTAAGGCTGTAGAAGAAGCGAAGCAACAGTTGAAAGGGAGTGAACGTCATAACAAGACAATGGAGCCTGTTGTATTACGTGGCAAAGGTGTACACATCAAGCTTGTGCTAAACAAAAAATGGATTGGCATCTACATAACTCCAAAAACGTCTACTGAATGCACCTCCACATCGAACTGTCACCAGTTAAAACGTTTTTACGTTTACTAAACAACTAGGAATTCGTTATTTTCGCGGTGTGTATATGCGCGATCAACCACCAGCACGCCCATGTAAACGTGAGAGTGCTGTAATTAACTTAGACAACAGTCGTGGACCTGGAACTCATTATGGTGTCAATCAGTCACTACTGATTTGCATTTAGGGCAGTCGCCCAGGTGGCAGATTCCCTATCTGTTGTTTTCCTAGCCTCTTCTTAAATGATCGCAAAGAAATTGAAAATTTATTGAACATTTCCCGTGGTAAGTTATTCCAATCACTAACTCCCCTTCCTATAAACGAATATTTGCCCCAATTTGTCCCCTTGAATTCCAACTTTAACTTCATATTCTGATCTTTCCTACTTTTAAGGACACCACTCAAACTTATTCGTATACTGATGTCCTCCCACGCCATGACTCCTCTGACAGCTCGGAACATACCAGTTAGTCGAACAGCTCGTCTCCTTTCTCTCAATTCTTCCCAGCCCAAACTTTGCAACATTTTTGTAACGCTACTCTTTTGTCGGAAATCGCCCAGAACGAATCGAGCTGCTTTCTTTGATTTTTCCCGTTCTTGAATCAAGTAATCCTGGTGAGGGTCCCATACGCTGGAAACATACTCTAGTTGGGGTCTTACCAGAGAATTATAAGCCCTCTCCTTTACATTCTTACTACAACCCCTATATACCGTCATAACCATATGCAGAGATCTGTACCCTTTACTTACAATCATATTTATGTGAGTACCACAATGAAGATCTTTCCTTATATTAACACCTAGGTATTTACAATGATCCCCAAAGGGCCCCATGAACGCAGCAATTAAAAGTGAGAAGACTTTTCCTATTTGTGAAACTCACAACCTGGCTTTTAACCCCGTTTATCATCATACCATTGCCTGCTGTCCATCTCACAACATTATCGAGGTCACGTTGCACTTGCTCACAATCTAACTTATTTATCACTCTACAGAGAATAACATCATCCGCAAAAAGCCTTACCTCTGATTCCACTTCTTTACACATATCATTGATATATTTAAGAAAACATAAAGGTCCAATAATACTGCCTTGAGGAATTCACCCCCCTTAAATGTTACAGGGATAGATAAATGTTCACCTACTCCAATTCTCTGAGTTTTATTTTCTAGAAACTTGGCAACCCACTCAGTCACTCTTTTCTCAAGTTCAATTGCACTCATTTTTGCCAGTAGTCTACCATAATCTATCTAAAGTATGGTATTTCGATAGTTATCGAGACTTACCTCCTCCCTTTGAGCTAATACGTTATTTCTGCAGGAGCGCAGACATTGTTTACAATGAATACCGTGTGCAAAAATTCAATATACGCATGTGCGGGCGATTGTATCTTATGTTATTATGTCAAACCCAGACAGTGTACACGTGATGACCAACGGTGAAAGAACATTCGCTGTACGCGGAGAAGGACCTGAAACAACCGACTATTCTAATCCAGTGATCGAACTCGGTCATTAGCCACATAGTCTTGGAATTGTGTCGTTTGAAAGCTGGAATAAAAACTATAATGTGCTTGATGGCGTAAACAAGTTCTATTACGATGAGTATGTGCTAACGCTACGATTAGACATTTCTTCAGTAGACGATATTCATGACTACATTGAAAGTACGTTAATTGAACCTTTAGAGAAGAGAGTTTTAGTAATCATAATTACATATTCTCAATTACTGTGAGCAACACGTTATTGAGTCATCATTCAAGATTGACTTTAAATCAGAATTTGATTCGATCGGATCATTGATTGGATTTTCATCGAGAGAGCTCATACCGAACGTACGTTTCGAGTCTGATCAACCTATAACACTCTTCGATGATCATCATGTTAACATCAATTGTAATGTTATTAGACTTGAATAGTAATCAAAAACCTTCACACGTCGTGCAGGACTTTATTATTATAGAGGAAATGGGATATACTCTTCGTGAGAAACCCTCAGTATTTCTTTATCATCCTGTGTCTGTAAAACACATTAGTAACATCACTCTTAGACTTGTGAATAAACATAATCAGCTTATTCATTTAGATCGACACACATACATAGCTTACAAACTTCACCTTAAACCAGTATGAAAAAATCTATAAGACACGATGTACATTCCGGAGACATACTACATGTTTGTGAAGACTCAACGAGTTAACAGATGCCCATAAGCAGATTCTGCAAGATTTAGGTTATACGCTACTACAACAAAATGGAAGAAATGCTAGACGTCATGAACACAGTAGAAACACATGTAGGTGCAGTAGTACGAAGCGAGCTCATCAACCTTTTACCTTTGGACTCAATAACAATGATGAAATTTGCTCTATCATTAATCAGCAAGATATATACACTTTACCACACGAAAGGTGCCTCTATATTGTACCCGTAACTAGGTCTAACCGGTGAACAAGAGACACCACAGGGGTGCTCAGTTCGACAAGATTACTGACTCAATAAATACAAGTGACAGGATTAAACATCAGGTTCGGAAATGAGAATATTTGATATTCAATCAATATTATAACATAATTTATTCAAAATAAAATAAAATTTGTCATCCTGATATCTATGATTATGGGAAATGATCGCTACGTTAAGTTAAATTACTGATAATTCTTGATGTGACATAAAAATAATTCAAACAAATGGGGTGGTACACGTGACTTGTTTGTCGTACAATTCTAATAGAGTTATTTTCAGTACTTTGCATATTTCGTTTGTAATATTAAATTTAATAATTTGAAATTTTTGAATCTTGAAAAATGAGGATGGTGTATCAAATTCCTCGAACAATCTGAAAACACATTAATGAAGTGTATGAGATAAAATATTCTAAATTAACAACGTTTACTTCTTTTCATATCAAAATATGAGTGAAGTTACGTTCATTAAATATTTATTATCATTAATGGTATCTCGAAAGTGCTTAGCAGAGTAGTAAAAATTAACTCGAGACGTCGAGTATATCTGCGCAAAGTCTTTCTCACTTATCTCCTCGTCATAACTAACATCTAACATTATTATTACCTGGTCATTCATAAGAATTTGAAATTATTAATTGTCATAGAAATCGTTAAATCAAAATAATTCATCGACGTAGGAATGCTGTCAAAAATTATAACTTCAACGCCACTTAAGTGTCACAGATTATCCCCTCTGTTAACACATCACATCTGAAATGCACAAGAAATATCTTATCACTAGAAAATCTTACTAATTCTACCAACTAGCTACAGGAAAATTTCTAAAGAAGAAATATTTACAATATCTACATCACGTTCGTGTACAAATTAACATCATCACTCTCCATTAGGTCCATTTCGAAGTGTCATTGAAAATGTGAAGTCTCCACGTGAGTACGAATTCTGGCGATAAAAAGTGAGCTCGCCTGGTATCGAACTATAATCTTATCAGGATATTTATTTGAGAATCTACTTTTCAAATTTAATACCCTCCAGCAAGATTCACACATACCTTAGAAGCTTTGAATTAATGACTTCCATGGGTTATATCAGGATAAGCTTATTCCTAAATATTAAAACAGAATTCTGGAGTACATCGATCGACATATTATTATTATCATCATCGGAAGACTTTATCAAAGTGACTACACCTCATATAATCTCGAAGAACCATTATCTATTTCCTACCATGTTCAACATCATGTATTAAAAATATCGTCGCACTAACACGTGACAATTCACTATCAAAAGACTCATATCACATGTACTAATTCCACATAGATTCCACGTACAATAACAACATTATAATGACGACTAATATTCATCACGACCGCATATCACACAATGTGTAGTCAAAAAATTATGTAAGAACATGTTATCGTCCAAGAAACAAGTCCTACTCTCATTAAATTCGTCTTGATGATTAAATAAACCATTAAGAATTATATATCACTTCTCATGTACTCCTAATAAGTCCATAATCTCATTCCGGAATTTACATCCTGATGACATATTACAAATACCACGAGGTCCGAATGTAAGTCCAATTATAATGGGAAATCGAAAAATATTGGGAAAGTCTTACCTCAATGAATTCCTACAACACAGATTAACTCAGTAATGCAATGAATTAAAGAAAGGATGGTTACGATAACACATGGATAACTTCAACTGATCTTACATTTCAGAACTCAGCAACACGTGGTCAGGAATCTGAACAGGTATACGAATTAAACTCCAAGTCCTATCTCACATATTAGGAAACAATTAGTAAAATATCATGAAAATAAATCAACTATAGACTACAAGACTACACCAAAAGAACAAGAGTAGAAATAAAGTGCTACAGAGAACAGATATAAATAAGACGTTGTCGACTTAACTTGTACTGTAGTCTTCATGTTGAGCTCCTGGCGTCTTCAATCGAACATTTTAGTGTTGTTCTCCGCTGTTGGCGCCGGTCCGTCGACTTAGTAATTCATAATGGAATATGTGTAGAATCCGGCACGAACTCACATCTTCTTGCGATCCTCTTCCACTTTACACTTCCTGATGATTTTGCTGAAACTTGTACAGAATATATTAGAAAAAGTCTTAAGCACGATCCTGCAAGTTGTAGAAAAACACGTACTTTAATTATTTATCTCTATCTTTTCGACGTCTGTTGGTTGAACACTAATTGTAGTCGTCTGGGCGGGCACAATTTATGTAGAGGTTTAACGCTGGAAATGCGTCCACTATGCCTGGTGATATCTTTATCTCCAATGACGTTCTGCGACGAAATAAGCTGAAGTGAGCAGCAGTTAGAAGTGAGGCGAAGTGAGAATGTGAGTGCGTAGGACTCGCTTTAAGTAACGTAGTACTCCACTCATCGTAGGAAGTACGAGTCAGTTCAAGTAATGAATTCTTATCAGTTTCTTTACTTAAATTCACATTAATTTCTGCCAGTATACCATTGAAATTAAATATAAATTCAGTTACTAATTCTTACAATTCACACGTGATATCACGAACACTGTCCAGTATACTTCACTGTTGTACATCTTCATAAACACACATATCACGCCGTCGATGTTATTAATAATCTTCTCATTACTTTTAACCAAGCACAACTGCACGCAAACATATTACAGGTATTCTATTCTCTCTTCCGTTTTTATTTCTATTTTCATTTTCCGAACCAGCTAGAGCTCCCCGTTCATGTTGTGAACTGCTGGCCGTCTTGCTCTAGGACAAGCGCGTGCCATGCCGACAAAGAACTAGACTCATGACACATTGCCCCATATTCAACCAGCTGAGACAGAGCATACGGTAACAATATTAATGGACGCTGAGATAAATAAGATGGACCAAGCATATCTCAACTAACCAACCATGGTCTAGCTTTTCTCTTCTCTGAACCGCGGTATGAAGTAAATAATATAGAAATAGATAAATCGAAGAATGTTGGTACTACAAGTGCAATGAAACGCTACCCTTCTTATAGTGATGAAGAAAGTAATATTTTTCGGATGGCAGGATGGTGTCCGAAAGCTAATAACAACTGGTTGATTAATCAGGAATTTACTTTTTCTGGTATGTTACCATTAAACCATATTCTCGGCTTTGCTGATGATTTTAGACATATTATAATCAACGCAAAAAGAGCTAGTTTTAATCTGTGATCGAAGTGATTAAAATTCTCTTAATGCAGCAGAAACACCAGTAGACTCTAAAATTACACTTCATCGTATTTTACCCATCCCGGGCATATCAGGGCATCAATTAAATAATTTGGCTCCACAAATAAATATATAAATGGAGTTATTTGGATGAGCATCTTCGGAAGTCACTTCAATGGGCTCGAAGTCCCACCCTCCCTACTTTCATTGCGTCAACGGCTAACGCTCAATAGCATACGGGTAATGGAATGTTCGAAAATAAATCGGCACTACATTAAATATAACGAAAGTAGCAATCGCTATAATGTAAGAGGAATACACTAATATTATTAAATGAGAAGAATTTTGTTCCCAATACTTAATAAGAATTTTATTAAACTGACAGAACCACACGATAAAATACACGATATAATGCCAAATTATTACACACACAAAATAAAACGATAGCAAAAGAAATCATTTGTATACAATATGGCTCAAAGTCTTTGTCAGTTCATACACTGTTTTAGCAATCGCTTGGCATACTTTAAATCACCTTATTAGCGAATGTAATACTATATTCACTTTACACAAACGCAGGTTTTATTTATCACCGTGCAATGTCACTCGATGGTATCTATTCATTGAATGTATCGACCTTAAGGTCTGAATGACTATCTCATTAGGCCATTCAATTAGTTGGCCGTCATGGTTAAGGAATTTAGGCAGATAGTTTAGTGTGTTTTTCCACACACGAGATCACATCGCCGCATATCGAACACATGGTCTACTTGACCACATCAATTACATAGTAAACTGAACACATACACTTATTTCTGGGTTTACCTGACCCTGTTATATACGAAGCGGATCAACATAACGTTGGTTTCCTACCCATCACCATAAACACTTAAGAACAACATAAATACATATATAATATTATACCAAGAAATAATAAACATATTGGCAAATAATACATCTTGAAGATATGGCCTGTTAGCCATATGATGTCAGCTCAAATCCACCGTCCTGACGCGGGTCGAACCCACGTTCACCAGCTTCCAAGGTGCAAAAATCTGAAACACTTATCACGAGCTAATTTAATAAATAAAAATGGGGAGGAATACGTCCTTCACAGAACCATAAAATCCTCAACGCTAGTGATAATATAATGGCATGGGATTGTTAATGCAAAGGTGAGTGAAGAGACTTACTAGGGCAAATATTCTGAGGGCTTTTGAAAACGACTCGCTCCGCGCACGGGACCAGACAAATCTCTTCCATCATAAATCTGTCCCCTTGTTGTGGTAAGTGTTCAACCTTGCGGCCACAAAAACTCTTTCTATTTTCTTTCTTTATTTCTTCTCATTTTTGCTCGTTTCCAAGTACACAATTATTCAAGAGCCGCCAATTCTTATTTCTTATTGTTCGGGCCATATATAGTCTACTTCAATACGTCACGATAATTCTTTATCATTCTACCATCTCGAACATTTCACAAGTCTCATCTTCCTCATTTTCACGCCACTGCACCTTGATCATTTATATGGAAGAACCTATGCCTACAGGTCATTTAACTAACACCATCTCACTCGCGTATTGCACCTCGAGCTTGAACATCATATTCTTAATTATTATGGGATTTATAAAATACATTCATTACCATGTGAAGCGAATACGTAATCTATATTCAAATTATTATGAAGATCCATACCAATTAATAAAATTAGGAAGAAATTATAAATTCAGCTGAAGTGCCATACTCCCTTGAATTTTATGCTTCACACGCACTTGAATTTTATGGGATCTTATGTACTAATTCATGCAAATAAGCCCGCTGAAATATCATTGATTATCCTTAAATCACAGAATAAATCCTAATTAAATTAATAAAATAATCTTTCCCAGTAACACGCGTATAGTGTTCCCTACATTTAATTTTATTAGTTAAATAAAATAAAGGAAACTAGTATTTGCAATTATATCAATATGCGAACGTGCAGATCTGATGCTTAGTATATTTAAGAAAATCTACTTATCGATGCTGTGTGCGGTTTGCTGTCATCTCGAGGGTACACCTTGGGTTTTTAGACCTCCATTACGACAGCTTCACTCGTAAATAATCCCAGGTTCCTCTTCTCCGCGGTGCCGTCCATGTCTCGAACTGTGGTCCTCTACTCTTGGAATTTCTCGACGTTCCCTGAAGAGATGAATGCTGGCACTAGACGCGATTCTAGTTTATTCCAATCCTGGGTTCCACGATCACTCATGAACATAAAGGCAACATGGGAAATTCGTTCATGAACACTGTTTATGCTTTTTCAAAGAACCTACTGGTGATTAGATCCACTTATTGATTCAAATGGACTAAGCCTGATAGCGGTATGTTTGTTTAATCACTATTCATTTCCCCTTTTATCACACAGCCTGACTAATAGTTACTGTTATTTACCATGAGTGTCCATGGAGTATACAAGCGTTTTCCTATCACAAACACCGTTATTTTAATTTACTGAGCGTCACTCATTGTTTAAATGCCTTAAAATCGGCCACTATTAATTACTGAATGTAATCGGCTGTTTCACCAATTCTAAGCAACCTTATGCGATTGCCCGTTCTTTGATGATTGCATCATAAGCCGCCATTAAAGTCACAAATATTTAAAGGAATAAAAGTTTTTTAAATAACACCTCTATTAATCACTACCGTACCACACGGCTTATTTCGCGATATTTACCCCACTCTGATATGTTTTTCTTCGACACAGCACTTCACACAGTGTTATACATTTTGCATAGTTCCACACTGACACGTAAGTACTATTGCCGCACAAATTACAATGGGTTCCCGCAGCTAGGTCTGGATATCAATTATAGTATTTTGGCTGAGTGGTCGGAGAGGTGGTAATCGAAATTCCGTTCCGCTAAACGTAATCTTTCAGCGACGTGAGGGTTAAAGCTATCAGTGGGTCGTTCACAATGTCACGCGTCATGGTTTATCTCGTAACAACTCGCACCTTTTTCCTCACGTTGCCAAATCTTAGCACTTGGCACTGCTATATGACGTGCGTCATTACCGATCCACTATTAAGGTATTGCGTTTATGTGCATCAACATTTTGCGTAAAATACACCGGTTCGAATGAGTCCTAACTTATAAATGTCCATAGATTATCTCAGAAAAATGTATTCTCCTTCTTATTCTTATTAGTCAAATATGATGTATTGGCACCAATGAATGCGTTGTTGAATCAGTAAGGATTTTAATTTCTTGGAGGTTAACACACCTTAATTTACTCCACTCTCTGACAAAATACACTTTCTTCTTTCTCGCTCCGAGTGAGAGCGCAGTACGCTATCCTCCTCTCAGTACAGCACAGCGAGCTCCTCTCTCGGTTTGGGGCCTAAATTGCTAATTACGACACTATATGTCACAGAATGTTGCGGAAAACGGCACATATATTTGCCTTGGCCTCCTAACATGCCTATGTCGTGGTGATGAACGGTTATGGTATATTGTGGAAGATACCACATGTAACACTAAAATGGCGTATTGCTTTCTTTAGTGCCGGGAGTGTTCGAGGTACAGGTACAGGTCTTTTGATTTGACACCCGTAGGCGACCTGTGTGTCGTGATGAGGATGAAAATGATTATGAAGACGGCACATACTCCCAGCCCCGTGCCGGCGAAATTAACCAATTAAGGTTAAAATTCCCGACCGTGCCGGGAATCGAACCCGGGACCCCTGTGACCAAAGGCCAGCACGCTAACCATTTAGCCATGGAGCCCGACACATGTAACATTTCTGATCGAGAAAATCTTCGATTGCTCAAGATTGTAGGAAATGATACACCATTATACGTTTTCGAAGCTGGGAGCTGTATAAATATCTTGTGTTACCACCTAAAATCAAGCATACCTGAGTTGTTAAAAAGACACGTTTTACTTAAAAGCAATTGTATATTATGTGTGGAATTCAAACCCATCGTAAATTAAACCGTGAAAAAGATAGCTCACAGTTTGATCGCTGTAAATGAAGAAATATTAGAGTATATCTCAACGGAATTACGTACCCTTTCGAAAACATGGACATTAATTTTGAGAAAAATAAATTTTTGTTGCTTTATAACATCGTTTTCTAAATTACAACCATCGTATTATCAGAAAGAAGATCGTCCGAGACTGCTCTTATCATGAAGAATTTATAAAAGAATCTTTTGTCGATATTCGTTTATAATTTAAAACATCTGAAAATATTCCTGCTAACCCAGCATTATTCCTATGAGTGATGTCACTTACCATCCGCTAACGAATATTGTTACAAGACTATAAATATGGATAGCCCTTTATCATAAACATTAGTGTGTGTTTCTACATCACACACAATGAAACAGAAAGGAGAAAAAGTCTACACGGTTACAGACAATCGTCTTGATAACAAACAAAACTGTGAATGTGCATCCTGTTGGTCTATCAGCGTAACTAATACGCAACATCTTATTTATCTCACGCAAGTGAGGCTATTAAGATGTCCTATAAACATAGAACTTTATATCAGATGCCAAAACATCTGATTCAATGTTTACGACCAGGATGATTATCTAGGTAGGCTGCTCCTTTCGTAGATGCTTTTTGGGACATCCTACCTCTCCACAGTAAGATGTCAATCGATGTAGCTTTGTGCAGACCCTGTCGACGTCATTACAAGCATCGAGGTAAAAATGGTTCGGATGATTGGGATGGACCTAATACAAAGATTGTAAACTGTACACAGTATATGGATGAAATTTTCTGTTCATTACAGTACCTACCTGATAATAATTCAGAAAGGAACAAAATACATGAATAACAGCAAGGTAAGTATTACAATCACTTCTTTGTAAAGCATGACATACATAGTATAATAATTTTTTAAAAGTAATTTCATAAACAAATGCTTTGTTTAATTTGAATGTTGCAGGGGGCATTACACATTTGGAAGCATACTAAATCTTCGCAGTAAGCTGTTAATTTTGTAAATAATTACACAATAAATATGTCATTAAATTCAAAATGTTCTACTTATTGCATTCCCTTTGTCTCCTCACACCTATCGAAAATATTCACAATTATACCATCTATAAAGGCTTGACTTTACTAGAACGAACAAGTCTAAACGTGCACAACCATGTGGACGTAATCGCTGCATGTCGCACGTACTGAGTCCCGTCGGAGAAAACTCTGTCACAGGTAGACAAGTAAGTGGTGGAGGAAGAGGAGGGTCGTGTATTAGGTGAGGCAAAAAATTGCGACGGAAAAGACAGCGTCTCAACCGTCTGAGCCATTCAGCCTAGCAGAGTAAGGTGGTTCGTGGTATACAATTTCTAATTAATAGATTTGTGCTCCAAAAAAACCTTCCAATCTTCTCCGCAGTGAGGGCATATAACGCTGTTGGATGGAGACATAAAGTCTTGAGCAGATCTCTCGATGCTATTCGACAGGAGAAGGCTATGTGCTACTACTCTCTCTATATATCATAACATATATTTTCCTTCTCTGACGTCAGGAAGGGCATGTGGTAAGCGACCTTAACAGATTCATCTCATTCACAAAAACTGACACTGTAGAGAAATTAGACAGGCAATAAACACACTTCATGAACCCTTAGCCAACAGTTTGCATTTCAGTATCACTCACGCTGTGACGTTACAGCTCTATCAGCAGAAAGCCTGCGCTTTCGGTTGTGTGCATTTTTAAATCGCCCGCGATTATTACGCCACAGTTCTGTCACTACTCCAAGGGGAGCTAGGTCAGATGAGGAGAAGGGAAGGACATCTCAAGTAAAAATGGGCCCAAGGTGTGCGACTGTGTAGTTAGGCCGCTACAAATGGCGTCTGTAATGAGGGAGGGGCATCTATCCGTAAAACTGGGCCAGATATGGCGATTGTGTAGTTAGGTCCCTCCATAAATGGCAACGGGAAGGGCATCTATCCGTTAAACTGGGCCCAAGATAGCAACTGTGTAGTTCGGCCACTCCAAAATGGTGACGGTAAAGGCATCTGACAGTAAAACTGGGCCCTGAGTAGTAAGCCAGTCACGAGTGGACAGCGGACGTGTAAGTGAGCTGAGAAGTGGAAGATGGGAGTAACACTACAGCAACACAGGCTAAGAATTGGAAGATAGCGTGGTGCAAGGTGGTGTTGGAAGAAAGCTGGAGCAGAGTGAGGGAGAGAAATTAGTGGTTCTCAAGGACTGTTGAAGATTAGGCTGTGTGTGACGATTACTGGTGGTAGGAGGTATACAAAAGAACCCGGTCCAAATCAGGGACCAGGAACTTTAAGAGATCAAGGGAGTGGTGAAGGAAGCGAGCAAAGGAGAAGAAATAAAGGAAATGGTGCACGAACACCGGGCAACCCAAATGAAGGAAATGAAGGTCTTAAAATGTTTAAAAAATGAAGAAATTGGAGGGGAAGTTAGTGGAGATAGAAGATTCGGTAGGGTGTTTGAAAAATAAGGCGTTGGTACTGGAAAAGGAATTGACGGCAATGAGAGAGAAGTGAGGCTAGCGAGGAGCGAATCAGTAAGAAAAATTGTGTTTAAATGTGGTGCACCAGAGGATGGATTAGAATCAAAAGTGGAGTTAGTATTGAAAATAGTGGACATAGTTTCGAATAAAATTAAGATGAACTTCTCTGAAGTGGACATAGATGATATTTATAGAGAAGAAGGAACAAGGGACATAGGCCGGTGAAGATAAGATTAATTTCAACCTTGGTGGCCGATATAGTTCTTAGGAATGCCGGAAATTCGAAAGGATCGAACAATTATTTGAAAGCTGAGACGGAGAAAGAAGACAGGAAGTGGTTGGAGATTTTAAAGCGGCATATGTGGCCGGCTAGATCGCAGGGATTTCGAGCCAAGATAGTTTGTTGACTGCAGACAGATATTGGACCCGATCATGTGCACAGGAGGAAATGCTGAGGATGGAAAACGGTGAGGAGGAAATGAGTTGCAGGAATCGAGTGCAGGGTGCCATCAGACGGGAGGAGGAAGAAAGAAGACGAGGCTGTGGTATCAGCGGTCAGGTGGCGGGGATAGCAAACCTTGGTGAGTCAGAACAATGCAGGAATGAGTGAATCAACAAATATGACACTAGAGCGAATTGAAGTGAGTTTAGGGGTGAAGAGGTGATGGGAGTAAAAAGCAGTCAGGGTAGTGACTCACCCTCCCCGAATAAGAGAAATGTAGAAAGAAACTTGGAGATTAATCAGGCGTTGAATGAGGGGAGATCGTTAAGTTTAAAAGATCTATGGGGAGGGATAAATGCTTTAGCATGGAAAAGTGGAAGGATGGGGGAGAAAAAAGGAGGGAAGTGGAGACGGATGGGGAGGAGCCACAAGAAAGAATTACGAGAAGTAAGGGGGAAGTGGTGAAACGCAGAAGTATAGAGAGGGAGAGGGAGGAAATAAATAACTACAGATGGTGATAGAGGTGCTGAATATTGAGGGGTTGATGGGGAAGTTAGGGAACAGGAAAATTGTGGATTTATTGAGATATTTTGAGGTAATTGCTCTAGTGTAGACGTGGCTAGAAAAAGGGGTTGAAATTACATGGGACGGTTATAGAGTAGTTAACGTGGTAAGGTAAAATGGGGAAGAGGGGTAGAAATCCAGGAGACATAGTAGTTCTAATAAGAAATGAGGTAGCTGAATGGGTGGTTATATTACAGAGTAGGGTAGAGGGGGTAGTGTGGCTGAGAATAAAAATTGGGAAGGGGGCATCAGAAGCAGTTTGTCTGGCCTTGCTTAATAACCATCGGAGCGATTCAGTTTATGTAAATAAACATTTCTTTGGCGAACTGATTGATGAAATAAAGGCAATAAAAGGGCTGTATGTAGAAGATGGGATGATTTTATGGGGGGAATGGAATGCGAGAGTGAGCAATAGAGTACCGATGAACGGGAAAGGAGTAAAAGCAGGATGGGGGCTGCAAAGAAAGAGTAAGGATAATGGTGTAAATAGTTATGGAGAAAGATTATTAGAGTTATGTGCTATAGAACATTTATTTATTCTAAATGGGTAGATGAAGGGGGAAAGTGTGGGAGATTTGACGTATATTACAACAAATGGAGGGAGTGTAGTGGATATAGCAATAAGCTCAGATATAGCGTGCAATACCCCACAATCTATTACAGAGAATGACGTTAGGCTAGATAACGCCATATGGTAGCGTACACAAAAGGATGGAAAAACAAGCATTAACAACAGTACAGAATATCGGGCGAAAAACATAAGTGGAAGCAAGAAAGTGGGCTGAAAACCAAAACAAGAGGCTTAGATCCCTGTGAAATGCTGAAGCATACACCACAAATAATACTAATTTTCAAAAAAACAAAATTATAATTAGATTAAATAATATACACATTAAATAAAACTGAAAATCTTAAAATGTTTCATAAATAAGGGATATCTAAAAACGAACAGAACGATTAATGGTATAAATAAAATTTGGTAAATAGATAATTTAAATCTACATAAATATAGCTTCTTATAATACTATTCAATGAATAAATGAAAATTGTGCACCATGCCTACTTTGTCACAACAAGTTACTAAAATACGTAAGTTAAACGAAAATTTTAAAATTGAATGGAGAATGAAAAATGGGTTGAATAATACAAGAGAGGCAGTCCCCAGTAAAATGATAATTCACCCGCAATCCCCACATTAACATAGATCCACAACACATCACTTGCAATAAAACATAAACATATACTGACGAAAATGTTTAACACAAGCCCGCACAAAATTAGGAAAATATAAACTCGCATAAATTAAAATTTAAACCACAAACACAATCATATGATAAGGAAATGAACAAATTTACAACTCGTAGTCGATGGGTTAGAGAACAAGGCAGTACAAGTAACAACAAGAAAGCCAAATACGATCTCGCCTCAAGACGAAAAGCAATCATTATTACATTAATGACGCATCTCAAGAACTGGACGCAATCCCAGTCAAGACAATAATAATGAATCAGTTACGTAACTTCCAAGTCACGATAAGATAGCAAAACAATCAAAAGAAGAGATAATAACACCGAACGTCAGATCGCTCACACTAGGGCTGTCCAAAGTCTTCAATGAAAACCCATAATGTTACAAACTACTACTTTAGAATCTTACATTTTAAAAATGAATGTAGGGATAAACCCACTTAACGAGAACTATAATTTAATAAATAACACGCAGTGATAATCAAAACATGCAACTCTAACCCTTATATACAAACAAAGGCGAATTAAATATTTAAGAAATTTAATATTATTTTACTTTACTCCTTGGAGCTACAGCCCCTGTAGGGCCTTGGCTTCCTGGACAATCTCCACCCATTCTTCTCTGTTGACTGCTCTGGTTCTCCATTTCCGTTGCCAGGGTTGTTTATCCATTACACCCGTCCGGTTTCCTTTGTCCATTGGTTCCGTAACGAGAGTTTTTCCATGGTAGGGTTGTTGACCCACGCCCATCCCCCAACCTGGAGGACCAGGGTACTGCTCTTAGTCTAGCCCATCGCCTTAGACCTGTCCAGGTTGGGTGGCCTTACCAGGAGCATAGCACTAAGAGTCATTTGAGCACGCAAGCCTCCAAAAACACCCCGCAATACCATATTGCCTTCGTCAAGGTGGCAGTACCTGCGGGAGGAGAAATTTAATATAGTGAAGATAATAATAAAAATAAAATTAAAGAAACTATGCTAAATAGTGCTTACGTAGTACATAGGTCAATACACAGGAATGAGTGAGTCGAAACATACGTAAAGATGCCCGAATAAATCGGATCAGAATTACAACTGAAAAATAAACACAGCAACGTCCCGCGATATATTTAAAATAGTAACCACTCACGCATCCAGGAAATAAAACCATAAAACACTCGCAAAATATATAGAAAAACAAATATATTCAAGGGGAAAATTATATTTAGCAAGGCAAAGGAAAATTTCAAAAGTTACCGGATAACATTCACACGGCACCCACTTGAAGCTCGAACGTCATACAACACAAATACCAAGAGGGAATTCAGATCACAAGAAGTACACAAAATAAATTAAAACGACACATTCAGGTAAAATAACATTAACAGAAGTAATTCATAAAAGGAGAGCCTGCATAGATGCGATATATGCCGTGTTTGACCTATGACTAGTACACTCACAAGTAAGAATTAAAGTACTTTTAAATATTTACAGGAGTTTCAAAATATTAACACTAAAGAAAGAGATAAATAATCGTCCCGTAATGGGGTTTACTACCCATTTCAACCGATGCCTGATGGTTGTCCCACAATGTTAGAAGCTGGGAAGCCACACATGGCTACCAGAAGCGCCCACTCACAAGCAACAGTCACTTTCCGAGGTAGGCCTCACAAAGCGGCACAGACTTGCGATGCTTGAGCTCTCTGGAGAGCAGAGACAGCACACAATCCATGTTTTCGCAAACAGATGGCGTAAGAGTACGTTGTACAGCTCGATACACACGTATTACTAACACAGAGGCCAAGCGCACAAGGCATTTATCATAGGAGATGAACCTTGCCATCTAGACACGCCATTAAATATATTTCTCGTATAATGTTCAGACTCACAGAGCTCGATAGCTGCAGTCGCTTAAGTGCGGCCAGTATCCAGTATTTGGGAGATAGTAGGTTCGAACCCCACTGTCGGCAGCCCTGAAAATGGTTTTCCGTGCTTTTCCATTTTCACACCACCCAAATGCTGGGGCTGTACCTTCGTTAAGGCCACGGCCACATCCTTCCCACTCCTAGCCCTTCCCTGTCCCACTGTCGCCATAAGACCTATCTGTGTTGGTGCGACGTAAAGCAACTAATTGGAATGTTCAGATTCCAAATTATATATATATATACATTACATTAATTGCGCCACAGTCAACCCCGTCTGAAGGAGGACTCCACGGGGACAATAAGTAGCATGTAGAGTATAGTTACATGCTCTAGAAGTAGTTCCAAAATGACTCAGAACATAGTAGTGTCAAAAGTGCCTGGCATAAGTCACAAGATAAGTTCAATGTTTTAGGCGTCACAATAGTAGTAACACAGTTTATCTATGACGTCGAGTAGACTACTTTTCATGCAATCAATAAACTTTTACAACAGTCTTACTTGCCAGTAGATGATATCGAAAGAGCAACACCGGGCATAACACGGACTGTTCAATGTGCAGGAAGACAGTGTACCATTGGCCAGTCAGCACAGCGCACAACACACCAGGTGGTAAACACACACATAACTTGCAGGATTCAGCCCCAAATGTTGAGCGCCAATGACACAAGTTTTTAGATGCGTTGCTTCTTTCACGGCAGCTCCAAGAAAGGCGCGCACACAGCTGCAACAGGCACAAGAAAGCAGCAAGCGAGGGAACAAGCACTGTCCAGTAGATAATTAGGAACCAAAATGGTCCTATCACACACAATAGGGATTTCCTTAATAACGGAACGAGTTTCCAAGACCCACTTGTAATAACGTTTTAGAAAGTTCATGGGGTAGTAGTAAGCACCAACACTTACAATGACAGGACAACATTTTCCCCAATTTTAACATCAAAGTTGAACACACAAGTGACAACATTAACTTAAGTTTAGTTCATTTACCATTTCTGGCATTGACTTTTGAAATTCTACAAATATTGCTACTAAAATATTACACTTTCTTCCTCATGTGGAAGTAAATTACAATTACAAATTTGAAAACTAAATTAGGTCTAATAAACCTTGATAATCTTACAATATTAGAATTAAGGTAATCCTGATATACAAAGGAAAGGGGGCATAACTTAACTGAATGTCCCCAAACATTTAATATTACATAAAAGGAGAATAAAATATCCGAGAATCGAGTAAAATTTAGAATACAGAATGATGATGGGTCATGGAATTCCGAGGAAAGCAATAGAAAATTTAGCCCACAATATGAACAAATATTTAATAAGTCAAACTAGGGCAATCAATCTCCCAATTTACTAGGTCGAAGACCATTATCGAACAGTTATCCGCATTCAATTTCACATGAAATTATTTAGCATTCTTCCACACCTTACATAATTCTACACACCAGAACATGCGGATAAGGAGGAAGTCACGGTACGTAACAGAAACAATGATGGATTATCACACAGCGTGACGGACAGAATTCAACCACAACGATCAACTCATTTACTCGATAATCAGATGTGAACAAAGGTAGAGAGGAAGCAAACCATCTATAACCATAACGCAGAGATCACACAGAAAATAGACCCAGAATAACAGAAAAGCAATGGCAATAACTGTAGACTTCGCATGCATAATAATAGATGGAGGGGAGATCTCGTAGTTTGTCTGCAAAAGATTAGCATGTAACAATTACCTAGGTCAACATCCACATGGCAGCCGACAATTACGATCGGGACAATAGGGAACAATGAACAATAATGGTAGGTATTACAGTTCCAGCAAGAACCAACTCAAAGCAGCTTAAAAAAGGACCAAAATTCAAGGATAATTCCACTCCATATAACAACGAGCACAGGTGTTCTACCAAGACCATCAAGTGTTCAAAGAATCTCCGGATTACCCAGGACTAAAAATATGTTGGCGTAAAGACAGTCCACCCTGTGAGATTATGCCAATCAACAGACACCCTTCCAACCAGTCGGAATTCACAGGATATAAGACATAAACGATGCAGAAATGATAGCTGACACAATGATAAAGTTCTAGAGTTGATGGAGAAGAACCTTCACTCAATTAACTGGGTCCCATACCCCAACGACAGACAAGGAATTTTATCAACTGACCAGGAGCTATCCCAAATGATCCCATGATGAACCCAGAACCCAGAACAGTCAGATGACAAACAAGCGACAATATCATATTGCGAATTCATGCTAGTTTGAGCTAGAAGCAACCGAATTACAAGAGGAAGTAACCGGATGATAACATAAGAAAATGATTATGTAAACAAGCTCGATAGGGTGAGTCTACACACAAACAGCCAAGGGAAACTTCTCAGTATACAAATTTTCCTTATCTGACCCACAGATATCATTTTAAAGAAACACAAGGTCTCCTCTCACAGAATATCAAATGAAAACATGGTCGGAGCCAATGTACATCCATGAAATGACCACACATTCCTAACAGGCCTCAAGAAAAATCTTGGGCTAACAATAGTGTGAACTAAATCACCTGCGAGACATCCCATACAGACTCGCAAACACCTTGCCTACACGAGGACTTAAGGATAAATAAATATACCAGCCAAGACATGGACATACAATAACAAATTGGCACACGGTTACACAAGAGAAGACATCACATTAATCTCGAAGATTGTGATAGTATATATATATAGATATATATATATATATCACACCCTCGCACTATATGTAGGAGAGATATTATTGTCAGTAATCGATTTATTATTATTATTATTATTATTATTATTATTATTATTATTATTATTATTAATAATAATATTAGCCTGCCAGAGCCAAATGTCAACCCAACCTTCTCGCGGTGCTCCCTGTTATCACAGACTGGGTAAATGGCGACCGAGTACCGGCGGTATAACCGAAGAATACACTGTTAAGAACATACATACATACATTATCATTATAGACTGTTATGCCTTTCAGCGCTCAGTCTGCAAGTCTCTGAGAATTTACTAAACGTCGCCACAATCCTCGATATCCAACTAGTGTTGTGGCCTCATTTAGTTCTATACCTCTCATCTTTAAATCGTTAGAAACCGAATCTAACCATCGTCGTCTTGGTCTCCCTCTACTTCTCTTACCCTCCATAACAGAGTCCATTATTCTCCTAGGTAACCTATCCTCCTCCATTCGCCTCTCATGACCCCACCACCGAAGCCGGTTTATGCGTACAGCTTCATCCATCGAGTTCATTCCTAAATTAGCTTTTATCTCCTCATTCCATGCACCCTCCTGCCATTGTTCCCACCTGTTTGTACCAGCAATCATACTTGCTACTTTCATGTCTGTTACTTCTAACTTATGAATAAGATATCTTGAGTCCATCCAGCTTTCGCTCCCGTAAAGCAAAGTTGGTCTGAAAACAGACCGATGTAAAGATAGTTTCGTCTGGGAGCTGACTTCCTTCTTACAGAATACTGCTGATCGCAACTGCGAGCTCACTGCATTAGATTTATGACACCTTGATTCAATCTCACTTACTATATTATCATCCTGGGAGAACACATGACCTAAATACTTGAAATTATCGACCTGTTCTAGCTTTGTATCACCAATCTGACATTCAGTTCTGTTGAATTTCTTACCTACTGACATCATTCAGTCTTCGAGAGACTAATTTTCATACCATACTCATTGCACCTATTTTCAAGTTCCAAGATATTAGACTGCAGGCTTTCGGCACAGTCTGCCATTAAGACCAAGTCGTCAGCATAGGCCAAACTGCTTACTACATTTCCACCTAACTGATTCCCTCCCTGCTATTTTATACCTTTCAGCAGATGATCCATGTAAACTACGAACAGCAAAGGTGAAAGATTGCAGCCTTGTCTAACTCCTGTAAGTACCCTGAACCAAGGACTCAATCTACCATCAATTCTGACTGAAGCCCAATTATCAACATAAATGCCTTTGATTGATTTTAATAATCTACCTTTAATTCCATAGTCTTCCAGTATAGTGAACATCTTTTCTCTCGGTACCCTATCATATGCTTTCTCTAGATCTACGAAACATAAACACAACTGCCTATTCCTCTCGTAGCATTTTCCAATTACCTGGCGCATACTGAAAATCTGGTCCTGACAGCCTCTCTGTGGTCTGAAACCGCACTGGTTTTCATCCAACTTCCTCTCAACGACTGATCGCACCCTCCCTTCCAAGATACCGGTGAATACTTTGCCTGGTATACTAATCAATGAGATACCTCGATAGTTGTTGCAATCCTTCCTGTTCCCTTGCTTATAGATAGGTGCAATTACTGCTTTTGTCCAATCTGAAGGTACCTTACCAACACTCCACGCTAATTTTACTACTCTATGAAGCCATTTCATCCCTGCCTTCCTACTATACTTCACCATTTCAGGTCTAATTTCATCTATTCCTGCTGCCTTATGACAATGGAGTTTATTTACTATCCTTTCCACTTCCTCAAGCATAATTTCACCAACATCATTTTCCTCCTCCCCATGAGCTTGGCTGTTTGCAACACCACCATGATGATTTCCTTTTACATTGAGAAGAAGTTCAAAATATTCCCTCCACCTCTCCAGTGATTCCGTGGAATCTATTATGAGTTCACGTAAATTACTCAAAACACTGTTCATTTCCTTTTTCCCTCCCTTCCTAATATTCTTTATTACTGTCCAGAAAGGTTTCCCTGCTGCTTGACCTAGCCTTTCCAGGTTGTTACCAAAATCTTCCCATGACTTCTTTTTGGATTCAACAACTACAGTTGAACCTGACTTATACGTATATCAAGGGGAAGAGAAGAAACTACATTTAACTCAGAATTACTTAGAAATCAGACTTACACAATACATCACATATTTACTAAAAAAAACCAATGGAATAGACCTACATGTGTAAATCCTTGCAAATAATAAATAAATGAATACAGGAAATATTATTTTGAACTTGGTCCAGCCTTAAAGAAATCAGATAGTTTGGCTTGTTTCACTTTTCTTGCATTAAGAGTATAAATCTCCTTTAGCAAACTTAGTAATGAATTCAAAGCATTTTCACTACAACTCGTCGCACTGATGTAACGCCTACACACTTCGATTGCACTTAACCCTCCGTGCGCGGCACTCACTTTCCTTTTTTAAGATGTGCCGTGCGAAACTAAGTAATACTATACTTCTTAATCACCGAGTAGCCGACTTTTGGAATGTTATGAGCAAGTCCAACAATGTTGCAGGGTGCGGCGCGACTTTCATTACCAGCCAGGCAACCGTTAATGACCACAGTGCACTATAAGTGAGCGAGTCGCTCACCCGCGACCATTGGCGTTACATTTTTTCCAACTTCCACATTATTCCTATCATATTAGCCTACAAGTCATGAAAAAGATTTCATGATTTGTAATTGGTTATTAGAGGAGTCGGATGATGAAGCAGTTCTCTTAGCTGAATGCAATAATGAAGATTCTGAGTACTCAGATACAGAGCAACCCGCCAACAGCGATCACGACAGCGCATCTGATGTTTCTGTGGACGAAGCCGTTCCTGGTCAGCCAGTCGAGCCTGATCCTCAATACGTTGGTCGTAACAACATTACTCTGTGGAATATACATCCCCCTAGCCCCAGCAAACGTAGAAAGGAAAGAAACATTGTGATTCATCCACCAGGTGTCACACGTGTTACACAGAACGGGAAGACAGTGTGGGAGACGGATGGGACAGCTACAGAAATATTTCGCCTAGTGATGTCATACCGGAGATTTTACCTACTTTTGAGATGTCTCCGATTTGATGAAGCTCAGACGAGAAATGAAAGGAAATCCGTCGATAAATTGGCAGCGATACGAAAAATATTTGAGGGCTTTGTACAGCGCTGTAAAGTTTGCTATTCAGTAGGAGAGTAAGTCTCCATGGTGTTTGCATAATTATGTGTATTCTCTTTCAATGAATATTGTACTTAACCTGTCAACAAAAAAGTAATTAAAGAATAAAAAGTATCAAAATTAAAACAATAACACCAAAAATAATAACAATAAAGGCCTAAAAAATCATATTATATTAATGGTGAGCGCTCCGCTCACCCGCTACCAGCGGCGTTAAGAAATGAGGCGCGACCAACGGAGGGTTAACACTTCACTCAGTTTAGGAGTCAAGATTTAAGCCCCCCGTTGTTGGCATAGATCAGCAATAATCTCTTCATGCGGTTAGTTCTCCACATACAGCCAGATTATTATCGAAAAGCACAAAAGTATCGACTTCTATACCCTCCGGTAGCGTTAGCTCATTGTTAGACAAAACTCTGTCCCCATAATCATCATTAGAGGCAGCCTCTTCTGGAAAGACACCAGCTTTGCGGAAACATTTGCTGGTTGTGTAGAATGAGACCTGCTTTCAAGCAGCCGAAATAAAATCCATGGCTTGTAGCAAATTAATGGAGAGAGGTTCGTTTCCTGCATCACTCAGTGTTATTAAATGTTGAACCAGCATTTTTCTATAATGCACTTAGAATTTTTTTTTTTTTTTTTTTTTGCAAGTTGCTTTACGTCGCACCGACAATGATAGGTCTTATGGCGACGATACTTTGAAATTTGCTGTTGTTCCCACGAAAGAAATTCTCATATTCAAACAAATTTACTGTATTTTATGTTGTTTCCGCACCAAAACCACCCAGTTTGCTTATCATGTATCTCAATCTTTGGCGGCGTGTCAAAAACGACGAAGGTATTGGGGGAACGAATGGGACTCGCCTTTGTTAAGCCGCCAGTAAGAAAGGGTCAACAATGTCACTCGGCGAAACTCTGTGTTCTGTTTCAGCACCGAAACCCGATCGCTCTACTTCCACCTACGCCGGCAAAGAGGAAACTTCGTAAGTACAGTAGTTTCTTTTTAAGAAGTACATTCTCATTGCAATTGCGCAAAACTCAGTTATGTTTCACTGGCACTTAATACGTATAACAGCGAATTACGTATAAACGGATTACGTATAAATAAGATTTAATTAACGCGCTTTTATATTATATTTTGCCGGGACCTAAAGGAAATTACGTACAAATACGAATTACGTAGAACAGAATTACGTATAAAGCAGGTTCAACTGTATTTGTTTCGCTCTGTTTCTTTCATCTACGTACCAATCCCTGTCTGCCTCGGCCCTTCTTTGGAGCCATTTCTGATAAGCCTTCTTTTTACGTTTACAAGCTGCTCTCACTTCATCATTCCACCAAGATGTTCGCCTTTTCCCATATTTACACACAGTTGTTCCTAGGCAATCCCTTGCTGTTTCTACTACATCATCCCTGTATGCCACCCATTCACTTTCTATATCCTGAACCTGCTTATTGTCTACTGTTCGAAAATTCTCACTAATCATATCCATGTACTTCTGTCTAATTTCCTCGTCCTGGAGATTTTCTACCCTTATTCGTTTGTATACAGATTTCACTTTCTCTACCCTAGGCCTAGAGATACTTAGTTCACTACAGATCAGATAGTGGTCTGTATCATCGAAAAATCCGCGAAAAACTCGTACATTCCTAACAGATTTCCTGAATTCGAAGTCGGTTAAGATATAGTCTATTATGGATCTGGTACCCCTAGCCTCCCATGTGTAGCGGTGAATAGCCTTATGCTTGAAGAATGTATTCGTAACTGCTAAACCCATACTAGCACAGAAGTCCAGCAAACGCTTCCCACTCCCATTAGCTTCCATATCTTCCCCACATTTACCAATCACCTTTTTGTATCCTTCTTCTATTCCCAACTCTCGCATTGAAATCGCCCATTAGCACTATTCTATCCTTGCTGTTGACCCTGACCACGATGTCACTCAATGCTTCATAAAACTTGTCAACTTCATCCTCATCTGCACCCTCACATGGTGAATACACGGACACAATTCTTGTCCTAATTCCTCCAACTGACAAATCTACCCACATCATTCGCTCGTTTACGTGCCTAACAGAAACGATGTTGCGTGCAATGGTATTCCTGATAAAGAGCCCTACCCCAGACTCTGCCCTTCCCTTTCTAACAACCGTCAAGTACACTTTATAATCTCCTATTTCTTCCTCATTATCTCCCCTTACCTGAATATCACTTACTCTTAGCACATCCAGATAAATCCTCTTTGCTGACTCAGCCAGTTCTACCTTCTTTCTTCCATTAGCCCCATTAATATTGATAGCTCCCCATCGAATTCCATTTCGTTCGCCAAGTTGTTTCCAAGGAGTCCCTCGCCTGTCAAATGGGAGTGGGACTCCATTACTCCCATAGGTCCGAGGCTTGCTTAAAATGTTCTGAGCTCGGTAAATTCATGAAGCAGGATGCTACCCTACTTGCACATAGTCCAAGTGAGGATCTCTCTTATAACGGGTTATAGACCACCGGTGAATTGTATAGTCCTAGCCGCCTGAGCACAAGGAGGGCCACGACTCAGAATATGTCCGAGATGCCCACTCCCATTCCATAGCAACTGGTATCCCGACTCTCAGGACCACTTACTAGGCCACTCAGCCGTTGACCATGGTTCACGAACTAGGACGTGACTACAGTAACCCACAAACATGAACCATCCACAAACATGAACCATGAACTGTTAAGAAGAGGAGAGGAAATGTTCTTACACCAACATCCGTGTGAGAGCCAGTGCTTGGCCTTAAGTCGGGAGCCTCACCAAGGCACTTGGAGTTTATGAGCCAATAACTCGTAAGCTCTTAAATAAACCTATTAAAGAAACAGAGATTATCAATATTATTATTAATATCATTTGTACTTCAGTTGTATATTTTGTCATATGTAGTATGAGTAATGTGTTTTGTATAAAGGCTGGTAAAACATTGCTATATTGAACTTAGAAAATTTGTATGACTCATGTGGATAGCCCAGTGTTTGATGAGATGGACTTGTTGTAGTCCGAAAGTTCTATGACTCATGTGAAACACCCCAGAGTATGTAATTGTCTTGAGACCCTGGAAGAAGTTCAGGGCGTGGTCTTGACTAGAACATTCACTCATATTCGCTGGCCAGGATCAATCTAGGCGTATCATGTTAGAGGGAAGGGACACCCTGAGGTCTATATATACTTTGACATCCCAGCGGAAGTAAACTGGACATGCTGTACGGGGATGAAGTAGTGCTGATACACGATACGGGAGTGAAACTTCACAAGACGGTACTGGAATGAGACTACTGCACTATACTGGACTAGACTTCCAACATTCGTGGAACGTAGTGTGTGCTTACGCATTGAGTATTGTATCACTTTGTGGCACTCTGGTATTATATGTTGATGAAAGCTATCTCAGACTGTCCATAATGTATGTTCAAGAACGACAAGCGTGTGTTGCTCAAATGTATATATCTTTGAAACAAGTGTTAAAGTCAGTGAACACAATATTACGAGGTACAGTATCTGTGTGATATTATAAGTGCTGATTATGAGAATCGGCAAGTTGTGATGATACAGATACAGTGAAGGGTTCTTATCTACACATATATAGGCCTACATTGTTCAACGGACTAATCACAAATTGTGGCTTAGTTCTCGCTTTCGTTTTCCCACTGTTTTCTTTGTTGTTGTTGTTGTTGTTGTTGTTGTTGTTGTTGTTGTTGTTGTTGTTGTTGTAAATATGGAGTCTTCAAGTAATATTTTGTTTGTGTATTATAAGTGTATTTTCGTGTGTTGATGAGGTGCTCATGCACGGATTTTATTGAAAGTATATAGTTAGATATTTTATAATCAGTGGAGTTATTGATGAACCTAGGTACAGTTCCTACCTATTTAGTCATTTTCAGAAGGTTAGGTAAGGCCTGTAGCAGATGTACCAGTGCGCAGCATTATGTACACACCCTGGGAGATAAAGAATTATCATCCTCTAGTTAAATTCTAGGGATCCATTCTGGTGTACTCTGGCGCCCATACTACGGACTTTTCAATTAATCATTGTTATTAATGTTATTGATCCATTTTATTTAAATTCTTTTATTAAGTTTTTGAGTAATTTTATTTATATAATTTTATTTATTCATTTATTTATTCTGTTATTTATTTATTGGTAATTTTCCAAAAATTTACAAGATCTCACAATCAACTAAACTAATAACATTACACACCAGGCTGACATTGTTTACAAGGTACACCCCCATAATCCACAGCAAAATGAACAGAAAGGGAATAATAAAAATAAATATGAATTTTAGAGCAGATTCCACGATTATTAGGTAAATAAATGAGTACCAATACCCGCATGACAACTGCGAGACACACAACCAAAATCCCTGAATGAAAACACGAAAAAAACGAATGATCGTTTCAGCAATAAGCCAGCCATGATCCACACCAGAACTCAGAAGTGAAACAACCAGGTAGCACTAGAAACAGAGTACGGATTTTACAATTACATGTAGCAATGAGCAAGTACCAATGCATACAGTAACCAACCAGAACTAGCAAATGAAATATCAGGAAGAATGAAAATTTATATTCAAGCACAAGGCTAAAACTGACATCCACCAACCAGAACAAGCAGATCAACTACATGCATGGCACTAGTCATCCGAACTCTCTTTTTTTGCAATGTAATCTACATACTCTACAGAGCTTAAATGTATATCTCTTATTAGACCCAAATATTTAAAGTGATGGACCTCACCTATTTCTGAGTTATTAATACATCTCTTTGAATTATTCATATTTTTATACTCGTTTTAGTTATTTAGTTTTATTGACGTTCATAGTTAATGTTTTGATACCGAGCCACTTGTTTATGTCTTCTTGCATATTACTGATTACCGAGTCCACTTTGTCCCCAGTGTAGAATTCATTTGTATCATCAGCGTAAATTTAGAATATTTATAACATTTATGTATATTAAGTAACATGCAGAAACGGAAATTTAAAGAGTGGTAACCGTGGTGGGGACAGTATTCTAAAATTCTTCAAGATTAAGACATTGACTTCGGGGATAAATTTCAGTACTTGGTCTACTCAATGGTACCACGTTCTTGTGCTAGAGGATTAGTAGTGAGCTATCCACGAACTGCCGTAAAGTATCATAAAGCAATAGAAGCACATTTGCAAACGGGGCAGACTTCACACCGCGCCGATTCTGCGCGAACAGATCTGAAACCTCAACACTGCCAGTCGAACTGCACACTGGTCACTTTCGTGGACTCAGAAAGGCATACGCACCACCGTGTTTAACGTACCGGCATTATGGGAGTAGGCAGTTTACAACGAAATAACTGCGATTGTCCAAGAGATTTTGACACACACAACACCCAAAGTGAATTTCTGAGGTAAAATTTCCACCAAACCTTTTGAAATTAGAACAAGGTGATATACTATGCCCACTTCTGTTCAACCTGGCACTAGATAAGATCGTCAAAACAAGAGTGATATAAATATCATCACTAAATAAGGGGACAAACGGTAGGCGGACTCCCGAGGATGCTGGCACGCCATCCAAAAGTTTCTTGAGATCACTATCAAAACAGGCATCCAGATTTACTGTGAAAACCCCTGCGATCTAAAACCGAAACCTGGGATCACTTGCGACGAAACACGGCAACATCATACTCCAAGTCGTTGTGCGAAATCATCGCATGAAGGAGAAAACTGGCGCGGAAACAATACGTAAAACCTACAAAGTTATTTTGAATGTATACAACATGAAATAATTTCCACAAAGCCAAACACACAGTCGTTCTCAACATCAACCCCCACGATAAGTCAAATGAAATGGTAGATAGGGCCGGTTTGCTGTTGAGCAAAACCCGGACCTAAAACTTGATATCCTCAATGATGTTGACAAGATTTTCGTCCATTCGTGGGACGCCCAAATAATATTTCTGAACTAAGAATTTCAGAGCTCTGGAAGGAATACAGTGTGCCAGAAGAAAGTCGTTAAAAGTTCCAATAGAAATCATCTTGGAGATGGCCTTCACTATTTTATCAGATACAAAACCAACTGTGTACGAATAGAATATTTGCAAACTTTTAGACAGATAGAGCAGAAACAAGGGCATGTTCCCGAAATTCAACTAAGAAACGCAAGAAGGATTAATTGAAAACCTTGAGAAACTTTTTAAAGAATAGCAAGTGGATGAGGTAGATTACTGAAACCTTGAGAAAACTGGGACTACAGGTGATGGATTGGGAGGCTCAGCGGATATATTGTACAAGTCATGAAGAAAGGAGGTATTGGACGGGGCACAGAAGGCCCATCCATATGTTGTTGTTCAGCTGATAAAACACCTTCAGATGTCTTATTATGATCTTCATCTACAATACTATGAGCTGGAAGTATATCACAGCTTTTGCAGCTCGTAGACCCAGTTAACCATTCATTAACCTTCCAACACTACATGAAGATTTTTGGTACAAGGATTCAGCAACTTAAGTGCTTTACTCATTGCGGTTAGAGACAATAGATCACATATTCTCTAATAAAAGTGAAAAAATCGTGCCTGTACAGGTTTAAATTCGTTAACTGATAGCTCACCAGCTTCAAAACACAATTATTGAAGTAAACTCAGCTATATTACGCAGGTACCAAGTACCTCCAACGTCCCTGGCGCTTGACATGATAGAAAATAGAGAAATTAAGAAAATTTAGAAAAATGGGCACACAAATTTTCAGCGTTCGGGAGGAACATTTTTCCGAAGACTGTCCAAAGGGATTTGTCCAGGCCCATTAAACCACGCTCTGCTACCATTTGTTCCGTTAATTCCCCATATGCAGAAAGTGAAAGAAGCGTGATAGATATATTGCTGGACAAAGCATAAACCAAAAATTAAAATTTGGCACTTTTATTTAGCAATGAATTTCCTTTCATTTCTGTACTGAATGATATTTTCCAAAAATTACAAATTGATTTAACAAGAAGAAATTAACAAGAAATGACCTTATAAGCTTGATAAATTCACAACCGCGAAACGTGATATCTCTCATTTTCTTTACACTAGACTTTGATCGAAAAATGCAGTACATATTGAACCCATGACCTTTGTGCCCTAAGAACATTATGCATTATATAACAATTAAATTAAAAGTTGGATTCTTGATAGCATGGATTTGACACGTGACGAGGGGGTTATTACCTTCGGTCCCACGCTCTGGGGTACGTGACGTCAACCACACGTGTCGACGGCGGAAGAATCTCAAGTCATTTTTATGAACTATTTCAAAGCGCGTGTACATGGCGTGACCACGCCAAGTCAAAAAAATATAGTGCCTATCAAAGGAGGTCAATCATCTCACAAATCGAACCCGTAAAATTTTTAAATGTCCATGAACACTACCGCCAGAAATGTAGCAAGCATGTAGTCACTTTCAAAACTCTTGAAATTACAGTTTAGGTAAGTCAGAAAGTTTATAGGAAATTTCTTGGCGGCAAAAGGGAGAGATCCGAAGAGAGGGGGTAACTGCTATAAATATGAAGGGACGCCATGACGAAGCTCCTTCTCCGGCGTTTGTGATACAAAGCGGACGAAAAATTGTTGAGCTGCTCTGCGAAATCAAACCAACGAAAGTAGACTGAGTTCAACTGCAGATTTTAGCCATTGCGGCTAAGTCTTGACTCCATGAGGAGATAGTTTTCTTGAGTGAAATAACTGTACCAGATAGGACGATCAAAGTACTGAATAAATTCTAATGTGATTAAGTAATTCGTGTGCGGAAATAATTATAGTCCATCGTGTGCGTTCAAGCAAACAAGTGAAGGGTATTTCTTTTTTTATGCTTTATTCCAGGAAACCTGAAGAAACAATAATCAATTGTGAAGCCATGAATGTAAAAATGGCTAAATAAAATGCCAGGGTCGCAGGTGACCCCTAAGACGAATACTGGCATGAAGACATGAGGTAGGTGATTTTCCATCTTACTACCTCTTATATCCTGTCTCGTGATTTCTTAAAGTGTATTTGAATGGGGATATACGACGCAGTGGTCACCCTACTAAGTTTTGTAAATGTGAGAGTACGACTAAAAGAGTCATTTGTTTTATTTTCCACTTGGATAAAATTTTGAAGTCTTGCGAGGGCCGTATAATGTAAAAAGTTATTGAATAGGATTCCGAAGTGATATCACGTCCAATGTAGATCGTCATCCGTGTGAGTGTACTGCCTATATTTTGTGATGTCAAATTAAGATGTTCATTCGACGTAAAATTCTTCTGTCTGCAATTTGACGTTAATAATAATAATCCATGGTCACTCATTTTCAATCGAGTGGAAGCGCGCTGTCGGATGAGAACTTAGGGTGATGAATTTGGTCACGGAGAGAAACGTTTTTTATTCAATGCCCATTTTTAAACTGTGTCTGACTGACAATAAAAGATTTAGTAGAATGTTTCAGTCATTTCTCGTAAAAATCAAGTTATTAAATACGATATCATTTATGCGAAGTTATTCATGATTAATGCATTGTGCGATATTAGACGTTGGGATTTCTAGTGGGGATTTTATTCCAGTTCTTGGTCGATGATAATTGTGGAGCTGGGAAACAGAGGTTAGTTTTGTGATTCAGGTTGGACCTGTCATTGAAGCCGGGACACGGAAGCCCGAGGAATGTTTTATATGAGTTGAGATGAGATGTGCGAATCAGGTTAGAGTCCTGTCATTTGAAGCCGGGACATGATAACCCGAACAATATTTATAATGTTGAGAATGGAAAGAAATTCGTAGAAACCCATAGCGGTATAATTGGCGACGCGTATAATTAGTGTGGGCATCTTGAAGCATATCTGTGCATTTTGTTGGTTAGAATATCGTATTTGTTTAATCATGTCGGCAGAGTTTAAAGGGAGCATTTTGAGAAGTCAGTCAGGTAGAACGAACCGGGTGGTTTATGTAACTGCCAAGCGAGCATGGGGTGAGGGACCTCAGCTATGATAGCGGGAAAGGAGTGGACTTGAGATTGTACTGTAATTCTCGGCCAGGGGAAACGTTAAAATGCTGGATTTAGTTGAAATTCATAGCCGGTAATGATCTAAGTATTGTGAAATACTGTAAAGGGGGACGTAGTGAACATTTGAAATCACGAACTTTGAGTATAAGGAACAGAGTAACCCAATTTCAGGGTTGTCCAAAATATAGAGCGATGGTCGTGACGATCGGTTTGTCTGCGAGGGGTGTGCAAAATTCAGTGATGACGAGATATGACATCGTAATTATATGGCGAGTTGTTTGGTTTGTACGTAGATTATTATGATATCCAAGTGTTAATAACGGTTAGGACTAGATTAGATTTTTAAGCATGATATCACGAGATAGGATATATGTAGCTGGACATGAATTATGTAAAAATTCTTTTCCAGCCAGATAAACATCGCAATATTGAACTCACATCACAGCTGCGTAGGAATTTGTGAAGAAACCAGAGTCCGCGGAGATAAAATTTACTGATCTTTAACATTTCATTAAATCATTTAAATTTATTTAATTATTAAATTCAGTGAAACCGCATTTTGAAATAACTTTAATCAAGCGAATAACTTGGAGATGCATTCTGGAAATTTTAGTTGGTTTTCTGGGGAATATTAGCATGTAAAGTAACGATTAAGGGGACATATCCGAAGGAAATGGATTTTTCTGCCACTAAGTTTGTGAGCATTGCTATTGTTGTAATTATTGAACTTTGATTGATTGAGCAGTGAATGTGCTGGGGATAGTAAAGTGGAACTTTGGTCATAAACCGATGTAACTTAATTGTGTTTAGCCTTCAGCCTAGAAACTTGGATGGTCAGGGGGGTCATCAACCTCAGAGACTTAGATTAGGGCCATATGCCATCGTAGCATCATTTCCTTGCGGTCATCATCCACAATGACTTTAATGTAACTTAAAAGATTAGATGTCGGTCCATGACACAGACGCAGGTCACATCGATTCAATTAAGGGTCCATGCCGTAGAACCACTGTGTGGCACACACCGATTGGACGGCCTTAATTATACTCAGAGTCCAGAGTTCGTGTTACGAGGGCTGGACCATAACGAATCACTATGATGGTACATGTGGTCTCACATGGAAGCCGAATTTAAGGATTTCCAGACTTTCCTTTCTCAAATGATTAATAATTGAGACAATGGTTTCTAGTAAGAATGCCCATCAGGCGATTACGTTAAAGTCTCACACCAGTGTTCTGACATTTATGTAAAATGATTGTGGTGTCCAGTGGACACAATTGACTTCTATGATACCATTGACATGCTTCAGAATTTCCTGAATAAATAGGAATCTTTTAAACAGACCTTTCATTCCGGTAGATAGATTAGAATTAATGAACCCTACCTTTACCTCAGCAAGTGACGAAGAACCCGAAACGACCCAAGAGACAGATCTCATGAACTTTGCTGATAGGTAAGGAAGGTAGGTATCCCTCAATATGGACCTAAAGGGTGCAATATATTGACATCATTTAGTTAGGCATTCACCTTTTCTAAATTAAGGCCCTAGAAATTTACTCAGCTCAAAATAAGACGCCGTAGCCTCTAGAATAAGTTATCCAGAGGCCAATAGAACCCTCAGATTTTAGAAAAATCTCGGACCATCAGCGACGATTTACAGTTCAAATGGCGTAAAGAGCCTCTAATGTACCAATCAGCTCTAATTGCTTTCAGCAGAAAACACTTCCTGTTCTTAAAAACCTTGAACAGCTTTAACGCTCGCTACCTTTATTTCATAGAGGAGCCAAATCCGAAAAGCGGATCAAAAGATCCTGAAAATATGAGAGCCGAATCCCACACTACACGGCCGAGAAAGAATAAAAGAAAGGTTGAATGGAAAGGCCGAGATCCCTGCAAGCTGTATCCACTCAAGGACCCCTAGTGTGAGACGTATTATAAAACCTAAAAGGGCTTAAGACCCAAAGAACGTGCCATGCTACTTCGTTACTAAGGAAAACAATTTCAAGTCCGAAACTAGGGTAGGGAAATTTAGAAAACTGAAAACTTTGTCACCAGAGGACAAAATTTATACAGGGAAACGAGGGTACAAACTCGCGTGTCCTTACGTTTTACAAAGTCCCTATGAAGGATGATTACATCAAGTCAGTCGACTGCATAGAAAATCTACTTCTTAAGTTCTAACATTGAAGAAAGAAAGCCCTACATTAAATTTAGGAAACGTAGATCGACCTAACAGTTTCATGTTAAAGGGGAACTCTGGAATATTCCCTCTACCACATGTAGTTAAAATATACAGAGTTAGATAAAGTTCTGCTTTACCATATGTTGCCAACTCTTTACGCCAGCCTCATCTAGCCTCCAGAGGGAGACCTCCCCAGTTAATGTAGCACTCTCTAAGTCTCGATGACGAATGACACCGTAAGGTGCAAGAGTTACGGAAACATATAGGAGGACTATCTGACTGTTCTGGAAAAATGTTGTCACGTACTGTTTAACCGGGGAAACCTCATGTCCAGTGGCGTATACTGAGGGCTACCAACATTATCGGTGAAGCCCAAACCTCAAATGAGAACTATGGGAATCTAAAGCACATCATAGTGTAAGCACCTAGCACAATGTTCCAGTTAAAAAACGTGAACGCAATGACATAAAAGGTCGCTCGTATTTCTGAGTGCAAGGCACCGGAGAAAGATATTGTGAACCTCTCCCCTCGTCTCACCTCACACGGCTTGCTGTTGAATGCCCAACAGGTGTGCTCTTCTTCGTTCCATCAAATCGCCACTGCAAATGAGAGAGAGATAACCCAAACTCGAAGTTGTCCGGAGGTTTCCAAATTGACACACACTTTCCACATCGTATATACTCTCTCAACACATACTTCTGACCTAATTTTACAGATAACAGTATTTCACTCTCTTTTGCTTCTACATTCTTGCAGGAAGACACTACAAGGCTGCTGTTATAGGAGTAATATAGTTTTCTTTTTACAGGCAGATCTGCTAAAATGAAATGCAATCTTTCAGGTTTAGTCTTCTCTTCGGTTGGTTGGAATCGAACACGTGATCATGGGTCGGACACCAATACTGATCCACCGAGGAAGCTAATAAACAAGTGAACGATAGGTACGACCGCTGGTAATGTTGTAAAATTTAAAATTTTAATAATAATAATAATAATAATAATAATAATAATAATAATAATAATAATAATAATAATAATAATAATAATAATAATTGTACACGGTATCTGTATAGGCTTGGTGGTGACCTAATGACGATGAAAAAATGGCGAAGGCGTGATAAACTCCCAGTCCCAAAATCAGGGCAATTAAGAGTACGATGGGGTTGAATATGAGACCAAAGGCGAGCATTCTATCCATTTTACCACAAAGGTGGACTTTAAGTTGATAAACCTTAGGCTTCCATCTCCACTGATCAGGGGTTGAGTATTGGCAGTAGCAACGGCCAGCACAGTCTTAACAACACAGCAGGCTACTCCGTTGGCTATTGGCTGCAGCTCTAAACGTTTAAGACTTAACGTTCACTAAATTAACTGTCGAAGAGGCGTAACCAAGTTGGTAGCCAGATAACACTACATAATGTTTATTTAATACCCTACACGATATAATTACAACCATAAACCATCTGAGGTAAACATTGCGATGTACGATTTCAATGCTACAGTCGATCATGGCTGACGGGCTGGTATAGTCGGTGACTACGGATTAGGAGCAAGCAATCCTCGAGGTGATCAACTGGTCCAGATGTGCCAGGAGGGGGCCTTACTATAGCAAACACGTATTTCCAGCTACCTCCACGTCGCCTCTATATGTGGACCTCTAATGCTGACAGCCGTATTACGAACCAGATTGATTACATCACAATTAACAAGCGGTTCAGAAATTCTATCAAATGTGTGAAAACATACCCTAGTGCTGATATCAACCCAGACCACAGCCTACTGTTTGCTTCCATGAATCTCAGGCTGAAGAAATGCCATTTAAAGGGGAGTTTTAGTCGGATTGATAGTCAAAAGCTTCAAGATCAAACACTAAAGGATGAAGTTCAGTCAGCCCTACGTGTAAAATTGCGGAAGTTCAAAACAGCGTTAATGTAAATGACGTTGAAGGCACATGGGATCACATCAAATGTGCAATTAACGACGTAAGTAAGTAAAATTAATGGATGCTGGAAGAAGGAAAACAAGCCGTGGATGACAGAAGAAATCCTGAAGCGGATGGACCAGAGAAGGCCTCTTAAAAACAAAGATCCTGTAAAGTACAAACGTTTGCAAAATTTAATACGACAAAGAATAAGGAATGCAAAAGAACAACAACTCTCTGAAGAATGCAACGAAATAGAATAACTTAATTCAAAACATGATTTTTTCAACACGTACAAGAAACTGAATCAAGTAACCGGTGCATACAACAAGAACGGTATGTACCGATTACGACCTGTACATAAGTATTTTTTGAGCATAAGTTACGTTTATTTACCACGCGTAATGTTCCGAGAGCGCCTGGTTTGTTTACCAGCAGCGAGGACCAGCTAGCGAGTGTATGACGACTGTGAGCTGTGACGTAGCCACAGGGGCTAGCTAGACCGCCCGCTCGTCTCAACACGTGTTACCAGCCTTGACTGGTATTTTCTGGATTCCATGTCACTTGTTCTAAAGAGTTCGATGGAGAAAATTTAGAAATTCCTCTAATAATGATGCTAGCGAGTCGAGCGATATGTCATCTTGTTTGCGATCACCTAAACGTCCCAATGCTCGAGTTTCAAGCAAATCCATCGAGAGATTCGGGAGATATTCAATCAAACCGTATTATGACGTAGACGTCCCGAATCGAATAAAAGGAGGACCTACTGTAGCCTATTCACATAGTCTCAGCTGAGTAGTCAGCGGGGACACTCTTGCTGCTACTATCATCGTGGAACTGTCATTCTACAAGTGTGGGAAGACGATTCTTCCAAGTACTATAAAGTGGACTCATAAGACTACGAGTGTTGTAGAAAATTTTCTAAGTCTTCGTAATTGAACTTAGAAGTGTTAATTGAATGGACTTGTATTATTTACGTGCCTTCGAGACTGAAACTTTTCTAAGTGTTTGGACTTGTATTATTTACGTGTCTTCGAAGCTGGAATTTTTCTAAGTGTTCGTGAAATGGACTTGTATTATTCTCATGTGTTCGAGACCAGAACTTTTCTACGTGACCATTGAATGGACTTGTATTATTTACGAGTATTCGAGATTGGAATTTTTCTAAGTGTTCGTGAAATGGACTTGTATTATTTACGTGGAATATTTGCGACTGTTGAGGAACTCATCCTTCTAATAGTCAGTGATTGATTAACATTGCTAGTGATGAACTTTAACTTTCCAACGGCTTTAAACGAAGTTAGGATTTCGCTTACATTTACCCAAAGACTTATACATTTGCCAGTGTTGGTTTAAAAGACTTATAAATTTCGTCAGTGAATTTACTTATGTGGAAGGACTTGTGTTTCCGTCAGTGGTCACTCAAAGACTTTATGAATTTCACCAGTGATTAACTTCAAATATATTCAAACTTCCAAGTGAATGGACGTGTGTTTTTCATTCGAGTTTAGGCAAAGACTTGCACCTTCGCCAGTAATGAACTTTGAGTTTAACTATAATTTCACAAGAAGGGACTTGTATTTTTCGTTGCCAGAAGTTATTCAGGGACGAGGATTTTCCTAGTGATGAACTCTAAAATTATTAATACCACTCATATCGTTTTAGGAGTGTTGGAAGTCTTGATGTACAATTATCAAGATCTCTGCTTATAAGTTGATCATCCAAGGTGTTCATGGACTCAGTGCTACTAGTGACCTTGGGAACATCAATCCTCTCAGTCTCATTGGGCTGAGGTTGTACATGACTATCTACAACATCGCCTGGATCACCGGGGTTCAACCCGGGCCTCAGAGTTCGAGACATCTCTACTTGCCGTCAATCCAGACAGTCCAGCTGCCTCTGTCTGGAGTATCTGGTGTCCCTGGAATCCCTGGAGTCTTCTGGAACGTGCTTCAACCAGCTTGGCTCGGTGAGCTGGAGAACCCGAGCCATACTATTGGAATACGAGGAAGACAATCCATTTCTACTTAGAGGTGCAGTGCAAATTCATGACTTATTTGAATAAACTCTTGTGCAATCAGAGTCAAAGCTTTTCTGTAGATAGGACCCTACCTCCTGTACCGAGCCCTAGCTACAATTAATCCAGTTTTCGCCCTGAGAACTATATTCATGCTACTTTAAAATTTAATCTGAGAGTCGGGCTCTTTTACTGGTACAGAGACGGGGTATTATACGTGGCACCCTACACGTAGGGGCTCGATAGCTAGGTCAACAGTGCTATCAATTAAGAGACAATTATAACACCCTGGACGTGGTGTTCTTTCTTTCTTTCGTTATTTGCAAAGTGAAATTTATGCCCTGGACGTGGCAAATAATTTGTGTTTTATATGTTCTTTGTCATATGGTTGATTTTTATGTGCTTATATATGATGAACTGAGTGTTTTTGAACTTTAAAGCCACTGATATTTCAATTTATATTTGAAATTTTCTAAGTGTCACATATTGAAATATTTGCATTACTCTCAACATGGAAAATATATTAGCAGCAATTGAAGCCCTTAGGCTTAACATGAATGAGGTTAACGCCAATTTAGAGACTAGGCTTACTGCGACATGTGCTAGCTTAGAGCGACGCCTCACTGAAACTAATACTAATCTTTCTAGCTTGGCTGAGGCTAATGTTCAAACTAATGCTAATCTTGCCAATGTGGACCAACGTTTAAGTAACTTAGCCCAAGCAAATGTTGAGTCAAATACGAACCTAGATAGGCGATTAACTGAATCCAATGCTAAGTTAAATAATCTGGCAGAATCAAATACCAACCTAGATAGGCGATTAGCTGAATCAAATGCTAAGTTAAATAATTTAGCAGAGTCCAATACCAACATAGACAGGCGGTTAGCTGAAGCTGATGCCAGGTTAGATCAGCGTTTACATGACGTGGTTCAATCCCACTTTACAGAAATGAACACAAAATTACAATCTCGTTTCGAGCAAGCAAGTGTTCGAATAGAAGAAAGATTCACTGAGATCCACTCCCAATTTACTCGCAATATCGAAGAAATTAAGAATACTATTAAAGATCATGTCTTAGAAGCTGTTAAGGAAGATTTAAAGAAGGTTGCTCCTTCCGTTCAACAACTTTCACAGGGCATTGAGGAATTCAAGGCCGAATTTCAGGAGTCTCATGGTCAGCTTTCCGTCCAGGATACCTTAAGGGATACAGTTAAGAATGACATTTCCAGAGTTGGAAACGAAGTTGCTCTATTAAAAACTAAACAGGTCGAGTTTGACAAACGATTCACTCAGCAAGCAGATAATACGACCACACAAATTAGTCGTATTTGCAAAGATGTGGGTGAACTTAAAACCGAATTGAAGAACGATGTCAAACAAGTCGAACGAGTAGTCCAACTTCAATTAGGAGATGTCAAAAGTAATCTCGAACAATTAGCCACTAAGTTCGTTAATCTTGAATCTCGAGGTACTTCCAGACCTATCTCTAGTTCGATAGAAGGAGTCGAAGGAACGTCGTACCAGACGACTATTGTTAAAATCCAAGAGAAAAACCTCCTAATTTTTCTGGTAAAGAAGACTATATTGCTAACGAATTTCTCATAAATGTAGCGGAATATTTTCAAGAACATAAGATTGGCGAAGATAGAAAGCTAAGGACAGTTGCCCGATTACTAGAAGGCAAAGCTCTTTCTTGGTTTTCCGTATTCAAGTCCAATTTCAAGGCATATTCTGATTTTGAGAAGGCGTTAATTGACCGTTTTTGGAATGCAGAAACGGAACACCTTATCAAAATTCAACTGTACTCGAGAAGGTATAACACCTACATCAATACTTCTCGATACGCAGACTTTCTACTATCCCAGTTGAAGAAAATGCAATACTTAGATCCTCCTTTGCCTGAGAAGGAACTTATTCAGGTTATTACTTTGCAATACCCTTCTCACGTCCAAGAAATTTTATTAGCTACTAACATACAGAACTTGGATCAATTCGACGCTGTATTACGACGTCTGGATACTGCTCATGCACAGGGCACTTTAAAGCCGAGCAAGAATAAAGACATAGCTGCTCACCCAGTGCAGGTTAATGCTTCTGAGCAACCACGTCAAAGTCCAGAACGAATGGATAACAAGGAAGAGAGAGATACTCAATCATCACTTGCGCGGTATAGAGGGTATAGAAAATGCCCATACCGTAGCCAGATGCCATACCCAACCAAACCTACTTGGTTGAAACAAGAAAGAAAACAAGAGAGTAGAGACTCAAATAATCCGGACTTACACAAACGATGGAAGGAAACACAGGACTACCTCCATCAGTTGAAACAAGAGGGTCATCAACCTGGAGCGACTTCTCTTGAATATCAAGAATATAATAAGAGAAACAACACCTTTGGACAAAGTCCAGAATCCACGGGTGCTGTTACCAAAGAAAACTTAAATTTTTCCAAAACAAGATTGCCTGAAAATGAGGAGGTTGGGTCATTTCACGTCAATATAATAAATTATTGGCACATCGATGATGACTTACTGTTTGAGGACGAATCGCCTATTCGTCAACAGGTCTAACGAGGTTTACCTGTAATTAATATTACCATTGGGGGAGTCCAAGTATCATCATTGGTGGACTCGGGAGCGCAAGTGTCCCTGATTGCGGACAAATTGGTAACATTGATTAAGGATAAATGTGATCTTCTAATTTTGCCAGTTGCACAAGTGAAGATCAAGGGCATTATTCCTGACCGGAATATTAAGTGCAAGCAGCAAGTATTCCTTGCGTTTACCATTAATGAGGAAATGTGTGAACATGTCTTTCTGATAGTTTCGCCTATGAAATTCAACCTTATCTTGGGTTCAGACTTTTTGTCTACGTATAAGGCTACTATTGACTACTCTGCCAACACCATTCATCTATGTAGGATTGGGTCTGTAGAGTTGCAGCTGGTGGATGGTGAAGATTTTGGGCTTCAAGGGATTGATTTACCCTATACCCAAGTCGATGGTGTGATTGGCAACGCCGCCCCAGTCGACCAGGTATTGAGAGAAGAGGGTGATCCCGAGGAAGAAGAGGGACCCGTGTCAGAAGAAGGAGATCCCGAAGAAGAGGGACCCATTGAGGAAATTTTACATGACAAAGGGCCATATTTTCTCACTTATATCTCCAGTGTAACTGAAGCGCCAGATCACCACCCTGACATAGCAGCGGCAGAGGAAGAAATCTATCAGGATTATTTGGACGTTTTTGATGAAAAGTCTGGAGAAATTAAGAATTTTAAGCACCACTTCAACGTCAAGGATACTTCGCCTTATAAGCGCAAACCATATCCAGTGCCCGAGAAGTACACGAAAGAAACCAGGACACTGATTCGCCAGATGGAGGCTGATGGAATTATTTCCAAGTGTGTCACGCCTTATATTAATCCGCTCACCATAGTAAGGAAACCCGATGGTAAGCTTCGTTTGTGTTTGGACGCTCGTGCCTTAAATGACCGACTGATCCTCGAATATGACCACCCTCCTCCGCGTAAAGATGTCATTAAGCGATTTTATGGAAAGAAGTATTTTTCAGGCATGGATATGACATCATCCTACTTCCATATTTTACTGGATGAACACAGCCGGCTCTTCACTGGATTTATCTTCGACAATATTACCTATGACTTCAACCGGCTGCCCTTTGGCATTAAGAACTCGGGAGCCGTTCTAATAAGAGTATTGGAAAACCAGTTGTCTGATGAAGTGAAAGCCATCGCCACTATTTTTGTCGACGATATCTTGATAGCATCTGATACATGGGAGCAGCATTTGGAAGATGTACACACTGTACTTAAGGAATTAAGGGAAAAGAACTTTACAATTAATTTGAAGAAGAGTCAATTTTTCAAGACGGAAGTTTTTTCTTGGGAACGTGATTAGCGGAGAGGGCATCCGCCCAAATCCTGCTAAAATTCAATGTATTACAGATTTTCCTAGACCTTGCAGGATTAAGCAAGTGCGGCAATTCCTGGGACTTTGCCAATTCTTTTCGCAACATTGCCCTCAGTACACTGAAACTGTAGCGCCTCTCCAGGAATTACTGAAGAAAGACAATCGCTGGAAGTGGACTACTGAATGTGAGCAGTCTTTCATTGCAACTAAAAGGATGCTCAAAAATGATGTGCAGCTCTGCTATACTAACTACGAATGGCCCTTCTATATTGAATGTGACGCCAGTAAGACAGGAATTGGAGCCGTTCTCTATCAAGTCGACCCTAATAGGCCCGATGTCAAGTTGTTCATTTCGTTTGTGAGTCGTAAGCTTAGGGGTCATGAAAAGTCATACACCATTACGGAGCTAGAAGCCTTAGCGATTGTGTACTCACTTTTGTATTGGAAAAAAGTTGTCTTTGGAATTCCAATCACGGTTTACACTGACCACAAGGCTCTTACCTTCATTCTGTCCTCCGACCTTACGAGTGAATGAGTCACCAGATGGGCATTATTCATCCAACAATTCAATGTCTCTATTGTGCATCGATCTGGAAAGAACAACATATTAGCCGACGCTCTCAGTCGGAATCCTTCCGATGCAGCTGTGGCTTGTCCAATTTCAGTCACTAATAGTGACGAAGATGAATTTCTGAGAAAACTTCGATATCTAGCACAAGCCCAGCGGAGAGACCACAGCCTAAGAGAGATAATTCGTTTCTCTGAAGGTTCAGTTCCACAACATGATCCAGACTATGCTCGGATCGAGCAGGCAGCTCAATCTTTTTCTTGGGACAATAACCTACTCTACAAGTACATTAATACAGCCAAGACTGCTAAAAGGATTTATGCCCCGGCTAAACTTCGGGAAGCCATCATCTGGCATTGCCACATCAACACTGGACATACTGGAGTAGACAAAGTAGCTAGTGTGATTAAGGAGAGGTTTATTTGGAAATACTTCCGTAATGACATCAGAATGACCATAAAAACCTGTGACTTGTGCCAACGGATTAAACCAAATAATTACCTCATGAGGGAATATCCGAGGCCTATCATTCCGAAGAAGCCTCTGGAGGTGATGGCGCTCGATCTGTACGGCCCACTTCCAAAGGCGACCAGGGGTAACAAACACGTCTTAGTTATTGTTGATGTATTTTCAAAATTCACCATGTTGTTATCTATCCAGAAAGCAAACACTGGAAATATTCTAAGGAGACTCCGCAGGAACGTCTTTCCTGAGATGGGAAAGCCTACATTTCTGCTAACTGACCATGGAAGCCAGTTCACGTCTGCAGAATTCCAGACGGCGATAGAAGAATTGGAGATTCATCATATAATGAATTCTATTCGTCATCCCGAAGCCAACCCTGCTGAGCGATTGATGAGAGAAATTGCCAGATTCTGTCGAGTCTACTGCCAACAGGAACATTGGAGATGGATTGAAGTACTTCCAGTGATGCAGAAAATAGTCAGTTCCACTGTCCATGAATCCACTGGGGATATTCCCATGTTGGTGCATCATGGGCATATTCCTCATCGCCCTTGGGATGCTCTTCTTCCTGCTCCGAATGATGCAGCCATCGGTCAAGAAGCAAGAATTGCTAAGGCACTGGGAAAATTGAGACACGCTGCAGATATCAGACAGCGGAGAAATATGAACCGAAAATTCAGACCACCCTTGCAAGTGGGAGACAAGGTGTTGATTCGCAAACCTGCGACGTCTCGTCCAGAATTGAGGATCTATGCTAAATTTTGTCCCTTGTACTTTGGACCTTTCAAGATTTCTAGATCTTTGGACAACGATGCTTATGAGATCATAAGATTAGATGGCAACCTTGAAGGCATTTACAATGCTTCTAATCTCAAAAAATACTTCGAATAAGGTTGATTAAAGAAAATCCTCATCGTATTTTATTTTCCCAGAGAGGGAGGAATATGTACCGGTTACGACCTGTACATAAGTATTTTTTGAGCATAAGTTACGTTTATTTACCACGCGTAATGTTCGGAGAGCGCCTGGTTTGTTTACCAGCAGCGAGGACCAGCTAGCGAGTGTATGACGACTGTGAGCTGTGACGTAGCCACAGGGGCTAGCTAGACCGCCCGCTCGTCTCAACACGTGTTACCAGCCTTGACTGGTATTTTCTGGATTCCATGTCACTTGTTCTAGAGAGTTCGATGGAGAAAATTTAGAAATTCCTATAATAATGATGCTAGCGAGTCGAGCGATATGTCATCTTGTTTGCGATCACCTAAACGTCCCAATGCTCGAGTTTCAAGCAAATCCATCGAGAGATTCGGGAGATATTCAATCAAACCGTATTATGACGTAGACGTCCCGAATCGAATAAAAGGAGGACCTACTGAAGCTTATTCACACAGTCTCAGCTGAGTAGTCAGCGGGAACACTCTTGCTGCTACTATCATCGTGGAACTCTGACATTCTACAAGTGTGGGAAGACGATTCTTCCAAGTACTATAAAGTGGACTCATAAGACTACGAGTGTTGTAGAAAATTTTCTAAGTCTTCGTAATTGAACTTAGAAGTGTTAATTGAATGGACTTGTATTATTTACGTGCCTTCGAGACTGAAACTTTTCTAAGTGTTTGGACTTGTATTATTTACGTGTCTTCGAAGCTGGAATTTTTCTAAGTGTTCGTGAAATGGACTTGTATTATTTTCATGTGTTCGAGACCAGAACTTTTCTACGTGATCATTGAATGGACTTGTATTATTTACGAGTATTCGAGATTGGAATTTTTCTAAGTGTTCGTGAAATGGACTTGTATTATTTACGTGGAATATTTGCGACTGTTGAGAAACTCATCCTTCTAATAGACAGTGATTGATTAACATTGCTACTGATGAACTTTAACTTTCCAACGGCTTTAAACGAAGTTAGGATTTCGCTTACATTTACCCAAAGACTTATACATTTGCCAGTGTTGGTTTAAAAGACTTATAAATTTCGTCAGTGAATTTACTTATGTGGAAGGACTTGTGTTTCCGTCGGTGGTTACTCAAAGACTATGAATTTAACCAGTGATTAACTTCAAATATATTCAAACTTCCAAGTGAATGGACTTGTGTTTTTCATTCGAGTTTAGGCAAAGACTTGCACCTTTGCCAGTAATGAACTTTGAGTTTAACTATAATTTCACAAGAAGGGGCTTGTATTTTTCGTTGCCAAAAGTTATTCAGGGACGAGGATTTTCCTAGTGATGAACTCTAAAATTATTAATACCACTCATATCGTTTTAGGAGTGTTGGAGTCTTGATGTACAATTATCAAGATCTCTGCTTATAAGTTGATCATCCAAGGTGTTCATGGACTCAGTGCTACTAGTGATCTTCGGAACATCAATCCTCTCAGTCTCATTGGGCTGAGGTTGTACATGACTATCTACAACATCGCCTGGATCACCGGGGTTCAACCCGGGCTTCAGAGTTCGAGACATCTCTACTTGCCGTCAATCCAGACAGTCCAGCTGCCTCTGTCTGGAGTATCTGGTGTCCCTGGAATCCCTGGAGTCTTCTGGAACGTGCTTCAACCAGCTTGGCTTGGTGAGCTGGAGAACCCGAGCCATACTATTGGAATACGAGGAAGACAATCCATTTCTACTTAGAGGTGCAGTGCAAATTCATGACTTATTTGAATAAACTCTTGTGCAATCAGAGTCAAAGTTTTTCTGTAGATAGGACCCTACCTCCTGTACCGAGCCCTAGCTACAATTAATCCAGTTTTTCGCCCTGAGAACTATATTCATGCTACTTTAAAATTTAATCTGAGAGTCGGGCTCTTTTACTGGTACAGGTAGTGGAGTCCTCCGCAATAAGGATGGTGACATCTTCGCGAGCACAGAAGAGAAACTGAAGGAAAGGATGGAATATGTACAAAATCTCTTCTCGGGTCGCAGAAATGATGATTATGGTGCTTGGACAGACGATGGTGTGGATATCACACGTGCAGAAGTACAGTATGGCATAAGAACAGCGAGGAATGAAAAGGCTCCAGGCCCTGATGAGATGTATGCTGAGATACTGAAACTGCTTGAGAAAAAAATCCCTTTCATTATTAGTTGACCTATTCAACAGTATTCACCGCAGTGGGACCATTTCTCGAGACTGGCTCAAATCAACTTTCGTAATATTGCCTAAGAAAGCCAAAGCAAAATTCTGCAATGAATATCGAAGAAGTAGTTTGATGAGCCACGTTCTGAAAATACCGTATTCCTAAAGGTCTTGCATGCGAGAATTAATCATAAATGTGAGGAGAATATCGGAACCTCGCAGTTTGGCTTCAGACATGGTTTTGGTACTAGAGAGGCATTATTCAATCTGCGGTTATTAGTCCAACGGTGCCGAGATATCGATGTCGATGTTTTTGCTTGTTTCATCGATTACGAAAAAGCCTTCAATACAGTCCCCATGGTGAACTTATGAACATTCTTCGAGATTTAGGACTTGATGGACGGGACATTCGTATTATTGCTAATCTCTACTGGAACCAGAGTGATGGCATAAGAGTTGATGGTTGTGTCTCGGAGGAAGTCTCAATTATGAAAGGAGTTCGCCAAGGCTGTATTCTTTCACCCATTCTCTTCAACAGCTATTTACACAATATTTTTCGAGATGCTCTTTACGGAAAGACTCAAGGAAATGTGGTTAATGGTTTCATCATAAATACCATCAGGTATGCCTATGACAATGTGCTACTTGCAACCAATCCTCAGGATCTACAGGAACTATTAAATGCTGTCAGTGAATCCAGCAGCGCCATTGGCTTGAGGTTCAATGTAAGGAAGACCAAGTGGATGGTTATAAGTAGGAAAGAAGATGGCATTCGAGGGAATCTCACAGCATAAAAGGACGAGATCGCAAGAGTGGTAACACTATAATACATGGGATGTCACATCAATGATGACTGGGACCTTGCTCATGAGATCCGATGCAGAATTGAGCAGGCCAGAACTTCTTTTCAGAGACTTAGAAAACTTTCGACACGCCGTGACCTTTCCATTACACTACAGACACGACTACTCCGGTGGCACGTTTTCAGCAATCTGTTATGCGGCCTTGAGGCATGGACACTAACTGGACCATGTGCAAGAAGTTGCAAGCATTTGAAATATGGACGTACCGAATGATGCTGAAGATACCTTGGACAGCTAAAATGTGCAATATACAAGTTTTGCAGCGAATGAACAAAGAACCAGAAATTCTCACTGCCATCAAGAGAAGGAAGCTAGAATACCTTGGTCATATAATGCGGAACAGTAAATACGACCTTCTGCAAGTAATACTCCAAACAAAAATAAATAGAAAACGTGGTCCGGAGAGAAGTAGGACATCGTGGCTCGGCAACTTGAGCTTACTCTGTTCAGAACAGCTATGAACAAACAACAGATCATGCCAGCGTTCTGCGAGGATATGGCATGTGAAGAAGAAGAAGAATAAGAAGATTAAACCTAATTCTCTTCTGCATAAATACCACTTTACGTGAATAAAGCTTGGCATCAGTCGCCTGATAAATATATTCCGACTGTGCGCACTTCTTGCCGTTTCGCCGAAGCAAACATGAGGAGCTTCAATTCAGTGGGGTGGGGGGGAGGCGCTTGCGCACTCCATGCATTCGGAAACACTGCACAGAGCTGGTCGTGCTGGCAAGTAGGCTCGCGTGTTTGCCTCAGTCTAGAGGCTAACTTAACAGTAATCATTGCAGTGTTAGGAGCGTGTCTTGTGCTTGCTGTGGCAGGTACGATGAAGGGCGAATGCGTTCATTCTCTAGCCGAACACTTCTAGCTATGATAACAGAAAGAAGCGGCAACATGGCTGTGTGGCTGTAAGAAGTCGTGTTTCTTGTATTGCTGACTTTGCCTTTTATTTTCAACAGAAACGAATGTTTGGACAACAAAGTGAGTTTGTGATGTTTATAGATATTATGTACTAAAGGAACGACATGAACAGTCTGTAGCTTTACTGAAGTTCGGTAGCACTAGAATTCAAAATTAATTCGGACAAACCTAATGAAAACATTAAAATAAATGGGTATATAGTTAGTTGTCTAATAGATGTTGTTTGTTTCCTGGCGGAGCATAAGCTGCCTTTTAGGGGCCGTACTGAAAACCACGACTCAATAGAGGAAGTTGTGTTGAATTGCTGCATTATAGAGCCGCTTAAGAAGAAAAATGACGGAACAACTTGGGAACATTTCCTGCTTTCTTGGTACTTCTTTTGATATACAGAACGAGTTAATCGATTCAGTCTCAGCTCTTTTGTGAAATAAAATACAGGAAGAGATCAAAGAAACGCCCTTTGTAGCTGTGATAGAAGATGGAGCCACAGACTTAACACAAACAGCTTTCTTCTGTACATATGATTATGTTTAGGAGAGATTTATTAGGTTCATTGACTTAAGTACAGATCGCTCTGCTGTTTCTCTGGCTAGGCATGATTTAACTTTAATCAGCGAATTCCAATTTAATGACACACAAGCTAAACCTAGTGCTTGCTTGCTTGTGTCATTTTACTCTTTTGCAGAGCATAAGGTAGCGCCAAGGTCTTGAGTTCTCCAAATGCCTTCCCCTCCTGCTCCATCACACTGCGTCTCCACGACTTCCTGGATCTACCTCTCTTCCGTTGTCCTTGGGGGTTCCAAAACAGAACCTTTCTCTCCACTGCATCCTGATGTTTCCGCAGTGTGTGCCCCATCCATGTCCACATCCTCCACTTTATTTGTATGCCAATGGGCTCTTCTTCTGTTTGTTTCCAAAGACCTTCGTTTGAAGTTATTTTTAGCCAGAAAATGCGTTTAATTCTCCTTAAGCATCTGTTTATGAATACCTGTAGTTTGAGTGATCTCTGAGGTAACATTCTAGGTTTCACAACCATCAGTACTGTTTATACATTTGATCGAAAAATGCGAAGTTTGGTATTTATTGAGATTTCTCTGGCGCTCGATATCGGATAGAGTTGTATGAATACCGCATTTGCTTTGTGGACTCTCATTTTGACATCAGCAGCTGCTCCTCCACCCTGAGTAACCACACTGCCCAGATATGTAAACTCTTCGACTTCTTGAACGTCTTCACCACTGACAATGAATTTCTGTATTCTCTTCACGTTGATATTCATTGCTTTTGTTTTCTGGGCATTTATTCTGAGGCCCACTGCTCCCGCCTCTCTCTCCAGATACCGTATATTTCCCTCCATTTGAGAATGTTTTTGAGTCAATAGGCATACTCCAAAACCTAGTATCGGTACGGTTTTGCGGAGTCCATGTGCTGTCCGTTCGTTCAAAGTTTGTTAACTCGCGACGTGTTGCCATCTTCTGCGAAAGAGTGTTCAACTACGCCGCAGCTAGCCGTAATGCTCATGGGTCATACATGGCACATTTTCTAATGTGATTTATTATCAAAAGCTTGAGTTCTCTAAATGGTAAAAAAAATACAATGATCAGGTCGTACTTCCAAAAGTTAGAAATCAGGCAGGTCATTAACATGCTAATTTTAACCCAGTTGGCCGGTTTTATAAACAACTGTATAAATGTTGAGATAACCCAAATCACTATGTTAAATTAAATGGTAGAAATATCCCGAAAACTCAACCTGGCTAATAATTCGAATATGACACACAATGGAATAATGTGTCAATTACTTAAATCTTTTGTTTCCAACATTTTTAAATCCAGTTTTGTACTCACCGTTAGAGTGAATAACGGCGTATTTCTCTTCTCTACAACCAATCATGAATACTTTGCAGTGCTCTTGTTAGAATAGTGAAACACTTGTACGAAATGACAAACTTTGTGATGTTAATTTCGTATCCTCACCCACTTAGTATCACGACAGTGGTAAAAAGCACTGGCTAGGAAAATGTTCTGTCTACTTTAAATGAGAAAAAGTACGATTCAAAAATGTACTGATTTAGCAGCGTTGAAATTAAGGCTTGGTTTTGTAATACGGTTTCTAGCACACATATGTAACACTTGACAATTATTATCCATTTGGCACGGGGGCTGGGCGTATGTGTTGTTTTCATCACCATAACGACGCGCAGGTAGCCTACGGGAGTTAAAAATCAAAAAAGTCCTGCACCTGGAGAATCGAACCCGTCCTGGGATCTCCCGGTACTAAAAGCCATACGCCATTTCATTTCATTTACACTGACAAAATGGCTTAAATGAAAAAATGACATATATGTCATTAAACATCAGAATCAGTTAAGAGATGTTGCACTCTTATAAAGCTTCGTGTGAGAATCAATCAATACTGATCTGCATTTAGGGCAGTCGCCCAGGTGGCAGATTCCCTATCTGTTGCTTTCCTAGCCTTTTCCGAAATGATTTCAAAGAAATTGGAAATTTATTGAACATCTCCCTTGGTAAGTTATTCCAATCCCTAACTCCCCTTCCTATAAATGAATATTTGCCCCAGTTTGTCCTCTTGAATTCCAACTTTATCTTCATATTGTGATCTTTCCTACTTTTATAGACGCCATTCAAACCTATTCGTCTACTAATGTCATTCCACGCCATCTCTCCGCTGACAGCTCGGAACATACCACTTAGTCGAGCAGCTCTTCTTCTTTCTCTCAATTCTTCCCAACCCAAACATTGCAACATTTTTGTAACGCTACTCTTTTGTCGGAAATCACCTAGAACAAATCGAGCTGCTTTTCTTTGGATTTTTTCCAGTTCTTGAATCAGGTAATCCTGGTGAGGGTCCCATACACTGGAACCATACTCTAGTTGGGGTCTTACAAGAGACTTATATGCACTCTCCTTTACATCCTTACTACAACCCCTAAACACCCTCATAACCATGTGCAGAGATCGGTACCCTTTATTTACAATCCCATTTATGTGATTACCCCAGTGAAGATCTTTCCTTATATTAACACCTAGATACTTACAATGATCCCCAAAAGGAACTTTCACCCCATCAACGCAGTAATTAAAACTGAGAGGACTTTTCCTATTTGTGAACCTCACAACCTGACTTTTAGCCCCGTTTATCAACATACCATTGCCTGCTGTCCATCTCACAATATTTTCGAGGTCACGTTGCAGTTGCTCACAATCTTGTAACTTATTTATCACTCTATAGAGAATAACATCATCCGCAAAAAGCCTTACCTCCGATTTCACTCCTTTACTCATATCATTTATATATATAAGAAAACATACAGGTCCGATAACATTGCCCTGAGGAACTCCCCTCTCAACTATTACAGGGTCAGACAAAGCTTCACCTACTCTAACTCTCTGAGATCTATTTTCTAGAAATATAGCAACCCATTCAGTCACTTTTTGTCTAGTCCAATTGCACTCATTTTTGCCAGTAGTCTCCCATGATCCACCCTATCAAATGCTTTAGACATGTCAATCGCGATACAGTCCATTTGACCTCCAGAATCCAAGATATCTGCTATATCTTGCTGGAATCCTACAAGTTGAGCTTCAGTGGAATAACCTTTCCTAAAACCGAATTGCCTTCTATCGAACCAGTTATTAATTTCACAAACATGTCTAATATAATCAGAAAGAATGCCTTCCCAAACTTACATACAATGCATGTCAAACTTACTGGCCTGTAATTTTCAGCTTTATGTCTATCACCCTTTCCTTTATACACAGGGGCTACTATAGCAACTCTCCATTCATCTGGTATAGCTCCTTCGGCCAAACAATAATCAAATAAGTACTTCAGATATGGTACTATATCCCAACCCACTGTCTTTAGTATGTCCCCAGAAATCTGATCAATTCCAGCCGCTTTTCTAGTTTTCAACTTTTGTATCTTATTGTAAATGTCATTGTTATCATACGTAAATTTTATTACTTCTTTGGCCTTAGTCTCTTCCTCTATCTCGACATTATCCTTGTAACCAACAATCTTTACATACTGCTGACTGAATACTTCTGCCTTTTGAAGATCCTCACATACACACTCCCCTTGTTCATTAATTATTCCCAGAATGTCCTTCTTGGAACCTGTTTCTGCCTTAAAATACCTATACATACCCTTCCATTTTTCACTAAAATTTGTATGACTGCCAATTATGCTTGCCATCATGTTATCCTTAGCTGCCTTCTTTGCTAGATTCAATTTTCTAGTAAGTTCCTTCAATTTCTCCTTACTTCCACAGCCATTTCTAACTCTATTTCTTTCCAGTCTGCACCTCCTTCTTAGTCTCTTTATTTCTCTATAATAATAATAATAATAATAATAATCGTATGGCCTCAGCTACCGTGTGCAGACATTTCAATTTGACGCCATCTGGCTGTCTGCTCGTCAATTTAGACGTTCCGTTTTACTCTAGGCCCCCACTAGATGGCAGATCGAGTAAACCGACACTCTCTTGGGCGTCTATGGCTGAGATTTAATGAATTTTGTCGGGTAAACACCAAATGTGTCACCAGAGATCTTTTACATGCCGACATCGTACGACATGGAGTGTCGAATGGACTTTTTTCCGCCCTTCAAAAATCCGACTACCTCTGCCGGGTTTGAACCCGCTATCTTGGGATCCGGAGGCCGACACTCTACCGCTGATCCACAGAGGTGGGTCTTTACCATTCCTTACCACCCTTAAAGGTACAAACCTGTTTTCGCATTCCTCAACAATTTCTTTAAACCCATCCCAGAGTCTGTTTACATTTTTATTTACCGTTTTCCACCGATCATAGTTACTTTTTAGAAACTGCCTCATACCTGCTTTATCAGCCATATGGTACTGCCTAACAGTCCTACTTTTAAGACCTTCCTTTCTATCACATTTATTTTTAACTACCACAAAAACAGCTTCATGATCACTAATACCATCTATTACTTCAGTTTCCCTATAGAGCTCATCTGGTTTTATCAGCACCACATCCAAAATATTATTCCCTCTGGTTGGTTCCATCACTTTCTGAATCAGCTGTCCTTCCCATATTAACCTATTTGCCATTTGTTAGTCATGCTTCCTGTCGTTCGCATTGCCTTCCCAATTGACATCTGGCAAATTCAGATCTCCCGCTACAATCACATTTCTTTCCATGTCGTTTCCCACATAGCTGACTATCCTATCAAATAATTCCGAATCCGCATCAGTGCTACCCTTTCGCGATCTGTACACTCCAAATATATCAAGTTGCCTATTATCTTTAGAAATGAGCCTTACACCTAGAATTTCATGTGTCTCATCTTTAACTTTTTCGTAGCTTACAAATTCTTCTTTCACCAGAATGAAAACTCCCCCTCCCACCTTTCCTATCCTATCTCTACGATACACACTCCAGTGCCGTGAGAAAATTTCTGCATTCATGATTCAACTCCTATTACAATATCTGGTAAATATATATCTATTAAATTACTTAATTCTATTCCTTTCTTTACAATACTTCTACAGTTCAACACTAACAATTTTATGTCATCCCTACTTGATTTCCAGTTCCCTGTTCCCTTATCACCGCTCCCTAGGCCATCCCGTTTCCCTGAATGTACCTCCCTATTACCCTTCCAAACAAATTTCCTAACTTATACGTACCACTGCGGTTTAAATGAAGGCCATCCGAGCGCAGATCCCTTTCTCCTACCCACCCATTAGGATCTAGGAATTTCACTCCCAGTTTCCCACATACCCACTCCATAGTCTCATTTAAATCCCCAATCACCCTCCAGTCAGTATCCCTCCTACACAGTATTCCACTAATAACAATATCTGCTTTCTTAAACGTCACCCGTGCTGCATTTACCAGATCCCACACATCTCCAACTATGTTGGTACTTATATCAGCTTGCCTTACGTTTCTAATAAACTTCTGCAACTCTTCTACGGTGCAAAGCCCACTAAGTCGATCGTTTGTCACTGTTGATCTAAGCCAAGAAACGTGCCGAAACTCCACTGCGCTGTGCGGGCAAGGAAAACAACACCTACGCTTGGGTAAAAATCCTTACTTTGTTTTAAAAGGTGATTCATATGTGGTTTACTGTCCTTGGTTTTCCACACGTCATGCCACAGTTCTGCGTTCACCATTAACCTGTCTATTTTGAAAAGATTGGAAGCAACTTCCATGGAATACAAAAATGTTCCCTTTTTTAAATGTTTTCATGAGAAAATACAGTATCAGCATGGTCTTGTTTTATTCTCCAAATGGCGATTCTAGAGATTGTATCAGTGAGCCCATAGTGGTCATCAGCCACAGTGTCACTGTGACGCTGTTTGGCAGCGAGGCGTAGGAGCGTTATTTCAAATCTACACTGACTGACAGAGCAAATGCCACACCAAGAAGGAGTGGTCAGACCTTTATGCCAATTGCAGGGTAGACTGGCGTCACTGAGGTATGCTCATGATGTGAAATGCGCCGCTGTGCTGCGCACGTAGCGAACGATAAATGGGACACGGCGTTGGCGAATGGCCCACTTCGTACCGTGATTTCTCAGCCGACAGTCATTGTAGAACGTGTTGTCGTGTGCCACAGGACACGTGTATAGCTAAGAATGCCAGGCCGCCGTCAACGGAGGCATTTCCAGCAGTCAGACGACTTTACGAGGGGTATGGTGATCGGGCTGAGAAGGGCAGGTTGGTCGCTTCGTCAAATCGCAGCCGATACCCATAGGGATATGTCCACGGTGCAGCGCCTGTGGCGAAGATGGTTGGCTCAGGGACATGTGGCACGTGCGAGGGGTCCAGGCGCAACCCGAGTGACGTCAGCACGCGAGGATCGGCGCATCCGCCGCCAAGCGGTGGCAGCCCCGCACGCCACGTCAACCGCCATTCTTCAGCATGTGCAAGACACCCTGGCTGTTCCAATATCGACCAGAACAATTTCCCGTCGATTGGTTGAAGGAGGCCTGCACTCCCGGCGTCCGCTCAGAAGACTACCATTGACTCCACAGCATAGACGTGCACGCCTGGCATGGTGCCGGGCTAGAGCGACTTGGATGAGGGAATGGCGGAACGTCGTGTTCTCCGATGAGTCACGCTTCTGTTCTGTCAGTGATAGTCACCGCAGACGAGTGAGGCGTCGGCGTGGAGAAAGGTCAAATCCGGCAGTAACTGTGGAGCGCCCTACCGCTAGACAACGCGGCATCATGGTTTGGGGCGCTATTGCGTATGATTCCACGTAACCTCTAGTGCGTATTCAAGACACGTTAAATGTCCACCGCTACGTGCAGCATGTGCTGCGGCCGGTGGCACTCCCGTACCTTCAGGGGCTGCCCAATGCTCTGTTTCAGCAGGATAATGCCCACCCACACACTGCTCGCATCTCCCAACAGGCTCTACGAGGTGTACAGATGCTTCCGTGGCCAGCGTACTCTCCGGATCTCTCACCAATCGAACACGTGTGGGATCTCATTGGACGCCGTTTGCAAACTCTGCCCCAGCCTCGTACGGACGACCAACTGTGGCAAATGGTTGACAGAGAATGGAGAACCATCCCTCAGGACACCATCCGCACTCTTATTGACTCTGTACCTCGACGTGTTTCTGCGTGCATCGCCGCTCGCGGTGGTCCTACATCCTACTGAGTCGATGCCGTGCGCATTGTGTAACCTGCATATCGGTTTGAAATAAACATCAATTATTCATCCGTGCCGTCTCTGTTTTTTCCCCAACTTTCATCCCTTTCGAACCACCCCTCCTTGGTGTTGCATTGTCACTGTCAGTCAGTGTAGTATTAGAAGCTGTGTCCTCAGCATCTACCATTATTACGTCTGATCGTTGCCTTTTAAAAAGTCCGGAAGCAACAAGGTATGTTCTCTAACTTTGAAAATTTCCAGTCCTTCCGCTTGAAGGTAGTTAGTTACGGGTTCTAGAATGCCACTATATGTTGCCATTACGTGCATTGCAACGATAAAAGCCGAGTTCGATGCTGAGCAGTGAAGGTTGTGTGTACGTTGCCCAGTCTTGGAATTGAATCTTCGGCAGTGAGAAATGTTTGGAGTGGACTTTCACGAAAAGTGTGAATTATTTCCTTGATGGTACCTTCCACATTATTCATAACAGGGAGTTCATTGAGGTCATTTATTACCATGTTAAGTTTATGACTAGCGCAGTGACACAAAATAACCTTTTGGTACCTATCTTGTATTAATTTTGCAACACCACATTCACGTCCTGCCATCGTAGCACAACAGTCTTATCATTGACCGCATACTTTGGTTAAATCCAGACCAGAGCTTGTTAAACAATTCAAAATTAGCGTTGGAATTCATTTCTTTCGAAGGCTGAAACCCAAGGAAATCATCGCTAGATACCGAATTCAATAGACACCTGCTCGGTTCCAGATGTCAGCTGTCTCGTCAGCAATAACAGAGAAGGCATTGCATGAATTTGCTCTCGTAATTCCTGTTCACAAAATCCTATCATTTAATTTTGAATTCGATGGGAAGCGTACGAGAGGTGCTCTTATCCCTGCCTCCAATAAATCATGAAAAACTACGCTGTCTGACGTTTTCTCTCGAAGTGATATATCATGGCTCCCACAGAAAATAATAGTTGACAAAATTGGTTCCAGCTTCTTTATGTTTTGTTCAGTCTGATTGTGGAGAGTACTGTTGATTTGATCAGCTACCGTGAGTTGCTTTCCTTCACAGATATCCACAAAGCTTTTAGCCTTTTATGATGATCCTCTATGCCAAATGCTCTCTGGTGCTGGCATTGAAGTCTTTATATTTTGTGAAAAGTCCCGTAATTAGTGACCCTTGAAGACCTATTTTAACGCTCGGCTTAAACGGAACACACGTTCGGCATAAAGTGCCCTTCAGTTCATGAGAATAGCCTAGCCACGTAACCACTAGTGTCTGAAAGCGCTCAGCTCGCGAATCACCTTTAAATCCGTAGGTACGGTACGTTACTTGTGGAGCCCCAAGTTTTAGCAGTAAGTCGTACTTAAAAGAGGGTCACATATATTTTACTGCGTTAAGAACATGCCAATGACTTGTTTGTCACTATCATTTAGAAACACTTCGTTAACGATCCCCCCTTGAAGTTCCACTTTATCACAGCTTTATTTATATCTTGTCAAAATTCTAATTCGCGAACGCTGCACTCTTTGTTCTGTTCAACATTGTCACTAGACGCACAGAACCTTCAGCCCTCACTTAAGTTACTAAGTTTATACAATGATTCGACTGTAGATGATTTAACACTACAGGTTAAGAACCTGCAACAACAATGGCAGGTTGTTGACAAGAAATTTGCCAATGTACTGTTGCACGCCTTAAAAATAACAATTTACAGCATTTCGCAACTCGATTAACGATGAAACAGCACAATAAATAGTCCGCACTGTAAGCTCGACCTTGGGTGTGCTAATATCCCCTCATGGTCACTGAAGAGGTTACCTAAGGTACCGTACGAGGGATGGCAAAAGTCGCCACTTGTATTGGAAACATACCTAACACTAGGGTAGGCGTACCATATTGGAAATTGAAGGAATGTTTCCATTAATGGCCTATTGTATAACATTATTAGAATATTTCCCTTGAATATAACATCCAATATAACGTCAACGACATTAAATTATTTACAGAAATTTCCGGTTATAACAGGTGTTAGATGATTGTCAGTAACTTCAATGTATTAAATAATCAGGTATGATATTAAACAATTGAATATCCACCGTTTAAAAATTCCAAGGGGTGAAGAATTCCCCTTTGCGCGCGCCCATGTCTCTGAAAACAATAGGCAACTTGATGTTTTAGGAGTGTATAGACCTAGAAAGGTTAACGCAACCGCTCATTCAGAATTAATTGATATGAGATTTCATTCCGAATTTTCTGCATTGGATACACTTCCTGATGTCCGTACGAATAGTTCTTCTTTCCTTTGGTATCCAGTAGTGCTCCCGTAGTTCTGAACACCGGTACCAGATCCAGTTGGTTAAATTCGAACATCGTAATTACGGCATCTACACAAGAGAATAGCGGTACCGATTTACGGTTATTAATATGTGCGCGTTTACTATAGGTCACTCCATGTTAAGAAAACTCTATTGCTCTAATGGCAAGAGCTTGCTGAACAGCACCATGGGAAAATAGTGTCACATATATTGGTGAAACTCAGTTTTTTAAGTCCAAAATTAAAGGGGAAAGAAAAGAAGCACAGTTTACTTTTACTTCTTTCTCAGCCTCATCCACAGAGTAAGTAAATCGGTGTATTAATGTTACCATCAATCACTACTGATCTGCATTTAGCGCAGTCGCCCAGGTGGCAGATTCCCTATCTGTTGTTTTTCCAGCCTTTTCTTGAATGATTTCAAATAAATTGGATATTTGTTGAACATCTCCCTGGGTAAGTTATTCTCATTCCTAACTTCCCTTCCAAATAACGAATATATGCCCTAATTTGTCCTCTTGAATTTCAACTTTATCTTCATATTGTGACCTTTTCTACTTTTAAAGACCCACTCAAATCTATTCGCTTAGTGATGTCATTCCACGCCATCTCTCAACTGATAACTCGAAACATACCACTTAGTCGAGCAGGTCGTCTTCTTTCTCTGAAGTCTTCCCAGCCCAAACTTTGCAATATTTTTGTAACGCTACTCTTTTGTCGGAAATCACCCAGAAGAAATCGAGCAGCCTTTCTTTGGATTCTTTCCAGTTCTTGAATCAAGTAATCCTGATGAAGGTCACATATACCGCAACCATACTCTATTTGGGGTCTTACCAGAGACTTGTATGCCCTCTCTTTTACATCCTTACCACAACCCTTCAACAGCCTCATAACCATGTACAGAAATCTGTACCCTTTGTTTACAATCCCATTTATGCGATTACCCCAATGAAGATCTTTCCTTATATTAACACCTAGATACTTACAGTGATCCCCATAAGGAACTTCCACCCCATCAACGCAGTAATTAAAACTGAGAGGACTTTTCCTATTAGTGAATCTCACAACCTGGCTTTTGACCGCGTTTATCATCATACCATTGCCTGCTGTCAATCTCACAACATTATCGAGGTCATTTTGCAGTTGCTCACAACCTTGTAACTTATTTATTACTCTATACAGAATAACATCATCCATAAAAAGCCTTCTCTCCGAATCCACTTCTTTACTCATATCATTGATATACACTAGTGACCAAAAGTTAAGCTTAATCACCAAACGAGGCCATACCGCTTGATAGGAATGTCAGAGGGATTGCTGAACAAACGGACGCTGAATCACACACCATATGTCACACTACTTGTCAAAAACAGGGTCAGAAAAGTTCTGATAGCTAGGATGTACCTTTGATAACAACTAACAAAATTGGGCAATGTCTTCCACAACAAACTATGCTGTTAATAGGGTGTATGGTTACCCCTAACGGCCACACATGCTTCGCAGCGACGTGGCATGCTCTCTGTCAGATGGTTCAAGACATTTTGTAACAGTTGATCCAATTCCTCCGAAAGGGCAATGCGAAGGTCTTGGAGGGTCCTTGGTGGAGGCTGGCGGGATGCAATTCGCCTACCCAATGCATCCCAGGCATATTTTATAGGATTCAGATCTACAGACCTCGCTGGCCAGGTCATGCGATGAATCTCATCCACCAGAGTAGCGCGTTGCAGTCGGCATTATCGTCCATTAATAACAAGTCTGGACCAACCGCACCTCTGAAGAGCCGATCATGTGGTCTCAGTACCACATCCCTCTATCTCCGAAATTTAACAGTGTTCCTCGGACCACCCATGAAGATGCGCAGGCCCGTACGGCCATTCAGCATGATGGCGCCCCACACCATGACGCCACCACCACCATACTGGTCCCGTTCCATGAAGTTCCTGTGGTTGTATTGGCTACACGGTTATTTCCAGATTAATGTGCGACTAGAATCGTTCTGCAAACTGAAGCGGGATTCATCTGTGAAGGGCACGTGCCTCCATTAATTCACGGTCCATTTTCGATGTTGACGGCTCCACAGTAAACGAGCCCGTCCCTGTGCTGGAGTGAGCGGGACGCACACCGCTGGACGTCGGGAAAACAGCCCTTCTGTTCTGAGCCTCCGGTACACAGTTTGCCAGGAAACTACAATCTCCGCTGACAATTATCTTCCAGGTGCACTACAATTTCGTCGGGCGGTTAAGGCCGGATATTAGTCCTGCTGTGGGGTGGTTACCCTTGGTCGACCTGGTACTGGCCTATGACTAACGTCTCCTGTGTCTCGAAATCGTCTCCAAAGCCTGGAAATGACGCTTTGTGGCGCATTCAAGGATACGGCACTTCGGTCTGTATCTGGCCTGCTTCCAGGCGGTCGAGTATACCACCTTGCAAAACGGGGTGCAAATAGCGTCGTTGTGCCATTACGTTGTCACGTTCACCGCGAGGCTGCACTCCGCACACTATAACAGGGCAAACACCACTGAGGGAATATGGGGTGCAGGCACTGGCTGTTTTTACCTTGCGGTTACGCCGCTAGTGAAAGCAGGGAACACTTCTTTCCTACGCATGGCGAACACGTAAGGTCGGTAGGTGCGTATGTCGTGCGATTTGCGGTCTATTTCCTGTTGCCCTGCATACTCGTAACTTACGCTAAACTTTTGGACACTAGTGTACTGTATGTACAGTGTATACATAAGAAAATATAAAGGTCCAATATTAATGCCTTGAGGAATCCCCCTCTTAATTAATAAAGGGTCAGATTAAGCTCCGCCTATTCTAATTCCATTGACTTGCGAATTGAAACTTTCCGATCATTGCATGAAATTTACATAGTGATCTTCTATATTTCGGGCATGCTGATTCCGGAACTGAAGTCAGTTCCCCTATCACATCAGGTTTTTGTGCAAATTCAAAATGAAAATTAGATAAATATGCAGCACGCGCACATGCAAGATTACTATCATCACATGTAAAGATCGCTTCTTTCTTATTATTTTCACCCATCTGAACACTCCTATCTTACACTGGTTTACTTATGAACATAATATAAAGATATGTACTGTATTGTGTTAACAGATCTGTAGAAAAACACAGCCAAATGGACCAAAATTGACCACGCATTAAGCCTCATAACGTCCTGAGAATGGTAAGTCTACGGTTTCAATTTTATAATGTCCTACCTCAGTATAAGAAACGTGTTCGCCTTGCTTTTCGTGTGTGAGGATTAGTTGGACCAGCAGTAATCTGCCAGCATGTTTTTATTCCATTTCCCTTGATATCTGCGTCCCATTTCCTGTAGAACCTGATGAAATCTTTCTCCTTGCTCATCGCTCAGCATTCCTAGGTTCTCAGGGAAATAGTCCAGATGTGAATGTAACATATGCACTTTCAAGGTCATTTTGCAGCCTAAATCTTGGAAAGAAACAAGCAATCTGTCCACCATTTGTTTGTAGTCTGAATCCTTTGTATTTCCAAGAAAGTTTTTGACCTCATTCCAGAATGCTGTCCATACCGATCGCTCTGCACCGCAAGTAACATCTTCAAAATTAGCATCAGAAAGAAGTTCTCTGATATCTTGACCTGTGAAAATACCATCCTTGATTTTGAATTACTGATGCCTGGGAATCAATGCCACAGGAACTGAAAGCATTCACCTTCATTGTTTAGAGCCTTAACGAATTGCTTCATAAACTCTAGTTTGATATGAAGCGGAGGTAACAGCATTTTGCTCTTGTGAACAAGAGTTTCTTGTTTTATGTTTTTCGACCCTACAATCCATTGTCTACGTGGTCATTCTTTTTGAGACCAGTGATGTAACCTTGCTCGACTGCCCCACTCACACAGAAATCAGGGGTGCATTGTGTAACCTCCTTGTAAACCTAACAAGTAGGGAAAAAGAGCCGGATCTGGTCCAGGGGCTAATGGGCAAGATGGCGACTATACACGGGCTCTTATGCAGATAGCTGATCCAGGAGAGACTTAGGACTTAAGATGACAGACTAGGGCGATTGCGCAAGATGGCGGCTATACACGGGCTCTTATGGAGAAACCTGGCCCAGGGGTTACTGTGCAAGTTTGTGGCTATACAAAGGATCTCATGGAAAAAGTTGACCCAGGAAATACTTAGGACTTCGGATGACAGACTAGGGTGATGGCGCAAGATGGCGGCTATACACGGGCTCATATGGAGAAATCTGGTCCAGGGGCTACTGCGCAAGATGGCTGTTATACTACATAGGCTCTTATAGGAAAAGCTGACCTACGGGAGACATAGGACTAAAGGAGACGACCTAGGGGCGATTGCGCAAGATGGCGGCTGCATTCAACGTCCTAGTGCTACGACCCCCGAGGCAAGATGGTTGCTATACATCGGTTATATGGGACTAACTTAAAGGAGATAGAGAAGGAGCTAATGGCGATGCATTGTTCTCATAGACCTAACTCTACAGAGCTGTCTCGGGGCTCACAAATTGTAAGTAATGAACTATTAGTTTGATCAGTCTGACATTCGAGAACCGAGGCAAGGGCTACCATGCAAGATGACTGCTATGCTCTCTATTCGTATAGACCTTAACTAGAGGGCTGCCTCAGGGGCTCACAACTTGTAACTTATGAACTATTAGTTTGTTCAGCCTGGCATTTCGAGAACTGAGGTAAGGGCTACTATGCAAGATAGCTGCTATACTCTATTCGTATAGACCTTACTGGAGAGCTGCCTCAGCGGTTCACAACTTGTAACTGATGACCTATTAGTTTGTTCAGCCTGGCATTTCGAGAACTGAGGTAAGGGCTACTATGCAAGATAGCTGCTATACTATTTAGTATAGACTTTACTGGAGAGCTGCCTCAGGGGCTCACACATAGTAACTTATGACCTATTAGTTTTATCAGCCTAACATTCGCGAACTGAGGCAAGGGCTGCTATGCAAGATGGCTGCTATACTCCATTCGCATAGACCTAACAAGGGAGCTGCCTCAGCGGCTCTCAACTTGTAACTGATGACCTATTAGTTTGTTCAGCCTGGCATTTCGAGAACTGACGCAAGACCTGCTATGCAAGATGGCTGATATACTTATTCGTTTAGACTTAACTACAGAGTCCCCTCAGGAGCTCACAACTTGTAACTTATGACCTATTAGTTTTAACAGCCTGACTTTTGAGAAATGAGGCAAGGTCTGTTATGCGAGATGGTTGCTATACTCCATTTTGACTTAACTACAGAGCTACCTCAGGGGCTTAGGACCTATAGAGCCCCGCGCTACGACCTCTGACATCTCCAGACAATAGGATGTCGTCATCTTAGGGAATTCTGTCGAAAAATGCTACTAAAAGGGGGACCTGACTTGAGAGAGCATGGGTTAGCGAACTCGATGCCTGTAGCTGAGTCTAGGCATGATGCGTGCTAAGCTGTCTTCTATCTAACCTCCTTTGCCAACTCTTGGGGAAGGCACTTCTACCCGAGGTCTGGTTGAGCAGAGTAAATTTTACTCCTTAGTGTTCGAACGTGGAGCTGACATAAACTCTAAAATACAGAGCTTAAGTGTAATTCAAATATCGTCACCCTGACTGAAATGTGTGCACTGACTACAGTAAAAGTGGAGACATGGAGATCTCAGCAGAAAAAGAATGACTTTGTGAGCTAAGCTGTATTTTCCGATCTGGTGTACTAAATTAATGCCGACAATGTGTTATGATGCAAGACGCCTGACTTAGAGAACTCTGGGTCTACAGGTCAAAGCTTGTTAGAAGTAACGTTACTACAGCTCTCGCTACTATGATGACGTCACTCCGCTTAGATCCTTATTTTATGAGGTGGAGTAGAGGGGTAGAATTGCATCAACGGTATACCCATTCGGAAGGGATAACTCGGGGTGAGAGCTGTGCTAGGGCACAGGGGTAAATATGCGTACACAGAATCTTATGAGTCAAACCCGGGGAGAGCTGTGCTAATGCTAGGTTAATGCGGGCTTTCATCCTCCTAACCGGATGCCGTTCTTAACATCGGTCTAGCACACGGGCTCTTGGAACTAACCCTGGGGGAGAGCTGCACTAGGGCTCTCAAGGAAGGATAGTCGCTCAAAGCTCAAAGCATAATCAGAATGATGAGATGTAGATAAACATATAATGTTTTATAACCTGACTTCGTTATGCTGTTAGAAGTGATAAAGTTCATGCAGTGTAGGATTGCAAAACGTTCGTGCTACACACATAAGAGGTAATGCAACCCAGTATTCACGTCTTATCAGAAAGGCAAAAGGGCAAAAGGACTCCTCTTCCTCCTCACCCCTCACCTCGCCCTCCTCCTCCTCCTCCTAGGGCTAAATGGCTAATGGGCTAAATGGCTAAAGGCTAAAGGGGCTAATGGGCTAAAGGGCTAAATGGCTTATGGGCTAAAGGGTTAAAGGGCAAAAGGGCTCCTCCTCCTCCTCGATTTCCTCCTCCTCACTGCACCCCTCCTCCTTCTCATTTATAAAGGGAAGCTACCTCACTCCTCATTTCCTTGTAGTTTGTTTAATTTTGTAAATAATTACACAATAAATATTTCATGAAATTTAAAATATTCTACTTATTGCATTTCTTTTGCCGCTATCTTGCGCAGTAGCCCCCTGACCAGCTCCTGCTCTTTTTCCCCACTCTAGCAGAATACCTATCACTTTGAAATCACCACACACTTGCCACTTGTGTTCCTGGTAATTCAGTTTCCAGCAGCATTTCGAGATGTCCATATCTTTCTCGCACAATAACTGAATGAGCAACGGGAATGGATGCAAGTTAGTTTTTATTGTGAGGAAGGGCGCTTGGAGTCATCGATGAAACGTTTCCAGTCAGACTGTGGTGCTCTTAGTTTTAAAATAACCTCCGGAATGTTGTTGCAGTAAACAAAGTCTTGCATCCGGGAGATAGTAGGTTCGAATCCCACTATCGGCAGCCCTGAAGATGGTTTTCCGTGGTTTCCCATTTTCACACCAGGCAAATGCTGGGGCTGTACCTTAATTAAGGCCACGGCCGATTCCTTCGAACTCCTAGGCCTTTCCTATCCCATCGTCGCCATAAGACCTGTCTGTGTCGGTGCGACGTAAAGCCCCTAGCAAAAAAAACAAAGTCTTTCTATTCACAAAACGGAGGGTATTAATTCTTGTTCGCCATGTCTGTACCAATAGTACGTCATCCCTGGTGCCCACGTGTTCCTTTCATGAAGTCTAGACCTGAGTAAATCGGCAGATTCCTTTGTAAGGCCAAGATCTCGAACGAAGTCATTTAATTCACTTTGCTCGAACAGTCTCGGTTCTTTTTCAACACATTCAGGGGAGAAATCACAGTCAGATTTAGTGCCCACCATTTCTTCGTCAGATTCAGAAGAGGGACAATCCTGTAAATGTTCTGAACGCTGTGGTACTGGTGTATCAGGGCCATGAGGAACGGGTAAAGTTGCAGATCGATTATTGCTTGCATACGCAATATTACCTTTGTTGCTGCTGTTAAATCCCTTCACATTCACAGAACAGAAGTAGCAGTGAGTACTGTGGTCTGGGGGTTCTCGCCGCACCATTGGAATACCGAATGGCAACGCAGTTCGCTTACCGTTCACCCATTGCCGTGACTGTTCTATACAGGTTCTACAAGCCTTATTTACCGGTATGTAGTGCCCACGGCTTGTCTTGTTCTCCAAATTTCAAGCCAAAATAGGCACAGTAGGCCTTTCTCGCTAACTCGGTTATATTGCACCGCTGTCGCATCGGCACGAAACTTCCACATGCATAGCAGAATGTATCTCGATTGTTCTTGCAGCCACATCGTGGTATGTTCATAGATGTAAGTTCAATAAAAATATTAACACAGTACGTCACTCACATATGGAACGCTTATCAATAGTAGCGGCGATAAAAATGGGGGCAGCAAAAATGTACAATGAAAGTAGCCGGGTTGAGGGATATAGCGGGTGGGGGGGATTATACACATCAAAACTGAACAAAAAAAAGCTACACAATGGTCAGTTTTTGATGCTCATTGAGCGAATTTCGACAGAGGTAAAGGTTGTCAGTTTACTAAAGTGCGGCAATAATAGTTTTTTGATACTGATTCAATACCACACAATAAAACTTTCACCAAAGAAACAGTATTACACACGTATTACCAATTAAATAGAAGTACGGCGTAATTATAAAATGAAAAATCATTTAATACTGGACTACACTCTAAGAAACTAACAGACAATATTAAAGAAACTGCCAGATTGACGAATGCACACGGCAAGCAGGTGAATCATACCTTAGTGTCCACGACCTTGGCAAAAAATATGACCCTGTTACCCTTCCTCACAGAACGTGTAAAGTCTCCACTACTTGTTGTGGCGCTATACAAATTGATCAGGCGTGACGAACTACATTTTGTGCGTATTTTCGATAATAATTTTGTTAATAATTAAAAATTTGCATACATTTTTAAATAATTCCTATAATTCCTAGTTTCAACTGCCTAAAATGGAATAAAAATGTAATATTTTCTCTAAAAAGTGGGGGGCGACTGCCCCCTTCGCCACCCTTAGTCGCTGCTACTGCTTATGAAGACAAACATCTCTTTTCACTAGCAAGCGAAACACAACTCAGAACACGAAGCACAACGAGAGAATGACGCCGCGCGTTGCCGGCTCTACACTATGAGCGTGACGAGATGGCTGGAGGATGTCGAATTAATAAAATAATAACATAAATTAATAAAAGAATATGGAAATCTAAAGTAAAGCAACACTCTTCCTAACAACGTAAGAAGTGCATTAGGCATGTGATGAAATAAATGTAATATAAGATTTTGAGAAAATGTGATGTGATGGGGAAAAATTAACATCGGATCCTGATTCAGGATGCAGAAGTCATCCTAAAAAGCAATACAGGATGGCGGCAATGAAAGCATCGCGGGACAGTGATTATCTGAGTTCTATTTTCTAGAAATATAGCAACCCATTCAGTCACTCTTTTGTCTAGTCCAATTGCACTCATTCTTTTCAGTAGCCCCGCATGATTCCCCTATCAAAGGCTTTAGAAAGGTCAATCGCGATACAGTCCATTTGACCTCCTGAATCCAATATATCTGCAATATCTTGCTGGAATCCTACAAGTTGAGCTTCAGTGGAATAACCTTTCCTAAACCAGTTACTAATTTCGCAAACATGTCTAATGTAATCAGAAAGAATGCCTTCCCAAAGCTTACTTGCAATGCATGTCAAACTTACTGGCCTGTAGTTTTCAGCTTTATGTCTATCACCCTTTGCTTTGTACACAGGGGCTACTACATAGCAACTCTCCTTTTATTTGGAGAAACAAATCGCTCACGTAGGCCGATAAATCACGTAACACTCACTCAACACATGACAAGTACGCACTGATATAAGGACTAAGAAACATACGCATGACATAAATAGACGACTTCTCTAAGCTGCCGGGAGCGACATTGTGCTTCTTCCCTATGAATGTAAACCTCCAGTAGTTATTTTAATAATGCACGGGAAAAACTGGCTCATTCTTTCTTTCTTTCATAATACAACACATTGCAATATTCCTCAATCACAAGGAATTAAGGGTGTCTATGAGGGGGTGTGTTTGCTCCTTGTAGCTCCATAAGAGCAGTATACTGTTTTCTTAACATGGAATGATCTATAGTGCTCGAAGAAAGAAGAAACGAGTTATCAGAACTGGACACTCAGATTTGTGAAAACATCTGTGCTGAAACAATGGAAGAGGAGATTGAAGACGTACTGATGGCAGAAATGGAGAAAGCAGAGGCGTATGCCTTACGTTACCACTGCATTAAAGGTAAGGCCTCTGATTTGATCACAAGGAATAGCGCAGCTCATACTTCATCTAGTTGTGTTGTTGATCGTTCGGGAAACGAAATATCTCTTCGTCTACCGAAATTGGAATTAAATAAATATGACGGGGAAATAGGCGGATGGATTGATGGACAGTTCTCACAAACTGTCGAGTGTCAGTCGTTAAGTAAGGGAGAAATTTTCAGTATTTCAGAATTCACGAGCACGCGCGGTTGTTGTGAGTTTCCCTCCCTCAGGTGAAAATTACGGATAGGACATTCAAGCCCTTAAAGATAGGTTTGGACGTAATTATCTCTTTATCGAGTGTAATGTCCGTGAGCTACTGAGTTTAGTTTTGGAAAATAAGACAGTCAAGATCGACATTTTGTATGGCAATCTAGAAGCTCAATTACGGGCACTAGCGGCATAATGCTTCTCGGATAATTATGCCGCATTATTGTTTCCGCTAATAGAATCGTGTCTGCCCAATGAACCCAGTAGGACACTGCAGGAGCAAATGGATAACTTAATGTTGTTTTTGAAAAGGGAAGTAGAAGGGGGGAAGAGTCGCAGTGGCAAATAATCAGTCCTTTTCCTATAGCCAGGCTAATAATCCGGGGAAATCGCGTGATACGGACAAAGTTCATTTTGTCTCTGCGATCAATCTTGCTGCTCTTGGAATTGAATCTGACTCTCAGAAGTATGTATTTTGTAAAGGGGTGAATCATTATTCAACAGAATGCCTCCATGCACAAAAAACTTGAAGACAGAGAAAGGGTTCTGTTTAAAGTTAAGCGCTGTGTTTCTTGTACCAAAGCAGTCCATTCTGCGCAGCAATATCGAGAACGGTGTGTTGTTTGTCGTGGACGACATTTACCATTATTATGCCCGTCTGTTGAGAAGTATCAAGCAGAAGAGAAAGAAGGTATTGAGCGGGGCCATCCTGAGAGCAAACGAGAATACTTCATCTATTAATTGCAATTTGCCAATTAGCTCCCAAACGGGGGTATATATACAGACTCTGTTAGTTACGTTAAGAATGGTGAAAAAGTCAGGAAGGCCAGGTAAATAATAGACAGTGAATCCAAACGTTGGTATATTTCCAATAATTTGGCCCAAGAAATGAACTATTCTCCGATTGGAGAAGAGAACATTATTCACTCTCTTTTGGCGGTAAGCCAACAGGTGTAGATAACCAAGATGCTACAAAGTGCACTTACTCATCTTAAGTAATTACTGTGCATGCAATTTCGTAGCGTTAGACCAGAGGACAATTACAGCTGCGATTCCATCGCTAGAAGTCAGGGAGGAAGTGAGGGAAGAAATTACTGAGATAATCTATTCCGGTGTGTAGAGATTCTAGAACTCCAATTTCTTGATAGGTTCTGACATTGCTGGAAAGTTGTGGACGGGTAAAAATAAAGACTCTATCTTCTGGACTGGTAGCCATTGAAACCTGTTTAGGATGGACGGTAACGGGGAAGAAGAAGGAAATATACAAAATGGAGAAAAATGATCTAGCGAAGCATGCAAGTATTGCGAATGTTGTCACTTCACTGAGTATTACTCAACTACCTGTATCTGATCTGTGGAAAATGGAGACCATTGGGATAACCGATCCAGTAGAGGATGCAACAAAGCGGGAGAAGAGGGCGTCATCACTGAACAACAGCCTTGAAGAAGGACCGAACCTCACTGAAATGATACTAGAACTGCTCTTGAGGTTTCGGCAATGAAAGATAAGTATCATAGCTGACATAAAAGGGCATGTTTTTAGATAAGAGTACACTCAGAGGAAAGAGACTACCTGAAGATTTTGTGGTATGAAAATAATGAGAAAGACCTACGAGTCCTTCTTCATGTCAGAGGGGTATTCGGTGTCACGAGTAGTCCTTTTCTTCTTGGAGCAGTTATTGGGTACCAACTAGAGAAGTGTATGGAACCAACTGATGATCCAAAGGAGGCTAAATTTGCGGCAACATTGAAGAATCACTTTTATGTTGACAATCTAGTGACCAGCTTCGACCGAGCATAAGAAGTAGAGAAATTCGTTCACCTTTCAAAGAATACTATGAGAAGAGCGTGGTCGACGTTCGAGGGTGGAAGTAAGCCGGAGACAGATCTCCTCACGGCTCGACACTGCTTGGCATTAGGTGGAATCATCGAGATGACACTTTGAAGATCAATATGGACTGGTGGGAGAAATCGTGTGAAATAGAAAATCTGACAAAGAGTACTGTTCTTTCAATAATTCGCCGCATTTATGATCCGATTGGACTAACCGTACCCGTAATGATTGGATGCTGCTTGCTTGTTGTTTTAAGGGGCCTAACATCGAAGGTCATCGGCCCAGCCCGTAATGATTGACTGAAATTGTTAATTCAAGAGTTATGGACCACAAAGTTGGGATGGGACGAGCCTATTGACGAAGATACTCGACGGTAGTTTGAGAAGTGGCTGAAGGACGTGCCTCATTTAACAGAAATGGAAATGGTGTGTCACCTCGGCAGGGTGGAGAATATCTCGCTGCATGTATTCTGTGATGTAAGTCAGAACGCATATGCAGCTGTTGTCTGTATCAGAAGCGGTTACCATGCTACTATATCTCAACCAACTGTATTTAGTATATCCCCAGAAATCTCATCAATTCCAGCTGCTTTGCTAGTTATCAACTTTTGTATCTCATTGTAAATGTCTTTGTTAATGTAGTTAAATCTTAATACTTGGTTAGTATTAGTTGCCTCTTCTATTTGGACATTTTCCTTGTAACCAACAATTTTTACATACTGCTGACTGAATATGTTGATTAGGTCTTAAATACACATTATCTGTAACATAGAGCTGCAGGTCCAGATGGAATTTTTAATGAACATCTGAAAGCCTCAGCACCATACCTATTGCTAGTATGGACAGAGCTGCTGAACAATTGTCTAAAGACAGGGAAGATTCCATCATCTTGAAGGAAGTCAACCATAAAGATGCTCTATAAAGGAAAAGTATAGGTGAATAAACCTGAGTCCTACAGAGAAATTGCACTGGAACAAGTAGGTTTCAAATTGCTTACAAGATTGCTGATCCAACGCATATGCACAACAGTAGATCCGTTTTTACCGGAAGAACAGTATAACTTTAGATCAGGCAGATCAACTTTGATGGAAGCTGGAAATCTACTTTCCACCGAGCAATTGCCGAACAACGAGGGGAGATGTATGTAGTTTTCATTGACTATAATAAGGCCTTTGACAGAGTGAACACGACAAAGATGCTGAAGAAGCTGGAAGCTTTAATTGGCAGAACATGGCTAACAAGACTAGCAGTAAATATATTAACCGAAAATTCCGTACAATTAAATGACAACCTTTGCACATCCAAATGGATCAGCCAAACTATTGGAGTGCTTCAGGGAGATCCACTGAGTCCATTACTATCCAATGTCCTAACGCACGATGAGACAGCCAAGATCAAGAGATGCACTAAGAGTGTAAACGCATACATATATACCGATGACATGGCATTGGCCTCAGAGAATAGAGATGAATTGCAGACTGCGATGGATCTCATCACAGAATGGGCAGATGAGAACGAAATGGCGCTAAATGTAAACAAAACTGAGTTAGTAGTATTCAGCAAAGGTAGTAAATTAGCAAAACAGGACTTTATAAAGTGCAAAGGACAGAAGCTCAGGAATAGCAACGCCTACAAATACCTCGGAATCACAATTCAAGTAACTGGAACGTCTTTCTCGATACACCTGAGGGAAAGAATAGCCACAGCAATTAGGAACATCAAAGACATCAGGCAGCTACCTCGCCTATCCCTGGAGACAGCTATGCGACTTTCCGCAATAAAGGTTATGCCTATAGCCACATATGGTCTGGAGTTAATATGGGAGTTCCTCTCGAAGAAACAACTGCAAGAATTGGAGAGTCTGAAAGCGAGTTCTAAACGTCTCAAAAAACACTCCATCTCGACCTGCGAAGGAAACGTTTTTAGTGGAGGATGTAAGACTTCGCCTGCTGTTACCATCCACAACAAGTTATCGGGAACTCTTACAAGAACTGAAAAAAAAAGATGAGATTTGGTATGAATTTCTACGGTACAGACGCCATGATCAACCGAGAATGTACACGCACAGGATATGACTAACGGCATACAGTTACGAGGTTTGCCATACATGGGTTTCATCATAAATTATGCCAGACCTTGAATTACCATGAACCAGGCCGGATTGCGTGTGCAGACTCTGTGACCAACACTGCGAGAAATATCATGCCTTACATTGCAAGCGTAGGCAACAAACGATCACCCAGCTTGGGACATGACAATTAAAAGTGCAAACAAACTTGGTGACAATAAGTGGAAAGATATTTTATTTATTTCTTATATAGCCATTGGCTGCAATAAAATTCTTCTTATTATTATTATTATTATTATTATCTGTAACGACTTATTCAGCTTTCAATATTCATAACCAGCTTTAATTCACAATCAAAATATCAACACCAATACACAGAATAGTAAAACTAAAGAGTTTTATGCTAAGGAGCTAAGGAGTAAGCATCGCCAAAATTAACATATACAAATTTCTCAACCTAATCCTACCTAATTCATAATTTTCTCAAAATTAGAATTTATCAAGACGTTGAGGGTAAGTGAACGATATATACTAAGTGAATTCTTTCTTTTCTGTATCATGAAATCAAACATTTTATCCTTTAGGAGGAACCACTTTTCTTCTTCCTCAGCAAGCCACTTAGGCACTTTTCACTATAGGTCTGAGGGGTTCAAATTGCCTGGTGCGTGTGTCCAGCTTCATGTATCGGTGAGCACCCTTATCTCCTTCACACGATTCCTAACAAATAATACAGTCTTGTCTTCGCTGCCAAGAATCTAGATTAGGACAGTGTTTGAATCAGTCCAACAAATAGACAGGGGCTTCTTTCCAACCTAGGATTTCTTGAACTGATTTCAGCAGACGAGCTCCAATAAGAGTACCCGATAATTTCTCTTGAGGAACGGCCAGGCGCTTAAGCGGTGTTACTGTTACTTTATCTACCGCTAACCGAACACGAATCTCTCCCTGAAGTACGGTTCTTATTTCATTATTGTTTGCATGAAGGAGCTATATCAAATGAATGGAGAGTTGTTATAGTAGCCCCTGTGTGTAAAGGAAAGGATGATAGTAGTATAATGCAGGGATTCGGGCTCCTCCTCCTCCTCCCGCGGCGCGGGAAATTTGAATTCTGGCGGGGAATTTGAATTTTGGCGGGAGATTTGAATTTGTAAACAAAGCCACGGGCTTTTTGACAGCTGTCATCGACAACAACGCATCGCTAACCTCACTGCTGCCATCTTGACGGGCCTAAACCTCAGTAGTGCCAACTTAACCTAACTAGCGTGAGGTAAACAAAGCCACGTGTTTTTTGACAGCCACGTGCTTTTTGACAGACAACAACGCATCGCTAACCTCAGTACTGCCATCTTGACGGGCCTAAACCTCAGTAGTGCCAACTTAACCTAACTAGCGCGAGGTAAACAAAGCCACGTGCTTTTTGACAGCCACGTGCTTTTTGACAGCTGTTACTTAACCTAAATAGTGCGAGGTAAACAAAGCCACGTGTTTTTCGACAGCCACGTGCTTTTTGACAGACAACAACGCATCGCTAACCTCAGTACTGCCATCTTGACAGGCCTAAACCTTAATGGTACCAACTTAACCTAACTAGCGCGTGGTAAACAAAGCCACGTGCTTTTTGACAGCTGTCATCCGCCATCTTTAAACACTGTGCTGCCCTCTGTCATCACCTGTCATCGGCAGTGCTGCCATCTTGGCGGGCCTAAACTTTAGTGCTACCAACTTAACCTCACTAGCGTGAGATAAACAAATTCACGTGCAGCTGTCATCCACCATCTTTAATCTATAGAGCACAGTGCTGCCCTATTTAGCTACTTACCTTTGAAATGTGGTGGCGGCAAATTCCACGTGCTCTTGTTTGGAAACAAAGCTATGTGCTTTTTTGACAGCTGACATCCGTCATCTTTAATCTATAGAGCACAGTGCTGCCCTCTTTATCGTAGTAGATGTAAATTCGTCACAGCTGTTATCCGCAGTGCTGCCATCTTAACGGGCCTAAACCTTAGTGCTACCAACTTAACCTCACTAGCGCGAGATAAACAAATCCACGTGCTTTTTGACAGCTGTCATCCACCATCTTTAATCCATAGAGCACAGTGGTGCCCTCTTTAGCTACTTACCTTGGTGGCGGATAATTTGAAAAATGCTTTTTGATAGCAGCCATCTTTGAGCACCGTGCTGCCCTCTTTAGCTAGATACCTGTGGTGGCAGACAATTCTACGTGACAGCAGCCATCTTTGAGCACAGTGCTGCCCTCTTTGTGGTGGCGGCAAATTCCACGTTCTTTACAAACTCACGTGCTTTTTTCTGACAGCTGTCATCCGCCATCTTGCATCACAAACATCAGTGCTGCGCTCCTTACCTAGTTACCTTTGAAATGTGGTGGCGGCAAATTCCACGTGCTCTTGTTTGGAAACAAAGCCACGTGCTTTTTGACAGCTGTCACCCACCGTCTTTAATCAATAGAGCACTGTGCTAGTAAACAAACTCACGCGTTTTTTGTCAGCTGTCATCCGCCATCTTTAATCTATAGAGCTCAGTGCTACACTCTTTAGTTGAAATATGGTGGCGGATAATTTAAAAAGAAAAATTCTATATCAGCCATCTCTCGACGCTAATTGCACAAGATGGTGGCTACACATGACTCCTTAAAGGTGCTTATGCAAGATGGCCACTATACATAGGTTCTTATGAGATGCCCTTGGGATGCTTGCGCAAGATGGCGGTTATACAAGGCTCCTTATGAGACGCCCTAGAGATGCTTGCGCAAGATGGTGGTTGCTCTTATGAGGCGGCTTAAGGGTCCTTGCACAAGATGACTAGAGACGCCCTAAGGATGCTTGCGCAAGATGGCGGACGCAAGATGGCGGCTATACACGACTCCTTATGAGACGCCTTAAGGGTGCTTGCGCAAGATAGCTGCTGCTCTTAGCTTAGAGGCTAACGTGTCGTGCTAGTTCGATTCATTAAATTTGGGGCTTAAATGCATAATGTTAAATATCTCGAAAACGGTGCATCGTAGAGCAAAACGGACAAAATTTTTCTACCCAATACCTTGGTTAGCAGTATGGGGAACAAGTAAAACATAGTCTAATGATGAGATCAACGGTTCGGTTCTAACTTAGGCCCTTTGGCATTAGCTCTGTTTCAGCTTGTAATGAAGCAAGTCTTCGTAACATGATCAGGTCTAGCTATGGTAGAGAGTATAACGTACCGTGCAGGTTCGATTCATTACATTTGGGGCTTAAATGCAAAATGTTAAATATCTCGAAAACGGACAAAATTTTTCCACCTGATACCTAGGTTTGCAATATCAGGAACAAGGAAAACATAGTCTAATGATGAGATCGACGGTTCGATTCCTACTTAGGCCCTTTGGCATTGGCAGCTATCTATTTCTATAAGATGGTGCCTATACATAGCTTCTTATGAGACAGCTTAAGAGCGCTTGCACAAGATGGCTGCTGCTCTTATGAGACGCCCTACGGGTGCTTGCGCAAGATAGCAGCGACAAGACGATGACTATACAGAGCTGCTTATGATACGGCCTAGAGGTGCTTACACAAGATGGTGGCTGCTCTGATGAAGAAAGCTAGCTTTGCATCGTGCAGGTATTTTTACAGCACTAAACCTCATACCTTTGAAATATGGTGGCGGGTAATTTGAAAAATTCGACGTGCTTTTTCTTCACAGCGGCTATCTTTAGACAATAGCGGCTATACATAAGCTGTTAAGGCCTCCTCTTATGTCAAGGCATAGCTCTATCGAACAAGTTTAAACCTGCATCGGAATAGCTAGAGTAAGCACGTGCTGCAGTGATGACGTCATTAAGCATGTTTAGACTTGCAAATCACAGAAGAAACGTAACAAGGCTGGAATCGAAAACTGCACTCTATGCCGTTAACTTTATCATGTGATCGGAACATTGATTGAAGTGTTTAGAACACTAAATAAGTAGAACAGAACACTGTACTCGATACAACATGTCAGGGGATATCTTTGTTCTAAGAAGATTAGTTTACCGCACATTCCTTGGCTAAAGGGCTAATGGGCTAAAGGGCTAATGGGCAAAAGGGCTAAAGGGCTAAAGGGCTAAAGGGCTAATGGGCTAAAGGGCTAAAGGAGCAACAACCTCATCGATCGCTATCAGCAAGAACGCTTGTACTTTGTTAAGTGTAGAAAATTAATCTTTATTTGTAAATGGTTTCATGTTCAGAACAAGGAATGAAACCTAGGGGTTACGTCTTACCTAATAAAATCCCCGAGGTGCGATGAGTTACGTTTTTCGAACTAGTGTTTGGAACACTGAACTTTTCAAGATGATAGCAGAGAGTTTAGCAATGTTCTGTTGTTGGATTATAAATTCCGCGCTACAACATGCATAAGGTGGCAGCCTTGAGGTTTACTGCCGTAAAGATGACAAGAGTGAGGTTAACAATGTTCCGTTGTTGGATTTTAAATTCCACGCTATAACATGCATAAGGTGGCAGCCTTGAGGTTTACCGCCGTAAAGATGGCAGCAATGAGGTTAGCGACGCTCTATTGTCCTTCAAAGTGAGGTTAGGGTTCGTCAAGAAGACAGCTGTCAAAAAAGCACGTGGCTATGTTTACCAAACAATAGCACGTGGTCGTGACGTCACGGTCACGTAATCAATCCTTAGCTCGACGTCGTTAAGAGCAGCATTAGGATTAGCTATGCTTAAAAGTCTTGGGAACAGAGCAGCAGTATGAATTGCCATGTTTCAAAGCGTGTACACATCACCTATCGATTTTACATGCATCGACCATCGTACTAAACTTCATCCGCTAGAAAGTGCTGCTATCTTAGCATAACCTATAACCATAAAATTAAAATGCAATGAATAGCCATGTTTCAAAGCGTGTACACATCACCTATCGATTTTACATGCATCGACCATCGAACTAAACTTCATCCGCTAGATCGCGCTGCTATCTTAGCATAACCTGTACCCATAAAATTAAAGTACAATGAATAGTCATGTTTCAAAGCGTGTACACATCAACTATCGAATTTGCATGTATCAACTCTCGTACTAAACTTCTGCAGGTAGATTGTGCTGCTATCTTAGCATAACTAAGACGCATGAACTTAAAGTACAAAGAACAGCTATGTCTCAAAGCGTGTACACATTACCTATCGATTTTGCAAGCATTGACTCTCGTACTAAACTTCTTCCGCTAGATTGTGCTGCTATCTTAGCTTAACCTATACGCATGACCTTAAGGAACAAAGAATAGCCATGTTTCAAAGCGTGTACACATTACCTATCGACTTTGCATGTAACAAATATCGTACTAAACTTCTTCCGCTAGGTTGTGCTGCTATCTTAGCATAACTCATACACATGAACTTAAAGTACAAAGAATAGCCATGTTTCAAAGCGTGTACACATCACCTATCGATTTTACATGCATCGACCATCGAACTAAACTTCATCCGCTAGATCGCGCTGCTATCTTAGCATAACCTATACCCATACCCATGCATAACTAAGACGCATGAACTTAAAGTACAAAGAATAGCTATGTCTCAAAGCGTGTACACATTACCTATCGATTTTGCATGCAACAAATATCGTACTAAACTTCTTCCGCTAGGTTGTGCTGCTATCTTAGCATAACTTATACACATGAACTTAAGGAACAAAGAATAGCCATGTTTCAAAGCGTGTACACATTACCTATCGACTTTGCATGTAACAAATATCGTACTAAACTTCTTCCGCTAGGTTGTGCTGCTATCTTAGCATAACTCATACACATGAACTTAAAGTACAAAGAATAGCCATGTTTCAAAGCGTGTGCACATTACTTATTGATTTTGCATTCATCGAATCTCGTACTGAACTTCTTCCGCTAGATTGTGCTGGTATCCTAGCATAACTTATACCCACGAACTTAAAGTACAAAGAATAGCCATGTTTCAAAGCGTGTACACATCAACTATCGAATTTGTATGTATCGACTCTCGTACTAAACTTCTGCAGGTAGATTGTGCTGCTATCTTAGCATAACTAAGACGCATGAACTTAAAGTACAAAGAATAGCTATGTCTCAAAGTGTGTACACATTACCTATCGATTTTGCATGCAACAAATATCGTACTAAACTTCTTCCGCTAGGTTGTGCTGCTATCTTAGTATAACTTATACACATGAACTTAAAGTACGAAGAATAGCCATGTTTCAAAGTGTGTACACATTACTTATTGATTTTGCATGCATCAAATATCGCATTAAAATTCTTCCGCTAGATTGTGCTACTATCTTAGCATAACCTATACCCATGAATTTAAAGTACAATGAATAGTCATGTTTCAAAGCGTGTACACATCACCTATCGATTTTGCATTCATCGACTCTCGTACTAAACTTCTTACGCTAGACTGTGCTGCTATCTTGGCCTAACCTATACGCATGAACTTAAAGTACGAAGAATAACCATGTTTTAAAGCGTGTACACGTCACCTATCGATTTTGCATGCATCAAATATCGTACTAAACTTCTTGCGCTAGATTGTGCTGCTATCTTAGCATAACCTGTACGCATGAACTTAAAGTACAAAGAATAGCCTTGTTTCAAAGCGTGTACACATTACCTAATGATTTTGCACGAAACGACTATCATACAAAAATTTTTCCAATAGATTGTGCTAAAATCGTGTAAGTGCGTTGCTATCTTAGCATAACCTATCGATTTTACATGCATCGACTATCGTACTAGACTTCTTCCGCTAGAGCATGTAGCAATCGCTTTTGTGTATCCCTAACCCATGTGCAGGAACTTAAAGCACAAAGAAGAGCTATGTTCCTAAGCATGTACACATCACCTATCGATAATGTATGTATCGAATATCGTACTAAACTTCTCCTGCTAGAGCGTACGACTATCGCTTGTGGGTGCACGAACTTAAAGCATAAAGGATAGCAATGTATAAAAATCTCGTAAACAAAGCAGCAGCATTAAGTATAGCCATGTATAAATGCGTGTACACATCATGTATCCATGATGCACGCAGTACTAAACTTATTCCATTAGAATGTACAAAGTTCGCATGTGTTTGTGCTGCTATCTTAGCATAGCCTATGTGCATGAATTTAAAGCATAAAGAATAGTTATGTGTAAAAAATCTTGTAAACATAGCAGAATGTTTACTACGTAGGTGTAGACATTGAACTTTGCATTCTGAGGCAGCATACTACGTGACCGTGACGTCACGACCACGTGCTCTTGTTTGGTAAACATAGCCACGTGCTTTTTTGACAGCTGTCTTCTTGACGAACCCTAACCTCACTTTGAAGGACAATAGAGCGTCGCTAACCTCACTGCTGCCATCTTTACGGCGGTAAACCTCAAGGCTGCCACCTTATGCATGTTATAGCGTGGAATTTAAAATCCAACAACGGAACATTGTTAACCTCACTCTTGTCATCTTTACGGCAGTAAACCTCAAGGCTGCCACCTTGTGCATGTTGTAGCGCGGAATTTATAATCCAACAACAGAACATTGCTAAACTCTCTGCTATCATCTTGAAAAGTTCAGTGTTGCAAACACTAGTTCGAAAAACGTAACTCATCGCACCTCGGGGATTTTATTAGGTAAGACGTAACCCCTAGGTTTCATTCCTTGTTCTGAACATGAAACCATTTACAAATAAAGATTAATTTTCTACACTTAACAAAGTACAAGCGTTCTTGCTGATAGCGATCGATGAGGTTGTTGCTCCTTTAGCCCTTTAGCCCATTAGCCCTTTAGCCCTTTAGCCCTTTAGCCCTTTTGCCCATTAGCCCTTTAGCCCATTAGCCCTTTAGCCAAGGAATGTGCGGTAAACTAATCTTCTTAGAACAAAGATATCCCCTGACATGTTGTATCGAGTACAGTGTTCTGTTCTACTTATTTAGTGTTCTAAACACTTCAATCAATGTTCCGATCACATGATAAAGTTAACGGCATAGAGTGCAGTTTTCGATTCCAGCCTTGTTACGTTTCTTCTGTGATTTGCAAGTCTAAACATGCTTAATGACGTCATCACTGCAGCACGTGCTTACTCTAGCTATTCCGATGCAGGTTTAAACTTGTTCGATAGAGCTATGCCTTGACATAAGAGGAGGCCTTAACAGCTTATGTATAGCCGCTATTGTCTAAAGATAGCCGCTGTGAAGAAAAAGCACGTCGAATTTTTCAAATTACCCGCCACCATATTTCAAAGGTATGAGGTTTAGTGCTGTAAAAATACCTGCACGATGCAAAGCTAGCTTTCTTCATCAGAGCAGCCACCATCTTGTGTAAGCACCTCTAGGCCGTATCATAAGCAGCTCTGTATAGTCATCGTCTTGTCGCTGCTATCTTGCGCAAGCACCCGTAGGGCGTCTCATAAGAGCAGCAGCCATCTTGTGCAAGCGCTCTTAAGCTGTCTCATAAGAAGCTATGTATAGGCACCATCTTATAGAAATAGATAGCTGCCAATGCCAAAGGGCCTAAGTAGGAATCGAACCGTCGATCTCATCATTAGACTATGTTTTCCTTGTTCCTGATATTGCAAACCTAGGTATCAGGTGGAAAAATTTTGTCCGTTTTCGAGATATTTAACATTTTGCATTTAAGCCCCAAATGTAATGAATCGAACCTGCACGGTACGTTATACTCTCTACCATAGCTAGACCTGATCATGTTACGAAGACTTGCTTCATTACAAGCTGAAACAGAGCTAATGCCAAAGGGCCTAAGTTAGAACCGAACCGTTGATCTCATCATTAGACTATGTTTTACTTGTTCCCCATACTGCTAACCGAGGTATTGGGTAGAAAAATTTTGTCCGTTTTGCTCTACGATGCACCGTTTTCGAGATATTTAACATTATGCATTTAAGCCCCAAATTTAATGAATCGAACTAGCACGACACGTTAGCCTCTAAGCTAAGAGCAGCAGCTATCTTGCGCAAGCACCCTTAAGGCGTCTCATAAGGAGTCGTGTATAGCCGCCATCTTGCGTCCGCCATCTTGCGCAAGCATCCTTAGGGCGTCTCTAGTCATCTTGTGCAAGGACCCTTAAGACGCCTCATAAGAGCAACCACCATCTTGCGCAAGCATCTCTAGGGCGTCTCATAAGGAGCCTTGTATAACCGCCATCTTGCGCAAGCATCCCAAGGGCATCTCATAAGAACCTATGTATAGCGGTCATCTTGCATAAGCACCTTTAAGGAGTCATGTATAGCCACCATCTTGTGCAATTAGCGTTGAGAGATGGCTGATGTAGAATTGTTCTTTTTAAATTATCCACCACTATATTTCAAAGGTATGTACCTAAAGTGTGTAGCACTGAGCTCTATAGATTAAAGATGGCGGATGACAGCTGACAAAAAAGCGCGTGAGTTTGTTTACTAAACAAGAGCACGTGGAATTTTTCAATTTGCCGCCACCACATTTCAAAGGTATCTAGCCAACCATGGCAGCACGGTGCTCTCTTGATTAAAGATGGCGGATGACAGCTAACAGAACTTTTCAAATTGCCCGCTATTACAGAGAGCAGCACGGTGCTCTGTAGATTAAAGATGGCGGATGACAGCTGACGAAATTGCCCGCATGATAGCAGCACAGTGCTCTATTGATTAAAGATGGTGGATGACAGCTGTCAAGAAAAGCACGTGGCTTTGTTTACTAAACAAGAGCACATAGAATTTTTTCAAATTGCCGCCACCACATTTCAAAGGTATCTAGCTAAAGAGCGCAGCACTGAGGTTTGTGATGCAAGATGGCGGATGACAGCTGTCAGAAAAAAGCACGTGAGTTTGTTTCCAAACAAGAGCATGTAGAATTTTTCAAATTGCCGCCACCACATAGAGGGCAGCACGGTGCGCTCTTGATTAAAGATGGCTGCTGTCATGTGGAATTGCCTGCCACCGCAGGTATCTAGCTAAAGAGGGCAGCACGGTGCTCAAAGATGGCTGCTATCAAAAAGCATTTTTCAAATTATCCGCCACCACATTTCAAAGGTAAGTAGCTAAAGAGGGCACCACTGTGCTCTATGGATTAAAGATGGTGGATGACAGCTGTCAAAAAAGCACGTGGATTTGTTTATCTCGCGCTAGTGAGGTTAAGTTGGTAGCACTAAGGTTTAGGCCCGTTAAGATGGCAGCACTGCGGATGACAGCTGTGACGAATTTACATCTACTACGATAAAGAGGGCAGCACTGTGCTCTATAGATTAAAGATGACGGATGTCAGCTGTCAAAAAAGCATATAGCTTTGTTTCCAAACAAGAGCACGTGGAATTTGCCGCCACCACATTTCAAAGGTAAGTAGCTAAAGAGGGCAGCACGGTGCTCTCTGGATTAAAGATGGCGGATGATAGCTGTCAAAAAAGCCCATGGGTTTGTTTCCAAACAAGAGAATGTAGAATTTTTCAAATTGCCGCCACCACATTTCAAAGGTATCTAGCTAAAGAGTGCAGCACTGAGGTTTGTGATGCAAGATGGCGGATGATAGCTGTCAGAAAAAAGCACGTGAGTTTGTTTAAGAGGGCAGCACGGTGCTCAAAGATGGCTGCTGTCAAAAAGCATTTTTCAAATTATCCGCCACCACATTTCAAAGGTAAGTAGCTAAAGAGGGCAGCACTGTGCTCTATAGATTAAAGATGGCGGATGACAGCTGCACGTGAATTTGTTTATCACACGCTAGTGAGGTTAAGTTGGTAGCACTAAGGTTTAGGCCCGCCAAGATGGCAGCACTGCCGATGACAGGTGACAAATTTTACATCTAAAGAGGGCAGCACAGTGCTCTGTAGTTTAAAGATGGCGGATGACAGCTGTCAAAAAAGCACGTGGCTGTCAAAAAGCACGTGGCTTTGTTTACCACGCACTAGTTAGGTTAAGTTGGTACCACTAAGGTTTAGGCCCGTCAAGATGGCAGCACTGCCGATGACAGGTGACGAATTTTACATCTACTACGATAAAGAGGGCAGCACAGTGCTCTGTGGTTTAAAGATGGCGGATGACAGCTGTCAAAAAAGCACGTGGCTGTCAAAAAGCACGTGGCTTTGTTTATCTCGCGCTAGTTAGGTTAAGTTGGCACTAGTGAGGTTTAGGCCCGTCAAGATGGCAGCAGTGAGGTCAGCGATGCGTTGTTGTCGATGACAGCTGTCAAAAAGCACGTGGCTTTGTTTACAAATTCAAATCTCCCGCCAAAATTCAAATCTCCCGCCAAAATTCAAATTTCCCACCAGAATTCAAATTTCCCGCGCCGCGGGAGGAGGAGGAGGCGCCCGAATCCCTGCATTATACTACTGATGATAGAGTTAAAACTGAAAATTACAGGCCAGTAAGTTTGATATGCATTGAATGTAAGATTTGGGAAAGCATTACTTCGCGAGGATTTCGTAAATTGATAAAAGTAATCATTCCTCGGTACTGTACCAAGGCATTATCTGAAAATCCCTACTAAAGTATAAAACTCACCGAAAAATTGAATTTCATTTACCCCCAGAAACGCTTTGTAAACCACGTTTGTGGTACTGCCATTTGGGTCTAAGACGACCATGTGTCATTTCTCAAGTCGGAAAATTAAAGAAAGACATGTATCTTTAATTTTAAAGGAGATTCCAAATACCCATTTCCACGTTTGTAACATCTTCAGTTTTCGAGATATGAATATCCACATAAAAATAATTCGACTCTTCTTTCACTTATTTTCACCCCATCAACTGAAATTTCCGAAAACAAGACATGAACATGTTCCTGTATTTTCAAAATACTTTCAGTTTTTTATGTGTAGCATGACATATACTCTAGATATACCGGTACTCATTTTAAAAATTCACCCGTTTTTCCATTTCTTAAATGGATTTTTCGAAAAGAGTAAGTACGTGTTTCTTTATTTTTAGAGGAGATTCCAAATACCAACTTCCATTTACGTACGATAACAATGACATTTACAATAAGATACAAAAGTTGAAAACTAGAAAAGCGGCTGGAATTGATCAGATTTCTGGGGATATACTAAAGACAGTGGGTTGGGATATAGTATCATATCTGAAGTACTTATTTGATTATTGTTTGGCCGAAGGAGCTATACCAGATGAATGGAGAGTTGCTATTGTAGCCCCTGTGTATAAAGGAAAGGGTGATAGACATAAAGCTGAAAATTACAGGCCAGTAAGTTTGACATGCATTGTATGTAAGCTTTGGGAAGGCATTCTTTCTGATTATATTAGACATGTTTGCGAAATTAATAACTGGTTCGATAGAAGGCAATTCGGTTTTAGGAAAGGTTATTTCACTGAAGCTCAACTTGCAGGATTCCAGCAAGATATAGCAGATATCTTGGATTCTGGAGGTCAAACGGACTGTATCGCGATTGACATGTCTAAAGCATTTGATAGGGTGGATCATGGGAGACTACTGGCGAAAATGAGTGCAATTGGACTAGACAAAAGAGTGACTGAATGGGTTGCTATATTTCTAGAAAATAGATCTCAGAGAGTTAGAGTAGGTGAAGCTTTGTCTGACCCTGTAATAGTTGAGAGGGGAGTTCCTCAGGGCAATGTTATCGGACCTGTATGTTTTCTTATATATATAAATGATATGAGTAAAGGAGTGAAATCGGAGGTAAGGCTTTTTGCGGATGATGTTATTCTCTATAGAGTGATAAATAAGTTACAAGATTGTGAGCAACTGCAACGTGACCTCGAAAATATTGTGAGATGGACAGCAGGCAATGGTATGTTGATAAACGGGGCTAAAAGTCAGGTTGTGAGGTTCACAAATAGGAAAAGTCCTCTCAGTTTTAATTACTGCGTTGATGGGGTGAAAGTTCCTTTTGGGGATCATTGTAAGTATCTAGGTGTTAATATAAGGAAAGATCTTCACTGGGGTAATCACATAAATGGGATTGTAAATATAGGGTACCGATCTCTGCACATGGTTATGAGGGTGTTTAGGGGTTGTAGTAAGGATGTAAAGGAGAGTGAATATAAGTCTCTGGTAAGACCCCAACTAGAGTATAGTTCCAGTGTATGGGACCCTCACCAGGATTACCTGATTCAAGAACTGGAAAAAATCCAAAGAAAAGCAGCTCGATTTGTTCTGGGTGATTTCCGACAAAAGAGTAGCGTTACAAAAATGTTGCAATGTTTGGGTTGGGAAGAATTGAGAGAAAGAAGAAGAGCTGCTCGACTAAGTGGTATGTTCCGAGCTGTCAGCGGAGAGATGGCGTGGAATGACATTAGTAGACGAATAGGTTTGAATGGCGTCTATAAAAGTAGGAAAGATCACAATATGAAGATAAAGTTGGAATTCAAGAGGACAAACTGGGGCAAATATTCATTTATAGGAAGGGGAGTTAGGGATTGGAATAACTTACCAAGGGAGATGTTCAATAAATTTCCAATTTCTTTGAAATCATTTCGGAAAGGCTAGGAAAGCAACAGATAGGGAATCTGCCACCTGGGCGACTGTCTTAAATGCAGATTAGTATTGATTGATTGATTGATCCACGTCTGTAAAATCTTCAGTTTTGAGATATAAGTATCCTCTTAAACAGAATTCAATTCCTCCTTTATTTATTTTCACCCCCACCGCGTTAGTTCCATTTTCCGAAAATAAAAAATGCGTGTTTCTTTATGTTTAAAGGAGATTCCAAAAAGCAATTCTCACATGTGTAACATCTTCAGTTTTTGAGATTTATGTATCCTCATAAAAATAATTCAACTTTTCCGACCCCTCCCCCTGCGCCCAGTTAAGTTGTCCCCACCCCCCACAAATGCGTTATTTATTTTTAAAGGAGCTTCGAAATACCAATTTTTAGGTCTGTAACCTTGAGTTTTTTAGATATATCCCACAAAAATAATTGAATTTTTTACTTCCTTTCACCCTCTACCTTAAGTGAATTTTCGGAAAACAAAAAATGCGTGTTTCTTTATTTATAAAGGAGCTTCCAAATACCAACTATCAGGACTGTAACATGTTCAGTTTTTCAGATATATATATCCTCATAAAATAATTCAACACCATATTCATTCCCTCCCCTCGCAAGATTATTTTCCCCCAGAAATGCGTGTTTCTTTTTTTAAACGAGATTCCCAATGGCAGTTTTCACGTCTGCAACATCTTTAGTTTTTGGGATATAAGTATCCTCATACAAATAATTCTTTTTAAATACTTTCACTTCACCCCCACCCCCGCAAGTGGATTTTCCGAAAACAAAAAGTACGTATTTCTATAATTTTAAAGGAGACTCCAAATAACAACTTTCACATCTGTAACAGTAGTATAATTGGATGGTTCTGCGGCCTCCTCCTCCTCCGGCTCTCGGGAGAGGCCTCCTCCTCCCGCGGGAAATTTGAATTTTGGCGGGAAATTTGAATTTTGGCGCGAGATTTGAATTTGTAAACAAAGCCACGTGCTTTTTGACAGCTGTCATCGACAACAACGCATCGCTAACCTCAGTACTGCCATCTTGACGGGCCTAAACCTCACTAGTGCCAACTTAACCTAACTAGCATGAGGTAAACAAACCCACGTGTTTTTTGACAGCCACGTGCTTTTTGACAGACAACAACGCATCGCTAACCTCAGTACTGCCATCTTGACGGACCTAAACCTCAGTAGTGCCAACTTAACCTCACTAGCATGAGGTAAACAAAGCCACGTGTTTTTGACAGCCACGTGCTTTTGACAGATTTGTAAACAAAGCCACATGCTTTTTGACAGGCAACACCGCATCGCAAACCTCAGTACTGCCATCTTGACGGGAATAAACCTTAGTGGTACCAACTTAACCTAACTAACGAGAGGTAAACAAAGCCACGTGCTTTTTGACAGCCACATGCTTTTTGACAGCTGCCATCCGCCATCTTTGAGCACCGTGCTGCCCTCTTTCGTCACCTGTCATCGGCAGTGCTGCCATCTTGACGGGTCTAAACCTTAGTGCTACCAACTTAACCTAACTAGCGCGAGGTAAACAAAGCGACGTGCAGCCGTCATCCGCCATCTTTGAGCACAGTGCTGCCCTCTTTAGCTACTTACCTTTGAAATGTGGTGGCGGATAATTTGAAAAATGCTTTTTGACAGCAGCCATATTGCATCGCAAACCTCAGTGCTGCCCTCTTTAGCTAGATACCTGTGGTAGCAGACAATTCCACGTGACAGCAGCCATCTTTGAGCACCGTGCTGCCCTCTATGTGGTGGCGGCAAATTCCACGTGCTCTTGTTTGGAAACAAACTCACGTGCTTTTTTGACAGCTACCATCCACCATCTTTAATCAACAGAGCACAGTGCTGTACTCTTTAGCTAGATACCTTTGAAATGTGGTGGCGGCAATTTGAAAAATTCTATGTGCTCTTGTTGGGAAACAAAGCCACGTGCTTTTTTTTGACAGCTGTCATCCGCCATCTTTAATCAATAGAGCACTGTGCTGCGGGCAATTTCGTTAGCTGTCATCCGCCATCTTTAATCCAGAGAGAACAGTGCTGCACTCTATGTGGTGGCGGCAAATTCCACGTGCTCTTGTTTGAAAACATACTCACATGCTTTTTTGACAGCTGTCATCCGCCATCTTTAATCCAGAGAGAACAGTGCTGCACTCTATGTGGTGGCGGTAAATTCCATGTGCTTTACAAACCTATGTGCTTTTCTGACAGCTGTCATCCGCCATCTTTAATCTAGAGAGAACAGTGCTGCACTCTATGTGGTGGCGGCAAATTGAAAAATTCCACGTGCTCTTGTTTGAAAACATACTCACGTGCTTTTTTGACAGCTGTCATCCGCCATCTTTAATCCAGAGAGAACAGTGCTGCCCTCTATGTGGTGACGGCAAATTCCACGTGGAAACAAAGCTATGCGCTTTTTTTTTTTTGTCAGCTGTCATCCGCCATCTTTAATCACCGTGCTGCCCTGTGACGGCAAATTCCACGTAGAAACAAAGCCATGTGCAGCTGTCATCCGCCATCTTTAATCACCGTGCTGCCCGGTGACGGCAAATTCCACGTGGAAACAAAGCCATGTGCAGCTGTCATCCGCCATCTTTAATCACCGTGCTACATTCTATGTGGTGGCGACAAATTCTAAATGCTTTACAAACCCATGTGCTTTTCTGACAGAGCTGTCATCCACCATCTTTAATCACCGTGCTGCCCCGGTGACGGCAAATTCCACGTGCTCTTGTTTAGAAACAAAGCTTTTAATCCAGAGAGAACAGTGCTGCCCCCCCCGGTGGTGGCAAATTCTACGTGCTTTACAAAGCTATGTGCTTTCTTGACAAAAAAAATTCTGCTCTCGAGATACTTACCGAACTATACTCACGAAACTGCTCATCACCTTCTTTCTTCTATGAGTAATAAACAAAAACTCTATCCTGCAAATAAGGAGCGGGAGGAAGGTGATACCTAACCTAAAATAAAAGAATATGCCAATTCTACATTATTTATTTACATCTTGTATGTACAAGTTTTATCTCGAATCATTTCACCCTAGCGTACTTCTCGATGCAATTCTTGAATGTACAAGTTTAGACTTGCCGTACCAGCGTTCCTCCCCGAATTGTGATGTAAGACAGCGTAACGTAAGTACACACACCTCTAGCATAATGTTTATGTAAAGTAGTACTTATCAATACTACTATGCCCCCAGGCTAGCGTGTTGGTAGAATTTGGAATGACAAACCGTTTACAATCATCGCTATTAAGGGCTACCTTACTAATTAAATGAGTGTACAACTGGTGCTTCTTGCTTCTAATGACAGACATTTGCTTATGCAAAACAGGTGGATTACTTTTAATGCAATTGTTATAGTTTTCAAAACTTAGCTGATTCTGAACGACATTCTTTTTAACCCCCTTCAATCTCTTTATTTGTAATTCATTTAAGAGTTTTATGCAATATGACTTGGATTTAGTACCTACAAATGAATCGATAATATTCCCAGCACATTCATCTTTCATTTTACCTAGAACCTTTTTGTTCACTAGCGGTAGATGATATTGATTATTTGCAGGATAGTTACTTGCATCAAACCTACCCAGGTCTGGCTTTATATCATTGTAATAGTCATCAGTTTTGATTTGATAAATAAACGAATCGGTATCTGTGTAGAGCAATTGCGCATTATGCGCGTACTTCTTCATCATATAATCGTAATGGAATTCATACATGAGTGTTTTAGCCAATTCAAGTACTGTGAAGCCGACGTACGTAGGTTTGTCATACTTAACCTTGACACGATTCATCTGTATAATAACTAAATTCTCGTGTATGATGGTGCAGCTGTGGAAATTTGGTTTACTTATTAAATAGTTAGCACCATACCTTTTCTTAATATTATCCCAGTTTGTAATCAATTTTACATCAACGCGTTTGTCAACATTCTCCATAGTCTTACCAAACACACTATTATTCATGAGCTTGTAGAAATCTTTTTCAAACTCGTTAACCGCATTCGTTCTTAAATTATTGTTCAGATCGATATATGGCTTTAGCCACGGTGACTGATTAAATTCTAGTACGCGATGAATTTTGGATAACTTCAAACCATGCTGCAAACACTGTTTTAAATTTCGGTAATGAATGATATACTTAGATTTATCGCATAAATTAGCAATGAGCATTTTCGTCGTTGATGCAATGTACGGGGACTTCATATTTTCAGGGCAGAACGGTAGGTCATTATGAGAAGTGTGTAACTCTTTCGGATACTGTAAGTCAACTTCGAGGAAATAACCTTTATCAGCTTCATCGCCTAGGGCGTGTAGCTGTAAAGCATCAATTTCGCACTGCGTCAGCCAGCGGAAACCACTCACCGGTAGATGCTGACTCATCGCCCACCCATACTGATTATTAGCATCCAGATAAACGATATACTGAGATTCCTGACTGGTATCGAAACTCGGCATGTACTTATTATTAGCACTCGAATACCGGCCGCTACACTGACTCAGACCGCCTCGAATGGATGCTTTTATAAAGTGCACCATATCGATATCCGTTAGCAGCTCCAAATTCACACGCGTGTATTTTAACATCGCGTCCCAACTTAACCCAGGTGCAGTAAAATACTGACATGGGTCAAGGCTGTAGGTGTTCATGCAAACACAGCGAAAATTTTCAAAAACATCAGCTAACAAAAGTACATCTGTCTTTAAATATAAATCGGAGTATTCACCCAGCGTTTGAATGTGGAACTGCTCCCAGATATGTTGTGCATGTAAATAGTCATCATCACTAATATCTGCTGAATTCAGCGAGCTGTAAAAGGATTGTTTCGATGGTAAGGCACGTTCTTCGAGGCGGTCTAAGCAGTCGAGATATTCGTAACAAAAAACACCTTTACGCCGAAGTAAATTAAACTGCGCTTCTTCGGGGAAAACGCGTCGAATTTCCGTAAATTGGTCAGGCTGTAAATGACTAGAAAGTTTATCGAGGCTACTCGCCATAAAGCGAAACGAGTCAAGGAATCTCAGTTTTATAGAATGCTCAGCATCTACTTTTACAGACTTTGCAAACGCAATGTACCGCTCTTTATTCTGAGGGATTATATCTACTTTTTCATCCGAAGCTCCAAATTGTGAAATGATGAAATGAGAGTCGTAACCAGATAAGTTATGAAAAATTACAGGGATGAATTTAGGAACTCTATACTTAAGATTACAGCTATAATGAGCGGCACATCTGTAGAAACCAGTTAAATGATCATGATCAAAAACTTTAGGGTCATTTTCGGAAAATTCCCCATCACAAATGCTACACTTTGTAGCACGTTCATGATCATTTAACTGAATTTCGGTGAGTGGCTTCATAGGAATATTACTATTCAGAATACGACCGAGACGAACTGCATCACTTTCAAGTCTTTCTAAAAATACTTTAGCAGCATCATGTCCTCGATACAGCTCTAACTTGTTAAGCGTACTATCGTAACTACACTTGATGTAATACGCGAAGCTATACGGGACATGCATGTGCGTAGTATTAGTGAAAGAGTTGTCAGGATTAGGTGAGCATGTGTTGCATGGCGTGAGGATGGCTTCAAAGTCTGCATAAATCACGAACGGTACCCACATCTGCTTGTGAAAATTTGTAAATTTTAAAACATTATTACCTGTAGTAGGTATCTCTGTACGTACATGATTGCAGTCATTCTTGGAATGCTTCGTTAACTGATCTTCATTTCTGAAATACTGCAAGCATCCATCACATAGCCACTTTTTGTTACACCTGTTTGACAACTGACTGCCAACAAGTCTACTCAGATTTTTAATCCAGCAAAAGTGGCTATTCTCACTGTTTTCAATATAGAGTAAATTAACATGAGTACTCTTCTTATGACATGTATAATACAGAGGACCTACTACAGACTTTTTCTCTACACCATACACATTGATACTAATGTTATTTAGTTCCTCAAAGCGCTTAATATCCTTTAACTGTACGGGAAATTCTATACTATCGAAATTTAGCTGCGTTGAATAGTGTGGATAGGATGATGTTCTCTTAGCTACGTCTGATTTCGCAGGATTTATAGCCGACATCACCGCCCATGCAAAACATGCTTCGTCATTGTTTTGGATGTTTACAACAGCTTCTCTTCGCTGAATCCATGTCGGCAGCTCGATGTACGATGAACCTCGCTTGGGATTGTACTTATTGATGTTAACTTCTAGATACATTATCTCAACTAAAGCCCACCCTGATTCCTTTTCCTGAAATTCCTCGCTCTTAGTTGAAATAATGTTAGAGACATCCCTAAGTACATCACCAAAATTAGTCGACTCACTTATGACAAAATTCTTCGTATTAAATGATTTAATGTCCGTTATTTCGGATTCATCCGTGCTTTTAATGTACAAGGCGAAAAGTTCAAAATTAACTTTAAATAAACTATGATTGGATAAAGATTTAGCAAGAAGCTGTTGTACATCCGGTTGAACGCAATTTAAAAAGTTTGAAGTGCTCTGAAACTTTTGACTGGTGCGAATTCGGTAACTAGCAATCCTACTTTTAAATGCTGTATTAATTTCCTCGATGTTTGCGTTACTACCACTTCTACACGCATTATTTTTATGCGCATTACTCCGTAAGTGTCCCTGAAAATGCGAAGATGGTACATCAGTGTTACAGTGCTCGCAGTGAATAGTTTGAAGTTCATTTTTCCTAGGTTTTTTACTACTAGTACTTTCTACAGCTACATCAGTAGCTGCACGCTTTTTCCCTACTACTACCTGTGGGCAAGTAGATATTTGATGTACCTCTGCTAAGTGAGCCTGGTATTGCTCTACATTAGCGAAGTACAGCCCGCAAACATCACATAAAGCAGATGTTATGCTAGGGTGTTTTGCTTTTATATGACGTGCGAGGTTATCCTGTCTTACGAACGTTGCCTTACACTGTTCGCAGGGGAACATAGTTGGGTTATAGTCGCAAGCAGATAGCTGATGATGTTTTGTTTTTACATGGCGTGCAAGGTTGTCACGTCTTGTGAACATTGCCTTACACAGCTCGCATGGGAACATAGTGTCTTCTCTTTCTTCTAATAAAGTGTTTAGGTGAACAGCGTATGCAACAAGTTCTGAAAAGAGAACAACCAATAGAGATTAGCCTAAAGTTGCGATGTTCAACTTATAGAGGTTGGACATGGCTGTGAGTTAGGCCTATAGCATGAGGATTGAAGAGAACAACTAAAGTTACGATGTTCGGAAGAAACCAAGTTTAAGCCTGTTGAGGACGGACATAGCTACGTGTGCGTGTTTGAAATTATACTACGTGTATAGTATGTAGATTAAAGAGAACAACTATTTATCAATAGACTAAAGTTACGATGTTCGGAAGAAACCAAGTTTCAACCCGTTGAGGTCAGACATAGCTATGTGTGCGTGTTTGAAATTATACCACGTCTATAGCGTGAGGATTAAAGAGAACAACTATTTATCAATAGACTAAAGTTACGATGTTCGGAAGAAACCAAGTTTAAGCCTGTTGAGGATGGACATAGCTATGTACGCACCTCGTCTATAGTATGTAGATTAAAGAGAACAACTATTTATCAATAGACTAAAGTTACGATGTTCGGAAGAAACCAAGTTTCATCCCGTTGAGGGCAGACATAGCTATGTGTACGTGTTTGAAATTATACCACGTCTATAGTATGTTGATTAAAGAGAACAACTATTTATGATTAGCTTAAAGTTACGATGTTCGGAAGAAACCAAGTTTCAGCCTGCTGAGGTCAGACATAGCTATGCGTGCGTGTTTGAAATTATAAGATTAACCTCTTCTATGACATGCAGATTAAAGAAAATAACTATTTGTCAATAGACTAAAGTTACGATGTTCGGAAGAAACCAAGTTTCAACCCGTTGAGGTCAGACATAGCTATGTGTGCGTGTTTGAAATTATACCACGTCTATAGCGTGAGGATTAAAGAGAACAACTATTTATGATTAGCTTAAAGTTACGATGTTCGGAAGAAACCAAGTTTAAGCCTGTTGAGGACGGACATAGCTATGTACGCACCTCGTCTATAGTATGTAGATTAAAGAGAACAACTATTTATCAATAGACTAAAGTTACGATGTTCGGAAGAAACCAAGTTTCAGCCCGTTGAGGGCAGACATAGCTATGTGTACGTGTTTGAAATTATACCACGTCTATAGTATGTTGATTAAAGAGAACAACTATTTATGATTAGCTTAAAGTTACGATGTTCGGAAGAAACCAAGTTTCAGCCTGCTGAGGTCAGACATAGCTATGCGTGCGTGTTTGAAATTATAAGATTAACCTCTTCTATGACATGCAGATTAAAGAAAATAACTATTTGTCAATAGACTAAAGTTACGATGTTCGGAAGAAACCAAGTTTCAACCCGTTGAGGTCAGACATAGCTATGTGTGCGTGTTTGAAATTATACCACGTCTATAGCGTGAGGATTAAAGAGAACAACTATTTATGATTAGCTTAAAGTTACGATGTTCGGAAGAAACCAAGTTTAAGCCTGTTGAGGACGGACATAGCTATGTACGCACCTCGTCTATAGTATGTAGATTAAAGAGAACAACTATTTATCAATAGACTAAAGTTACGATGTTCGGAAGAAACCAAGTTTCAGCCCGTTGAGGGCAGACATAGCTATGTGTACGTGTTTGAAATTATACCACGTCTATAGTATGTTGATTAAAGAGAACAACTATTTATGATTAGCTTAAAGTTACGGAAGAAACCAAGTTTCAGCCTGTTGAGGGCAGACATAGCTATGTACGCACCTCGTCTATAGCGTGAGGATTAAAGAGAACAACTATTTATCAATAGACTAAAGTTACGATGTTTTAGAAGAAACCAAGTTTCAACGAATAGAGGTCAGACATACCTTAAAATCTTCGCGCTGCAAACTGTTACTCGGATGTATAAAATGCGTGCGTTCAAGCCTGAAACTCGAATGATAATATTCTGGTCGTACCTAAAAAAAGAAGAAACATATATGAATGTAGTGTAGGGTACATCATCTAACCTAATTATCTTTACAACTCAAAGTTCGAAAACATACCTTTAAAAAAAATGCACGTGCTGCAGGCTGTTACTGGGATGAATAAAATTGTTGCGTACTTTCGAACGGTACCTAAAAAAAGAACAAACATATATGAATGTAGATGTCTAGCGTAGAAGTTGCTTTGCAAATAAAAAAAAGGTAATTAACAGTTCTACCTTACCTTAAGCTGAAGAATAATATTCACTGCAGACGGGAGATGTGTGCATGTATTAAACGCATACAGAGAACTGTGAGCACTTCGCGCAGACTGCTGCGGCTAAATATTCTGCTTGTTACCAAGCGGATATGATAATCGCTGAGCTGACAACTGCGGTACAGTCGGAACGAATGCAAACAAGAGCTCCTACCTGCAGGCTGACGTATTCAAACCTCCTGTTGATACCGAGGTGTCAGAATTTAAGAGTTCGATCCTTGGAAAGTTAGCGTGTGATCCTCGACTTCTCGAGGGTACATACGCGGTATTCCTTACCTGTAGGTATTGAGCTAAAGCTAGATCATGTAATGACGATCGCGCAGGCCCCCCCTCGGCTAGCATTTACGGCTTCTAGTTCGAACCCGCTATCCCCCGAAGTAGTGAGAATGATTGGAGAGTGTTGAGGGTGATTCATTTGTTGGATGGAGGCGTTAAGCTGCCTTCTTCGGTAGGAGTAGGCTATGTCGGGATATCGATTTAAAATCCTAGTCGGGAAGGGCAGCCGGTCGTATAAAACTATGGTGTGAGGCGGGGTGTGCAAAAAAGCTAGCAATAAGTAAGGGCTGTTGATGGGGACGTTAAACCTTGTGCAGACTCCTTCGAAAATGATTTTTTTGAGTACAAGAGTGTTGATGCTGATTCATTTGTCGGATGGAGGCAATAAGCCTTGTGCAGGCTTCTTCTAGTCGGGAGTAGGCTATGTATCGGTACCGGGATATCTAGTTATAAAACCCGCTACAACAAATTTATCACGTATACTGCGATTTAAAATCCTAGTCAGGAAGGGCAGCCGGTCGTATGGTGTGAGGCGGGGTGTGCAAAAAAGCTAGCAATAAGTAAGGGCTGTTGATGGGGACGTTAAACCTTGTGCAGACTCCTTCGAAAATGATTTTTTTTGAGTACAAGAGTGTTGATGCTGATTCATTTGTCGGATGGAGGCAATAAGCCTTGTGCAGGCTTCTTCAGTGGAGTAGGCTATGTATCGGTACCGGGATATCTAGTTATAAAACCCGCTACAACAAATTTATCACGTATACTGCGATTTAAAATCCTAGTCAGGAAGGGCAGCCGGTCGTATGATGTGAGGCGGGGTGTGCGAAAAAAAGCCAGCATTAAGTAAGGGCTGTTGATAGGAGGCGTTAAACCATGTGCAAGCTCCTTCACCAGGAGAAGCCTACATGCCGGTACCGTGCAGGTTCTTTCGATAGGAGTAGGCACTGTGTGTGTTTTAACCTCTCCGTACAATCATGATAGTTTACGTTAGGAACTTACATAGGCTAAATGCTACACATTCCGTGGCAGAGCCAGGAATCGAACTCGGACCTCCGAGGGTAGCAGCTAACTACTGCACTACAGAGGTGGACTATTTCAGAATATTTTACAACCTTAATTAGTACTGTGTTTTAAGAGCTTGAATGGTACTCACATAAGAAGACGTTCGCGAGTTACAAGCCGCTTATCAGTGTCCTAGCTCAAGGTCGAGCCGGAAGATACGTGTACAATTTCAGCTAACACATGCATTCTACTCAACTCGCTCAGAATGACTGTGCTGATACTTCGAGGACTGTAGAACAAATCTATAGCCTACAGTATGCATGCCTCTCACCCGGTAGTCTCGGGTTCGATTCTCTTGGGGATAAAAATGTGTTTAAATCACATGAATGTGTTGAGTTATCCTTTCTGATGCAAAACTAGCAGTATCTAACCTCATAGTTTTACGACCGGTTGCCCTTCCTGACAACTCAGATTAAGAATCTGTTTTACAACGTCTAACACGGGGAATCGGGGATTTACAGCTAGATGCACTTCTTAGATTTTAAATCACGAACTATTGTTTTACGGCCGGATGTCCTTCCTGACTAAGATTTTAAATCGCAAGAATTTGTTTTTAAGACTAGTCGCCCTCCCTGATGCAAAACTAGCAGTATCTAAGCTCTTGGTTGCCCTTCCTGACAACTCGGATTAAGAATCTGTCGAGAATCGGGGATTTACAGCTAGCTTAGATTTTAAATCACGAACTAACAAGAGAACGTGGAATTTACCGCCACCGGGGCAGCACTGTTCTCTCTGGATTAAAAGCTTTGTTTTCAAACAAGAGCACGTGGAATTTTTCAATTTGCCGCCACCACATAGAGGGCAGCACTGTTCTCAAAGATGGCAGATGACAGCTGTCAAAAAAGCACATGGCTTTGTTTCCACGTGGAATTTGCCGTCACCATATAGAGGGCAGCACTGTTCTCTCTGGATTAAAGATGGTGGATGACAGCTGTCAAAAAAGCACATAGCTTTGTTTCTACATGGAATTTTTCAATTTGCCGCCACCACATAGAGGGCAGCACTGTTCTCAATGATGGCGGATGACAGCTGTCAAAAAAAGCATGTGAGTATGTTTCTACGTGGAATTTGCCGTCACCACATAGAGGGCAGCACTGTTCTCAAAGATGGCAGATGACAGCTGTCAAAAAAGCACATGGCTTTGTTTCTACGTGGAATTTTTCAATTTGCCGCCACCACATAGAGGGCAGCACTGTTCTCTCTGGATTAAAGATGGCGGATGACAGCTGTCAAAAAAGCACGTGAGTATGTTTTCAAACAAGAGCACGTGGAATTTTTCAATTTGCCGCCACCACATAGAGGGCAGCACTGTGCTCTATAGATTAAAGATGGCAGATGACAGCTGTCAAAAAAGCACGTGAGTATGTTTTCAAACAAGAGCACGTGGAATTTGCCGCCACCACAGAGAGGGCAGCACTGTTCTCTCTGGATTAAAGATGGCGGATGACAGCTGTCGAAAAAGCACGTGAGTATGTTTTCAAACAAGAGCACGTGGAATTTTTCAATTTGCCGCCACCACATTTCAAAGGTAAGTAGCTAAAGAGGGCAGCACTGTGCTCTATAGATTAAAGATGGCAGATGACAGCTGTCAAAAAAGCACGTGAGTATGTTTTCAAACAAGAGCACGTGGAATTTGCCGCCACCACATAGAGGGCAGCACTGTTCTCTCTGGATTAAAGATGGCGGATGACAGCTGTCAAAAAAGCACGTGAGTATGTTTTCAAACAAGAGCACGTGGAATTTGCCGCCACCACATAGAGGGCAGCACTGTTCTCTCTGGATTAAAGATGGCTGCATGTCGAAAAGCATTTTTTCAAATTATCCACCACCACATTTCAAAGGTAAGTAGCTATAGATTAAAGATGGCAGATGACAGCTGTCAAAAAAGCACGTGAGTATGTTTTCAAACAAGAGCACGTGGAATTTGCCGCCACCACATAGAGGGCAGCACTGTTCTCTCTGGATTGAAGATGGCGGATGACAGCTGTCAAAAAAGCACGTGAGTATGTTTTCAAACAAGAGCACGTGGAATTTGCCGCCACCACATAGAGGGCAGCACTGTTCTCTCTGGATTAAAGATGGCTGCATGTCGAAAAGCATTTTTTCAAATTATCCGCCACCACATTTCAAAGGTAAGTAGCTAAAGAGGGCAGCACTGTGCTCAAAGATGGCAGATGTCAGCTATCAAAAAAGCACGTGGCTGTCAAAAAACACGTGGATTTGTTTATCTCCAGCTAGTGAGGTTAAGTTGGTACCACTAAGGTTTATTCCCGTCAAGATGGCAGTACTGAGGTTTGCGATGCGTTGTTGTCTGTCAAAAAGCACGTGGCTTTGTTTACAAATCGGTCAAAAAGCACGTGGCTGTCAAAAAACACGTGGCTTTGTTTACCTCATGCTAGTTAGGTTAAGTTAGCACTACTGGGGTTTAGGCCCGTCAAGATGGTAGTACTGAGGTTTGCGATGCGTTGTTGTCGATGACAGCTGTCAAAAAGCACGTGGCTTTGTTTACAAATCTGTCAAAAAGCACGTGGCTGTCAAAAAGCACGTGGCTTTGTTTACCTCGCGCTTGTGAGGTTAAGTTGGCACTACTGAGGTTTAGGCCCGTCAAGATGGCAGTACTGAGGTTAGCGGTGCGTTGTTGTCTGTCAAAAAGCACGTGGCTTTGTTTATCTCGCGCTAGTTAGGTTAAGTTGGCAGCACTGGAAGAGGCCTCTGGCTGAGGTGGAGGAGGCCACTGGGAGGCCACTGGCTGAGGAGGAGGAGGAGGTGGCCACTGGGAGGCCACTGGCTGAGGAGGAGGAGGAGGCCACTGGCTGAGGAGGAGGCCTCTTCCGAGAGCCGGAGGAGGAGGAGGCGGCCGAACCATCCAATTATACTACTTGTAACATTTTCAGTTTTTGATATATCAGTATCCTAGAATTGAGAATTCAACCCCATTTACAGTCTGTTTTAAACCCCCCCATTAAGTGGTTTTCCCGAAAACGAAAATAATGTGTCTTTAATTTTTAAAAGACTACAAATACCAATTTTCACGTCTGTAACATGTTACGTTTCTGATATCTTCTTCTTCTTCTTCTTGCGTTACGGCCTCTACTATATCTACTATAGATATAATATTTTTTAATTCATCCCATTTATCACTCCTGTTCACCCCCATTTATCAGATTTTCCAAAAGCTAAAAAGTACGTGTTTCCTTATTTTTAAAGTAGATTCCAAAAACCAATTTTCATGTCTACAACATCTTCAGTTTTTGAGGTATAAGTATCCTCATTAAAGGTATTGAACCCCATCTTCACCTTTTTTCAACCCCCTTAATGGAATTTTCCCAAAACAAAAAATACTTGTTTCTTTATTTTTAAAGGAGAGTCCAAATTACAATTTTTACGTTTGTACACGTTTAAGTTTTTGAGATATAGATATACACATTTTAAAAGTTCAGCCCCTTTCTCAACCCCTTAGCGACAGAATGTCTAAAAATTCTCCCTTACTAAGCACCTATACTCTAATACGAATGTATCTGCAAAATTTGATTTCGTTATGCCCAGTAGTTTTGGCTCGGCGATGATGAATCTGTCACTCAGTCAGTCAGGACATGTTATTTTATATGTATAGATGTTTGTGAAATTAATAACTGGTTCGATAGAAGGCAGTTCGGGTTTAGGAAGGGTTCTTCCACTGAGGCTCAACTTGTAGGATTTCAGCAAGATATCCCAGATTCGGGTGGTGGAATACACTGTGTCGAGATTGACCTATCCAAGGCATTTGGCAGGGTAGATCATGGGAGGCCGCTGACAAAACTGAGTGCGATTGGAGTAGACAAAAAGGTGACTGAATAGGTAGCTATATGTTTAGAATTACAGTAGGGGAAGCATTATCTGATCCAGTAACCATTAAAAGGAGAATTCCTCAAGGCAGTAATATTGGACCTTTATGTTTTCTTATATATATAAATGAGTAAGGAATTGGAATCAGAGGTTAGGTTTTTCGCGAATGACGTTATACTTTATAGGCCTAAATAAGTTAAAAATGTGTGAGCAACTGCCAAAAGATATCAACAATGTTGTGAGATGGACAGCACGCAACGGCATGATGAGAATTGAGGTGAAAAGTCAGGATGTGACTGCGTTGATGGGTTAAAGTTCCTTATGGGGATCACTGTAAGTAAAGTAAACTCGTGTCCTCATCCCGAGATTGTGCAGCTCTTTTCTGGCACACCCCCATTGGAGGTGAGCTGCGTGTACCATTTGAACCACATACCAGCCCTCCTGCCATTCTTAAATTTCTGGCAGTACCGGGAATCGAACCCGGGCCCCGAGAACGGCACTAACCGTTACGCTGCGGAGGCGGACATCACTGTAAGTACCAAGGTTTTAATATGAGAAATAAATTCTTGGGGCAATCAGATAAACGGTATTGTGAATAAAGGGTACAGATCAGTGGCGTATACTAAGTGCCTACCAGTGAAGCCCAAGAACGATGGAAATCTAAATCTTATTATAATGTAAGCATCTGACACATTCTTCCATTTACAAAACTTGAAAGCATTGAGAAAGAACGTCGCTCGTATTTCTGAGAGCAAGGCATCGGAGACTAACATCGCAGCCCAAGCCTTCGGCCCACTCCCCTCGACCCACCGCGGGAGGCTTGCTGTCGAATGTCGGAATGGTGCGGGGAACGAAGGGATACTAACCTTGAGCTGTGCTAGGCTTCGGTCCGTCAAATCGGCGCCGCTAACGAGAGAGACAGCGGTGGAAAGAGAAGGCCCAAAGACTCGAAGTTCTCCGGAAGTGTCCGAATTGATGCGGTTCACCCATGTGCTACAGTATCACGAGTTTGTTTTTGCATGTGCAGGACATCTTATTGGTAGCTTATAGTTGGAAATTATTGGTATATTTCAGTTGCTACTCTGAAGATGGAGGATCTAATTCAGTCGTGTGTATGTGACTTGTACAACTCTATTATAAAATCAGAAGATGACTACATAATTTGTGACGGAAAGTGTCGTAGAAAGCATCATAGAGTGTGTGTAAAAATCAATAAGAAAGATTTCAGTAAACTTACTGATGATAAGTCGAAAAAGTGGTACTGTGGTATGTGTGACGATACGGCATGTCTTAGTAATGGGAATGAGTGTGTGAGTGAAATAGATGACGTGATTAGAGATATTCAAAACTTGAGGCAATAGAAAGGGAGCTGGGCGAGAGTCAATAGGCTGTGTCATTTTGTGCGGACTCGTTCGACGAGGTAAAAGATTCTCTTCGAAAAATTACGGAAGATTTCAAGATGGTGATGTCTAAAATCGCAATGTTAAAATGCAAGGTAAATGATCTTGAGAATCAACGTGAAATAACACAAGCAGAGGTGGTAAAACTAAAGACAGAAAACCAAGATTTACAACAATATGTTCGAAGAAACAATTTGGAAATCCACGGCCTGCCACAAGTTCAGAATGAAAATCCACTTTCATTAGTGAAATACCTCGGTAAAGCACTCGATGTCGAAGTGGCCGATCGTGATATCGGTGCGTGTCATCCAGAAAGCCTGAATTCCTACCATCTCTCCTTGTGAAATTTTGTAGCCGCCTCAAGAAAGAAGAATTTCTTTCGGCCAAGAAGATGAAAAACATCAAGTCAAGTGAGGTAGGCATTCAGGCTGCCCCTAGAACTGTTTACACAAACGAACACCTGACTCCGACCAATAAATACCTACATAAACTGGCGAGGGGCCTGAAGAGGCATGGTTATAAATTTGTGTGGACTAAAGATCGCAAAATTTACGTAAGGAAATCGGAGATTCACTGATCAATCTGTATTCAGAACATCGAGGACATTAAACGCCTTCAAGGGGAAGATATTACCAATTCTATGCCATCCAGGCACATTATTCAACCTCAAAATGACCAGTGATAGTACTACTTTAAATAATCTTATAACGGGATACCCAAAACTTTCTCTAGGTTGCTATGAAGTCAAATTCAACTGTTTGGACGATTTCATTCAGCAGAAACTCTTGGATATTACCGTGAACTCGTGCCATAGTTCAATTTCAGTTAATTTACTTAGTGAGGTTAGGATTTTGTACCTTAACACCAGAAGTATCAGAAATAAGCTTGACGATATTGAGTTGTTGTTATTCCTCATTGGTGAAGAGGATATTGTGGTTGAGTCTGAAGTTTGGATAACTAGCAATGAAGCTAAATTCTATAATCTAAGGAATTATGATTGTGTACTTGCTCACAGAGATGGTAGAGAGGGAGGTGGAGTGGGTATTTACGTATCGCATAGTTGGAAAGTAAACTTGATATCAAAATGTGAGTTGAATCATAGCTTGTTGTGGATTGAGATTTACAGATATCAGTTCAAAAGGAAAGGCTGCAATCACATTAACATTATTGCTGGATACAATCCTAACCGGAATAATGCCACTCCCTTCCTGAGTTCTCTTGAACAATTTCTCAGTCCTAACAAGCTGTTTTTGTTCCTAGGTGATGCCAATTATGATGTTTTATCCAGTGACCAATTAAAAAGGAAGTATCTCAATCTCTAACTTGCTATGGTTTTGCTCTGCGCAATAGAACATATCCAACCCGAATAAGTGACTCTGCTAGCACCTTACTTGACCACATATCAGTGAATAATTCTGAATTATGTTATACAGTATCAAATATTAATAATGACTTAAGTGACCATAATATTTTAATTTTTGACATGCTAAGGCCAAACCAAAACACTCACCTAACATCTCCTCACTCTAATATTTATGCAATACCTAGTAGGTGTAAGGAGAATGAATCGAGCAATACCTACATGAACACTGGTGTAGGTCAGATACATATCATGCGAACAGTTGTCAAATAGATATATTGTATGATCCATTCATTAACCAAATACGACAAAAGGACAATTATACGAGCTGTCCTAATAAATACAATACAACATTAAAGGGCATAAACAAACCTAGGAAAATTCCGTGGATTACTAATGACCTTCATATCCTTATGAAGAGACGAGACTACTTGCATGCAAACTCAAACATCCTACTCACAAGAATAACATGCTTCTGAGACAAGAATACTGCAGGTGTGGAAATACAGTAACTAGCTTAAAAAGAAGACTCAAACATGACTACTACTCAAACCTTTTCAAATCTCATAATAACAATCCAAAACAGACATGGAAATTAATGAACGAAATCATTCATAACAAAAAAGTAACGAATGTCTCGTCTACCACGCTTCAAAATTAAGGCAATGTAATAACTGATAAACAGGTTCTGTGTGACTCATTCAACTCGTTTTTATAGACATTGACAAAAACCTAGCTCTAAGTATTCCTGAACATAATACTGTGGCTTTCAGTGAATTTACTAGTCTTGAATCCCTTTACCTGTACTCATCGGATGTAGCAGAAGTAAAGTCAATCATATCTAACCTTAAAAGTATGAATAGCTGCGGAATAGATGACATTACTGCCTCACTATTAAAAAAGCAAAGGACCCTATAATAGGATTACGCGTAGAGATCATTAACGAGTCCCTGACTACCGGTATAATACCCAATAAACTAAAGATAGCTAAAGTGATTCCTGTGTTTAAGGGAGGGAATAGACTAAATCCAAGTGATTATAGGCCAATCTCGATTTTTTCAATTGTTTCCAAAATTATGGAAACTGTTGTAAAGAAAAGACTTTTGGCTTTTCTACACAAAAGTAATTTCTTCTATAAGAGGCAATATGGGTTCATGGAGAGGTCTAGTACCGAAGTAGCTACTGTTGATCTCATTACAATGTTACAATCCACCGTAGATAACAACAACATTGCAGCAGGCTTATTTATTGATCTTACCAAAGCTTTTGATACTGTTGAACATAGTATTCTTTTAATAAAATTAGAAAAGGCTGGAATTCGTGGCCTTGCGCTGAATTGGTTTCAAAATTACTTAACAGGACGAAAGCAACTTGTTACCGTGAATAATTACTCGAGCTCTGCCAAGTATGTAACCCATGGTGTCCCACAAGGTTCCATACTAGGTCCTATTTTTTCTCATTTATATAAATGATATTTCTTCATGTAATCTAAATGGCTATATCACATTATACGCAGATGACACCAATATCTTCTATACAGGCAAAAGTAAGGACATAGGTTTAGAAAACATGCAGCAGGACATACTCACTCCCTTACCAGTGTAACAAATTGACAGTGAATTTGCAGAAAACTAAATACATACTTATTTCAAAACAAAAAAATCCTTCACTCAAATAGTGATAAATTACTCATAAATGATACGTAAATAGAAAAGGTAAATAAAGTGAAATATCTTGGATTAATTACTGATGAGAACCGGACCTGCAATGACCATGTTGAATACATAACTAAGAAAATCGCCCCAGTTTCTGGGTTACTAAAAATATATTTAATCCCTAAACACCTCCTCCTACAAATTTATTATTCACTAGTACATAGCCACTTTCAGTACTTATGTGTAATTTGGTCACATTGTATAAAGTCTTCCCTGGATGAACTAATGGTGATATAGAACAGGGCAATAAGGAATATATTTAACTTACCATTATACACCCCAGTAAAAGACCTATACACTCAGACCAAAATTCCACTTCTCAGTATAATTACAGAGCTTAATTCTGTCTTACTAATGTATAAAAGAAAAAGAAACATAATATTTCACAACACTACTTTAATAACCAATTCAGACAACCACAGGTATCAAACTAGACATGCAGATGACTTGGCCTTGTATCACACCCACTCTTCAAAATATGGGAAGAACAGTTGTAAATTGTCAGCAATTCAAGCATACAACAAACTTCCTGCTGGCGTAAAAATTGCCCCTACTTTAATAACTTTCAAACGAAAGGCAAAGGAAAATATATGGAATAGATACTTCATAGGTGAAATATAAATATGTAATGTTTAAAACAAACACTCGCCCCGCTTTGTCAATCCTGTTGCATTGTTACTCACTTGTAGTACTAAGTAGTTTAAGTATCTTAGTATAATTAAGGAACTATAGAATGTTTTTTAATTTTTTTTATACTTTCTGTAATGATGTCTCTACTTTTACGGTTTAAGTCGCCTGATTATATCATTGTAAGTATTCAGAGTTTGTAGATCCGCCATTGAATATATTATTCATTGTACAATTCCTCTGTATGAGCCTTTGGCTAGTTGAAATTAATTATTGAAATAAATATCTATCTATCTCAGAACAATTTTAGTTTATCTGAAGTTATAGTGTTTAACGTGACTATGGCCTTGTGATGTTACTTTTGTGAAATGGCTGAACTGTTTGTAAGTTGTTGGATAAACCATTCTCGCAACTGAAATATGAAGATAAATTGCTGATAATTAAAAATGGTGAGCCTACCCCAACTCTTATTCAGTTACAGTGTGAACAGGAGGAGAAAAACAAGAATCCATTCAAAGGCTATTTCAACTTAAGTAAGTATGAAAAGTGTTCGTGGTTATGTGGCTCATGCGAACTTCACAAACTTTATTGTTGGCCATGCTTATTGTTTGCAACTGAAATAATAATAATAATAATAATAATAATAATAATAATAATAATAATAATAATACCGGGCGAGTTGGCCATGCGGTTAGGAGCGCGGAGCTGTGACCTCGCATGCGGGAGATAGTGGGTTCTAACCCCACTGTCGGCAGCCCTGAATATGGCTTTCCGTGGTTTCCCATTTTCACACCAGGTTGTACCTTAATTAAGGCCACGGCCGCTTCCTTCCCATTCCTAACCTTTTCCTGTGCCATCGTCACCATAAGACCTGTCCGTATCGGTGCGACGTTAAGCAATTAGAAAAATAATAATAATAATAATAATAATAATAATAATAATAATAATAATAATAATAATAATGTCCGCCTCTGTGGTCTAGTGGTTAGTGTGTTTAGCTGCCATCTCCGGAGACCCAGGTTCGAATCCCGACTCTGCAATGAAATTTGAAAAAAGTGGTACGAGGGCTGGAACGGGGTCCACTCAGCCTCGGGAGGTCAACTAAGTAGAGGACGGTTCGATTCCTACCTCAGCCATCCTCGAAGTGGTTTTCCGTGGTTTCCCACTTCTCCTCCAGGCAAATGCCGGGTTGCTAACTAACTTAAGGCCATGATCGCTTCCTTCCCTCTTCCTTGTCTATCCCTTCTGATCTTCCCATTCCCCACAAGGTCCCTGTTCAGCATAGCAGGTAAGGCCGCCTAGACGAGGTACTGGTCCTCCTTCCCAGTTGTATCCCCGACCCAAAGTCTCAGTTCCAGGACACTGGCCTTGAGTGTAGAGGTGGGATCTCTCGCTGAGTCCGAGGGAAAAATCAACCCTGGAGGACAAACGGATTAATAAATAATAATAATAATAATAATAATAATAATAATAATAATACATAGCATCTGGAAAGGCTTGATGGTGACCTGATGAAATTAATGGTGAAGACGTCATAAGCACCCAGTCCCCGAGCTAGGGGAATTAAGAGTACGAGGAGGCTGATTCGTTGGCTACCATCTACATTGGCCAGGTGTTGAGTATTGGCAGTAGCAGAGGCTAGGGCAGGCTACTCCGATGGCCATTAGCTGCAGGTCAAAACCCAGGCTTGACGTTCACTATACCAACTATCGAAAATGGGTAACCTAAGTCTAGTGATAGCCCATGTCTTGATTGCAGCATACGCCACTGGTACAGATCTTTGCACATGGTTATGAGGGTATTTAGGAGTTGTAGTAACGATGTAGAGGAGATGGCATATAAGTCTCTGGTAAGACCGCAAATAGAATATGGTTTCAGTGCATGGTACCCTCTCCAGGATTACTTGATTCGAGAAATGGAAAAATCCAAAGGGTGATTTACGACAAAAGAGTAGCGTTACGAAAATGTTGCAAAGTTTGGACTGGGAAAACTTGGGAGAAAGGAGACGAGCTGCTGAACTAAATTTCTTCTCCGAGCTGTCAGAGGAGAGATGGCCTGGAATGACATTAAGAGAAGTTAGGGATTGGAATAATTTACCAAGGAAGATCTTCAATAAATTTCCAAATTCTTTGCAGTTATTTAAGAAAAGACGAGGTAAACAACAAATAGGGAATCTGCCACCTGGGTGACTGCCCTAAATACAGATCAGTGTTGGTTTGATTGATTGAAAAACCGTAACTATCCAAAAAAGGGAAACTCCCGTCCACTACACTTACAAGCTAGGTGACAGTGGTTTACGATCGATTTGCGAGATGAAAGACCTCGGGTTTTTATTCGACCGCGAGCTTACATTCAATTCGCATATACTGTAGTGAAAGTGGTAACTGAGTCGTACAAGACCCTAGGATTCATTATCAGAAATATAAAACCCTTCAGAAACACACAAACTTGCATTCATCTGTTCAATACCATAGTAAGACCAAAAGTAGAATATGCCAGCATCGTTTGGAGCCCTAGGTGTAAAACATATGTTTATCAGATTGAAAAGTTACAAAAAAGATTTTTTAAATACTTACAATATAAAAAGCTGGCTGCTATCCCCGTGTGGTACCCTATTGTGATATCCTTTTAAATTTCGGAGTGGAGAGTTTAGAAATTCGCAGACGGAAGGATGCAGTAAAATTTCTTTTTTAAAGTTGTAAACTATGCTTTTGATGATCCTGAATTACTTTCTCTCCTAAATTTCCGTGTACCTCGCTTCAATTCCATAAATAACATAACATTTTTAAATGAAGAATCAAGGACGTGTGCCCATGATAACTCGCCGGTAAACAGACTCTGCAGTATCTTCAACAGTGGCATTCAGAAAAATAATGCCCTTGACTTCAGTTTGCCATTGAGTGAGTTTGTAACTGAACTTCATCGCGCAATTGTATGAAGTCCTAAAAATAGGGGAAATTGCAAGGTGGAAGTTCTATAATATTATGCAATATAATGTATTGCTTCATTTATTTTATCATTTTACTTTGTCGTGTGTTGTTCCACCGCATTAACATAAGGTTCTTTAGTCTTTAGAAAAATACTTTGATATTTTATATCAATGTTATAGGAGATGAGATAAAATTGTAGAATATATTTTAGATATAAGTTTCATCTGTCTGGTGCGCAATATCTGGTGTCCGCTTCATAACACGATTCTTTCAACAAATTTTGAATGCTAACCAGTTCGTCCAGACATTGTTTAATCCATATGTAGATGAACTTACATATATCGATAGTACACAAGAAAAGTGACACAAGTAAAAAAAGCACTTTTGTGTTAAGAAGTGGGACACGTTGCCCTCACTGCATATTTTTTACATAGAAACACGTCATAACTCTATCTATAAAATTGGCCGCTAGAAGGGAGTAATGTCGTTTTACCATCCCCTCTCCAAACTCCGAAAGTAGACTGTGAACCCACAAAAACACCTACAAATATTTTTCGGCCGGGTAGCGCCACAACTTTAACAACGCACCCAGCCGACGTAAAAAAGCAAATAGGCCTGACATCAAGAGGAAGTCGGCCTCCCCGATAATGTATACGTCTCTCTCGGTGATATCGATCCAACAATCCCGGTAGAAGACGTAATTAAGGAACTCCGTCCAACCAGCGTTTACTCCGCCATCTGAACAAGAGAAAACGGCGTACCCATAAGGGAAATCATCTTATTTTACCCATCACTGGAAGACTATGATAAGGCTATGGAAAATGATGTATATTTCCATAATGGAGACCTCAGCGAAGGAGCTTGCCCAAATAATGTTAGAACAGCAACAACAGCCGCCCCCTCCCTCCACCTCCCTAACCACCTGCACAACTACCACCACCACCACTACTACTACCTCCATTTAAGCCACCTCTTACACTCCTACTACCATCACAGTAACAACTCACCCCTCTCCCCTGATGGCATACCAGGGCCAGCATGAAGTACCACCAACAACAACGCCTCCACCACCACGCAGCCAGAACACCACATACAGCTGTGTCGCCTGCGGCGTGGAACCAAGCCTACCAATAGCAACAATACTTCAAGAGCTCCAGCAGGCAGGACTTCCGGTGCTGAGAGCCTTCAAAACACGAAACGACGACGGACCAACGTACGTAGTACGCTTACACCTGCCTACGCCCAAAGACGTCCAGCAACTCATCAACCAAGGGGTATATCTCAACGGACGCCACCACCGGATTGAACCGTCGTACTCCCCTCCCCAAACCCCTAATCGACCTAACTTACCCCGTCACCGCATACACTCCCGGCCACCACCCACTATTCAACCACCAAATCCACACTCCCGCCTATCACCATCGCCACCCAGCAACTATCCACCACCCCCACCTAGAAACCTCCCACCACTCCACCTATAAACCACCCACCACCACCCTCCTCCGCCTCACTTCTTAAACCTCCTGCTCGCCTCTCTAGTAAACTTCTCATCCCTGTACCACATCCTCGGACACCACATTCTTTGACATCCCAGCGAAACCCCTCAGTACGTAACCTGGCTATAAAACACTATGTATATTTTATAAAACACTATGTATTTTGTATATACATCCATGTATGTACACCTATTTAATAAAGCACTAAAGAACAGCACTGCCCTTAGCCAAGAGGCCAAACCTCCAACACACCCCCACCAAACATATCACCGTTTTCCCCTCTTCCAACTCCTTCAACTCTCCAAACCCGCCAAATCTCCAGGCCAGAGAGAAGGCGTTAGACATTTCCCTTGGTCCTTGGCCGTTTTTCCGCCGGAAGAATCACGACTGGCTGTTATCTTGAATAACGTCACGTCTCACTTGAGGTCTGGGAGCGGAAGCGGGAACATCGCAGCTGTGTCGAAAAGAAAGTTATATCTCAAGTTGTGACAGTATTATTATTATTATTATTATTATTATTATTATTATTATTATTATTATTATTATAGTTTATTTTCAAGAAAAGTGTCATATTTCTAGTTAAGCCTAACACAACACATCTTTTTTTCATCGTCGTAAATTATTTTTAGTTAAGATATTTTTCTACAATATAATGATATCCCACTGCGACATATTTTGAACTAGCTGATGTACCCGTGCTTCGCTACGGAATTCTACATTGTATACAGAATTCTAGGTTAGGTAGTGTACACGTTGTGGGCAAGATTGTATTAAATTGCATAGCACTTAACGTTACACTAGAAACGCGACGGGGAAGTCACCAAACGTCTTTTATCATATGAAGACTGGGTTAGGGAATTTTCATTGTAATGGTAAGCTCCCTTGCCTACCATCAGTCACAATCAGGTTGGGAGTTTTCATTATAATGGCAGGCACTCACTCTCCACCTGCCTTTTTACATCCTCAGAAAGACCGTCTTAGTAGTTTTCCTAACTGAAATTAACATAGGTCATTACAATGACGTCAGCAGGAATGGCGCTATTAAAAGCAATGCTTTCACACAAAATACTCGGTCAAATGAAAAACTACTCATTTTTTCACTTTTAGCGAACAGTACTACGCTGCCGATTTAATAGTCCAAAGTTCCAGAGCTGGAATGACCAAGCCGCAGACAGCCGTGATCCGTGAACACACTTCGTCTTATTTCAGCCGGGCGGGGTGTCGAATGGTGGAGACTCCCTGGGCAAAAACTATGCCCTTTTACTAATCTGTTTCCTAGGAGTACCCGATGAGTCAGAAAATCTCAATTCACTACACTGGCGGCGGAAAAATCTGTCTGACTTGGAGGTAAATTTTTCCTCCAAGCCAGAGGAGAAACCCCCTCTTCACTGCTAATTTGGAATACAATGAATGTAGAATTTAATAAAAGTGAAGATGAAGAAGCTTTTCTTAAGAAACGGCTCTTTTCAGGGTTGAATGTTGACTTATTTAGTGAATTGTGGTGCTATAATTTGGAATAGGCCTAATTCTAGACCAGGTCATACTACTACTACTACTACTACTGCTACGACGTGAGCCTCTGCCTTAAGTATGCACACTGCTCATTCAAACCAGCGCGTTAGAGTAGGGATCGAATAGCAGGAATACTATGATGAACCAGTCTGCTACGTACCGACAGTATCAGAAAATGTATGAACCAGAGGAATGGCGTGATAAAGAAGAAAGTTTTGCAACTCTCCAGCTATTTCCCGCCAATATTCGGTCAGGCTGTTATACTCAGCAGTAATCCCACCTATCTGAGTTGAGCGGCAGCATAAGAGACCAAGAACATCACAATAAACAATGGTCAATGTAATGTTATTGTTAATCAATGTTATGCATTTTCAATATTGTAGGCCTTAACATTTAGTTTTCTTCCGACTCTGGGTAAAACTGAATAAAACATAAATAGTAGGAAATATTGGACTCTATAACTTTTGTTATGTAGTAGTTTTCGATAGGACCAATAACATAGGTATTTAACAATTAAATTTTAGGCGCCTTCGCCTGAACTACAATTTGATCCAAGGTGAATGAAATGATTTACAACTTAGACTGTAGTTTCTTATTCCCCGACTCTATATACCGACTTTCATTAAATTCTGTCTACCCATTTTCTCGTGGCTCGGCGTTGATATGGACTTGGCAACAAAAATACAAATTCATGAATATCTGTGTTATCAAAGCCGGTACGGTAAAAATTTATAAGACGTAAATGGTCGGAAATATAATTCTAAGTTATATAGCTTTGGTTATGTAGTATTTATCGATAAGACCACTAATAATATAAATATTTGAGAATTAAATTTTAGGCCTTCCCCTAAAATACCATTCACTTAGCGCGAATTAATTATTCATAGCCTAGATTGCAGTGGCTCATCCCCCGACTTCACATACCGATTTTCATTAAATTCTCTTGAGCCGTTTTCACGTGATGCGTGTACATACATACAGACAGACAGACAGACAGACAGACAGACAGACAGACAGACAGACAGACAGACAGACAGACAGAAATTACGGAAAAGTAAAAATTGAATTTTCTTGTTGCTATGCACATGACCGAAACAGAAATACCATTATTTTCAAATTCTGAGCAATGTACAGACAAAACTTTTAGTTTATATGCATAGATAGATAGATTGTGTCACTTTTCAATATAAACAGAGCATTGCTATGGGAAAATTCCGCAGTAAACTTTGAACTTGTGACACATTTCCTCATAGTTCTTAATATAAAATCCCGCGATGTTGGTATGTATATTTCAAGTTTCTCGTGCTTTCTTTCATTTTGTTTCCTAGTAAGCCATCAGATATTAGAGGGGCGTCTGAAAAGTCCGGACAAAAATAAAAACTACTTACGTGTTTGGGGTAACCCTTTTTATTTTTCGATATAGTCTCCTTTTGGCTTATACACTTCGTCCAACGATGTTCTAGTTTGTTGATCCCTCCCGAATAATAGGATTTGTCCAAGTCTGCAAAATATCCATTAGTGTTTGCAATCACCTCCTCGTTTGAATAAAAGCTTTGTCTTGCCAGCCATTCTTCAAATTGGGGAAGAAATAGTAGTCCGACGGAGCCACGTCTAGAGAATAGGGGGATGTGAAACGAGTTGGAATACTATTTCCATTAATTCTGCGACCACAACTGCTGAGGTGTGTGCTGGTGTGTTGTCGTGATGGAAAAGGACTACCTTGTGGGCCAATCGCGGGTGTTTTTCTTGCAGCTCGGTTTTCAAACGGGCCAATAACGATGAATAATATGCACCTGTAATATTTTTACCCTTTTCCAGATAGTCGATGAGGATTATCCCTTGCGAATCCTAAAAGACAGTTGCCAGAACCTTTCCGGCCGAAGGAACGGTCTTCGCCTTTTTTGGTGCAGATTCCCCCTTGGTAACGCCTTGTTTTTCATTCATTAATTAATTAATTAATTCATTCATTCATTCATTTCAATTAATTTCAACGAGCCTGCAGGCTCATACATAGGAATTGTACAGGATATTACATACTGGCGGGCACTTACACATCAAAATATAGTTTGTGTATATAAGATTATTAGTGAATGGTTGAGCATATAAACACATACAATATATAAAATATATACATCATCAATATGAGGATTACAGAGAATTATTTCTGACTGTATTTACATTTACATAACAAGAAAGTTGCAAAGGTATAAGAATAGATTACAGAGTATTTTCATTTACATAACATAAGAGTTGCAGAAGTACAAGAATAGATTTCAGATTATTTACAATTACATAACATAAAAGTTGCAGACGTACAAGAATTGATAACATAGTATTTACAGTACATATACATAACACAGAGTTGCTGAGGTACAAGAACAGATTACAGAGTAGGGTATTTACATTTATATAATATAAAAGTAGCAGAGGTACAAGAATAGTTCCGGACAGTTTGCAAGATTGTTTGGGAGAATGACTTAAATGACAACTGATATTTTGATTTAAAGAGCAATGTACCTTTCCCAAAATAATGCTTGACTTTTTGTTTGAATTTTGCCAAAGTTGGTGCTGTTTTTACCTCCACAGGGATGTTATTAAATAACTGGATCGCAGAGAACTTCAAGCTGTTTATACCATATTTATAAGAGCGAACATTGTATAAGGCAAAGTAATTTGCGTGCCTAGTACTATATGGATGGTTGTCAGAATTCAGAGTATATGTAGTGTTGTGGTGTATAAATTTATGTTTTATTTTATACATGAGTACAGCTGTATTGAATTCTGTACTCATGCTTAGGGGTGGTATTTTAGCATTTAGGTATAGATATTTTATTGGTGTTAAGTAGGGAAGATTAAGTATATTTCTAACAGCTCTATTTTGTACTACCATTAGCTCATTCAAGTCAGACTTCTTACAGCGCATCCAGATTACATTCAAATATTGTAGATGACTGTGCATTAAAGAGTAGGAGATCTGTTTTAGAAGATGTTGTGGGATAAGATAACTAAGTTTCTTTAAAATTCCTGCAACAGGTGTGATCTTTTTAGTAATGTATTCAACATGGTCTGTCCAGTTCAAGTTCCTATCAATAACCAACCCAAGATACTGTATTTGACAGTACTAACTTGTTTTATTTCGATAATCTGCATATATATTTTACTGTGTGGGATTTCATTCTGACCTTGTTTTGTCCTTATCATATAATTAGTCTTTTGCACATTAATTGTTAATTTATTTGCTTGAAACCACAAGCACAGAGTATTGAGGTCTTCCTGCATATCTTTAACAATGGAGTCTATATTGCAACCAGTATAGAACAAGTTTCTGTCGTCGGCATATAGTGTAATACGTCCTTTCAAACGGCAAGTTGCAATGTCGTTGAAGTAGACTAGAAAGAGTATCGGCCCTAATACCGACCCCTGTGAAACGCCATGGGTTACCCTAATTGCTGAGCTCCTACAGTTATTCAGCACTACATACTGTTTTCTATCAGACAGATAATTATCAAACCACTTCAAAGCAACACCACGAACTCCTGCTCTCTCTAATTTAGCCAACAATCTTTCATGGTCCACTGTATCAGAGGCATTCTTTAGATCTATAAACAAACCACCAGCAAAATTATTAGAATCTATTGACTCTTGCAGCAGATTTATGAGATCTACAGTTGCTATTTCAGTGTTAGAATTCTCACGAAAGCAATATTGTGCATTGTAAAAGAAATTATTTTTGTTTAAAAAAGTGAGAAGTCTCTTTTTAACAATAGTTTCTAATATTTTGGAGATTATGGAGAGAATGCAGATAGGCCTATATTTCCTAGGATTCCTCCCATCCTTGAAGACAGGAACTACTTTAGCTACTTTTAGCTCACTAGGTAATGTACCAGATGCCAAGGATTCATTAATGATCTCTGTTAGCATCCCACTTAAAGAATCATGAATTTTTTTAGAAAGTTGGCAGTTATGCCATCCTGCCCACAGCTACTCTTGTTTTTTAGATTTGATATTATAGATCTTACTTCTGTTTCATCAATTGGATATAGGTAAAATGAGTTCAAGTAACTATGAACCCCTCTGGGGAGGGATTGCTGAATATTAGCAATATTTGAAAAATATAAATTTAATGATTCACATATTTCCTGACTGTCTGTAATAATCTCGTTGTCTATTTCTAGAGATGTACAATTATCGCCTTTTGCTGTTTTATTTATGTATGATTTCATTGATTATTTTCCATGTTTCCCTTGGGTTCTTGTTATGAATTCTAAATTTTTGCAGAGTAATATTTGTTTTTTAAGCTCCTTTTTAGATTTGTTACATTGTTTCTACACCTGCGATATTCCTGATTGAGATTGATGTTATTCTTTAGGGTTGGATTTTTAAGTTTCGCATGTAAAATGTCACGTCGCTTAATAAGGCTGAGCAGTTCAGAAGATATCCATGGCAAGCTACCAGTTCTTTGTGTTCGATGACTTTGTGCTTTCTGTCTTTGTGTATTAAGCGGTAGTTGGTCAATAAAGGAATTATATATTATGTCAATCCTATTAGTAGTGTTGTTTATGACTTTGTATTATGTTCAGTGATATTACTACTTTAGATTGTTGTTTGGTCTCAGGAGTATAGTAATGTATCCATGTTTCATCCACAGTGACGAAACGACGCTTAAAGTCCTCCGGATCCTTCTGGAACAGCAGCAAACCATCCTTGCATCACTTCACACGATTTCGTTTTTGGTCAAGCGTGAGCAATCGCGGCACCCATCTTGCGGATAGCTTTCTCATGTCCTAATGTTTATGCAAAATATTATGTACCCGTTCAGTTGAGAAGCCCACAACACTAGTAATCTCACTCACCTTAACTCTTCTGTCATTCATCACCATATCATGGATTTGATCAATGATTTCTGGATTCGTAACCTCCTCAGTCCGTCCAGAACGTTCAGCGTCACTTGTGCCGATATGGCCAGTCCTTAAATTCTGAAACCACTTATAAACTGCTCTAATCGAAGGTGCAGAGTCACCATAATGTTTATCAAGCTTCTCTTTAGTCTACTAAGGTTTAAAGTAAAGTAATGTTTAATCACCATACGAAATTATTTTTCGTCCATTTCTTGAAAATCACTCGACTTCCTTGATTCACACGAATGCCAAACACAAAGAAATAGACCGACATGGCTGAAACTTGGTGTGCGTTCATTCAAGAGATGCTACTAACTAAACATGACCTCGATACGCGCCGGCGGTGCCATCTCTCGGACTTTGCAGGACTTTTCAAACCACCTTCGTATGAGCAATGGCGTCTCAGCGCACAAGAGTTATCTTGAAGCTGGCAAAAATGAAATATGAAGGCAATGGTGAGTCAACTGATAAGAACTGTGAGTGGACAACTCTGACACCAGTAGATTCAAGAAGAGACGTTACATCAAGCAGGTTAGTGAAAGGAATTACCTAAGTATGCAGTTTCAAACATTCATAGTCATATTCTAACCGCCCTGTAAAATTTTGTCGGACCGGTAGAGCTGTTTCCGTCTAAGTGAGAAACAACTGGATATGAACTGATATTCTGTAAAACAAAATTATTTATGGAATCGTATTGAATTTCATAACAGCCTAATGGAAAAATGGAATATTTGTTGTAACGCTTAGGTACTGCCATTAACGAGTGTTGGTATGATATCTTGGCTGTGCCGTTACACTTGTGTCTTCGCTCTGCAACTTTCTAATATCATCAATGCTCCTAATACGCACTGATCGATGGTTTTCAGTCCTTCTTACGTAGATTTTGCAGTCCCTTGTCCAAATATATTTATATCTATATTGTCCTAGATCCCTGGCCATTTTGTGAAGATATTTATTCCCCGATGTCAGATGTTCATTTATATATACAGCTCGGTTAGCTGCTTGGATACCCAAATCTTTAGAGCTTAGTGTTGATTTATTCTTCCTTGCTGCGAGCAGTTTACTTTTTTAACCGGCTACAAAATTTTACAAAGAGAGGAGGAGGGAGTCCCTGCTTCTTTTGGGGTAGACGATGACACGCATCAATATCACCGTCGGTCAGTTCGACACCAAGCGCATTGCCAAGTGCTTTCACAACTGCGACTGGATTCTCGTCACCATGCTGAGGCAATCTACGTTGTTCCTCCGGATGTACTGTTGGAGGTCTTGATTTTCTTCTCTAAGCTTAGAGACTTCTTCATCTGCTCTTATCTTTTCCCTTCCGAGGACAGCAACCTTAGACTTCAATGCCACTACTTCTGTCACAGCGTTTTCAAAGTCATGAGTTATTTTGTGCAGCTGACGCTTAATATCGTCGAGATTCTCAGGTTACCGACTTTCTAATTTCCGCTTGTTCAGCTTCGATTCCTTCTAGTTTACATAGCTTTTTGTGGATGTCCCTAACTACAGATTCCATATCCCCAAGCTTATGGTCACTCAACCCTGTGGCCAGATCGCCATTCACACTATCACACTTGCGGCAGTACCACTTCTTTGATTTGCCCTTAATTAGTGTCTTGAATTCCCGTTTATTTAATTTAACACACGCTCTGTGATGTTTTCTGTGACACCGTCACAGATGATGTAGTCGTCCTCGGCAGTAATTGATTTTATGCACGAACCACACACAGCTAGTTGCTTATTGCCCGCCATGTTTGAAAAAGTGTGTGATACTCTCAAGGATCTTTGATGTCGAAAAATGTAATTCCTAAACTTTATTCGTGTTATTATAATAGTTAGTAGTTAAAGATTTGGTGATTACTGCAATTATGTACCTATTCAACTACGCTGTTATAGTTCCTCTATAATGGTTTATGTAGGAAACGACAGCTGACGTCAGTCTGGCTTTAAAAATGTTTTCTGTATTAACATTAGGCCTATTACAGTATTATGTTGTGTTCCTACATTACCAATTTACATCTTATTTTAGTTTGTACTGTAAACGTTTGTGGTATACTGCACATTAAAATTCCAAAATATTAGGAAAATAATTATTTATGCATTTGATTACTATTGTATCAAGATATGTCGAAGAAGGGCACATTTTATTGATATGTACAAGTGTTGAATAATACTGATGTTCAACTATCCATGGTTTCCCAAACCTTATATTACCGGTATATTAAGTCTTTCTCGATCATAGGAATAACCAGTTTTACGAAAGGGGAAAAGAAACTCGCTCTCAAAAGTATGATCAATCTTTAAATGGCTCTCCTGAAAACTGATGTACGGTACCGGTATTTTGACTTGTGTCACTTTTCTTGTGTAGGCCTACCATCGATATGATGAACGACTGTACTTACATTTTCTGCAAGACGGAGCAACAGCACGTACCGTCTTGGTAAACTTGTCACGAGTGCATGTCTGCATGAAGTGTTGCGTGAGGAGAGGATAATCAGCAGAGGCAGTGCAATCGAACGGCCAGAACGATCGCCAGATCTCTCCTCCTGGTGATTTTTACCCTGAGGGGGAAGGGGACGAGATGTAATTGAAGGTGGGAAGTGATACAAGGAGTATCTGCCTGTTTCCATGTCGGACACGTTACCAGGCGAGATTGTGTTAGGTATATGGTATTGGTGTGTGGTATTGAAGGGTCAGGGAAAAACCACATAGGCAGAAAGAAGAAAGAGCCTACATGTAAAACCTGACATCTTTTGATAGCACATACAAGGATGTGGGCTGGAAAAAGACCAGAGGTTGTGTTAGTTAGGAATATGTGTCATGCAATCATAACCATTTACCTAGCTTTTGTCAATTATTATGGGGGATCAGTCCTACTTGTCACTGCCTGGTGCGGCTCGGGTCCGCTGGCGTCTGGGCTTTGGGCCACAGGTTAGTCCCTTGGTCCAGCAGCCAGCAGTCCCTGGTGCCAAGTCTCCTTTTAAGGAGAAGGGGAGTAGTGCCAAGCCTTACTTGTTGTAAGGGGCATCTTCTTTCCCGCCTGATGACGTCCCTTCTTTGCGGTGTTGGTGTCACACACTTGTCTCTGTAAATATATACACATATATACACACATCCTATTATATATACATTATTACTTTTCTTCTGTAGAGTGCGGGCCGCTTTTCCGCTCTCGTGTCCTGTAGAACAAGTACAATTACAATTAGTAGATTAATAGTTAGTGGTATTAGCAGGCGTGGGTGTTTCGTCCACTCCTTTGTCGCTGGTGGGGGCGAGGTTGGATTGGATCGTCTCTTTCATGGCTGTGTTGCCTTCGTCGTGTTGTATTTCTTCTCTCAATCCTCCCTCGCTTGACTAAATCTGTAACATATTAATAACATAATCTAGGACAAGGATGTAGGTAGTAGACAAGCATGTACATATATACAAGTTTTGTGGTGTGTGTGCATGTGGTGCGGTTTATTGCGTTGGTGTCAGTTTAGGAGCGAGGGCGGTTTTGGGCCCCCGGCCTCCTGGCCCTGTGCCTGAACAGAATGTGTTTCGGTGTGGGGTATTTGGTGTATAGGTCGACGTCGTAGCGTCCTATTCCACTGACTAGTGGGTTGACCTTACTACCCCATGACTTCTTGTACATTCGGAGTGTTTGCTTACGTATGTGTTGCCTTATGGAGGTGACTTTCGCAATTGCGCGTAGGTGGCGAATTGGTGTGTCATACGGGAGTCTAGCCGCTGCTCGAATGCATTTGTTTTGTATTAGTTCCAGCTTATCCAGGTTCGTCATAGCAGTGTAGCCCCAGGCGGGAGCTGCGTACGTTATTATCGGCCTAATTAGGGCCTTGTACATGTTTGTTGCTACTCGCTTGTTAATACTGGATCTTTTATTCAGTATCGGATAGAGCTGTGCCAGTCGTGCGTTTGTTTTCCGCTGGATGTCTTTGACGTGATATAGCATGGTTAGTTTTCTATCTAGGACTACTCCTAGATATTTGACCTTGTCGTGCCATGCTATATCTCGATTGAACAGTTTGAGCGGTTTTATATTGGCTGGCATGCGTGTGCGTCTGTTCTTCCTAGTAAACATCACAGCTTGGCATTTGTCAACGTTGACCTTGATACGCCATTTGGTTAGCCAGGGCTCGAGAGTTCGCAGTGCTTCTTGTAGTCTCTTTCGGGCGCATGCTAGCTGAAAGTGTTGTACTGTGATAGCAGTGTCATCCGCGTAGAGGTGCGTGGTAGTAAGTTCCGCTGTCGGCATGTCATTCGTAAATAGAATGAACAGGATTGGCCCTATTAGTGACCCCTGGGCTACGCCCGCCCTAATTGGTCGCGTGCTTGACAGTGTGTTATGAACATCTACTTGGAACTCTCGGCCTTCCAGGTATGATTTAATTAATCTTATGTACCCTGGGTGGAATTCGAGGTCTATTAATTTCGCTAATAGGCCTTCGTGCCAGACTTTATCGAATGCCTTCTGGATATCAAGGAATACTGCGCCTGTGTCTCTGCGCTTGTTTAGTCCGATGGTCGCTTGTTCTAGGACCCGGGTAAGCAGTTGCGGGGCGGAGTGGCCGTTTCTGAAACCGAATTGTTCGTTCCGAATGATTCCTCTTTCCTTGATATGTGCTATGAGCCTTTTCAGCAGTATTTTCTCAAATACTTTGCTGAGGGCGTCCAGGAGACTGATGGGCCTGTAATTATTGGGGTTAGATTTGTCCTTGCCTGGTTTGCCGAATACAAGGATTCTCGCCTTTTTCCACTGTTCGGGATAATACTGCAATTGGAACATTGCATTGTATATTTTAGTGAGTAGTGCGAGGGCTTTCGGGGTTAGCTTTTTGAGTATTATGTTCTGAATCTCATCTGGGCCGGGTGCTTTCTTCGGGTTAAGGTGAGCTATTATCCACTTAATTTCGTGGATATTAGTCTTCTTAACCTCGGGCTTGGGTGCGTTTGTTAGGAATTCCGCTACCTTGGCCTCTGTTTGCCTAATGAAGGCGGGGTCCGACGGTTCGTCATTGGGCTTAAAGGCCTCTTCGAGTGAGTCGGCTATCACCTCTGCTTTGTCTTGATTTTCATATACTGGTCCGTTAGGTCCCTTAATTGTTGGGATCACGTGTGGTTCTCGCGTGAAATATCTTGCTAAGTTCCACACCGGTCTGGTATTTGTGTCAAACGTACTGAGTTTGTCATTCCAGATCCGAGACCTATACTCCATTATTTCGGTTTCGATTTCGACCCTGAGTTCATTTTTGCGTATCCGGTCTTCATCGCGGTGGTGTCGGGCCCAATTGCGCTTGTGTCTGTTGCGCTGGCGTATTAGATCTTTAATGTGGGCCGGTATTTCGATGTTGGTGTTTTGTCTAGGTTTGTGTACCGGGATGCTCGCAGTTGTGGCTGCCTGGATCGCATTTATTAGCGTTTTAAGAGACTCATCCGTTTGGGCTGGGTTTACTATTTGTATGTCCTCAGTCCCCTGTAGGAGTGAATCGAGTTTTCTTTCAAATTTACCCCAATTGGCTGCTTTATAGTTTAGTCGGCGCTTGGGGTTATTCTCGTATTCCTCCGGATTCGCTTCCAGTGTAAATATTACTGGTTGATGCCTCGACCCTAGGTCATTAATGACCTTTATAGTGTGTCTTTGAGGAATATTTCGCAGTAGGGCGATGTCCAATATATCGTCGACCTGTTCGTTTGGTGCCAGGAACGTGGGTTCGCTGGGGGCTGTTACCACATAGTCCTGGGATAGCATGTGGTTGTACAGCCTTTCGCCGTCTGCGTTAGGTTTCAGGCACCCCCAGCTGGCGTGTTTCGAATTTAGGTCGCCTCCTAGGATCGTGTTTCTATTTTGCCTTAATACCGATTCTATATCTTGTGTGTTAAGGTGTTTAGGTCTGGAGTATGCCGATATTACATTGACGAGTGTTCCTCGCACTGGCATGGCAATTCCGCATGCCTCCAGCTCGACCAGTTCTGGTAAGTCAATTTCCATATGTTTAATGTCCTTCCTTACCAGAACTGCCACTCCTCCGACTCTGTTGGCCTTGTCGCTTCGGTGTATTTTATAGCCTCTTATGGTGAACTTCTTCCCCGGTGGGAGGAAGGTTTCTGTTAGGAGAGCTATGTGTATGGTGTTCGCGGCTAGGAAGGCTTCAAGCTCATATTTCCTGGAACTGACGCCTTGGCAGTTCCATATTAGAACTCGAAGCTCCTGCGTGTTATTATTATTATTGTGGTCTTCGCCGTGTTGTTCAGGCATCTTGGGACAGGAGGTCAGCGATCGCATTAACCAGATCCCTTAGCCAGGAAAATGGGAGCATGTTGGCCATCATTACCCCAGTGGTAATGGCTGCCGTGAGGTTCAGGTTCGGAAAGAAGGTTTTCAGGATTTCTTCTATCCTTTCCCTGAACGCCTTTACTGCCATGTTTCCCTCTGGCTGTTGAGCCTGTGTTAGTGTTACATGTGCAGGTGGTGAGATGGGTGTGACTGTTGTTGTGTGGGGTTTGGGGGTTGGGGGGGTGGGTCGGATGCTGTTTTATTAGCGGCAGGTTCCTTGCGGGGGGTGGAGCTGCTCTGGGGCGGGCCCTGAGGCTGCTCCGGGGGAGGGTGCGTGGACTTGACCTGCCTTAGGTTGGGTCTTTGGGGTAGGGCCTTCTTCCTGTTTTTATTTTCGGAGGTCTTACTTTGGACGGAGGTGAGGGGTGCTTGGGCTGAGGGCCCGGTTTTGTGTGTACCCTCCGTCCTTGGGGGTTGCAAGGTTACTTTGCCTCCACCTGAAGGGTCTAATTTGCCTGATGGGCCTTGCTTTCGGCCCTTGGTGCCTGAATGGCCTGTAGGTCCTGATGGGTCCTTTTTGCCTGACGGGCCTATTTGTTGTTGTTGTCCACGTGAAGCGTCTGTGCCTGATGGGCCTGCTGGGGCTTTAGGGTTGCCACGCTTATTACCCTTAGGCCCTTTGCCTTGAAAGGCGGCTTCGTAGTCCATGCGGCGGGGGCATTCTCTATAATTAGCCGCGTGTTTCCCCTCGCAGTTGGCGCACTTTGAGTACGCTGGGTCATTGCCGTGGGGGCAGTCGCGGGACAGGTGGGAGGCGGCGCATCTGCGACATCTGGGATCCAGCTGACATGTCGCCCCTGAGTGCCCATGCCTCTGGCACACCCCACATTGTGGGCCAGTGGTTTGCGGGCGGTACGGTTCGACTGTCACCAGCATGTTTTTCAGCATCCGCATTTTCCGCAGGCTGTCCGCTCCCGGGGTATCCGCCACGGCAACTAGGTAGAGGCAGCCCTTGGCTGGCCTGTTTCCTGTTCGCATCCTGTGTACAGAAAGTGCTTGGATACCTTGGGCTCTCATGGCAAACCCGATATCATATGGCACATACGTATTATTGGGCGTTCTCACTACAAATCGCTTTACTGCTGAGTTGGGCAATATCTGTACAAACTTGATATTAAGCCCTTTCAGCACTTTCATAGCGATTTCGTAGCTTTCGAAGCTGGACATATGTAGCCGGATCGCTTCATGTGCGTTTATTCTCGGCTTGGAGAAATAATAATTTCTCTGCTCATGTGTCAGCTTTTTGAGAAGCTCAATTTCGATGAGTTTAATGTTGTTACTGTAGACCGTAAGGGGTGGGCAAGCTACTCACTCCACGGCCGTTACAGCGCACCCCCCCGCCAACCATCATCAGTAGACATGGACTGACCAGTCCTATCTTTATGGGCCTAACCCATAACACGTCTACCAGGAGCCCAGCCCAGGCGGCCAACGGCCATGCTATGCTGAACACTTCGATGAAAATCCCATCGCAGTTAAGCAACATGGGCCTTGGTCAGTACTTGGATGGGCGACCACTAGCGCGCAGCTCAGAGCTAACGGCCCCCGCTACGGCCAAGGACCCGGCCGAGCGGGGACCGGTGGCTACCCAACACAGCGTGCCCCCCGTGAGCAGTGAGCGAAATGCACCAGAGGAGCACAGAACAGTCACCCCTGATTCTGTGCAAGTAAACCTGGCGCACGAAACTCACGTAACGGAGTGCGCCATGCAGTACTTTGCGCTCACCACCACCACGAACACAACAACCACCACCACTACCAGGACAACCCCCATAGCCACCCCGTCAGTAGCCGGTGGCAAGCACATACCTGTGCAGCTGCTGCCCACTCGGCCGGCTGGCTCTACTCGAGCTGAGCCCCGAGAAAGGAGCGCGCAGCGCGGGGAAAGCGAACCATGCAGCCTGACGTTATGTGCGAGTGAACGGGAACCGGGGTTCGACCCTGAAGTGCCGGAACTCGCACTTGGGAAAGTGACTGGGGAGATACCTGAACACAAACAGGAGACTACTTCTCCCCCCAACACAAACCTTGCCCTCAAACCCAACCTAGTGGCAAGCCAGCTGGACGCCGGGAAAGCGGGACCCAGTTCCGCCTACCCGAGCGAAGAGGCGGCGCCCAAGGGAAGGAAAGAGGGCAAGAAAAGACGGGCTCGGCGGAAGGCGCCACGTAAAGTTCAACCCCCCCCCCCCCGGGCAAGCCGGCGAATCGGACTCCGACCAAGATGAGGCAAGACTGGTGATAGATGTATCAAGTACATCCCAGGATGCCGACTCTGAAGGCACGGAGGGAGAGGAGCCGAGCGAGCGCGGGGTGACCGAAACCTTGGACCCAGCCACCCTGCCGGGAAACCAGGATGACGGTTTTAGGGAGGCCAAGAGTGGGAGAAGGAGAAAAGGCGAGGAGAAAGGAAAAGACACCAAGCCTATGAGCCGCAAGGCCCAACAGGGCGGGAGTCGGAATCCGAATACCCGAGCCGAAAGCTCCACCGACACCTCATACAGCTCGATCATGCCACCACCAAACACTAACACGAGACAGGCACAACAGATAAGACCTCAGCAGACACAAACAAGTAAACCAGCCACCCGTAAGGGGTCGACCCCCCCACAACTGAACTGCTTTTATTCTCGGCTTGGAGAAATAATAATTTCTCTGCTCATGTGTCAGCTTTTCGATGAGTTTAATGTTCGTTAACAACGGTTTAATGTCAATCTCGCGTCAGTCCTATTGTAAATATTTTCCGGGCCACTTTTATTTTGCCCATCCTGTATGTTAGGAACAGTTTCTCGGGTTTTGTTTTCTCTTCCAGGAATTCCAGTGTGGGGAATTCCCGCGCCTTATTCCATAGTTTCATACCATATCACGTGATCTGTGATTATGGGTGCAACGTTCATCTTTGGTTCATCCAAGTGCAGTAATGCACAGTAATGTCCAATGTCTATAACTGTATTAACTGTTCGAACTTGGAAATCATCTTTCACTAGTGAATTGGATTGTTACGGTAGGTTGCCTGTTGTGAATGGTTTTGAAATACCTAGTTGCCTAGAATGTTTGAATATAGGTACTTATTCACACATTTTGACATTCATTTGATCACATATGCCTTGTAAGCTGATATTTATGAATTGTGTGACTGTAATCTTTCATAAATCTTGAAGTTCTATTTCATATCTTGCCATTATCAGTACGGTAGTTCTGTTTCACACTGCGGAATTCGTTGTCGGTCGCGTCAAAGAAGATATGGTACCGTATTGCGTCATAGCAAGTTTTATGCATTTAGAATTTGTTACCGGGTATGTCTGAGCCAGGTCTCGTTGAAGAGATAATTTATCACATGTCTGATCAGGATTTTGTGAGAACGATATTTCGTCGGAACTCTCGGCATCGTATGGCGGTAAATTGCACAATTTTGTTTACATCTGTTGTAGAACTGTGGGGCCACGGTTTGAGGTTATGAACAGTTGTGAATGTATTTTACTGTTCATGAGGTTGTTTTAAAATTCTGTACTGTGTGATTAAATTAGTATGCAATCTTCTTGTTTCTAAGAAAGGCATTTTGCTCCTTCCATGTTTGGAAATGGTTTGTCACTTAGTTTGATCAAAAAAGTTTCAAATTTCGTAAACAAATTGACTTGTGTGAGATTTTGCTTCTGATGAACTGAAACCTTACGTAGGGAATGGGATATCTTGTTTAATAATGTTAAGAGAATAGCGCAAACTATTTTTAAACAATATTTCTTGATAACACGGTCAGTAATGAATACCATGTACTATACTTTTTGCTGGTGAATGGGGAGTTTTACTGATTAGATTATCATCACACATTTTTGTTCCTACAATCAGTAGGTACTCGCCACCCTCACGTCGACTAGGTTAGTTTGTGTTCTATTCTGTTCATCTAAACAGATGATATTGAATCATTACTAATTTTAAAAAGCAGTGGCATCTCATTACAAAATGTTTTAGGTGTTCACAATAAAAGTAGAGTTAACGTATCGCCTCATATAAAATTACCGGTATGCCTATAGTGTGATGGATGTAACGCCCCTCTCTAAATAGGACACAGTAAATCTAGGTATTATACTATACAGCAAGAATGTATAGGAAGGCTGTGTGAATATTACAATGTCTACTTGTAAACAAGCTAGAGAGGAAAATATTTTCTGTGATATGTAGGCTGACCTGAATTTGAGACAAAGTGGTTGGGTGAAGTGCAAAGTTAGATTTTTGTCATTTGTGTTATTGTTAATTATGTTCCATAATACCTGAACTACATTTATAAACCAATAACAGGGCATATTTACAAATATGGTATGTAACAAAAGTAATAACATAGGCTTAGCTATTAATAATACGATATAATGTAATTACGTTATGAAGGAGGTAAATTTATTCATATATATTATTGATGCACATAATTTTCATTCAGTGAATATTAAGAAAACTTACAGTGTGACAGTCTGTGAACTACTTCATATTTCTGACTTGGATCTAGCCTACTGCTCAACAACTGTCACTGCTTAAGAAGGAAGTTGTGGATATTTCACTTTTTCAGCCATTAGTAACTGAAAATATAGCTGGATATTTTTTTATGCTGTAGGCCTATGTCATTTGTTGATTTATCTTGTACAATAAATCAGGATTGAGAACATAGTTGCCTTTAAATTTTGACATAGTTACGATTGCTTTCAGGTCACATCAGATTTACTCTTCTCTGAAGTAGCTTGCAAATTTTAATAATTTTATTAAAGATGAAATGGTCATTCGAATGGGTAGGGCCTATTAGTATAGTTTAGTTCTTGCTATACCGTACTCTGTTTGTCATGACTTCTTTGTGGCACACTGCTAGGTGGTACCGGTCACATCTTTGGTTGCACAACTCGCTTACACACACACAGCTAACGCTGGGACTGTGATTCAATTTGTCCTCGCATATCTTGTGGTGGAATCTGTGAATAGCAAATCACATCACTGTGTGTCTTAGTTCTTGATTTTCCTTCATCTGGTTTCTTTCATATGGTATTAGCCTAATATTTTATCCATATGGATGGATCTTCAATTCACAAAATGTAAGGGTGAGATGTGTATTGATTAGGTGGTAACATCCCATCCTTACATTTTGTGCCACAGTTTCTTTCGGTCGTTCACTTGAAGCGTATAAGTCTAGTTCTCTTTCTCTTCTCTCCAGGTACTTTGTGAACTGCTGTGTAGATGGCAGGAAAATAACAACCATACCTAAATGCTAGTTTGGCTTTGTACGTCGAAGGAGCACAATACAGGCAGTTGTATACTTACTGGAAGAAGTAGACATCCAATGGAGAAATAGATTATAAGGAGGCTTTTGACCTGCTCTGCCGAGAAATTCTGATACTGAAGATACAAGATATGATTAGGAAAACACATCCACTAGTCAGATCATTAGGAAACATCTTGGCAGTCAACTTTGTGTTGGACACGTCGCATACCTTCAAACAAACTAATGGGGTCCTAGAGGGTGATCCCATGAGCCCTTTTTTGTTCAATGTACTCAAAGTAGACCTCACAGGCATACTGAAATGCATGAAGAATAAGTGATTTTAATGGAAACCAGAACAGGAAATGTTTCATATTTCATCTGGGGCATAGAGAATAGGAAAAATAGAAAGTAACTCATGGTTTTGACATATTTATTAAATTGCATAGATAGTACAGAAATTAAAATTATATTTTGCAGGATGATATTAAAAAGCAGGATATTTTTGAGTTATTCGATACTTGACATGGACTGCACGATAGTGGGTTAGTAAAATGGAATATCCTGCAAAAAGCAGAACATTTGGTCACTGTACTGATACGGGAACTACTTAGAATTGTTGATACTATCCTGAGAGAGATGTTTTTCAACTTTGAAACAAATAGGCATAGGCCTACTATATTAGGTAAGAAAATCAGGCAAAAGTAATAGTATGAACAATAAAAGATCAACATTAGCAAGAGGAAAAGCATAAGTTCTGTTATGAATACTACTACATGTATAATTTTTTCAGAGTTTGTTGTTGTTCTTATTATTGCTAAATTATATAATTGTATAGTTTTTACTTATTTTTTCCTGCCTTTTAGTTTTCAGCAACATTTATATATTTGTCCTGTTGGATCAACTGTGTGTCTTGTTACTCTACAACAATGAAGCTGTTGAGTTTTCTAGTTTTCTCTTTTATTCCTGTACTTGATTTCTGATTAAATAATTCCTGATTTTGTCTCATCTTGTCTTCTACATTGCTGATATTCAAGCCATACACAACTCTGCAAGCTGTAAGTTGGCAGAAGGTTTGATTTGAAACTTGTCTGTTTTACTCTTAAAGGAACTGTTCTGTTTCTGACTGGAAATCGGCCCCTTTGAACGCACCATTTTCTACTTGTATCCAGCTCTTATAGCGACTTGAAATTATCGTTATTTATTTTATTTATGTAAATTCCTTTCTGCCATTGCAGATTACTGTAATGCAAAGAATAAGCCATTTATAATTAAAATTATTTTTAATTAACAGGAAGAAAATGTTGAATTGTTGGACAAATTGAAGTTTTCTATATGCACATGTAGTTATTCTTAATAAACAATATAAATGACTCTGCAGAGTTTGTATGATAGGCCTACTTTTCAATGTGGGAAGGACCGCATCCTGGCTTAATTGTTGAGAGATTGAACAAACATTTCTTAATGTCTTTGGAATAGGCCTGCTTCAGTGGCTACTGATCATCAAACCATTGATAGAGAATTTCTTCAAAGCTTTTTTCTTTTTAAAGTATTTTCTTGTTTCATCATATTCACCTCACAGTCAGCTTCTTATGGCTGCTCAGTCTGTTTCAAATTGTATGATTGGATTATTGTTTTTTTTTTGTTCATTATAATCCATTGTCAGCAGTGCAGTGAACTTCCTTAAAAATTTCATAATTCAATTATGGTGAGTGTTGTGTAAGACTTAACCGTGCATAGAGGAGTCGAGAAGAGGAGGTGCATAAAAATTACGCTTTTCTTGTGGCTGGGAGTGTTAGAATACGTCCCAGGGTACGGGTCCCCTGACTGAGTCTGGCATTGTTTCCACTTGTTGGACTTCTGACTTTCATCTTCCTTGTCTGATTTCCCTTGGTCAGTTCTTGTTCTCTTCTAACCGTGGTGGAATTTGGTCTGTAGCCTATGGAGGTACTCTTAGATGTGTCGGACCTCTTCTGTTTTCCATCTGGTTAATATTATAGGAGGTTGTTGCCCAGTTGTACTTCCTCGTAATCGTCACCAACATTGTCCTCGTAATTGTTCCCATATGATAGCAGGTTTATATAATAGGAATCAGTCAAGGGATGTTCCACTTTATATAATGTGTAACATTTATTAAATGAAGACAGGTTTCGATTCATTTGGAATCATCTTCATTATATAGCGTGTTGAATGGTGGAACATCCCTCGACTGATTCCTATTATAAGTCAAACGTCAACACGGAAAAGAAAAGTTATAAATTATGATAGCAGATTTTTAATATTATGAGACTCCCTCGCAGTGGCGTATGCTGGTATCAAGACGTGGGCTACAACTTTTCGATAGTTGGTTTAGGGAACATCAAGCCTTAGGTATTTTGAGCTGTAGCCAACAGCCAACGGAGTTGCCTGCTGTGTTGTCAAGGCTGCTTCACAAGCTACTGCCCTGGCCTCTGCCACCGTCAATACTCAACACCTGATCAATCGAGTTGGTAGCCTAAGGTTTAGCAAATTGAAGTCCAGCTTTGAGGCTAAATGGATAGAATGCTTTTCTTTGGTCCAACGGCCGCGGTTCAATTTTCAGAATCAACCCCCTCATAGTGTTAATTCCCCTGACTAGGGAACTGGGTGTTTATGACGTCTTCGCCACTCATTTTATCCTTATTAGGTCACCACCAAGCCTATGTTGATGCCATGCACCATTATTATTATTATTATTATTATTATTATTATCATCATAATCGTTAAATAACAATGTTGAAATGTTGAAATTTACAACGGTCGTACCCATCGTTCAGTGGTTGATTATCTTCCTCGGAAGATCAGTGGTGGTGTCCGACCCATGATAATGGCTTCGATCCCAACCAACAAAAGAGAACACTAAACCTGAAAGATTGCGTTTCATTTTAGCAGATCTACCAATTAAAAGAAAACTATATCTATAAAATAAGAGTTTTGTCTGTACATTGCTCAGAATTTGAAAATAATGGTATTTCTGTATCGGTCATGTCCATAGTAACAAGAAAATGCACTTTTTACATTTCCGTAATTTCTGTCTGTCTGTATGTATGTACACGCATCACGAGAAAACGGTTGAAGATAATTTAATGAAAATCGGTATGTGAAGTCGGGGGATGAGCCTCTACAATCTAGGCTATAAATCATTTTACTCACGCTGAGTGAAATGGTAGTTTAGGGGAAGGCCTAAAATTGAATTCTCAACTATTTATGTTATTAGTGGTCTAATGAAAATCGGTACCGTATGTGAAGTTGGGGGATGAGCCTCTACAATTCAGGCTATAAATCATTTTACTCACGCTGAGTGAAATGGTAGTTTAGGGGAAGGCCTAAAATTGAATTCTCAACTATTTATATTATTAGTGGTCGTATTTTAAAGAAAATGGGTATGCAAAGTTGGGGAATAAGTTTCTACAATTTCGGCTATCAATAATTGTATTCACGCTGCGAAAAATCGTAGTTTAGGGGAAGGCCTAAAATTTAATTCTCAAATATTGTTGTTATTAGTAGTCCTATCTTGATGAAAATCGGTATGCAAAGTCAGGAAATAAGTCGCCATAGTCTAGGCTGTAAATTATTCACGCTGAGTGAAATGGTAGTTTAGGGGAAGGCCTAAAATTTAATTCTCATATATTTCTTATTAGAGGTGTAATCGATGAATGCTACATAACTAAGATTATATAGTATTAAATTTCCTATTATTCATGTCTTATACATTGTTACCGTACTGGCTATGATCACAAAGATATTCATGAATTTGGATTTTTGTTACTAAGTCCATATCAGCGCCGAGTAATGAGGAAATGGGTAAACAGTATTTAATGAAAATCGGTATGTAAAGTCGGAGAATAAAAAACTACAGTTTACAAATCACAGAGTCGAAAGAAAACTAAATGTGAAGGCCTACAATATAGAAATCTCATAACTGATCAACAATAGCATTACATTGACCATAGTTTGTCGTGATGTGCTTTGTGGCTTCTGTTGCCCCTCATCTCCGGTACATAGGATTACTGCTGCGTACAGAGTATTTTTTATTTGATTTACGTCGCACCGACATAGGTTTTATGGTGACAATGGGATAGGAAAGGGCTAGGAGTGCCTTAGGCCTTAATTAAGGTACAGGCCCAGCATTTGACTGGTGTGAAAGTGGGAAACCACGGAATACCATCTTCAGCGCTGCCGACAATGGGGTTCGAATCCACTATCTCTCGGATGCAAGCTCACAGCTGTGCACCGCTAACTACACGGTCAACTCGCCCAGTCGTACAGAGTGTAACAGCCTGCCTGAATATTGATTTGAAGTAGCTGGGGAGTTAGATAACTTCCTTCTTTAGCATGCCATTCCCCTGGTTTATAAATTTTCTGATACTACTGGTACGTAACACACTGGATCATCATAGCATTCGGGCTATTCAACCCCTCTTTTGAGGCACTGATTGGAATGAACAGTGTGCATATTTAGCAGAATAATGACAGATGAGTGTTCATGGCAATCTGCGGCCTGGTCATCCCAGCTCTGGAACTTTGGACTATTAGATTGGCACCGCAGTCTAACCGCAGCACTGTTCGTTAAAAGTAATAAAACGTGCGGCTTTCTATTTGATCGAGTATTTTATATGATAGCATTGCTTTTAATCGCTACATTCATACTCACGTTTTTGTAATGACCTATGTTGATTTCAGTTAGGAAAACCACAAAGTCAGTCTTTCTGAGAATCCCGTAGCGAAGCACGGGTACATCAGCTAGTTACTCCTATAACAGCAGCCCTGCAGTGTCTTCCTACAAGGATGTAGAAGTAAACGGGAGTGAAATACCAGCATTCCGTTATCTATATATTAAGGCAGAAGGATGTGGTGAGGAAGTAACGCATGGATGACAGCAGCGGCGATCTGACGGACCAAAGCCTAGCACAGCTATCCTCCGCCGGTCCCCGCGCCTGTAGGCAGACAGCAGCAAGCCGCGTGAGGAGAGGCGATGGGAAGGGGCGAGAGTCTGGGCTGCAGTATCAGTCTCCGAAGCCTTGTTCTCAGAAATACATGCGACGTGTTTTCTCATTGCTTTCAAGTTTTGCAAATGGAACAATGTGTCAGATGCTTACAATATAATGTGCTTTAGATTTCCATCGCTCGCATTTGAGGTTTGGGCTTCACTGATAGCCTTGGTAGCCCTCAGTATACGCCACTGCTCCCTCGTGTATGTGAAGTTTCAGGGTCGAGTAAAACAGTTTTTGACACGTTAATGTCAAGGTGTATAGTTGCCTTTTTAAGTGGAAAACTTCAGGTATGTGTTATACTTATATCAGATTGTAATTGGCTAGGAATGTGCATAATTTCATTCCTAGCTGACATCCAATCAACTACGTCTATGTCCATGTGCAAAGGTAATGTGCTCCACCTCTTTGTTTACCATCAGGATTAAAGTCTCGTGAAAAGCAGTATAGCTACATCTAAGGAACCAGGATTTGAGTGTAGAAGGCACTCTTTCACTATATGCTCGATGTATTTCAGAACCACAGTCACATCAAGGAGAGTATCCAACCTCACTGTGCCAGTTTAAGCCATTCAGTCTTGACCAGACTGTCCGAGTCAGATTGAAACAAGCTAGTCTTGTGGTAGGATCAAAGATTTCAGTGAGGCTACGAGGTGATGAGTTGAACCCTTCATTTCTCCAGGCATTTCAGTGCTCGAATGGACATTCATTAGCTAAGAGATTCAAAAGATGTGCCAAACAGCCATAGGTTATGTTGATATCTTCCCTGTTTTCAAGCAAGTGTTTCAGCTGTGAGACAATAGCTGCATTATCAGTGAACACACATAACGTTTCTGCTCTGTTTCACATTTCTTGATGTACGTGAGGCCTCTCTATGGTGGATTTTCTGATATTTCCCCAGTATCTACCAAATAAGTACCCCATGTTGTGGTTAAGTCCACTGACACTCATCACATTTGACCATACACCAATTCCTACACAAACAACTTCATTGTTTAACACTGAAGAACTCTAGCATTTTTTCCTTCGTTGTAAACCTTGTCTAGGAAAGAACCTCCAATTACTGGGATGTAGTTGTTGCATTAGCTGAAGAAATAGAGGGTGCTCCAAAGTGCGAAATGCATTATTAACATACATGTAACAAGCTACTTGTAAATCTAATTAATTTTCCTTTTCAGCTGTGCTTTTTGCAACAGACAAATCCAATGGAATTAAGGTTGAAGACACTTTTCCTTGCTTGAAAGGTACTATCATGTTATTCCAGTGCTTGTTGGTCTGCTTCTTCTAAGCAAGACAGTGTCTGGATATCAAAGGAGAAGAAAATGCTTATATCTCCTAGAGCAGGGATGGCATGCCACATGAACATACTGAGGGGTCCAGAAAAATGTAGACACTCTTTGATAGTCAATATTAATGGAACAGAATGACATAATATGCTTAAAACAGTGTTGTAGCCTTATGATCTAACAACATAAAACCAATTGTATTGAAAAGGTGGGATATAAAAAATCACAATATTGTAAGTATATTATAGCAAATTCAATACGGATCTAATCATGAGATTGGTTACATGTAATAAATAGAATGACATACCGTTACAATTCTTGCACGCGGGGAAGGTTATTTTGTGTGTTCAAAGTGACCCCCATCAGCAGACCAACAACGTCGATGCCACTGAACTGCGGCTATCAGTGTTGCTGGTGTGATAGCTGCGCAGGACGCCTCAATGGTTTCTCGTAGCTCGTTCAGTGTAGCTGGCTTCAGTCGATAAATTGATATACTTGTTGGTGGCAGAGTTCCATACACATTACACCATTGCCGTTATACCTCTGTTTTTGTGCTTCCAGTACCACTTCAATGCGGCCTTGCATTGCTCAAACGACAATCTTACTTCATTCATTGCTGCACTGTCATCTGCTGGAAAACGTGCGCCAAGATTGTCGTGCCATTCATGTGACCTTTATCATCTGTTGAGAAAACAATGGACAACACTACCGTACAAGAATTGCAATGATATTCCATTTTGTTCTGAAGATATTAACTAACAAAGAGTGGACCCCTCTGTATTAACGTTTTTGTCTTGTACTACAGACAATACTGTATATCAGCGGCATTCTGGCAGAAGTTACTAAGTCCAAAAACAGTTTTGAGATAAATGGGTTTTAAGACATCAGTGATATCATCATCATCATCATCATCATCATCATCATCATCATCCTAAACCATCTCCAGTTTCCCGGGTGTGGTACATGAGCCTCCTCCATCTCATCCTGTCCTTGTACCATTCCTCCTCCACCAACTTGTCCCAATCATGACCTCTCAGCAGTACATCGTTCTTAACTAAATCTATCCATTTCCTTCGTGGCCTTCCCACGGGTCGTCTTCCTTCTACTTTTCTGTCAAATTCCTTCCTTGCAGTTCTGTTTACTGGCATCCTCTTCATGTGACCAAACCACTTCAGTCTTGATATCTGAATCTTATTGAGGAGAGAATCATCTATTCCTACTTCTTCTCTAATTTTCTCATTCCTAATCTTGTCTTTTCTGGTTTTCTGGATCGTATTGTGTAGGAATTTCATTTCAGCTGCCTGAAGTTTGGAATTATCTCTATTGGTCAGTGTTGTGGTTTCGAGACTATGTAAGAATTGGTGTATAATAGGACTTGTACAATGTCATTTTTGTTTTCATGGGTATTTGCTCATCCCACAGCAGGGGCCTATTCCACAAAAGTATGGTCTTGTACATTACAAGTAAATTCTCTAGTAACTAGTACAAATACCAGAGTTTCTGTTCCACAAAAGAATTTTCTACAGTTGTACTTTACTACTCCATACTTACAAATTACCAGTGAATTTTTATGGGTGTGTTCCACGAAAGTAGTAGTACTTGTAACTTACTAGTGAACTGGGCAGTATTCTCTACCACTGAAAGGACAATAATATATAAATGTACTAGTGCTATTTAAATATATTTATCTCAGATACAGTTTTATAAATATGTGGTCTAGCAGTAGTGATGGTGATGGTGATGAAAATGAAAACTACTGTTTGTAAGGGAAATAATAAATTTCCAGTTTACACTATATTTGAATACAATGAACATTTTAGGTTAAGCACAATACAAGTGGAAGGACTTGGGCATAGTTTAAACATCGTACTAACAGAAATAAATCTTTCTCTGCTAAACAACAGTTACTAACAACACTACATTGGCTAGGAAATGGTGGCCAGTACCATAGCATTGTAGATATGCATGGGATGGCAAAATCTTCGGTCTGTAGTTCAATACATTCTGTGGTAGCTGCAATAAATGATATAAAATTTCTTCAAATTGTTCGTTGGCCTGAAAATACTGAACAAACAATCATTAATGAACAGAATATCTCTTACATATGTCCAACCTTTCCCCTCAAAAGCTCCCTGAGCTTTTCCCAAGCCAAATATTTCCATCCAACTATTTATTTTGTCTTGTTTTTTCAGACTCTCGCTGAATGCACCGAAAAGAATATCTTTCCTTCTTTCTATATCCTTGAAAATGAATAACTTCGTTTTTCTTGACACCATTTTAACAATTCATGCAGAGTTTGCAGTTTGGAAACAATTAAGTTTGGTGGCCGAATATCGTTACTAGCAGCATCTGATTCCTAATGACAGACCAAAGTATGTCAGACTATTGTGGAACATATGCGAGGATCGCGGAAGAACAGAAGGTTGATAACGGAGTCATTTCCTGTCATGAAAGAAATAAACTGAAAAATAACATTGTAGCTGCATAACTTACCTTAAAAAAAGGCAAGCATAACCTAATTCAACGAATGGAATACGAAGATAAACAGCTGATTCATGCTATGACGTAGTATGTTTATTGATATGTCGTCACTTGTAAAACTTGTAACAATTCACTGGTAATATACAAGGGACTTTCAATCTTTTGCGGACCAGAAATGTACAACTCCATACATTACAAGAACCTACACTAGTAACTTGTAATGTATAAGACCATACTTTTGTGGAATAGGCCCCTGGTGTCTTACCTGGTGGTAAAATTGTTGCCTTATTGATTCGATTGTTCACCTCATGTTTCGCTAGGTTGTCATTTGATATAACGCTACCCAAGTATTTGAAAACTGGAACGTTGTCCAGTTGGGCTTTATTTAACATGACTATTGGTTCTGCTCCTTCCCCATACACTTTCATCACCACCGTCTTGGTCTTGCTGATGTTTAAACTATATTTCTTAAACTCCTCCTTCCAGCTTTGCATTCTCTCTCCCAATTCCTCTTCTGAGTCACTCCACATCGCAACATCATCTGCAAATGTGAAGGCTTTGATATCGCCATGTTCTTTCCTTTTAATAGATTTCATTACTACATCCATTACAACAATAAATAGAAGTGGTGACAATGAGCTGCCCTGCTGCACTCCTCTCTTTGTTTCAAACCAGTCCGACAAACCACATCCTACTTGAATACAGCTTCTATTCCCACTATACAACATTTTCACTTTGTCTATGAGACTGTATCGCACTTGAAGTTCTTTCATGCATTGCCAAATTCTTTCCCTTGGTACACTGTCGTATGCTTTCTCAGTGTCCAAAAATATTAGAAATAAAGGCTTGTTCTTCTCCCAGTATTTTTCCATTAGCATCCTAATCGCAAATATAAGGTCTGTAGTTGACCTTCCTGGTCTGAAACCATACTGCTCTTCCAGAATTGGTTCAACAATATCTCTGATTCTGGTCTCTATTATTTTTTCCAATATTTTCAGGACATGAGACAGTAGTGTGATACCACGGTAATTAGTACATTTTTGTCGGCTTCCTTTCTTGAACAGAGGTACAATGATGCCCATCTTCCAGTCCTCAGGAATAGTATTTTCCTCCCATATCTTGTTGAGCAGTGTGTAGAGCCATTGGATTCCTGAAATTCCCGCTGCTTTCAGCATATCTGCACTTAGTTCATCTATGCCCACTGCCTTTCCTTTCTTCATGTTCTTGAGCGCATTTTCAACCTCAAGCCATGTCATTGGTGGTTCAGTTGTGGTTCCTCGACTTGGCTCTCCTCTATCCGTTGTTTATGCTTTCTGTATCTCCATTCAGCAGCTTTTCGAAATAGATCTTGAGTTCTTGTTTAATTTCTCCTTCTTCTTGTGCCGGAGTTCCATCATCTCGTTCTATCGCACCTTTTGGGCTAGTCCTTTTTGCAGTGCCTTCTACTATGTTACATGTACGTGGCCAAGTATTTATGTAATCCTTTATCTTTACTCAGTCTGTAAAAAGGGTCCCAAATGGACTTAGTAACTTCTGCTTGGCGAAGGTTTAAAAATGTCACGTGGTTTGCATCCGACAAAAGTAACTAGGTCCCATATCTTGGACTTCATTATTTTTGTCAGGTCTTATTTTGGTTGATTTCTGTTCATACCGACATTCTTTTATTGTGTGGGAAGGTACAGGAGACTGCAATGTTCACAATAATCCATTTAATTTAAGTCATAACCTTTATTTTGGTATTTAGCACTACATGCTAACATTATAGATACTCATACTAACATCAAATTTAAGGACTTTTACTTCATTTCATAATGTTGAATAACCAGAAAATTCTTGAATTTTATGAAATAGGTAAATAACCCATTCGTGAAGACGTTACCACTGAAAAAGATTAAACATTATTATCATCATCATCGCTGTCACTCTCGATGCTAGGGCCCGGATTGCGATCCTTGACTGCTAATGTGTGAGGTAGTGAATGATACCATGCATAAAATTCTTCAGGGATCACTCCTTTGTTGTGTTGTCCAATCAAGTCTTTGAGATATTGGTAGATTTTATTTGTAGCCTATGCCTTTTTCAGAGAAGGAAGCTCCCCTTTTCTGTGGTGGCCTAGAACATTCAGTTCTGCATATTCTCCTGAATAGTTGTAGCTGTATTTCACTATTTCAGGGGTGCACTTTTCAAAGTGGAAGCATTTCAGCTTTGACCAATTAATTTGCCTTCCTTCAGTATCTTTAGTCTTATTACGGAAAAGACTTTTAGAAAGAGCATTCAGATCTATAAAATCATTGAACTTCAAGTGTCTTAACTTCGTAAGGAGAAGCAGTTTTCCTCTTCCTTGACGAACAAGCTAGCTTGAAAATATTCAACCAATCATTCATAGTGTAGGCAGATGCAAACTTTTTCTGATATTCAATCGCGCTGTGCATTCCATCATGGAGTGGCCAGACTCAAGAAATTTCTGCTCAATGACTTCTATACCGGTAGTCTGTGTTACATAGAGCAAGAGGGCAACAACATTTTGGTTTCTTTTTTGCCCACTACAAGTGTCGGAGAAAAGAGATGCTTCTTTAACCATTTCCGGTAAACTAGTCAGGTATAAATACAGACAAGTCCCTATTTCTACACTCCCACATCTTCCACTCCTTTTATGCCACGTGTGGCAGAATGCATTATTCGGGGGTGCACCTACATAAATTGTAAAATTGTAAGCACATAGCTTGCAGCTGTAGTACATGGTGACACATCACTGCTTGGAATCTGCAGAACACTTTGGAGGTCGAATGTAGCTGTAACAAAGGGCATTTCCCTTATTGCTCTCTGCTTGTCGGTTTCCTTACTGCTGATGGCAGTCTTTTCTCTTTCCTCGTGCTCATTATATTCTTGTTCTAGCTTTGCTCTTTCCTTGCCAGATGATGTCTGATACCTGACACATAGGTTGCACTGGTCTTTCCTTGATCTGAAGAAAGAATAATTGTATTTCTTACAGAAAATTCTTTTGTAAGATGCCTTGCTTGCTGGAACCTCGTTCCTTTTCTTGCACCATTCTTCATAGAGGGAAAACATTTTTGATACAGGAAGTGAACTATCCAAGTATTTTCTTGTCAATGGCTTTCTCGTATAATGTGACTCTGAGGGATGTGCGAGGGATGGAAATGAAGATCCCTCATTATTTTTAATGAAGAAAAACTTCTTTGCATTTTTTTTTCTTTCTCTTCCAGAATCCATCCTTGATCTGCGTCGCTGAGGTGCAAAAGCTTTACTGTGTTTCAGTAAATAATCCTTCTGTCGTTTGTAGTCTTCCAGTGTCCAATATTCAGCACAAATGTTCTCTTTATCATCTTGAGAAAAGATACTGCTGCACTTAAAAGGGCACTTACACTCGACTGGTTTTTGGCTTCCTTGCATTATATTCTCCCCTTCTGGTTGTGTCTGCTTTTCTGAATTTCTTAGTTACACTTTGCTTCCATTTGGTAGGATACCATCTGCTTCTTTTTTCATTGCTTTCTTCAACATCTGGAAGAAAATGATGGATTACAGAGAAATATTTGGTGTTGCAGTTAATATAGGAAACATGAGTTTGAATTTACCTGTAACATTCGTAGCTTTAGTGGAAAGAGTGGAAGGAGCTTCTATTAAGGACGATTGTGGACTGCTTTCTTTATCAGATACAGAAACTTCCACACTTGGTGGCGTCCAGTCTGGGTCATTGTCAGCATCATCCTTTTGTTCGTCTTCATTCAAAGTCATCATCATTCTGTATAGAGAGGGCAGTTTTATAAATCGACTGTTGGATTTATGCTTATGGCTCTTATTGTAAATATCTTAGTAAAATTAGGTAAAAATGGAAAGTTACTTCACAACTTCATTGTGTCTTTCTGGTCTTTGTCAGCACCGGAGCTACTACTTTGAAACGTGTCATCAGCACTACTCCGTGTCTGTGTTTCCTCCAAAAGTGCCTAAAATTAGTTATAAGTGTTTAGTATTCATCAACACATTATTAGCTTTACAGTAAACATCTGAACATAACATCAATGATAGAACAGATTCCAAAAATGTAGTTGAAGGTTGTAATGTTCTCTGTGGTCTGATAAACTTTCTTGTTAAAATGAAGAGTCACATACACTTACCTCAAAACTTATTGAACTGTCTAACTCTGTGAGGTACTTATTCACTTCATCCGGATCAAAATTATTATTAGTAATTCCGTAGTCAGTATATTGTTCACTGTCTGTACATCCTGCAGTTGTACGCATTGTTCCGGGGTTACCTGTAGAGCAGAAAGAGGTTAAAGAAGGTGCCGGGGTGAATGGGTCTATCTACAATATCAAAGTTGAGTTAAAACTTTAAGAGGTTATATTCCTTTTCCGAAAACAAACTTAACAATATTTCACTGAATGAACAATGAAGCGTCAGGTACAAAAGCAATCTTGAAACAAGATTAAGAAAGTCCAAGATCAGTGATTTTTATAATTCTGGGCTTCACACCTCTAGTTTTACAATTTTACAAATGGAAGTGGTATTATTTAGGTAAGGGCAGAAATCCTTTAATTCAAGAGCACTTGCTCCCTAAATCACAATATCTAGCCTCCGAGAGGCACAGTTTACAATTACAAAACTTCGAAAAGAGCTAACAGGCTCTCCAACATTCATCCAATTTTAACTGCCTGCTTAAGGCACCATTACACACAACTCTTACACTCTCTGGCCTTTCTAGGCACAATTTACAATTGACATCCCTTTTACAGGGGTATTCATTACCCAACCTACTGGGCCTTCATGGAAAAAGAACAGGTTAGATAACTGGCCCGAACACAAAATGAATGGAGGCGTATACTTGCACTCCTAGATAGTGAAGAATAAAATCCTAACGGGGCTCTTGGCCCAGAGATACAGGGGCTAATACCAAGCTACTGAGGTGACACGAATAAAGGTTAAATTAATGCATTACGGAAAGAAAGAAAAATATTTACAAAACTTAGTCACCTCAAACCAAGATTAAGGGGAGTTCGAGAGGGTAGCTCTCTCTCTATCCCCGATTTACAGTTAAAGCTTTATGAAGTTTTACATTAGCCAGAAGAAAATTTACATTTTAGAAAGGTAGGTTACATCGTTAAAGATTCAGACCTTTCCCTTTGGGTTAAGCTCTGGAGGTAGCTACGACAAGAAAGATATAATGTATAATATAACGATTTATAATAGCTATGGTGGGTTCGGATCCCACTGGTGTCCGGCTGGCCATTTTTGTTCTATACTTAACATCTCTTCAACACATACTACATGTACGTAACACGACCTAATACGTTGAAAGTCTGTTTCGATTACAATGCGGTCGTGAAAATTCAATATTCAAGAAAGATACAGTTTATGTGGCCATTACCTTATAGATGTTCTAGCTGCCGACGAAAGAGGCCGCCCGCCTCCTGCTTTAACACACACACACGTCCCAAGACTGTGATCAATTGGCCAAGAAACGTGAAAATCCGCAGTTTATAAACCCTCAGGGAAGGTTCGAGAGCATTCAAGATTAAACAGAACACACACCCTTAAATTTTATTGGTTGAGTTCAAAAGTAACACTCAAAATCGAACAAGAAGCCTGTGATAGGTTGAAAATTAATTACAGAAATTTTTCATTGGCCAGATTCAAAACTGGCGGAAAGAAAAAGGAAGTATTGCCAACCCAAAAATAAATGAATATAGATCAGTTATGGAAAACCTAGGAATATGAAACTTCTTTAAATTATTTCTTTCACCTTGCACCAGGGTGCATGATCATAATTTTTAGTAGTGTCATCTGTAGAAGAATGTCCAAACTTCTTGATGAATGGCAAATAAAACAAGGAGAAATTCACTCAGTTTAGGAAACTGCACAATAACAAAATTACATTATATTTCGGTGGTGACATCTTCTGATTAAAGTTCTAAGTTCCTGTTGTAGTGGTTTCCACTTTAGTTCGATAGAGGAGTTCATTTAGGCGTTAATTTGGAATGCGCGGCGTTGAGGTGTACCTCCCGGTACACACATAATATAATTCAAATTAGATGCTAAGCATACCTGAATTATTTTGTTTAAAAATAACGACTGAATAACTGTGCATACAGATTATCCCTTAGTAAGCGTGAAAACATAATAGTTACACTTTTCTTACCCTTGGAATATGATAGAGAACATTTTCATGAATTTCACTTAGAAAAACATTTTGAAGGCTTGTGTAGGATTTTTCCACTGCAGGTATCTCATTTTGAAATCCTTTATGTCCCGAAATAGTTGATGCCGAAAATTGGCATGAAGTCTGTAATTATAAAGTTTTACACTGCAATAAAATATACAAAACATTTAAAATAATGAGTTTCTAACTTACCGTTATATTCATTGTGTCATTTCCTGTGTCAATTGTTACGGGCATAATAGCTACAGTAGACATGTGTTCTGCACAATGATGTACCATCAGATAACTTCTGCTTTCAAATGTCAAATTACATATTTTGCAGATCATCATCTTTGTAGATACTGCCTTATAGAGCACTTGACAAAAGTAACAACGGTACAATCCATGAAGGTAGCGCGGGATAATGCAATGTGGTAAATCCACCTAAGCGACAGTGCATGAATTTATGTTGTTATAGGATAACACAATTAAACGACTAAACGTACATTAAAGGAAGTTTGAGAACGAAGGAAAAAATAATAATGTGAGTTTCATATTATTCACCAGAACGGCAAGAATATAAACACGCAGAAGTGATTAAGTCGACTTAGTCACTTTTGCCTGGATGTCGACCTTCCAAAATGGACTTAAGATAAAGAGAGTAGGGTACTGGTGCCCCAAAATGGTTCATTTTATCAAAATAACTAGCATGCCATCATGTAGAATGTGTTTTCTTTACCCCAGCAGGGCATTTAACTCAAATTCGTAAAAAATGGACTTAGTCACTTCTGCCTGAACACCGACGATATATCTCATGCATCACATAGTCAGTGTTACATGTTTAAGAAATGAGTGTTAATAATCTAAATTCTATTTCCATTCGGACGTGCAATGTGGCAACACTACACCGATAGGTCCAGAAGTCAAGTGAGATACGTGTCAGATTTAAAGATAAAAATTTCATTGTTCCGTATTGAAAGTATTAATGTTAAAAATTAAATAATTGAAAAAGAGGTTCAACCTATTCAATACATAAAAGAAAGGAATGTAGTGATTACATTCTTATTTAATAGTGATTAGAAATGGGACCGGTTTCGACCCTAGTCCAGGTCATCGTCAGCCGTTCAAAACATAAAAAACAAGAAAAACAATGCATATGAAAAAGAATAAGTGAACTCTGGATCGGTATAAGATGAAATATAAATTGATGATGGGGGTAGAAATTGTGAGTCACTTAAAATAAAACAGTACGTAATATTATGAAAGGTAGTACGGCACACGCCATGATAAGTAAAGTCACTCAATGTTTATGAATAGTGGAGAACGGTCAAATGGGTCAGTTTTTTCACTCTGTCAGGTACAAAGTCACAACACTATCGAACATATGAAGATCCATAAATATTTTGAAGTCGCAGACGAATAGATTTATAGAAGCAAACTGCCAGCTCTCGGTGATCAGCGCGGCACATCCAAGGTCATGCGCTGTGGTCTCGAACGCCAAAGTAGAATGGAGAATATCCTGAAGGTCCAGTATTTGCCTCTGCCATAGGACAGCACATACAAGACTCAAAGCATAGTTTCACCAGTATTGAAAATGACATGAAAATACTTAAGATCATTAACAAAGGCCCCCTCTTAAACATAACTGAAAATTGCTTTATCCACCTTGACCAGTACTTCAACCCTAATTTCAACTTAAACAACATTTCTGAAAAACCCAACATCCTTTTCGACTTCCTAATTCTTCTCAAAAATTCCAAATTCCAAAACCCCAATTCTATTTTCCATGCCTTACAAAGTTCCCACCCACATTTTCTATCTCCAATAACCCACCCTCCTAACCCACCCTAAACTACCCTTCTTTCATTTCCCTATCTTATCCTTCTTCAACACCATTTATCTGCAATTTCCTTTATTCTTCTCTTATTTCACTATCACTCTTCCTCTACCGGTATTAATTTATTCTACCTTTTCTATTAAAGAAAAAAAAAAACCACTACCTTCATTTCGGTTCTCCTCATTCAAATTTAACTCTTGTCTTGCGCCAACTTCGACTACTTCAATCATGACCTAAATTTTTTCAATTTAAAAAATAGCGCACTGTGCATATATGTTTTCATTTGTTTCCCGATATTGCGCTTTTTACTACATTTTTTTCTCTTTACAATTGTTTTTTCAAGTCACCTGTTTTCCAAGAACTCAGCAGGAGCACAATTACTCATTCAATTATACTGAATTGCGTTGTATATTTCTATATATACGTACTTAACTTCCTGCAACCAAGGCAAATACTGGACCTTCAGGATATTCTCCATTCTACTTTGGCGTTCGAGACCACAACGCATGACCTTGGATGTGCCACGCTGATCACCGAGAGCTGGCAGTTTGCTTCTATAAATCTATTCGTCTGCGACTTCAAAATATTTATGGATCTTCATATGTTCGATAGTGTTGTGACTTTGTACCTGACAGAGTGAAAAAAACTGACCCATTTGACCGCTCTCCACTATTCATAAACATTGAGTGACTTTACTTATCATTGCGTGTGCCGTACTACCTTTCATAATATTACGTACTGTTTTATTTTAAGTGACTCACAATTTCTACCCCCATCATCAATTTATATTTCATCTTATACCGATCCAGAGTTCACTTATTCTTTTTCATATGCATTGTTTTTCTTGTTTTTTATGTTTTGAACGGCTGATGATGACCTGGACTAGGGTCGAAATCGGTCCCATTTCTAATCACTATTAAATCAGAATGTAATCACTACATTCCTTTCTTTTATGTATTGAATAGGTTGAACCTCTTTTTCAATTATTTAATTTTTAACGTTTATACGTGTCAGACGCGGCTGGCGAGCCCCTTGCTCACACACGTCAGTGAAGTTTGACCTGTGTGTGGTAGCGTGTAATTACTTTTTGTGTGTAACCGTTTATTGAATGTAGTTTTCTGGTGGTTTTGTGTATGGACCTTACAAACATGTTTTTGGTGCCTCCCCCCTCCAAAAAGAAAAACTAAAGGTAGTGGCTAGATTTTTCAAGAACAGTGGACTGGGGAATACGGAGTGATAGGAAGAAACACTAAAGCTGGAAACAGTCGTATCCCGCACATTTAATGTAAAGCGCCATTTCGAGACAAAACATTTAAATCTTTGTTCCATGCCAAATTAAGAAAGAAGAGTTCGTTTCACAAAAAAATCAAACAATACACAAACCAAAAAAAGTTATTTTGTATAGTGTTTCAGGCCAAGGAATAATGTCAGTGTGGCTGTTTCCAACTGTCTTACTGCGTAGTACAGCATGGGAAACCACTTTCTCGTGGCAAGTTCTTGAAGGAGACTTTCTTATTGACGTCCGACACATTATTTGAAGACTTTCTTAACAACAAATAAAAACAGAATTAGAGAAATTTCAGCAGCACGTCACATGAACATATTAACATTCTTGTATGTCTTGTACTGCAGATTATACTGTCAAGGATAGAATAATAATAAGAAGAATAACAGCCCAACTAGAGTATGGTACCATTGTATGCAACCCTCACCAGGGTTACGTGATTCAAGAACTGGAAGAAATCCAAAGAAAACCAGTTCGATTTGTTCTGGGTGATTTCCGATAAGAGAGTAGCGTTACTAAAATGTTGCAAAGTTTGGGCTGGGAGGACTTGGAAGAAAGAAGACGAGCTACTCAACTAAGTGGTATGTTGCAATTTATAAACTTGATTAAGAACTAGTATAAGGTTTAATGGTTCACCCAATCAATACACTTCACTTTACAAGTGAGAACACATTCAATATTAAAATATATTACACATACTTTGGTACATGTTTCGTCTAACTTAAGACTTCTTCAGCCATTGCATCTCATAAATGATTAAGATACATCATTATTACTGTCTGTTTTAGTATGGTTTATCAATGGAAGTTTGGAAAAGACATAGTGATGACATTTATTAACAATGAGAAGGCTTATGACAGTGTGCCCAGACAGTTGGTATGGAACACATTAAAGAAAAAATTTAATAGAGTGGAAGTGCAAATGATAAAAGCTATGTACAAAACTTTTGTTAGTAGTGTGGAGACTAGTATGAGAAAAACAAAACTGTTTATAGTTGAAACTGGTCTCCGACTATCCATCATAGTCGTGGATGAAATTCATAAGAACATTAAATAGAGATTGGGAAGACATGCAACAAAAGCCATGTTGTTTGCAGATGATATAGTGATATGGGGTGAGGATGAAACGGAAGTGCAAAAACAAGTAGATGTATGGAATCCAGAGATAGAAAAATTTGGGATGAAAGTAAGCACAGAGAAAAGTAAAACAATAGTGATGACAAGGGGAAGGAAGGAAAGATAAAACTGAATGGTAAAATTCTGGAAGTGGTTAAAAGTTTCAAGTACTTGGGAAGTGTCTTAGAAGTGAAGCTTCCACGGTGTGGAGAATTATTTAATTTAATTTCCGGGTTGAACCGTGTTGTACTTGTACGCATATCACGTACAGTTTGCCGACGTTTCGAATACATTGCAGTATTCTTTGTCAAGGCGACTGAAATACCCCTACTCGATCCGAGGTAATCAGTCTCCCAGGCAGAAATTACACTACTTATTTATTTATTTATTTATTTATTGTCTTGTTTTATATGGCGGGACTCAGGCTATGAAGCCTGCTATTCTGTCCGACCATACATACACCTACATGAAAAGTTAAATACACACTAAATTATCTACTGTTTAATATCTTAAGGTAGCAATTAAATGATTTAATTAATGTAATACTTAGCTATGATCTAATCCTACTATGTTATAAGAAATTATTATTATCCATTAACCAGGTTTGACAGAGTTTCTTAAAGCGGAGGTGGTTTGACACGCTCCTAATTTCAGCAGGTAGGGAATTCCAAATTCGGCTGGCGGCGACTATAAATGATCTACTGTAGCCAGTTGAGCGGTGAATGGGAATGCTTAGTACTGCGGTGGATGATGATCTGGTAGGAATACTAGAAGGTGATGCTAGGTAATGGAATTGTGTGGCAAGGTATTCAGGTGTGTTAAGGTTCAGTATACGATGTAACAGGGAAAGAGTGTGTAAATTTCGTCGCTCTCTTAAGCGTAGCCATGAAAGCCTAGAAAATGCGGGAGAAATATGGCTAAACCTTGGTATATCTGAAATAAATCGAACGCATGCGTTATGTGCCTTTTGGAGCTTGTTGGAAAGTGAGGCATTCAGGTTACTGTATACTACGTCACAGTAGTCAAATAGTGGCATTACCATACTTTGGATAAGCAGTTTTCTTACATTTTGGGGGAGTAAATCTCTGAGTTTTTTAAGGGAATGTAAGGAATAAAACACTCGCTGACATATACCTGTTACATGATTGTTCCAACTAAGGTTTTTATCCATTATCATCCCTAAGTTTTTAACTGTGTCTTTGAATTGTAACTGAGTACCTCTTAATGTTACTGAGTGGGTATGGATGTCTGTAAGTCGTGCGTGGGTTTTTTGGGTAGCTAAAAGAATACACTGCGATTTTTGGGCATTGATTTTTAGTGCATGGTCATCGGTCCACCTACATATTCTTCCTAGATCGTCATTCATATTATTTATTGCAGTCGGTAAGTCACGAGGATGTGCATGTGTATATATCTGTATGTCGTCTGCGTACACATGATATTGACAATGTTTAATTACTTGTGTTAGTCCTGAAATGAAGATCGAAAATAGGAGTGGCGCTAGCACTGACCCCTGTTGTATTCCAGTCTCTACAGATTGCCACGAAGAGAAATTTTCACCTGTAGATACACACTGCCGGCGATCAGAGAGATAGGAATACATCCAGGATAGTGTGCTTTGTGAGAAATTAAGAGCACGTAATTTTGCTATTAGTATGTCCGTGTCAACGCAGTCGAAGGCCTTACTAAGGTCTAGAAGAGTTAAAACAGTAACTTCTCCCTTATCCATAGCTACTCCTATGTCGTTTGTAACTTTAAGCAGTGCAGTAGTTGTGCTATGATTGCTTCTAAAACCAGACTGGTATTTGTCAAGAAGCATATTGTTATTTAAATATGCGGTTATTTGTCTGTGAACTATTTTCTCCAAAATTTTGGACAGAAATGGTAAAATGCAAATGGATCGAAAGTCTTTGGGTTCCACGGGATTGTTGGTCTTGGGGAGTGGGCGAACAATTGCGTATTTCCAAAGGGAAGGGAATATGCCGGTTATCAGTGAGGTATTTATGATGTGGGTTAGAGTTGGTAGGATTACATCTAGAGTTTTTAACAGTAACTGTGGAACAATCTCGTCACATCCTGTCGCAGTTGTCTTTATTGATCGTGCAATTTGTCTCACTTCTGTAGGAGTTACGAGGGAAAAATATAACTGTTCTCCTCCGTTGTTAGTATTGCCATTGTGTAGAATTTTGTTAATCGTCTGTTCTTTTGTTGTCTCGTCAATGTTAACGGGTCTTGTAGTAAAGTATTGGTTTAAATCATCCAGTGATATTTTAACGTCAGCAGTATGCATTTTATTTCCGCCTATGCCCATTTTTTTAACGGTTTTCCAGATTGTTGTCGTGTTTTGGGTTAGCAAAATGTTCTGTGAGTACTAGAGTGGCCTTGATCTTGGCCTTTTATATCCTAGCCTTTCTGGCTGACGTAAGCCCTGGCTGTCTCGCGAGACTTCTGGAAAGGATATGTCACAGCCAGGTAGTGGGGGCTTGCCCGCGTCTTATGTAATGGGGTTGCGGCCCGTGTGTTTATGTTGTGGTCTGTATGTCTTAAACCATGAATGATAGGCATCCAAGAATTACTGATTTTGTATCCTTCTTCTAAATTTATGTTGTTCGGATGTTTCTTGATTTCGATAGCCTCGCGGATTTTCCTTTCCAGATTCCAAGGGATAGCTGCTAGGATCTTGGTCTTGTCAAATGATATTCCGTGCCTAGTTTCGTAGGAATGCTTGGCTACTGCTGAGATATCTGTGTTTTGGTTCTTGGTGTGACGGATATGTTCTTTTAGGCGGGTGGAGATCAGACGTTTTGTCTCACCTACATAACAAGCTCCGCAGCTACATTCAGTGTGATACACTCCAGGGGCCTGTAATTCTATTGTGTCTTTTACTGGTGGTAGATAACGGGCTAGCTTACGGTGAGGTTTATAGATAGTTTTTATGTTGTATTTGTCCAGTATCTTGCCGATCCTCTCTGTAGTGTTTTTAATGTATGGCAGTATCGCTGTTTTCTGGCGGGTCAGTTCTTCTTTCCTGTTGTTTTCTCCTGCGGCGGCCTTTTCTTTGTTCTCTTCTGATTTTTTAAGGATTTTTTAAGCGAGTAGCCATTTTTCCTAAGGGTTTCCGTGAGGTGTTCTTTTCTTCCTCGAGGTGCTCTGCGTCAGATATCGCTATGGCCCTGTTCACTAGTGATGTTAGGACAGCCTGCTTTTGTGATGGGTGATGATGAGACGAGGCGTGTAGGTACCTGTCTGTGTGAGTGGGTTTGCTGTATACTGCGCGACTCAGCGTCCCATTGGGGTTACGTATTACTAGCACATCCAGGAACGGTAGTTTTCCGTCTACTCCTATTTCCATGGTGAACTGAATGTTTACGTGTATGGAGTTGAGATGGTCGAGAAATAGCTGTAGGTTATTGCTCCCGTGAGGCCAGATTACAAAAGTGTCAGCCACAGAACGGAGAAAACATTTCGGTTTCAGGGCAGATGTAGCTAAGGCTTTCTGTTCGAAGTGGATATAAAAGGCCAAGATCAAGGCCACTCTAGTAGTGTAATTTCTGCCTGGGAGACTGATTACCTAAGATCGAGTAGGGGTATTTCAGTCACCTTGACAAAGAATGCTACAATGTATTCGAAACGTCGGCAAACTGTACGTGATATGCATACAAGTACAACACGGTTCAACCCGGAAATTAAATTAAATAACTTTGGAAGTGTGATCACAGAAGATGGAAAGATAACTGAGGAAATTGGAAAAAGATAACAACAAACAAACAGCTTCTACCAGAGTGTAAGGGGTATTTTGTGGAACCAAGATGTCCTGAAGAAACGTAAGAAAGTATTATATTCAACCTATTATGAACCCATACTAACCTACGCAGCTGGATCGTGGAATATAACAAAACGAGAGGAGAGTAGAATACAGGCAGCGGAGGTGAAATTCCTAAGAGGTATCGAGGGAAAGACCAGAAAGGATAGAATTAGAAATGAAGGGATAAGGAATAGGATAAGAATCTTGAAACTTCAAGACAGGAGAGAAACAACAAAGCTAAAGTGGTATGGGCACATGATGAGAATGGGAGAAGAGAGAGTGCCGAAAAAGCTTTTCCAGAGAAGTTAACAGGAAAGAGACCCCGAAAGAAGTAGACAGGTTCAGTGTGGGAGTGCATAGAGAAGAGGGGAGTGGTGGAGAGACAGGCAGCGATGAAGGTCCTTAATTCACAACCCGAAACGAGAAATGAAGATGATGATTATCGAGCCATCAATTTACCTTTATTTCATATGGAAAGAGATAAAGTATTATGGTACATACAGAAGATAGCCTGTATGAATGGGTTCGGTGTTAATACCATCAATAAAATTATAGGTAAAGTAAAAAGAAAGAAAAACATAAGACTAGCACCAGAGAATCACAAGTATTCAAAGTGCACTACTTTTACGTTTACAAACCCAGGAATTTGCCAAATCACAAAATTATCTACAAAACATGACTATCAGGTTACATTTTCAACGAAGAACAATAATGACCATTTATTTTACAACCATAATAGTGTAAATTACAATAAAGAAAATTGCTTAGGTTCAGAAATTTACAAACTGAAGTGCGATCAATGCTTTGTCACATACGTTGAGCAAACAGATAGGAGCTTCCAAACTAGGTATCAGGAACATGTCAATGCTCATAGTCACAGGAAATATTCTGCCATGAGTGTCCATATGGGAGATGCGGGTCACTTATATATCGATATAAAATCAAGACTTGACCATATTAAAAAAAGAAAGCAAAGGGAACCTGATGGGTATACACGAAAATATTTATATAGGTTTGGACCAGAGTTATTGAACGACGTACAAGAGAATAAAAATCCGTTATATGAACAGATACTGTTACTTTTATCATCAAGAAAAATTAATGGTTTGAAGTTACCTACGCTAAAACAAACAACCCACCCTTCCGTTCTACGTATAGGCGCAGCAGTTTCCCTTTCACCTACTAATAGCTATGCTCCTCCTCATACCACCCCCAGCCAAGTTCCGCCGGGCAAGAGGAAACATAATTATAACGCGAGAAGCAAGTCAGAGCTACAGTAGGCTCGGATGGAAACCGGCTGTAGAGAGATTCACCAACTTTGAGGGTTAAGTTTTTTTATGTCATTTCTCAATTTCTGAGGATTTAAACCCACTAATATATATCTCTTTTATTCCAGACCTTGTCTTTTGAAAGGAATATTCATTAGAATTAAAACTTTCAGTTGATAAGGTCCCATTTTCTTATTTCAAGGTCATTGTTTAAATCTCCCTCAGTACACTGAAGCTACCAGCACTGCATGTCATATTTCAAGAAATGCCATTTAGAATCAAATTTTAACATGTGAAGAATTTTTACAAGAAAGTGATGGACAGTTGTATGGAAAAACAGTGTGTATTGTTTTCATGTATTTTCAAACATTTCTTAACGGATATGGGTTCCATCCATTTTAAATTATTAGACAGTAATAATGATGTATCTTAATCAGTTACAAGATTTATGGCTGAAGAAGTCTTAAATTAGATGAAACCTGTACCAAAGAATGTATAATATATTTTAATATTGAATGTGTTCTCACTTGTAAAGTGAAGTATATTGATTGGGTGGACCATTAAACCTAACACTAATGTTCCGAGCTGTTAGCAAAGAGATGGTGTGGAGTGACTTTAGTAGATGAAAAAGTTTGAGTGGTGTCTTTAAAAGTAGGAATGATCACAATATGAAGATAAAGTTGGCATTCAAGAGAACAAATTGGGGCAAATATTTGTTTATAGGAAGGGGAATTAGGGATTGGAATAACTTACAAAGGGATGTGTTCAATAAATTTCCAAACAAAAGGCTAGGCTAGGAAAATAACATATAGGGAATCTGCCACCTGGGCGACTGCCCTAAATGCAGATCAGTAGTGATAAAAAAAACAGAGTGAAGATATTTCGGCGCAATTGAAAGCTGATTTGGATAACTCCCAGGTGCATTCAGTATGTTGGTGATGAAAGCATGGATGTGACCGTACAAGCAAGGATAGCTGTTTTTGTTTGTCCTTGTGGAAACGTGATGAAGGGAGTAATTGGTTAAATTGCTGAGCTTAGGAAGGAACTATGGCAACAGGAAGTGAAGCAAGAATTTGTATTAAAATTTGTGGTTTGATGTTGACTTACAGAAAATTGTGCCTGTCACAACTGATGCTGCCCCAAGTACGGTGGGTATTCCATAATGGGTTTTTGAAATATCTTAAAGAAGTTAAACACCATTTTCAACAGTTCCATTGTATGTTACACCAGGAAGCCCTGTGTGCAAAAGAAGTGAACTCTTGATGGTAGTAAAATTGTGAACTTCATATCTGCACATGCTCTAAATAATCGCTAGTTCTCGAAATATTACACGAAGTGGCCAACCTGAGTGGCTCAAACGGTCGAGATGCTGGCCTTCTGAGTCCAACTTGGCAGGTTCAATCCTGGCTCAGTCTGGTGGTATTTAAAGGTGCTCAAATACGTCAGCCTTGCATCGGTAGATTTACTGGTGTGTAAAAGAATGCGTATGGGACAAAATTCCAGCACCTCGGCGTCTCCAAAAACTGTAAAAGTTGTTAGTGGGACGTAAGGAAAAAAAACATTATTACACAAAGTGGAAACTCAATATGATGGATTTGTAATATTTGCTGGCTGTGTCATGGGCAAGTACTCCAGAGTTTTGTTGAGCTCTTGGACAAGATTCGCTTCTTGATGACAAAAAAGCAGGAAGAATTCTGAGAACTCATGGGCCCTACTTGTCTCTGTGATATTACAGCAGTGTACAATGATATGACTAAAGAACTGCAACGAAAGGGACATACTGCAGATAGATTGAGATCATAAAATCATGCCAGAGAAAACTTGAAATGTTCGTCAGGGATGCTGAACCAAAGACATCTAAGTACCTTCCTTCACTTAAAGTACAGCTTGAATGGATGTGAAATTTTGCAGATCAGTCAACTTTTGAAGGCACAAAAAGTATTTGTAAGAAGTCCGTCTACATCTTAAAATTCTGAACGAGAAGTTTCCAGGATATTGGAAGAAAACATTGCACTTTATTACAAAACCTCATATTGTGCAAATGAGTGACACTAAGGTCAATTTCTTATTGACCGTTTAGAAATGGAGTTGATTGAATGTCAAGAAATCATTAAATGGGTGAACAGATTCGTTCAACTTAGTGAAGCATTCATCAAAATCTAGTGTGCTGTTGATGGTGAATGCTTGAACAGTGGAACAGCCTCGGCTATGAAGAAACCTTCTACAGCGCTACTTATTTTGTTTGTGTCATCGAACGCCTGTGAGCGGTTGTTTTCTACAATGACCGTCGTGAAGTCGAAAACAGTGGTTCAGACCTAAGTGCTTCTTGCGTGTTATTTAAGACAAGAAGTTATGAATCTAACATAAATGACATGCTGAGATTCAGCAACAAGTTTCACACTTAAAAGTCCATTGGCTATATTAGTATTTTTAATTTTTATGTCCAGTAATATTTAATAATAATAATAATGGTATGGCCTCGGCTACCGTGTGCAGACATTTCAGTTTGACGCCATCTGGCTGTCTGCTCATCAATTTCTATGTTCTGTTTTACTCTAGGCCCACTAGATGGCAGACCGAGTAAACCGAAACTCTCTTGGGCGTCTCTAGCTGAGATATAATGAATTTTGTCAGGTAAACATCAAATGTGTCGCCAGAGATCTTTTACATGCCGACAACTTATGACGCGGAGTGTCAGAATTTTTTTCCACCCTTCAAAGATCCCACTACCTCTGCCGGGTTTGGGATCCAGAGGCGGATACTCTACCACTGATCCAGAGAAGCAGCTATAATATTTAATGATGAATTATGTTCCAATGGGAGCTTCTTATCAGGTGTGTGCACAAGTTTTTGCCAGTTTTTTTGGTAAAGAAAACACAATTTTCAAGGGAAGTTCATTTTTTGTTTATTCAAAATCTTGGCCATTGGCTTCTACACACTTCGCCCATCTTTCAGGTAAGTTATGGATACCATGCCAGAGAAACTGGTTGTTTTTTGTGGCAAACCATTTTCCAACTTCCTCAAAATTGCTGAAGTGCTCCTCTGCAAGTGTTGATCCCATTGATGTGCAGAGGTGATAGTCAGATGGCGCCAGGTCGGGGCAGTACGGTGGGTGCAGAAGGATGTCCCATCCGAGCGATTTCAAGGTGTCTTTCACTGGTTTTGCTGTGTGAAATGGCGCGTTGCTGTGTAACAAAATCACTTTGCCATGTCTTCAGGCCCATTCTGGTCGTCTTTCGATCAATGCGCGATTTAAATTAATCTTTTGTTGGCGATAGCATTGTGCATTAACGGTGCATTGTGCATTGCCTGCAATTGCTTGTTTTCGCAGTTTTGTGCTCTGCCAGAGAGCACACTGTCTTTCACATTGAAATCGCCACATTTAAATTGTCGAAACTGTCTCACATGTTCTAATCGATGAAGCATGTTCACCATATGTTACCACCAGCAAACGATGACTTTTCAGAACCTTTTTGTTTTTAATTAAATAAGGCACAAACGTCGACATGATCACTGAACGATACAACATAGGCGCTAGTGTACTCAACTTGTGTGTGTTGGTAGGTTAATGTTAGACGAACAAACTGACGTATGTGTTAAATTCATACGCTACCATGTGCAGACATTTTAGTTTGACGCCATCTGGCTGCTCGTCAATTTCAACGTTCTGTTTTACTCTAGGCCCACTAGATGGCAGACCGAGTAAACGAAAACTCTCTTGGGCGTCTCCGGCTGAGATTTAATGAATTTTGTCGGGTAAACATAAAATGTTCGCCACAGATCTTTTACATGCCGACAACGTACGACCATGGAACTTGCAATCAAATATATTTATATATCTAATAAATAAATATATAAGTAAATAAATCAGTAAATAAATAACATATTATGAAACACAATTGGAAATTAGGAAAGGGTCGCAATGAGGGGGGGTTGGGGTGTAGTAGCCATTCCTTAAAGTAAAATACAATTGGCGCAGTAAACAGTTGAGAATAATAAACCAGACTTAAAATGCCACACTAGTTGTTAAAAGTTTCACCATCCCTGTGCTAGAAATAATATTGGAAGAATGGTAAAAACACTTTTTTTTTTTTTTTTCTTTTCAATAATCACTATTTTCTTCCTAAAGATTGTTACATTTTTACGTTTTATGTAACAATCACACTGGCCTTTCACTGCATTTCATGATACTGCTTGAAGCAGTTTCGTCCTGTAACTAAACACAAATGCACCTTGCAAATAGTACACATTATTCTCACTTTCTTGCTCTGGCAAGTTGGCAGGCGGCATCTGTGTTTTTTAGGGTCCACGATTTCGGGCATGTGCAACACACTTTTCCTTCGTAGTTCAGGGGCTGTGTGTGGAACAACTTTCTTTCTTTTGCTGTTCATTTCCTGGTTTCTCTCTTCCTCACTTGTGTAATCCGAAACAATTTGTGACTCCTTTTCACAATGCAGAGGGCTATCAGCAATGTACTTCTTGATGTCCAAAAATCCATATTTGTTCTTCTTATACGAGTTTACCTGGCTGTTTTATCCCTTCTCATTTCAATCCACCCTGCTGCAGTTGCAAAGTCCAACATATGCATAATAAGTCTAACAGTCCACTTTCTTGTCCTATAGAATGCCGAAGAGGTCAACACCACCCATTTGGCAATTATAATTCTTCACAATCAATGGTCAGTTGACTTTGATATACCTTTTTTCTTTTTTACACCAACAGAGACACTCATCAGATGGTTCCGAAGCTTCTTTTGAGGACGCCAAGGTTACAGATTTATTGTCAAACCACTTCACAATTGTCACTTCTCCATCGCTCCGTACCACGTGTTCGGTTGTTCCTCTACCTTCTAGTTTCATCTGCTTATCTGTCTTTAGACGAGCTCCTTCAAGAATTCGGTTGTTCTGAATTGTTCCCGTTGCTTGCAGTTTTCTTTCTGAATGGAGGTCTAGAAGGGGAATTGATGTAAAATAGCAATCCATGAAGACTGTAGATCCTTCACTGAGAGTTGTGAGACGCATCACAGCTTTTTCGCCTATTCCAAGTGTTTCTGTTTCTAAAGTATCATCATTAAAAACTGAATCACCTTTACCCTAATACAAGAAAAAGTCTAACAGCAGTCCATCTGGAGAACAAGCAAGGAAAACTTTTAATCCATAAGGATTTGTTGCCATTAATGCTTTCACGGCCCATACTTATAGACGTGATACTGTATAGGCTTTTGGGCTTATGCCATGTCAAGAAAATAAGGTGAAATTCTTTATGTTTCACAGAGAACTGTGCTCAACATAAGAATAATAATGAAGCCTCCACCTTATCAATACATTTATTTATATACTATTAGTTACAGTAATCACAGTACCAGTTTCGACCCCTTGAGGGTCATCCTCAGCTGTCATATATAAATATAGTTATTAAAACATCACATAAGAAGGTGTTGTACATATATGAAAATTGACCAATTTGACAGGCCGTTTAAAATAAGTTGTATAAAATGGTAAAATGAGTCCTTTCTTCTTCAATTATAAAAAGATTACATAATGTAAAAGACAAGTCCTTATAATGTTCTTGTTGATTTGATAAGCGTAAATTGAGATTTGTACTATTGTGTATGCACTAATGTTCTTAAGGTAATCACTATTTTTCGTTAAATCTTATAATTAATAATTAAAAACATTTCGAAATTTTATTCTTCTGGTAATTATGTTGCTTATTTCACGATGTCCGTCAGTTGGTAGTATGTGTATCTTGAAGTGATCTGGACACTTTCTATGAGGAAATAGGTCGTAGTTTAATTTTCGGTTCGATGCATTGTCTATGTACTATATTCATAGTATGTATAGAGAGAGAGATTTATTAAAGAAATAAATCATCCGTCCTCCATTGAGGGTGACCATTTGGATCCGGAATACAGTTTCAATTTCAATGGTTTAAAAATATCAAAAGATGAACATTTAAACGTTAATGCTGTTATCTTTTTTTCCAGGGTTAGTGGGGGAGGAATGTAACTCACGTTGTCAGGTATAGGTGGAAATGAATGATTTGCAGCGAGTCCCTCAGTATCTGTATTACTATTTTTTCTAACTCGCAGAATGGAACTTTCAAATTTTGTAGGAAGTTCGATGTCTGACTAGGGAGGGTGCCTCTTGCTCCGAAAAGCAGGCCTGTGACAATCCACCGATCAATAGGTATTTTATACTTAGATGAAAGGTAAGGCAAGCACGGAACATAAATAGCTTGCTTTTCTAGGTCCACATCCCGAGCCTGATTAAGGTCTCTTTCAAAGCGAATGGTGGGATCTAAGACCATCGCTTTCATGTCCTCTCTGTTGATGGCTACGATGTCCGCCCTCCGATTGGAGTCATCAGTAGAGATGCAGTGAACCTCCTCGTGCACCTCCCATCCACGCTGTCTCAAGCCTCGAGCAATCGACGTTCTTACACGATGGTGGCGATGGTTGCGCATTAGCTCAGTACTCTGGCAGAATCCCAACACATGTCCAAGGGTTTCTGTCTCGTTGCAGCCATTTTGGCGGCAACGGGTTGTGTTGAATGACCTACCGGGAACCGACCTGACTGCGGTGAGGTTGGATGTCATTTTCACTGCGTTTATGTATTCAGAAGAGGACAGAGGTGATTTACGAGTCATCCAGGAGTTTGCTTTTGGGCAGTCTGAATATAACACTACTCCTTTTCCTTTATGTGGTAGCTGGCACCACGACTGAAAGGATCGATTTCTCATAATTTCACGTAGTTTTCTTCTGTCAGTCTTTGAAGGAAGACTTTCTTTTTTTATGTCAAGTCTGTGGAGTGCCATATCTTGTTCTTCAGGTAACTTCCTTACGTATGGTAGATGTACGTCCTGAACATGGAGTAAGCGATTACATATATTGTAATGGTGTATATTGGCTTCCCATTCTGCGCAAATTAATCCCATCCCTCTGACCTTCCTTGCACTATACAGCATCGAATTTGGAGTATAATAGTAATGCATATTGTAGGTATAAAAATTTGTTTATTTTGCGATGTGCATCTTAATATGACGTTATATACTATGTTAAGTGTCAAATGGTTTAAATTTTTTAATGTCTTAAATGATAGCGTGTGGGCTTCTTTCTATATGATATACTGGGTGTTGACACTATGTGCGTTGCACGGCAACACGTCGAGTACTGTTACTTGTTAGTCTGTGGCTGCTGCTCACGGCTGTAGAGGGGAAGTTAGGAGGAGCGGCTGTTCGGGGAGTGGGATTAGAGTGGGCGGTTCTTCTATATGTATCGGATGTTGTTTCTTAACTCTTTTTAGATAATTACTTTTTAGGAGGGGAATAACTGCGTCAAAAAGGATGTTGGTTTATTCTGTAATTTCATTCAAGTTAAAATTTGGATTGACGTATTGGCCTAGGTTTATGTAAAATTCTTCCATGATACTGAGCAAGGGGCTCTTGGGGTTGGTACTTAGGATTTGCATGTCATTTTCAATATTTGTAAATTTGTGTTTATGGTCTTCGATATGTTGTCCTATGGCTGAAAAATATCTGTTTTATTGCATTTATGTGTTCGTTGTATGGTATTTGGAAGTTCCTCCCAGTATGTCCTATGTAACTGGCCTCGCAGTCGTTACATTTCATGCGATAGACTCCTGAGTGGTTGTATCGATTTATATTGTTAACAGATTTAGAATTATGTAAGATATTGGCATTGTTGCGTGTGGTTTTATAAGCTATTTTTAGGTCTCGTTTTTTAAAGATGTTCATTATGGGATGTATATAGCTGTTGTTATAGGTGAATATTACGTAGTCCTTTTTGATTTTTTCAGTTCTGATTAATTTGGATTTGGGTTGATTTTTTGTTTTGTTTTATATGATCTTATTGATCATTTCTTTTTTATATCCATTCTCTCTGGCTATTTCATGGATTAAATTAAGTTCTTTATTTAGTTTGGTTTTTTTTTTTTGTTAGTGGTATGTTGTAAGCTCTGTATGTCATACTATAATGTGCAGCTTTCTTGTGTGCGTTAGGGTGGGTAGAGTCTATTTTTATTGTATTAGATGTGTGAGTGGGCTTTCTATATATTTTATATGTTAAATGGTCATCGTGCCTGGTTGTAGATATGTCTAGATAGTTTATGGTGTAATTGTTTTCTGTTTCCGTTGTGAATTTTATATGGGGATCTATTCCATTTAATTGTTCTAAAATTTTGGTTTCATTAGTGTGTCTATTGTTTATTATAAATACATCATCTACAAATCTGCACCAGAAGAGGATATTATGTAGTTTTTGGATTTCTTGGTGTTCCATGTGATCTATATAGATTTTAGCTAATATACCTGATGTTGGGGAACCCATTGGTAAGCCTTTTTGGTGATATATAGTGTCATGAAATTTAAAATAGTTGTTGTTGATAGCAAAGTGAAGTAATTTTATGAACTCTTCTATTTCTAGAGTACCACGTTTGCTGTAGTTTTTAAGATTAGATTCTATAATTTTTATGGTTTTTGTGTAGGTATGTTGGGGTACATGTTTATTATATCATATGATGCTAGTCTATGGTGTTGTTCTATTTTTATTTCTTTAGTGATATTGCAGAATTCTATTGAATTTTTTTTTTTTTTTTTTTTTTTTTTTTTTTTTTTTTTTTTTGCTAAAAATACGTAATGCTTTTTGAGAAATGTTTGAATAAATTGTGACAATTTGTAAGTAGGACTTGGTTTATAGTTTATTATGGGCCTCATTGGAATGTTGTCTTTATGAATCTTTGCGTATGCTTTAGCAGTGGGTAGTCCTCGGTTCATTGTGATGAGTTTCATAGTTTCTTGTTCGTTTAAAAGAAGGTGTTTTTTAATAAAGTTTTTAGATTTCTTTGGATGGTGTTAGTAGGGTTTTTGTTTTTGACTTGAAAAGTTTCATCTTGGAAACAAGTTTTGGTTATGTATTCGTCTTTATCCATGATGACGGTTGTATTGCCTTTATCTGCTTTAGTTATTAGTAAATTGTTCTGTTTGATTTTGTTTTTGAGTTTTTTAAGTTGCGTATAGTTTGTGATATCTTGGTTGTTGTTCTCCTTACTGATACTATTGATGTACTGTGGTAATCTTTTCTTAACTCATTGCGGACCGTGGACGGCGTAAGACATTTAAGCTTGCTCCTATGCTGCGGACCGTGGACGGCGTAAGACATTTAAGCTTGCTCCTATGCTGTGGGCCACGGACGGCGTAAGACGTTTAATGTTCCGCACGAAGCAATGCTGTTTATATTCGTCATCTATGCAGTCTTACACCTTAGTCAGCGTTACTGGTTGTAGCAGGAAGTTGGTTTACCTTTTTGAGATAACCCTGGCATTGAGTGGGCTCATGTTATCTTTGCTGTTTTAGCGGGAATATCTCAGCACTTCCTCGCGCGTCAAGTCGGTACTTGAGATTTCAATGCAGTGCATGTCGTTCTTACCGAGTGTAGTATAATGGCTTATAAAACAAAGTTTCTTACGGAAGATAAATTATTAGATATTGTTCACAATGATTATTCTGGTGATGAACTTATTCCTCAAATAGACTCAGATAGTGAAAGTGAGAGTGACGAGGAAATTCTGATTCCCGAATCCGATAGGCCTATAGAGGAAGGTGAAGTGCCTGATACATATCAGTTATTGTCCACATGTTCCACTGTTTACAGAGAATTCAGTTATAAATGTTCAAATAGAAAATAAGCAGGATATTTTGAGTTACGTGAGTATTTTCATGAATGACGAATTTTATCAGTATGTGTGTGAGCAGACCAATCTATACGCGAGTCAAGTGATAAGTGCGGCGCCCCGGCCTTTCACAAAGAATTGGATCATGCAATCGTGGAAACCGATTAGTCCAAAATCCTGATATAAAAATATACTGGACCGAAGACCCTGCTTTTCATACTCCGATATTTTCTAATACAATGTTCCGAATACGCTTCCTTCATATTCTTTCATTTCTTCACTTCAGTGACAGTAATCATTATGCCGAAAATACAGATAGGCTGTATAAAATTAGATGTATTTTAAAACCTGTAACACCAGATATCACACCCTAAATATTTACTAGAGGCAAGCATGAAGTATCATTTTTCTAACATTCATAGTTTAGGAGTAATTGTAAATTTTATTAAGTGATGCACGTCAAGAGGGCCGGGCATGAAAATGGCTGGTCCAGGCATTCAAGTGTCCCACTCAGAAGCAGGTACTGAACGTGTTAATTTCATATCTGATTTCGTCGCGTTGTTCGTGGGGTATTTTGTTTATGGCATTCTCGGTTTCAGTAATGATAGTAGTGATATTTTGAAATACTGAATCATTTCCCCAATTATGTTTGGGTCCCTTACTCAGTATAATGGATTCTGTTTCATTGAATGTTGTGTTTGTTAGATTTTTCATTGGTGGATGAAATACATGTTGATCGTTATCGTTAGGTTTGGTCAAATGTTGTCTGTTGAGTGCATTATTCTGCGTGTCCTCTCTATGTGATTGTTTTAATGCATTTAACTTCTTGTTTAATGTGTTCTGCTTTTGGATGGCTATATTAGTTATTTTTTCATTAGTTATTTGCTGGAAGTTGTCCCAGTAACTGTTTGGTAGGTCATGAGAGGCTTTCAGATGTGTTTCGTAATGTTGTGTATTGAGGTGTTGTTTTTTCTTGTACCCTCGAGGTGTCAAAACCGGTACTGTGATTACTGTAACTAATAGTATATAAATAAGTGTATTGATAAGGTGGAGGCTTCATTATTATTCTTATGTTGTAGCTACAATCAATACGGAAATGAAGCTTATAGATTATGAGAGAACTGTGCTCTGCGTCATCAGAAGAAATCTCGACTGTCCACGAGAAAGGCTTCTTAAACAGTGACTCTTTAAATTTAGATGTTATACTATAAGTGGAAATGGTACGTTCATTCGCCACCAGAAGGCTCCCAGGACGTGGTACAGCGCTTGCGTTCGAAGCGGAAGCTGACCGAACCATCAGAATCAGTCTAAGAGGTTCACATAACACATGTACGTAACATATGACATTGACAGGTGTATGACATTGAAACAAGTCTGGAATGAAACATCTGGTGATGAGGAATGTACGAGTTTGGAAAACACCGAGAAGAATTAACAATAGAGAAGGGGCAGGGAAGGGAACTACCTACGTAAATTCTGAACGGCTCAGCTATTGCCGGTTTGTCTGGTTGGTTGAGACGAATATTACGTTCATGTTCCTTGACACGGGTACCAATGGACCGGCATGTTTGGCCGATGTATACCTTACCGCAAGTACAGGAAATTTTGTATACCTCAGGATGTAAAAGTGGGGACAATTTGTCCTTGGTTTTACTCAGACTGTGAGCAGTTTAGTGGCAGTGCCAAACACGGTTTTTATTTGTGTTTGCGGAGGACCTTGGCAATATACTATAACAAAGTTTTATTGCAAGTGAGTGATCTCATGTTTTAATCCATATTGAAATCTGTTGATATATAATAACAAAGTTTTATTATGAATTCAATCTGTGGTGTTGTGAATGTAAGGCAAGTAGGCAGTTCCCTTCACTTCTTCCTTCTGTGAGCTTTGCTTGGTCGTTTCTCTGGGATGCAGGGCTCCATGCCCTGCAAATCGCTGTAACCATTACCCTGGAACGTGACTGTGAGCGTATCCGTCTCCACCTGAATATTTGATGGCTCACAAATTGTCTCAGCAATAGCTGAGCACGCTCTATCGTCGGATCATGATATCATGTTCCAAGATGCTCGAGCTCTTACCCACACTAGACACTACAGGTCCAGGATTATAGGGGAAGCTGTGGAAATATGTAGAAATCCTAACAATTTCAACAGGGACACTGGCTATCAATTAAGTACTACCTTGTTGCCAGCCACTAAGAATTTACTGTCCCTGTCCCCTCACTATTGTTATTTCGTCTCGGTGTTGACTGATTTTGACGGTTCGGTAAGCTTCCGCTTCGAACGCTAGCGCTGTGCCACGTGTTGGGAGCCGTCTGGTGGCCAATGAATGTACCATTTCCACTTCTAGTATAACGTCTAAATTTAAAGAGTCATTGTTTAAGAAGCCTTTTTTGTGGACAGTCTAGATTTCTTCTGATGACGCAGAGCACAGTTCTCTGCGAAACGTAAAGAATTTCACCTTATTTTCTTGACACAGCATAAGCCCAAAAGCCTATAAAGTATCATGTCCATAAGGATTTGGTTTGCCACGAACATAGTGCCTCATGCTAACATGTCCTTGAAATGGTACGATCTGTTCATACACAGAAACAGTTGCACTTCTGGAATTTTTCAGGCAGCCTTCTCTCACAAAATTCAGCGTGGGCCTCACCTTTCAAAATTTATCTTTACTTCTGTCATAATCAGAATCGTCATCAACAATTTTGAGGTTGTTCCTTAGAAGCAAGAACCTGTTTCGCGGCATTTTATCTGGAATTGCGGAAACCTTCTTGCGACTGGACCAATACAATAAGTAAAATTCTTTCAAGAATAAAATTTACTGTGTCCACCTATTCAATACAATTACATTCTGTAGTGAGTAAATCCTACATGACTTGTGTTTCGTTAGCGTCGTGTTGAGTTTCACCATCCTCATCTTCTTGCACTTCTTCACTAGAAGTCGAGTCTGACTCTTGAAGTGGTTGCAGTGTAAGTAAGATCTGTTTCCCCATAATCTTCACCATCCGAAATATCAATGTCTGATATTTCACCATTGAGAGTTTCAGTGATGTCCTTTTCCGACAAGCCTAATTAACGAAACACATGATAAATTATTATAATACATGGAGTTATCACACATATATACACACTGCTCATAGCCCATAGTTCTGTCCAACGAGACACAAAACAAAGAAACAATGTTCACTACATTAACAACGCCGAAGACCCAATAGGGACCATCAAAACTTAACATGTACTAGATCCAAAGTAAGATTTAGTATCAATTATATTACTGCCAACGTATATTACACCAAAACTGTGTAACGTGTTCAAATCGCTTACCTTATTTTTCTTCTACGCCCTTTTCTTCGCCTTGTTAATTGGAATCCGAACTTTAGCCCTTTTTTTTTTTTAGGGGCATTATGAAATTGACACTCTGGTAAAATTCTAACTCTGAACTTAAGATAGAAAAGTGAATCGAGAATGTGGACTGGACTCGCGCTGTGTGATGTGTGAACTTTGCCTTCCATTCATGTGATGTGGGAGCTTCGCGGCCTGATCAGTACTCTGTCTCCTTATCCCTCCTGATTTTTCTTCTTTCTTCGCCTCATTGCCCTCCTTTTGCCTCTCCCTTCTTTTATTATTTTTGTCCTTTTGTTTACCTTTGTTATTTAAGATGGTGTAGTGTATCGCGATATATCTACACTAGGTATGTTCGATGTTCATATGTTTTCCTATATTCTCTAAGCTGAACCACGAATCTGGGGGATTGTGGTAGTATCTTGCAAAGTACTCCCTTTTTTTGTATTGTAAACCTCTCTTCAGTTAAAATTACTGCCAATTGTTTTTAACTATCTTATTCCGGTTCATCAAATGGCCCTCCTATGGGAGCACGTATGTAAATAAGAACATTGATTTGCTCAGGTTTAACCTTTTTACTCGAATTTGTACGAGTGAAGATATGTGTGATTCACGGGGCATTTACCCCTTGGTTGTGCCTCAGACAGTTGTAATTCTCAGGGTTTTTATCCCTTGTTGTAACCAAAGATGTTGATTTTTACGGGTCATTTTTACCCTTCGTTGTAATTGTGTGTGCCTATCTAAACTAGATTATTAACCATTGAAATAGTCCCTCGTGATCTGTTTTATATTTTTTTTTGTGGATCTATATCTTGTTATCTTGAAAACTTTATTCAATATATATGTTATCTTTAAAAAAAAGAATTCTGTGCTTTGAGAGTTCCCTTTTCTGGTATTCCTTTCCTATGATTTAACATGCACTTACCACGATAACTCCTCTTGGGTATGGCCCACCATTAATGTTTTTTTTTTTTTTTAATGTTCCGAAGTACGGCTTTGTGTATTATACCTTCCTGTGCGCTCCGCTCTGCTGAGTTTATTGCCTTGTGAGTTAGAACTTGTATACTGGAGCATCCTGCCTCTTACGCATCGATCTTGAGTTTGATACTTGCGAAAGCCGTTTCTATTAACGCTCGGCGATATAGTGGAATCGACCTTTCATTTTTTTGATCTCTTCTCAAAAGGGGATTGGTAAGCTCTGGCCACAAGTGTGATATTTCATGACATTTTACAACAAAGTGTACCTAACATATGGTAGCAGATTACCCTCTATTTTGATTATCTTCATTCTTCCGGTTTTTTTCTTTTTTCTTCTTCCTGGTCGTATTTATGGCTGGCTTCTCCGATAACTTCCCTTTAGGGGAAGACTCTTCATTATTATCTTCTCCGCTACCACCAAATTTATCATTGCCCAACCCTCCTGTACCGAATTTAATTTCCTTTTCTTCTGCTTCGTCTTCTCCCTCCCTATACCCGTCTTCATCCAACCACACACCTGATTTTCAATCTGATGATACTAAACCTTCCGTTTTACTATATCACATGGTCCCACCCTCTCCCCCTTATTCTCAACCACCAGTACCTACTACCCCCTCTGTTGATAGTGCTTTTTTTTTTTGCTAGGGGGCTTTACGTCGCACCGACACAGATAGGTCTTATGGCGACGATGGGATAGGAAAAGCCTAGGAGTTGGAAGGAAGCGGCCTTGCCCTTAATTAAGGTACAGCCCCAGCATTTGCCTGGTGTGAAAATGGGAAACCACGGAAAACCATTTTCAGGGCTGCCGATAGTGGGATTCGAACCTACTATCTCCCGGATGCAAGCTCACAGCCGCGCGCCTCTACGCGCACGGCCAACTCCCCCGGTGTTGATAGTGCACTTAATGTACAAATTATTAAGCAGTCGTTATTACAAGTTCCCCGACTATTAGCGACAGATCCCCGAAATCTTACCATTTGGCTGTTTTCGGTTCGCAAGTTCTTAAACATAAAAGTTGCCTCTTTTCCCTAATTAATTGGCCTCCTTTCCACCAAAACTACGGGGTTTTTTTCCACCTTTTGGCTGGATAATATGTCAAACTTTACAAATTGGTATGAATTGAGAAATGCGATACACAATTATTTTTTACCCCTAGAAGTCCGTCACAAACTAAGTACCGAGTTCATCAGACGCCACCAACTACCCAACGAACCTGCGCACGACTATTTGGACTCTATTATCACTTATAGTGATGTTTTAAATATTTCATATAATACTTCCGAACTGATCTCTATTATTCAGTTTTATGCCACCCCATCATTCCGCATGCTTTTTAATGTTCTTGCTCCCCCTGTTTCCCTCTTTCAACTCTACAATCTCGCTTAACAACATACCATAAATTCTTTAGGGGATCGTTCCTACTATGCTTCTGTCTCTCCTCCACCTATTACTGCTCCTCCCTTACGTTCTTCTTTGCCTGCAGTACCCCCCCCCCCGTTAGTGTTTGTCCTCCCATAACCTGCTATCGCTGTAAATTACCGGGCCACATTGCCCGTCAATGTACTAATTTGCCTTCGGGAAACGCCCTTCACCCACGTCCTTAGGCAGTAGGCGTTCACATGGGGAAAATCTGCCTCATTTTTCGCAGCTTACCTCCGTATCAGCATCTTCCCAATCCATACTTAATTCTGTTTCCTTTTTATCCCCGAGTTGTCATGTTTTGCTTACTGTTAATAACCTTCCTTCTGTTGCGCTCCTCGATTCTGGGGCGGCAGTGTCACTTATTAGTTCCCAGTTTTATAAAGATTTACTTCACAATTATCCTCATTTGAAATATCTTCCATCTTCCCTTCGATGTCTTTCGGTTTCTAATCAACCCTTACAAATTTTGGGTAGTATCTTGTTACATATTAAACTACAGCACCTTTCTTGGCCTTTCACTTTTCAGATTGTTGAGGACTTGTCATTCCCGGTTATCTTACGAAATGATTTTTTTTTCGCATACTGGTCTCCTTCTCGATTCCGCCCAGTCTAAAGTTTTTTCCCTTTTCGGACAAGTTTGTTCCGTTAATTAGCATGTCTGATTTTCCTTTTCGTTCACATTCCCCACTTCCTACTATTAACTCTATGTATTCTGATCAGGTTCAAGCTTTACTTACCGAATTTTCTGATGTTATTACCTCTGATTTGGGAACAGTTAAGAATTTTTTTGCACATATCGATTTAGTGGATTCTACTCCGGTTCGCTCTTCGCCTTATTTTCTTAGCCCTCCTCGTATGAAAGTTTTAAATCAGTTGCTTCAGAAAATGCTTAAAGACAATACTATTATTCCATCATCTTCCGATTATGCCTCCCCCGCCTTTGTGGTGGATAAGCCTGATGGTTCTGCGAGGTTCATTGTTGATTACAGGAAGCTCAATGAGAAAATCGTCTGTGACGCCTATCCGATGCCTAAATTAAACATATGAGTAACAACACAGTAAAGGTTTCCACCTATTCAATACAGATATATTCACAATATTTAAAAAATTACATGGTGCTAGTTTCGACCCATCTAGGGTCATCATCAGCCATATCAAAGCAAAGATCACTCTTGACGAAATCCTAAGAACATGTCAAGAGTGATCTTTGCTTTGATATGGCTGACCCTAGATGGGTCGAAACTAGCACCATGTAATTTTTAAAATATTGTGAATATATTTGTATTGAATAGGTGGAAACCTTTACTGTGTTGTTACTCATATGTTATTCTCAGTTCAATACAGACCAACAACATGAAATTTATAACCCTTAATGCCTAAATTAAACTCGGCATTCCAACATTTTTCCAGTTCCAAATTTTTCTCAATTTTCGACCTCAATTCTGCCTACAATCAGCTTCCCTTAGATGACCTCAGTTCTCGGTATACGGCGTTCATTACTCCTAATGGGCTCTATCAATTTAAAAAAGTTCCTTTTGTCCTTAATCTAGGCTCCCAAATAATGCAGCGTTTTGTGGACTCCCTTTTTGCTGACATTAAGTATAAATATCTTTTTCCTTTCGTTGATGATATCTTAGTTTTTTCTCCTGATTTTGAATCGCATTTGTCTCATGCACGCGAAGTCCTTACTCGTCTTCACAATGTTGGTCTCACCGTTAATCCCTCTAAAGTTTTGATCGCCCAAACCTCGATTAAATTTCTTGGCCACATATTGAGCTCTGATAGTATTGCTGTTGACCCTGACCGTGTCTCCGCCATTAATAAGATACCCCCTCCTACTAACTTGAAACATTTACGATCCTTTTTGGGAATGGTCGGCTTCTACGCCAAGTACATCCCTAATTTTTCATCCATTGCTGATCCATTGAATAAACTTAAAAGGAAAGGGGTGAAATTTCACTGGTCCCCTCAGCAACAAATGGCCTTTGATCTTCTCAAATCTAAATTATCCCATGCTCCCCTCTTACAAATTCCGGACTTTAATCTTACCTTTGAACTATCCACTGATGCCTCGGACATTGCCATTGGCGCTGTCCTTCAACAAACTGTTAATGACCGTACGCTTCCTGTTGTCTATTTTAGCCGCCTGTTATCCCCTGTTGAACACAAGTATTCTACTTACGAAAAAGAAGCCCTGGCTCTTATTCTCTCAATAGAACACTTTTCTGAATACCTCGACCATCGTGAATTCATTGTCAGCACTGATAACTAGGCTCTTTCTTGGCTCCTACATAATGCCCCAAAAATTGGTCGTACTGGTCGTTGGTTATTCCGCCTGTCTCGTTTCAAATTCTCCTTAAAATTCGTTTCCGGTTATAATAATTCTGTCGCCGATGCTCTTTCCCGTCTCTTTGATGACCACCACCTTCAACCCTCCGAACTTGATTCCCTTCCCGTTAACTCTGTTATTTCCGTCTCTTCTTTAACTAACTTTCCCCTCTCTTTTCAATCTTGCTTGCACCATCAATAGCTTGACCCGCACTGTCAACAAATTTCTCAAGAAATTACTTCTCCTAATTATTCTGGCCCATTTCGGGTCCACCACCAACTCCTTCTTTTTAAACCTACCTCTAAAGCTACTCCTCGCCTGGTTCTTCCTTCCACTCTCCGATCTATGGTATTTCAATATTTTCATGATTCGCCTATGGGCGGCCACTTTGGGAGAGCTAAGACCTACGCTCGCCTTTCCTCCCAATTTTTTTGGCCGCAAATGCGTAAAGACATTTTTTCGTGGGTTCGATCTTGCCCTTCTTGTCAGAAACATAAACCGTTAAATCACCTTCCTTACGGCTCCTATGCCGCTTCTCCTGCTACTTACTCGTACGAAAAGTATTACATTGACATTGTTGGGCCTATTGTCAAATCCTCTAAATCCAATTCATATATTTTCACTCTGTTAGATGGTTTTTCTAAATTTCTTATTGTTCGTCCTTTGAGAAATATCTCCTCACAAACTGTTATCAATCTTTTGTTTAATTACATCTTTCCTATCACTGGTCTCCCTAAAGTTCTCATTTCTGATAATGCTTCGATTTTCACCTCTAGACAGTTCCATAATTTTTGTTTTTCTCTCGGCATAAAAAAAGTCTGCACTTCCCCGTATCACCCTCAGGCAAATACCATTGAACGCTACCACCGTAACCTGAAAACGTTTCTATCTATTTTCCACTCCCAAAACCAGAAATCATGGGACACCGAACTTCCTTCTTTTGTTCTGGCCCTCAACTCCACCATTAATTCCTCTACCGGTTGCACTCCGGCTAAACTCTTTCTCGGCCGTGAGTTGAATATACCTCTTGCTCTAACGTGGGATCTACCCTCGCTTTTGGACACCCCCTCTGATCATCTTAATCATTCCCAATTGCATTCTGCTTATCAAAAGTTCCTTCAGGCCGGAGAAGTTTACAAGAAACTGTGTAATTCTCGTGTCTTACCTAATAAATTTAAATTGTTTGATTTAGTTCTTCTTAGAAACCACCCCCTCAGCTCTGCACCTCAGAATATTTCTGCTAAACTCTCCCCTCGTTGATTGGGTCCCTTCCGTATTCTTTCTTTTCCCTCGCCTAATACCGTTCAGCTCCAGTCTGTGGAATCCCCTACTGACCTCTGAAAGGCTCATTTTTCTCTTCTTAAGCTGTTTCATACTTAATTCCTTCCCTCCCCCCCCCTTTTCCCTCACTCTTTCTCTTTTTCTTGCAGGGGGGGGGGGGGGGGGCAGATGTGTATTGATCGGGCCGGTTATTACTCTTTTTTTTTTTTTTGGCTTCTTCTTTTGCCTACTTAATTCGCTGTCCATCACCTTCTTCCCTTCACTTTTTTTGTTCTCCCTTTCTCCCCTTTTTTTCTCTTTTGTCTCTGCTCACCCAGGTCCATCTCCCACTGCCTAAAAATATATTTTCATGCCTGATCCTCCCCCTTTTTATATTTAATGTGGTCTTTTTTGTGTATTGTTTTTGTAATCTGTACGTTTCTATGCTTAATGTGTTATGCAGACCTTTTAATTAATTATGTTCCTTTACCCTGTCGATCTGGATTGTTCCCTTGCCCTCCTCTCGTTTCCCCCCCGTCCTTCCCCCTTTCTCTTTTCCTTCTTTTATCTGTTATCTTGTCACTCATGCTCTCCATTTTCTTTTCTTTTCGCCCTGCTGCTTCTGCCTGCCCTATCCTCGAGTTGGCGCCGCGCTGCGACTTCGTGGGACCTGCAGCTCTCTGTCTTCTCTTTCATCATTCTTCGGATCTGCTTCTCCGCCTGCCGTCGCCTATGCTGTCATCGGATTCTCTACTCTTTATCTACGCCCACATCGCTTGGCATCTCCTGGACCGCCATCGTCATCTCTATTCCTCATCGCCGTTTCGTCAGCAGCCACTCTAATCCTTCGGATTTCTTCGGGTGGGGGGAATATGTAACGTGTTCAAATCGCTTACCTTATCTTTCTTCTGCGCTCAAACCCAACGCATCGTTTCGCTACACGAACTGTCTGCCTTCATGCCTGCCACTTGACTGTCTGGACTGTTTCATCGCTCCACGCGAGGCCCTGTGACATCATCGCTTCTCGCTTGTCCCACGGCGATCTCGGTTCCGTATATATATGGGCTGCGTGTGCTTGTTCGATGTTCAGGTGTGGATCAGATTTTGTGATAGGCAGTGGAAGCTCTGGAAGTGTGCGCGGCTGGCCTGTGTACATACTGGTTTCAAAATTTCTCCGTTCAACGTACTGGGTGAGCAGACTTCATATTTCTCCTCATATTAACATTCATTCTATTTTGCCCTTTTCTTCGCCTTGTTAATTGGAATCCGAACTTTAGCCCTTTTTTTAAGGGCATTATGAAATTGACACTCTGGTAAAATTCTAACTCTGAACTTAAGATAGAAAAGTGAATCGAGAATGTGGACTGGACTCGCGCTGTGTGATGTGTGAACTTTGCCTTCCATTCATGTGATGTGGGAGCTTCGCGGCCTGATCAGTACTCTGTCTCCTTATCCCTCCTGATTTTTCTTCTTTCTTCGCCTCATTGCCCTCCTTTTGCCTTTCCCTTCCTTTATTATTTTTGTCCTTTTGTTTACCTTTGTTATTTAAGATGGTGTAGTGTATCGCGATATATCTACACTAGGTATGTTCGATGTTCATATGTTTTCCTATATTCTCTAAGCTGAACCACGAATCTGGGGGATTGTGGTAGTATCTTGCAAAGTACTCCCTTTTTTTGTATTGTAAACCTCTCTTCAGTTAAAATTACTGCCAATTGTTTTTAACTATCTTATTCCGGTTCATCAAATGGCCCTCCTATGGGAGCTTGTATGTAAACAAGAACATTGATTTGCTCAGGTTTAACCTTTTTACTCGAATTTGTACGAGTGAAGATATGTGTAATTCACGGGGCATTTACCCCTTGGTTGTGCCTCAGACAGTTGTAATTCTCAGGGTTTTTATCCCTTGTTGTAACCAAAGATAATGTTGATTTTTACGGGTCATTTTTACCCTTCGTTGTAATTGTGTGTGCCTATCTAAACTAGATTATTGACCATTGAAATAGTCCCTCGTGATCTGTTTTATATTTTTTTTGTGGATCTATATCTTGTTATTTTGAAAACTTTATTCAATATATATGTTATCTTAAAAAAAAAGAATTCTGTGCTTTGTGAGTTCCCTTTTCTGGTATTCCTTTCCTATGATTTAACATGCACTTACCACGATAACTCCTCTTGGGTATGGCCCACCATTAATGTTTTTTTTTTTTTTAATATTCCGAAGTACGGCTTTGTGTATTATACCTTCCTGTGCGCTCCGCTCTGCTGAGTTTATTGCCTTGTGAGTTAGAACTTGTATACTGGAGCATCCTGCCTCTTACGCATCGATCTTGAGTTTGATACTTGCGAAAGCCGTTTCTATTAACGCTCGGCGATATAGTGGAATCGACCTTTCATTTTTTTGATCTCTTCTAAAAAGGGGATTGGTAAGCTCTGGCCACAAGTGTGATATTTCGTGACATTTTACAACAAAGTGTACCTAACAACTGATAGTGATTTTTGTTGCCATAAGTAAATATTCCTTTGCTTGCAGGACCTAGTGTTTACAGTGCACTATGTCTTCTGGTATGGGCTAGAGCAATTTTGTTACTTTCATTGATCTGTCTCTGTCTTATCCTTGGCTTTGACAGTATGAAAGTGACTGAGGTATGAGCGATGCTAGTAATGCCATTCATTCTGCAGCCAGTCCCTGTTATGAATGGTGTGAAAATGTTGCTCATAGGGTCGGTTGGTGCATGCATTTCAGTGGGCTTGGCAGACTGATATGTAATTGCAACTTCTGGCTCGGTGAGGAAAGCAACGGGAAACTACCTCACTCCTCATTTCCCTAGTACGCCTCTTCAGTGATGCCTAGGCCATCTATGACAGCTGATGGCAGAGCTGTTGAGGATCCAACCAGCCTTAGGGCTGACGACAACATACAAGTAAATATTCAATAGTGTGAAACAGAAAATGTGATATTTACCTCTGCTTGCAGCGCATGTTCGGCTAGCAGACATTTCTTCTGAACTGAGTGTGTTACCATCCAACTGTGGTTAATATTTGGCACTAAAATACTGCTGACTTACAGGGCTGCATTCTGCAAGTCTACCCCCACTCTCCCTCCATGCCCCACCTCTCCATTACCACACCAGTACAAATCCAGGAGTAGAAATGTTAATAATATGGGCCGCTGCCGGAACAGACAGGTCCACCTAGTATGAATTGAACAAATAATCTAAAGATCCCTCCCAAAGACGAAGCAACACATCAACGGGAATGATATTCATACAAGACTGTATCAAGGTTCTAGAATCCTTCTCAATTAAGCAGCAGCCTAAAACTAAGAAACAGCTTAATATAGTACTCTTTACAATTCTGTGTCGTTACATAAGACCTGAAGTCAAGACGCTTACAGCTTCATTCAAAACGACGTTCTTGACCAGTCTGTATATAACAATCAGTTTTAAATCTCCACTAGTGTTTGACAACACATTTCAACATTAATTACGTCAAGAACTGAAAATGAAATATGTGGGTCAAATAAACTCCAGTACCAAAATCGTCTTTTCTCAGGACTTATGTTAGAGGAAGGAGATCCATTTTAGTTTTGAATATATTTTTAAGTTAAATAGAACAAGACTGACAAGTTTTAACTGTGTAAAAAACACAGTTAATTTAAATTTTATATTTTTCATTCACAACAATCTTTACCAGCCAACAACTAACAATCAGTTCTAAATCTCCTCTTGTGGTTGACAATGCATTCTGACATTAGTTACGGTACGTCAAGAACATGAAATGCTACACGGGTGGCCCAGATTGGTTGCGCAGTAGATGTTAGTTTTCCCTCGTTCTGCTCGTGACGTCATCACAGGAGCACCGTGGCTGTGTAGCATACAACCGCACGTGTATCTCATTTCGTTATTTATATATTATTGTCTTATAAAGAAATGATTTCCACGTAATAACTATACGTAATTTCTTTCCGTATATTGCTGTTGGTTTATATAGTGGCCTACTGTATTTTGCGTAGTGTGTGTGTCGTAGTTCGTTTCTGTGAGATCTCTGTTAACTTGCTGTATTTCGTGCAGTGAGGTGCGCTTATTTTTTTTCGTTAGTTGCGTTAACAGTGTCATAGTAGCTGAAGTGAAATTTATGTGTTCATAGTACAGTATCGTTGCGATAGAAAACCATGCCGTTAATGATTCACCGACCGAGATCGATAGCTGCAGTCGCTTAAGTGCGGCCAGTATCCAGTATTCGGGAGATAGTGGGTTCGAACCCTACTGTCGGCAGCCCTGAAGATGGTTTCCCATTTTCACACCAGGCAAATGCTGGGGCTGTACCTTAATTAAGGCCACGGACGCTTCCTTTCCATTCCTAGGCCTTTCCTGTCCCATCGTCGCCATAAGACCTATCTGTGTCAGTGCGACGTTAAGCGAATAGCAAAAAAAAAAAAGATTCACCGCAATCTACAGCGACACCTGATTGTTCAGCAGAGGGATTTCGGTACCTCGCCGGCTACATCGCCGACCATGAAAGAAAATATGACAGGTCAATGCGAAGTCCCACCGGGGAAATGCTTTACATTTCTTCCGGTACAGCCCCTGTGGGATGGATAGAAATGTTATCTTGGGGAGGTCTACTCGTTCCATCGTTAGAATGGTAAACCAAATAAAGGAATTTGAGTTAATTTTCAGGGACACTCACGGACGTGCTGAACTGTGATGCATACCTAATATTATACGCAATGTGCGTCAAATAATTAGCAGTAAATTCCCCGCTGTACCACCAGAAATATTAAAAATGTATGTTAGAACGAGAATATTGATACGCATACGACAAATGAACATTCGGACAAGAACTGAAAAATCCATAGCAGCTCATCGGCGAAAGGCACGACAGTGGATTTCATCTTCAAAAGCAACCACTTCATGACATCTAATCTCACAGGTAGGACTGTGTTCTAATGAAGTGTTTTTCCTGTTCTTTCTTATTGTTTAATTTTTTAAAAGTAGACTCTCTATGCGGAGCCTCCGTGGCTCAGACGGCAGCGCGTCGGCTTCTCACCACTGGATACCGTGGTTCAAACCCCGGTCACTCCATGTGAGATTTGTGTTGGTCAAAGCGGAGGCGGGACAGGTTTTTCTCTGGGTACTCCGGTTTTCCCTGTCATCTTTCATTCCAGCAACACTCTCCATTATCATTTCATAGCATTTATCAGTCATTAATAAATCACTTTGGGAGTGGCGACCCCATTGTAATAATAGGCTATATATGGTTCATTCAATACATCCCTGAACCGGTCAAAGACTGGAAAACAGGTTGCAGGTTTTCCAGCACTATCTATGCATGGTTTCGAATATGAACTTACTTCTGCTGCTGTTATAATATGTGTTAAGCTTTAAACTCGAAGCCTGCGGAAGTGAGTCAGTATATCGTATGTTAACATACGCTAGTTCCATAACGGAATTTCTACTGTAAAGATTTAATATGACAAAGATTTCATATCTCTAAATATTTATGTTTGCAGATTTGAAAGCGCGTAACCTTCCTCAAACTAATAGAGGAACTTGGAAATGTTAATAAATTTTAAGCGTTGGTCAGTGTGCCGTCACGTTATATTTTCGCCTTATTCGTAATGGAAATAATGAAAAGTTACTATGCTGTACTATTTTTCAATCTTATAACAGCAGTAATCTTTATGTCTGGTCTGCAGTTAGTTCTGAGAAACTGTAATGTTTGCTGATATGCGATTCCTACTGATTAGCGCGCTCTGGGCTCGACTGCTTTGCTTCTACTGTGACGTCATTTCGTTAACCAATAGCAGCTCGGCTCGCGTTGGGCCCAAACTTTAGTAGTGTTTAAGAACCTTGAAAATGCTATAGGAGGGTGAAATGAACCCCGGTTTGTAATATCCTCTTTACCCAAAACTTACGATAGAGGAAGAAGATCCATATTAGTTTTTGACATAAGTTAGATGAAATAGGACTGACAAGTTTTAATTGTGTTTAAACACCATTAATTTGTTTCCTACAGTTATGTTTTGTTCACATTTTAAAAATGATTATCCTGGATGTTCTCTCTCTCTCTCTCTCTCTCTCTCTCCTCAACCTGATAGTTGGTGGGTAGCATGACTTGATACGGACGTCGCCCTTTAATGCCATTGAGGAACCCTGCTCTTGGTCGTCCTCTTCTAGTCTTTCCTTCCAGTTTCCTTTCAAGTGTGGTTCACCATGATGAATCACCTATCCAACTACTGTACATCTTCTTTTCGCGATCATTTTCTCTAGACTGATGGTTTCTTCAGCTCTCTTGAGAACTTCTTCATTTGTTAGCTTGTGAGTCCAAGGGTATTCGTAACATTCGACGCCAGCACCACATTTCAAATGCATTTATTCTTTTCTTATCAGCCTTTAATAGAGTCCAAGTTTCAGAGCCATAGCCATAGGCGAAGCTCTTAATGAAATGCTTTCGTACTGGTAGGGATATTGACTTGCAGGTCAATAGGCTTCTTCTTTTTATTGAAAGCTTCTTTAGCCTGGACTATTTGAGAACGGACGTCCTTTTCACACCTCCCATTAGATGTAATGATGCTTCCCAAATAATTGAACTGATTTACTTGGGTCAATTTTTCTCCTTCCTACCAAATTTACCACCCGGAGTACATTTCATTATCTTGGTTTTTGTTTTGTTAACCTTCATATTACATTTTAGTTTTAGTAGATCATTCAGTTTCTTTAGTGAGGTCTCTATCTCTTTCTCACTTTCAGCTATGAGGGCAATATCATCCGCGAAACGTATTGTTTGGTGTAGTTGGCCATTTATTTTTATTCCATGGGTGGAGGTGGCTGAAAACTCTTTCATTGCTTCTTCTAAATACACATTGAATAATAGAGGCAACAGACCACACCCTTGCCTTATTCGTTTTCTTGTTTTCGCGTTGATTTGCTCCTTTCCTATAAGCGCTGTCTGGTTCTTGTACAGCTGATAGATGATTTTCCGATCTCTGTAGTCCACTTCCAGACTTCTAAGGGCTTTAAACATAATATTCCAGTTAACATTATCAAACGTTTTCTCTATATCAATGAAAGCAATTAGGATGTTCTTATTCATTCTTAGGGTTTGTTCAATAATTGTTCTAAGGCTCAGAATTGCTTCTCTTCCTCTGTTTCTTCTAAACTCGAATTGATCTTCTGAGATATTTTCTTCTATTCTTTTCTCCATGCGATGGTAGACAATTCTTGTAATAATTTTGGAGGCATGTGTTACCAGGCTTAACGTTCTATTATCTTGACATCGCTTTGCATGATTACTTTTTGGGATAGGTATCAACATAGTTTTCTCAAAATCTTCCGGTATTTCTCCGCTAGTATAAATATAATTTACTACTTGATATAAGGAATATTTTGCCTTATCCCCTAGAGCAGGGATGGCGAACCTCGTCCAACTAGTGTGCCATTTTAAGTCTGGTTTATTATTCTCAACTATTGACTGTGCCACTTGTTATTTTCCTTTAAGGAATGGCTACAACCTACACTCCGCGACTTCCTTCCCGAATTGCCAATTATGTTTCATATGTTATTTTATTTATTTATTTATTTATTTATTTATTTATTTATTTATTTATTTATTTATTTATTTATTTATTTATTAGATATTTATCTTGTAAATACATTTGATTGCATGTTCCGTGGTCGTATTTTTCAAATACTGCAAAAAATACATTTTTAAAAATGTAAGTTTTGAGAATACCTATTATGATTTGTAAATAAGTAAATAATAAGCTCCGATTGTAACACACTTCGTCATTAAATAGCCTATGTGTCGGTACGACGTAAAACAAATTTTAAGAAGATAAATATTATTAGATATAAAAATCAAAAATACTACCGGTAATATTGCCAATGGATTTCACTTCCTCCATAAGCTTCATTATCTTCCCATGTTGTCATAATTCGTATGCTCAACAATTTAACTAATTTCTACCTCATCATATTTCCGCAAGGAAATCAGAGAAAAAGCCCCAGCTATCCTTACTTGTAAGGTCACATCCATGCTTTCATCAAAACATACTGCATACATATGGAAGTTATCCAAATTAGCTTTCAATTGCTCCGCAACTTATTCACTCATTCTTATTATTCTATCCTTGACAGCAGTTCAGCTGGCTGGCATTCCTTTCATTCTGTTAATTATTTGTTGTTTGTTAGGGAAGTTTTCAAATAATGTGTCGGACATTAATAAGGAAGTTTATTTCAAGAACTCACCGTCAGAAAGCGGTTTCCCATGCATGCTGCACTATGCAGTGAGACAGATGGAAACAGCCGCATTGATATTATTCCTTGGCCGGAATGATGATACAAAGGAACTAGGTTGTTTTGTGTAAATGTTCGATATTTTGTGACACGAACTCTCTTCTTTCTTCATTTGGCATGGAACAAATATTTGAATGATTAGTCTCGAAATGGCACTTTACATTAAATGTGAGGGATACAATTGTTTTCGAACATAAGCAACACATCTTTCTATCGGTCCAAATTCCCTTGTCCACTGTTCTTGAAAAATCCGGTCACTACCTTTGTTAAGTTTCTGTTCTTCTCGGCACCGAAAACATGTTTGTGACCGTATACAAACTGTTATCTCACTTGACTTTCGGGCCTATCAGTGTAGCAGTGTTGCCATATTGCACATCCGGATTGAACTAGTATTTAGATTTTCGATATGTATTTCTTAGACCTGAAACACTATAAGATCTGCATCGTCTGTGGTACGAGACATGTATTAAAATATAATCATGTTCCATGTGGCGTGCCACCGAAATCGTGTTCGCGTGTCACATAGTGACACGTGGCATAGGTTCGCCATCCCTGCCCTAGAGCTTGTAGTAATTCACCTGGAATTGAGTCTACTCCAGCTCATTCAGAGCTTTATCAAATTCCTCTCTAAGTATACATGGCCCCAAATCATCTTGTTCTATCTCACTTTCATTTTCTATTACATCGTCATCTATTTGTCCTTCATACAGGCCTTCTACATATTCTTTCCAAATTATAGCTATCTTATCCTGTTCTATTATCGCATCTCCATTGCTTCCTTTTATAGTACTCGGGGCTTTATCTTTCTGTGGAACTGCCTCTGGACTTCTGTAAAAGCTTTTTCGGTGTTACCTTTGGTTATATTTTCATCCATCTGTTTACATTGTGCGTCGATCCATTCTTCCTTTGCTTTTTTAGTTTCTCTATAGATTTTATTTCTTATTTTCTTGTATTCTTCATGATTTCCTTTCCTTTTGGCCATCTGGCGCATGTTCATTAGTTCCAAAATGTAGGGTGTAACCCATGGCTTATAGATTTTCCTCTCTTCTTTTCCAAAACTATCTTCTGCTGCATCTATTATTTGTTTCTTGATTTTTTCCCATTTTTCTTGAGCACTACTTCCAGCCAGTACTTCAGTATTAATTTTGTTATTAGATTCTTCTTTAAACATTTTGATAGCCTCGCTGTCTTTCTTTAACTTACTCAAATTCCATTTTGGGGGGCGTCTTTCTATTCTTCTTTTCTCAAGTTTCACTTGGCCTGTTATTACCACGGGGTTATGATCCGTGTCAATATCAGCCCCAGGATAGCTTTTACTTGATTTTACTTGATTTCGATACTGTTCTCTAACTATTGTATAGTCAATTTGATATCTGCTACCATTTCCAGGCATTGTACATGTATATCTTCTCCTTTTTGGCTGTTCGAAGAGAGTATTTGTAATTACAAGAGAGTGACTTCGACAAAATTCTATGAGCTTTTCTCCCCTTTTGTTTCTGGAACCAAAACCATAATCGCCCACCGTATTATCTTCTCTGCCCTCATCCTGGATGTTAGTCTTAAGTCTTTTCTTATTTCTTAGTCTTAAGAAATTATTAACGTTTGTATACTATATTGTATATGGTTAAAAAGGTTCCAAACCTTGACCTAAGGTTGTCTACAGGCTGAAGATGCCCAAATTAATGTACCTGACCTGATAGGTCTACATACATTCATGTAGATTCAAACCACATTAAAAGTGGAAAGTATTGAATAGGTGGTTTTATTATATTATCCTTGAAATTCTATGCCTAGAGCTGCATTCTTTAGAAAGGCAACAATGCTAGAACACAACAGTGGAAGTAGAAACAATCGCAAGGATACAGGCGAATAAAGAATGAAGTGGATAGAAAGTGCAAGGTAGCTAAGGAAGACTGGCTGAAGGAGAAGTGCAAGGATGTTGAAGGCTGTATGGTCCTAGGAAAGGTAGGTGCTGCATACAGGAAAATCAAAGAAACCTTTGGAGAAAGGAAATCTAGGTGTATGAATATTAAGAGCTCGGATGGAAAGCCACTTCTAGGGAAAGAAGACAAAGCAGAAAGATGGAAGGAACATATCCAGCAGTTGTATCAAGGTGAAGGTGTAGAGAATTTGGTTCTGGAACAAGAAGAGGCTGTTGATGCTGATGAAATGGGAGACCCAATTTTGAGGTCAGAGTTTGACAGAATTGTGAGAGACCTAAATAGGAACAAGGCACCTGGAATTGATGACATTCCCGCTGAATTACTGACTGCCTTAGGAGAAACCAGCATGGCAAGGTGTAAGATGTATGAGACAGGAGAAGTCCCATCCGATTTTCGGCAGAATGTTGTTCTACCTGTTCCCAAGAAAGCTGGTGCTGACAGGTGTGAAAACTATCGCACCATTAGTTTAGTATCTCATGCCTGCAAAATTTTAAGACGTATTGTTTACAGAAGAATGGAAAAACAAGTGGAAGGTGAGTTGGGAGAAGATCAATTTGGCTTCACAAGAAATGTAGGAACACTGAAGCAATCCTGACTTTACGTCTGATCTTAGAGGATCGAATCAAGAAGAACAAGCCCACATACATGGCATTCGGAGATCTAGAAAAGGCATTCAGTAAGGTTGATTGGACCAAGCTATTTAAGATTCTGACGGTGATTGGGATCAGATACCGAGAACAAAGAATTATCTACAATCTGTATAAAAATCAGTCTGCAGTGATAAGAATCGAGGGCTTTGAAAAAGAAGCAGCAATCCAGAAAGGAGTGAGGCAAGGCTGCAGTTTGTCCCCCCTCCTTTTCAGTGTTTACATAGAGGCAGTACAGGAAATCAAAGAGGAATTTGGAAAGGGAATCGCTGTCCAAGGAGAGGAAATCAAAACCTTGAGATTTGCCGATGATATTGTTATTTTATCTGAGACTGCAGAAGATCTCGAGAAGCTGCTGAATGGTATGGACGAAGTCTTGGGTAAGGAGTACAAGATGAAAATTAATAAGTCCAAAACAAAAGTAATGGAGTGCAGTCGAACGAAGGCAGGTGATGCAGGAAATATTAAATTAGGAAATGAAGTCTTAAAGGAAGTAGATGAATATTGTTACTTGGGTAGTAAAATAACTAACGATGGCAGAAGTAAGGATGACATAAAATGCAGACTAGCACAAGCAAGGAAGAGCTTTCTTAAGAAAATAAATTTGCTCACTTCAAACATCGATATAGGAATTAGAAAGATGTTTTTGAAGACTTTCGTGTGGAGCGTGGCATTGTATGGAAGTGAAACATGGACGATAACTAGCTCAGAAAGAAAGAGAATAGAAGCTTTTGAAATGTGGTGTTACAGAAGAATGCTGAAGGTGAGATGGATAGATCGAATCACAAATGAAGAGATCCTGAATCGAATTGGTGAGAGGAAATCGATTTGGCTAAATTTGACGAGAAGAAGAGACAGAATGATAGGACACATCTTAAGACACCCAGGACTTGTTCAGTTGGTTTTTGAAGGAAGTGTATGTGGTAAGAACGGTAGGGGTAGACCAAGGTATGAATATGACAAGCAGATTAGAGCAGATGTAGGATGCGGTAGTTACGTAGAAATGAAAAGGTTAGCACAGGATAGGGTGGCATGGAGAGCTGCATCAAACCAGTCTATGGACAGAAGACTAAATTAAATGTCCCTTATAGGGGAGAGCAGGTCTGAGGAGGTTAAGCAAAAGTAACATTTAAATAGGACTTAATGGAAATGAAATTAGTTCCTACTAGCACCCACTTTTCTGTTTGAAGTTAAAACAACCTGATACAAATAAAGGAAAGCTAAAATTATTGAAGATTTAAACAAATGGATGTTAACATTGGGTTTATTGTGAGGAAACCTAACAAGGATCTGTTAGTGGTAAAATAACAGATCAAAATTTTGCACTTTTTTGTATGATTATTTCCTGTACATGGTCTTTTATCTCATGCACATTTCTTGCACTTGACTCTACAGCCTTTTCTGCTCTCATTTTGTATCTCGGCAAGTGTTGATCTTACGCTGCTTTGGCTCTCAGTTTCTCTGCAGCATAATGCACAATTCGGCTCTTGCAAAGCAGGTGGATGTAGCTCTGAATGAAACCTGCAGAGCAGTTGCAGGATATCTGAAAGCAACCCCTACTGAGAAAATGTATTGCCTGACTGGCATCGTTCCCCCTGGTATTCAGAGGGAAGTGGCTGCAAGATAAGAGAGTCGGAGTGGTCATGAGCTCAGCTGGACTATTTAAGAGGATTGTTAGTGGAAGACCAGTATACCTCAAGAAGTGGGGGGGTGATTGCAAGGAAAAACAAACTACCCCACACATGTGTAACTGTCCAATGTACACTTGAAGACCTGGTTCAAGAGTCCTAGGAGGAACTTGGTGTGCCTTGTGTAATATTTGTTATGTTTATGGAGGTTGTATGAATGCTATGACACAAAGTAACTGCATTACGGTAACACAAGCAACAAGGATATGAACTGGTTCGGGACGGGTCTAACAGTGGACAAGTGCCACTTAGTAAACAGTCGTCATTCCAGTAATAGAATTGAAAATAGTAAAAATAGGAATAAAAAATAAATATCACAATGGTTTAAACCAGCCAGCCCTGCCTAGTTCTTTCAAACATAATAATTAACTGTACTATTATTTTATCAATTAGCCCATTTAAAGTACTTAGTCACAAGTTTTTGCCTTCCATTGTGCTCATATTACTTTCATTTATTTTACTCGGGACATCTTTGGTCCAAGATGTTCCATTCATTCTCGTGGTCACGTTACCCGTTTGTGAATTTTGTACGTACAGGTGTCTTCTTGTGTGAATTCTCCTCATTTAAAAAATGTTTTATTATATCTTGTTTACTCTTGTTGCAGTCCTCATCTGAGAGCAGTGTAGGCGATTCTCCTCCTTCATCACCATCTTCTGTCGGCCGCAACTTGTCATCTTCATCAGAGGTTTGTACTTGTTTGTTAAATGGCGCTGGTAATATTAATAATAATAACAAAATTTAGGCTGCCTGCGCATCAGTTTCCACATTCTGCTTTACTTAGTCGATGGTAAAATGTACTGCTCAAGACTCTATTTCCGGCTGGGTCAGCATTTTTAACTTTGTCCGGTTAATTCGTCTAGCTCAGCAACTGGTACACTACACGCCATCCCTCCACAGGGGTTAGCATCCAGCAAAATCAAAAGGGATGACCTCAGGATATCCATATTGACGCTTGAGAAGAAGTCCACCTTTCAATACATACACTGCCTGACAAGCACCCAGAAGGAGCGGTTGAAAGTGAATGAAAATACATATACTGAAAGACCCTATGCCTTTATTGAACTGATTACAATATGGGATGAAGGAGACATGGCCGTTGGCAGTTACAGGTGGAATGTTGGCGCCAGGTCAGTAGGGTGTCGCACCCTGACCGCAATGCAGTTCGGAATGGTGTCAGACAGGCTTTGGATTCTCTCCTGAGGCAAGTTCGTCCACAGTTTTTGCAGCTGTCCCTCCAGATCCCGCAGGTTAGTACTAGGACGGAGCCCCTTCCAGTGTTATCCCACACTTGTTCAATGATGTCGAGGTTCGGGGAACTCGACATGCTCTAGGCAGTCAATAGACACGCGTGTTGTATGTGGACATGCAATATCTTGGAACACTGTCCTTGGGTGCTGTGCCATAAGGGGTAGGACGTGCAGATGCGGAATGTCTGTGACGTATCGTTGTGCCGTCAAAGTATGCCGAAGCACTATTAGAGGTGACCTGAATGCATATGGCTTTCCCGCACCATGATGTCAGGGATTACGAATGTGAGTTTTTCTACAATATGGGCAGGATCTGTGACTCTGCCCTCAATGCTGCAAACCCGCACATGACGATCATCGGAGGTTATGGAGAGGCGGGACGCATCACTGAACATGATGCGACGCCAGTCGTCGCCTGTCCATGCTCCCGGGCAGGCACCACTCCAAATGCAGGCGTTGGTATTCTTGTGTTAATGGCAACTGACGCATGGGGCATCCGGCGGATTCAAGTCGTCGAGACCCTGCAGGAACTGGCAGGATGTTGTAGAATCGCCAGTACATGTTCGCGGATGGCGGGTGCTGAAGTTATGGGATCCCGCATCGCTTGGCACACCATATGACGGCCACCCTCGGAGTGGTGTTTGTTTAGTATTAAAAACTTCATTTTTTGTCCGTATTGACTCAAGATTTTACAATGCTTAGTAAAGCTAAAGGTTCCACCTATTCAATACGTTATCGTAATGGTCTATTTAGAACATCACATATTTATTTAACTTATCATAAAATACATCTTTGGGACCGGTTTTGGCAATCCACTATGCCATCATCAGCCATTGAGTTTTTTATAGCAAGGAACATTCGAAAAATTTAAAAATATGCAATAGGAAGTCCTATTCTTACATTAAAAACATTAAAACTATAGCTAAATAGCATAGGCCCATTGGTACTATACAAATAACATGTCTTTTTGAAAAATACAATATTGTTTAGTGCATCTAAATTTATTTTTTATATATATAATTGGAAAAGTCTATGATTTGGTGTAGCTTATGTACAATAGAATCATGTGAAATTGATAAAAGAATCTATTTTTGCCATTTAAACCACAGTTTTAAAAACAAGAAGTCCCATTTTACATGGAAAATATTAAAAATTGGCTAGTTAGTATTAACCTTTTTTTATGTTATACAAGTAACATGTCTTTTAAAAAAAATAGTATTATTTGGTGTGTCTAGAATTGTTTTTAGGTGCTTAAAAAGACTATGGTTTGACATAGTTGATACACAGGAAATTTTCTATAAAATTGATGAATGATTCTATAAAAACCTCTGTCATTTTGTAAACACAGTTTTTTAGTTCCTCATAATATGCGACTTGTACTGTTTTAGATAATAAATACAGGTTCTTCTTCCTTAAAACTTATTGACATAACCGTCTGTTTGACTATGTAAGGAGTAGCAGATTCTGATGTGTTTTTTCTTGTTTGAGTATTTGAACCTTGCTTCTAGTATTTTCCAATGTAAATAACTGAGTGGCTGAGGCCGAAACTATGGTTAAGATCTTGAATATTATTTTATGTGCCAGATGGAAATGGGCCGTAAATAGTGTTAATCTCGAACCAGTACGGACCTAAAAAGGAAATAGTGAAATGAGTATGAGTTATTGAGAACGATACGCGGTACTATAGAAAAGAATTGAAGATATGAAACTCACCTCAGGTTGAATGTAACAGCGTGCAGAGAGAGTGAGGAACAACTGTTGAATGTCAAACGCCAACCAGCCGGCTCAGCTGTAAGGGGAAGGGGACGCAGGAGAGGTTGCGTTCGCGTGTGCCTGTGTGTCAGGGGGGCGTGGGCTTTGCCAGGGATAGTAGGCTAGCGCGCTACGTAATATTTTATACACTGATTGATTTTTAGGAATTTTTAAACTGTTAATCAATGAAATAAGCATGTCAAATAAAATTGTAGGTTTTTCCGAAATATCATTTAGATTGTAGTTGGGATTATAATATTGATCTAAAGTAATGTAACATTGCTCTGTTAGGTCTAGGAGCGGGCCTTGATTTATTGTTTCGATGATGTCCAAGTCCTTGTTGATACCGTAAAAATTGTGTTTGTATTCCTGTATGTGCTGACCTATTGCCGAAAATTTTCTATATTTTATGGCATTGACATGTTCATTGTATCTGATATTAAATGATCTCCCAGTCTGTCCAAGGTAAACACTGGTACAGTCGTTGCAATGAAACCTATATACACCTGATCTATCGAATGGGTTTTGTATATTAACCGATTTGGAGTTGTAAAAAATATCTAAATTTCTATTATTGGTTTTGAAGGCAATATTGACATTTCTTTTTTTTAAATATTGGTTAAACGGAAAATGTCAGAGTTAAAAGTAAAAGTAGCATACGTTTTTGTTTTGGGTGTTTCTTTTTGTAATTTAGTATTGGGTTGATGTTTAAATTTATTTATTATGCGTTCTATAAAACATTTGTTGTAGCCATTATAAGATGCGATTTTGCGTATAGTGTTGAGTTCTTTTTTACGTTCTATATTGGACATGGGTATATTAAATGCTCTCTGTATTAAATTATTGTATGTAGCTGTTTATGGCTAGGAGGATGTTCAGAATCGTGTTTGATGGTCGTGGCTGTATGTGTCGGTTTTCTCTACATTTTGTATTCAAAAGAGGATGGGCGCCTGGTAATGGTTAGATCTAAAAAATGTAGGGTTTTATTGCTTTCAGATTCTATTGTGATTTTTATGTCATTATCGATGTTGTTGAGATGTATTAAGGTGGAAGGGGCGTCGGTAGTGCGTTGATCCATTATTATAAATGTATCATCTATAAATCTGGCCCAGAAGGCTATATTATTGAATGTCTTATTATTTATGATTTTAGTGTGTCCCTGAAAATCTATATAAATGTTAGCTAAGATACCTGATGCCGGCGAACCCATTGCTAGTCCGTCCTGTTTATGAATTACATTGTTGAAAATGAAATAATTATTGTTAGTTAGGAACTTCAAGATTAGTATGAAATTGTCTATTTCAAGTTTACTAAGTGTGCTGTGAGTGCGCAAATTTTTTAGAACGATTGGTATAACTTTTTCAGGTTTGATGTTGGCGTACATATTGGTGATATCGAATGAATGCATGGTATGATGTGCCTATAATTTGAAATTTTCTAGTTGCTTAATTAGTTCTGAAGTATTTCTTATTGATTTCTTAGCTTGAAATGTATAATGCTTGCTTAAAAATTGTTGTATAAACTGCGCTGTTTTGTACAGAGGGCTAGGTCTGAAGTTTATTATGGGGCGTATAGGAACACCATTTTTGTGTATTTTAGGTTGTGCTTTTACTGTTGGTAGACTGGGGTTCATGTTAATTAATTTGTTCTTTTCGCTGTCAGTGAACGTTTGGCGTTTGACATTCAACAGTTGTTCCTCACTCTCTCTGCACGCTGTTACATTCAACCTGAGGTGAGTTTCATATCTTCAATTCTTTTCTATAGTACCGCGTATCGTTCTCAATAACTCATACTCATTTCACTATTTCCTTTTTTAGGTCCGTACTGGTTCGAGATTAACACTATTTACGGCCCATTTCCATCTGGCACATAAAATAATATTCAAGATCTTAACCATAGTTTCGGCCTCAGCCACTCAGTTATTTACATTGGAAAATACTAGAAGCAAGGTTCAAATACTCAAACAAGAAAAAACACATCAGAATCTGCTACTCCTTACATAGTCAAACAGACGGTTATGTCAATAAGTTTTAAGGAAGAAGAACCTGTATTTATTATCTAAAACAGTACAAGTCGCATATTATGAGGAACTAAAAAACTGTGTTTACAAAATGACAGAGGTTTTTATAGAATCATTCATCAATTTTATAGAAAATTTCCTGTGTATCAACTATGTCAAACCATAGTCTTTTTAAGCACCTAAAAACAATTCTAGACACACCAAATAATACTATATTTTTAAAAAAAGACATGTTACTTGTATAACAAAAAAAAGGTTAATACTAACTAGCCAATTTTTAATATTTTCCATGTAAAATGGGACTTGTTGTTTTTAAAACTGTGGTTTAAATGGCAAAAATAGATTCTTTTATCAATTTCACATGATTCTATTGTACATAATCTACACCAAATCATAGACTTTTCCAATTATATATATAAAAAATAAATTTAGATGCACTAAACAATATTGTATTTTTCAAGAAGACATGTTATTTGTATAGTACCAATGGGCCTATGCTATTTAGCTATATTTTTAATGTTTTGAATGTAAGAATAGGACTTGCTATTGCATATTTCTAACTTTTTGAATGTTCCTTGCTATAAAAACTCAATGGCTGATGATGGCATAGTGGATTGCCGAAACTGGTCCCAAAGATGTATTTTATGTTCTAAATAGACCATTACGATAACGTATTGAATAGGTGGAACCTTTAGCTTTACTAAGCATTGTAAAAAAAAAAAAAAAAAAAAAGTGGTGTTTGTTGGTCGACCCGAACCTGCATGACATGATTGGGTGCCCTCGTGTTCTCATTGAGTCCAACATTGGGCCACAGTGTTATCTGAATGGCCCACATGCCTGGCAGTTGCACGATACGGCCAACTGACCTCATGCAGTCCCACAATGCATCCTCTGTCAAATGCTGTCATTTGGTGGATAGGCTGTCGAACGCATCTGGTGGGCGTTTTACACGTTACAGATCCTTGTAAATCTAATAATTTACTCGCATATCATTGGTATGAATGTATACCGATATGGGATAATATTGGACCACTTCTTGTGGGTGCTTAACATTTTTTTTTGTCAGGCAGTGTATATTATGTTGTCTTAACAAGAAATACACTTATTTGATGTATATCCCCTGTTTTTGTGGGACATCTTCAGCTTGAGAAGATAAAAAATACATATATTCTAAAATGTAGTCACAGCTTGTCTGTAATATTGTTAGTTCAGATACATTGTTTATAGTTCCATTATTTTAAGGGTGGCTGTTCATAAGTCATGACAACCCGTATGGTACATGTTGAATGAAGTGGTGTGAAGTGGGTGGTGGGTTTGGATATTCACATTTAGTGAGATGTACATCACCCGCACTCAATGTGTATATACGAACTGTCAGAGCTGATAGGTGGATAGTGATGTAAATGTATTGTGTTTTCTTCTTTCAAACTTTGTAAATTGCTTTCTTTGACTATATATATATATATGATAACTTGTACTTATTTTTTACTCATTTTTCACTGGTTGTGTAAATAGTTTATAGGTTGTCATTATTCATCATACGCCAAATAAATAAATGAAGCGGTATTTCCTTCTGTTTCCAGTCCCTGGGGATGGAGTCCTTCACTGATGCCTCCTCAAACACTGACAGTGAAGATAGCAACTCTGTAAGTACTCATTTGCCTCCATTAGGCTTATTATTTCCCCATAAGATGACGCTCCTATACCTAGGGTCAGTCAGGGTAATTATGAGACAGACAAAAAAAAGGGAAAAAACGAGACACTCAATTTTTTCTGCTCTGATTAATAATCTCAACACTTTGCATGAATGATATTATATATTAGTCTTATATCCATTATGGTAAAATAATTGGAAAGTGGCCGAACTATATATCTAGCAGTAGACAAGTTTTTCCTGAGTGGTGTTTTTTCTAACCAAAAAACTTTCATGCATTGCACTTTGTATTTTGTTACTCTGGTTCAACCCAAATATCCAGGAAAATGTTTCTGGTGTTATTTGGTAGTGTAAGGTAGAATCTTCTTTTTCAGCTTGAAAACACAATTTTAAGTTTATAATTTGAGAAGGAAATTAATTTTTTTTTTAAGGGGTAAATATGAGACATCATTAGGGTAAAAGTGAGACACTTTTAGGGGGAAAATGAGACGGTTGGTACACTTGTTTCTGTACCTAAATACTTATGTTTGTCATTCCTACAGACTCCTTTCCTGATATACTTCCTGAAAATTCTTTCAAAAATCAAACACACTGACAAAACCATGATGAAGCGAAGAAGTGTGGACCCAACAACAAAGGTGATAACATCTGAAGAGTATTGCCAGCTTGTGAGGGAAAAGCAGAAACCACTTCATAAGAAGGATAGAAAGGGTACAGGTATTCAAAAGGCAACAGTTCCAGTAGTAAAACCTCCATCTAAGACAACAACAGAAGTTCATTCTTCTGACTCAGCTACAAGCGAAGATGAAGATTGGCAAGGTAGCGGTGACAGTCTTGATGAAGTTGATCTGCTCCGCACAGATGCTGTGGAAATGACCATGGCAGGTGAAGTAAATCCGGGTGACTTTGTATTTGTACTTTTTGAAAGTTCTGGAAAGCGGCATTCTTTTCAATATAAATATGTTGCCACTGTTCAGAAAGTTCTGGCACGTGGAGACATGCAAATTATGTGTCTCAGTTGTGTGGACAATAACAAAACTGTGTTCAGGCTTAATGAAAATGATGTATCCGTTGTGGAAAAGTTAAAATTACTAGGGGAAAGGTAGAGCCATTACATTTGCATTCCCAGAAACAGTTGATGTTTTTGAAAAAAAAACTAGAACTCCTACAATTTCTGTTAAGCCAGTTTTAACTGAGTGATATGTCTCATTTTTTCACCATTCTGATTACAATGGGCACTATGTATTTATTTAGTATAATTAAAATGTAACATAAATTCAGACATAAAGCTCCAGTACCATTTCATTAGATGGTATAATGTCAACAATCTATACTATGTAATAGGGAACATGCATGATCCAGGGTTTTAATTAAAAATATGCTAATCTGATTCAAAATTTCATGCAGAATTCAAAAATGTGATCAGAATGTACAAATAATAACTCCAAACATGATAAAAATCTACGAAAATGTCACGTCACGCAAGTACGCGATCTCATTGGTCTGACGTCATCGTACAGGTTGACTGAATTAGCAGACGAAATAACACATAGTGTGCTGTGAGAAGCAGGATACACTTCGCGTATTTCTACTTTACGTTAGTGTCTAGTATGGTTAAATTCGAAGTCTATACATTGGATAATAATCTGAGTGGTATATTTTAGACTTAAAATGAATCCTGCGCAGACAGTGAGGCAGAAAACTTGTAAATGGTGTAGAGTTCCGATGTGCAATAGCACATCGCATACCATACCAAACAAATTGTTTATACATGTTCCAAAGACGCTAAAACTAGGGAGAAATGGATTTTGGCGAGCCGGAGAAATACTGGTGATATATCGGAAAAGTCTACAGTTTATTTTTTTGAAGATTTTAACATAAGATGAATTTGTTTGAATTTTCAAATCACTTTTCTATGTCAGCTGTTCTAGTGGTAAAACTTTAAATTTTAATGTATGATGCTTTATTTAAATGCTTCAATTACATCTTGGAATATGAAAGTAATAAACAGTGCATTAAATAATGCTGATTATTAAAGTATTCTCCAAACCTAACCTATGTTTTGGCTGATCCATGTCAAGATAATAAATCAACGGGGTTATGAACCATTTTGACAGCTCTAATTCTACCCATATATCTTGGCATGGGACAGTTATGTATGTCTTTATTGAAGAGCTTAATTGGTAAAGAAATTTAGGCTATATCTAAATACTCTATAATGTAACAAAGAATAGGCGTGTACATCATGAAAGGAAACAACGTGAATTTAACAAATGTATAACTCTACACAAAACCAATGCTTGTCTGTTGGGGTCTTATAAGTTAACAATGCTCAATTATAATAATGATCATAATGTTAATGAAATAAATAACATAATTGCACACAGGTGAAAATAGTGATGTAGGTGTTTAAAATATTATCCAACTTAGCCTAAGTTTTAGGTTATACAAGCCAAGTCAATAAACCGAAGGGTAAAAATACCGCGCAAGTTGGCCGTGCGGTTAGGAGCGCGCAGCTGTGAGCTCGCATCCGGGAGATAGAAGGTTTTGAACCCCACTGCCGGCAGCCCTGAAGATGGTTTTCCGTGGTTTCCCATTTTCACACCAGGCAAATGCTGAGGCTGTACCTAAGGCCACGGCCGCTTTGTTCCCATTCCTAGGCCTTTCCTGTCCCATCGTCGCCATAAGACCTATATGTGACGGTGTGACGTAAAGCAAACAGCAAAAAAAAAGTAAAAGTCACAGCACCCAAAGACATTCCTGTATTGAGCGACTAAAATGTCACCAGGACACTTTTCTTTCCTGATATGCTCAGCTTGTTAAAAGCCAAATGTAATTAATGTTATTGGCTTCACGCCCCGCTAACTACTTCTACGATTTTCGGAGACGCCGATGTGCAGGAATTTAGTCCTGCAGGAGTTATTTTACGTGCCAGTAAATCTACCGACACGAGGCTGACGTATTTGAGCACCTTCAACTACCACCGCACTGAACCAGGATCGAACCTGCCAAGTTGGGGTCAGAAGGCCAGCACCTCAACCGTCTGAACCACTCAGCCCGACTTGTGAAAACTAGATGAAGTCATATTTATCTTTATCATGTTTAACTTTTTCCCTCCACAAGGATATTTAATTCTCTTTCATGGGCCCCGGAAGTGGGTAGGCCAGTTGCCCCAACCATAAATATATATTTGTTTCAGAAATGATAGGTTATAGACCTACAGTACTATGATCTTTCTTTCTTTCTTTCTTAATCAGTTTATCCTTCAGGGTTGGTTTTCTCTCGGACTCAGCGAGGGATTTCACCTCTACCACTTCAAGGGCAGTGTCCTGGAACGTGAGACTTTGAGTATGGTGATGAAACTGGTGAGGAGGGCCATTACCTCGCCCAGGCGGCCTCACCTGTTATGCTCAACAGGGGCCTTGTTGGAGGATGGGAGGATCGGAAGGGATAGACAAGGAAGAGGGAAGGAAACGGCCGTGGCCTTAGGTGCCTGGAGGAGAAGTAGGAAAATACGAAAAACCACTTCGAGGATGGCTGAGGTGGGATTCGAAACCCTTCTACTCAGTTGACCTCCCGAGGCTGAGTAGACCCCGTTCCAGCCCTCGTACTATTTGTTCTCAACTTTCATGGCAGAGCCGGGAATCGAAACCGGGCCTCGGGGAGTGGCACACATTAACCACTACACTACAGAAGCGGACTAGTACTATAATGCTACCTATATGTTTATGTTAGTGCTGAAATCCGATTTCTTACTTTACTAATGCTGAAAGCCCGAAAATGTAATGTTATTCTTTAATAGGGGAATCAGTCTAGAAGGAAATGTTGAAAGTGATGTGATATCTATCCAGGTTCGTTGTTATCCTAATACTATGTGTTACACTACATTGCACGTATATAAAGGACGCCACTTACAAACTTGCTTGTTATCCGCCAATTTCTGCGGCCACAAAAGTCACATTTTTCAAGAATGATGACATCTACACATGGTAGATTGTCTGACTGTGCTGTTTTGAACCTTTCTTCTGTCATTTCGAAGTTATTCGTGATCATGAATAATAAACAATCGGCTTTTAGCAACGGCTGATGCACAACGGCTGGCAGAGCTCCATGCGGTACTGGATCGTGACGTCACTGCGCGCCGCTTACGTCAGAGGCCGTTTCACTCGCCTTGCGGAAAGGCACTATGAAATATATTTTTTATGGTAGAAAACAAGGCAACATACCACAATGTAATACGTTTACGTACTATTTCATTGGTGTACTTTTCAAAAAAAATATTTTTGAAAATGATGCATGTTCCCAATTTTTGTCAAGAATAAGGATAAAAATGTATCTCAAGCCTAAATTCAGTGGTATCAAAACATGGCCATTTTGTTTCTATAATAAAACTGAGGAAAGTGTTGCAGACTAATACACCCAGATTTTTTCCTGTCTTCCTTTGACCCTAAGCTGTCTTACAATTACCCTATTAACTCTCCAACATGTTTTTACAGTCTGCTACAATACTGTATCACTTTTCCCCTGGGTTGTCTCATAATTCCCCCTTTTGCAGGTTAAAAATGAGAGACACATTTATATTTATTTTTCAAAAGTTAATGAATATATAGTAATCTGTTGTTTCCAATGTTTTTTGTAACACCAGTCACAACTTATTATGATTATTTGTATAACTGTCACTGTTGTAGTTTGTAATTTATGAACAAAGTTGTAAAAAATGTCTCATATTTACCCTGACTGACCCTAAGTATCCTAAAAGTGTGTGCATTATTGTATAATGATGACATTAATGTAATACATACTTGAATAAAATTCATACTGCTGTAATCTGTACGTTTTTATTTGTTTACTCCAGAACTGAATACAGTTTTCTGATTTTGGTACATAAAGAAATATGGCTCATCTTTGTTTATGTAATCTGATATATCTCAGCTGGTCACGTTCACCGATCCCAACCCCTTATTTAGGAAGTTGACTTCAAGGTTCGAGGCCTGTAGCTGTTGGCTTGCATTCGGGAGATAGTGGGTTTGAACCCCAGTATCAGCAGCACTGAAGATGGTTTTCCATGGATTCCCATTTTCACACCAGGCTTTATTTTAATCAAGGACACGGTCGTGTCTTTCCATAGCCTATCCGATTTGGCTAGGTTGCGTGCGCAATGCATGTTACACTCCCTGTTTACCCCCATGCTATGAACTTGCTCGATAAGTACGTACACAGCAACAGTTATGGTAAACATTTTATTTTATGACTTCACGGTGGACCATAATTAGAATGTCAATTGATACTTGCATTGCAAAAACATTCCAAACTATACTTGTGCTTGTATACAATATATTGTATTGAAAAGGTGAATTTTCTAATTGCACTTCAATATGGAACAAAAAATGAAATTTACAGCTTATAATTACTTGTGCATGTGTTGTTCATGTCTCAAAGGAAGACCTACTGTAGAACCTCGTAAGTCAAATCACTTGTGACCGGAGCCGATCTGGGTTAATGAAAATATGGGTTAACCTGAAAATGGTGAGAAAATAAATAAAAAATAACCTACATACAAATACAGCGCACGTTCAGTAAAATGTGCTTCGAAAAGCAACTCGTAAGCTTCTGCTGCATCATTTTGGAGTAGCCCTTGTGAACTGCACTATTGTGCGCACAAATTAAAGTAATAACTCTGCTTGTAATTCTCACACAATCGTAACTTTTCAGCTCGGTGATACGAGGCTTTCTTAACCTCCTTATTTTTATTTGTTCCTTTCTGATGTTTGTTTGTGCTGAGTGGCCTAGTAAGTGCTCCTGAAGGTCAGGATGGCACTGGAAATCTTGGACATATGGTCCTCCTTGTGCTCATTCGGCTAGGACTATGCAATTCACTGCGATCTCTAACTCGTCCGGGCTGATGACGAGGCCCCTTTAAACAACAAGCATCATCGTCATCATCTAACTCGTTAGAGGGGGGAGATTCTCACTGGGACTAACACAATCGTATACATTACATTCATACCCTTCTCTCCATCGCATCCTTGATTCTTGAAATATATCATGAAACCCGCTATCAAGTGACGTCTATAGTTCATTCCATGTTAAGGCGACACTCTGGAGATAAAAATTGATATTTAGGTCATTTTGGCAATTTTTTTAATGACTGGAATTGAAAAGATTGAGTTTCTTCTTTCTTGTCACAAAGTTATTTCATTGAATTCAAACAATTCATCACTTTAATAATGCTTTGTTTGTCAGTTTGCACACAGCAGAAATGGACGTGGCATCTGCTGAACTGCTTTGTTAGGTAATGATGTCATTGTCATGTTTCCATTCAATCAAATTGCCTGTTCCTTGCATTTACACATCCATGGGATGGGTCAAAAGCCCTCACTCCCCACTTCTCCCGATATAATCATATAGACTCTGGCTGTAAGATCTGAAAATTTATAAAGCCTGTTACGAACTAATATAGTACTCGACTGTCATTGAGCAACATTTGATGCTTGTATTGATATTCCTGATGGTACTACAATAGTGCCGACAACTATAAGTTTTGTTATTCTTGTATGTTGAATATTTTTTGTGGGTTCTGTGGTAGTAGCCAGTCTGTTTACTTTTGTGAAGTTCACACGCAAGTAACTTCTTTTAGTTGCGTATCAAGATACTGTTGTTATTGGAAGACAGTGTGCTGTAATAATTGATAGCTTGTTTCCAAGGAAATAAACAATATGCGTAAACATAAATCAACCTTAGCTCAGCAACGAATTGCGGAACTTTTGATAAGAAAGAGATGGGGATCAGGTATTACCGGACAGGAGTCTCCATTGAAGAAATCAGGGAAAAAAGGTCATGAAATGTTATCGGAATCAGATTGTTCTCATCGGGAAAGTGTCGCATCAGCTTCAAGCTATGTAAGTCCTGCACCTGTATTCAACAATTATGACATGACAGAAACTACAATCCCCATAACTTCGACTCAGCAAAGGTAGTATTGTGAAAAACAAAATGCAGGCGAATCATTTTCCGTTCTCTGGAGAAGGAGAAGAAGAGACAAGCTTCCAGAGTCACCAGTATTTATACAGAAGCTGCTAAGAGAGGATGGGAAGGAAAAACATACGGTTTTGGCGACTTTTAGGTAATGAATCAGGAAGAAAATGTCACTTGAACTTTGATTTAATTTTCCCGCCAATTGTAATTTGTACACTTAAATCCCATTTTTCTCCCATAATATTCAGCCACTTGTAACAAAATGTCTTTGGTTTATGTATCACAGCTATATTAAGAAACCTGCGTATGGAATTTTTTATTGCAGAATTTTTCAAGTAGTAGAGATTTTTAAGTCCTAAATTTTAGAACGTGAAAATTACACAAACTTTAGTATGATATATTTCCTTATATAAATTATGTACAAAAAATCTGTACGTAGTGGTTTTAAAAGTTGTATTATGTACCTAATTACAAATTTACATTAACATGTTAATTAAATTTCATGAAAAAAAATGGAATTAAGAATTTTAAAAAAATTCAAAAACTTTTTTCTCGGAAACGCTATTAACTGTATATGAATGAAATTTTCGTGATATCTCTACTGTTATGTAGGTGGCATTCCCACAAGGCTTCATGAAAATCCATGCATTAGGTAAAAATATCTCCAGTTGCCTTAAGAAAACAGTATTGCTCTTACGACAATGGTGTTGCCATACCGATTGGCTCTGCTCAACACCATCAATGGAAAACGGCGGCACATAAATTTGTGAAATTTAGCATTGAAGTTCAAAATAAAAGGCGGAAGAAACTAAGCTGAAAATTATTCTTATGAACGGGGCGTTTACAGGGGCACTTTTTGGTTTGTACTGAATCAGAGGTAAAGCATGGCACATAAGAAACCTCAGCATTGAAGTGTAAGGCAAACTGGGGGAGAGAATAGAAATATGATATTTTTATTGGCTCGAGGGGTGAGCGATGCAATTAATTGCATTTAATAAATTTCCCCAGACAACGCGGGGTACTGTTGTGCTGTCGTAACGCTCACAAAAACAATAGTAACAATTAAATGCGGTCGTAAAAAGAAGTGGTAGAATTAAAATGCGCTTAAGAAAGAACCCAGCACAAATAAAACACACGGCAATTTTTTTTATTAGTACACGGTATGTCATGACGTATCGCCGCACAACACCAAAATTTTCAGTAACAACTTCTGTACAGTACAAAAATAATAGAACACACAAACACTATGCAATATTCAACCAACTCTCACTCAACACAACACCTAAAAACACACATATAACAAAAAAACACAATGTTTGTACCAAAGGAACACAGAAGGAAAACGAAGGAAGGCAACAAAGCAATGGCTGTTCATGCCATTATGCATCCTCCCTGCAAATATATTTATGAAAAAGAAAATATTATGTAGTTTTTTAATAACTCATGGGCAAATATGCTTCATCCTTTTTATCTGTCTTTCACAGTACATTACAAAGTACAGTATAATATCCCTTAATCACGAGGAATTATGGGTGTCTCAGATGGGGTGTGGCAGGTCCGTAAGAAAAACACTGTTTTCTTAACGTGGAATGAGCTATAGTGACAAAACTCGTTACTACAAGGTACCACAACCATGTAGCTATAATCAGCCCATATGTAAGGATTTTAAATTAAATCTTATCCTCGACCCTGCAGAAGTTACAGACTTGGTCTATTTAGAAAGAACGGAAGATCATAGATTGTTCACCAAGTGTTACGAGACCATCCTTATACACTCTAATATAGAATGCTTCAAATACGAGATGACCCCCCCACAATGATCTCAATTTTCAGGAAAATGTATTTTCATTATTCTTAAGAGCCCCCTTTCATGCCCTTTAGGCATCAGCTAGTATTAATGTTGAAAAACTGTCAACCTATTACAAGCAGTTCTGTCATAATGAAAAGCTATCTTCACACATTACTGCAGCCAGCCATTGTGGACAGACCTGGAAATCTCCATTATTATGTACTGGCTTAGTTTTCAGCTTGGATTACTCCGTATCTTGAAGTGTTTTATTTTACGAACATGTCCAGGCTTCTCCTACATGACAAAATTTTTAAAATGAAATATACATTACGAAGGAGTATGGTTGGATTGTCATTACCACAGACAGAAATTACTTCATGAAAGATCCAAGTGGTGGCTCTGTATCGTGCATACTTTATGTTCTCACAACACTACGGACATGAGCGCGGAATGAATGAGGTTAGTAATATTATTAACAGTGATTAATTATTACTAGTGAGAATAAGATACCGCTGAAATATGTGTATTACTGTTCTGTTCTTATTCATTGGAGCATTCTAAAAATTGTATTCTATTCTGTTCGTGATATCACGCGGCTTCTTGAAAGGATATAATGCGTATACCACGTTTATTAGTAAGAAAAATATGCAACGCTTATACGAGGTTTATTCACTGTATAACTATACAAGTGTTAAACAACTGTATAAGGGCTTTTTATTAGTAAAACTGCTAATGAATAAACATAGCCGCGTGCTCAGAGAGTCCCCATTTAGTTCAAAGGTGTGTGTCGTAAATAATATTCATGGGTTGATATATTTGTCCCAGGTATAAAATAATCTGCATCCACAATGCCTCTTTTAGAAAATGACTGACCTGTGTCCTGATCCTTAGGTTATGGTCTTGATTTATATAAGTTTCCTAATGCACCATATGCAGTATTTGCAGAAATCATTTCCACCTGAAAATATAACAAGGTCCATGTTGATAATCAGCTCCGAGAATGCTCACATCTCCTTTCCTACGACATCTAACCAGTCATGCCAAAAGGAATACAGACACAATATTTTCTTGATCTCTTGCGTGACATGCGAGTTTGAGAATTTCTGCACTCATTACTGGGGAGAAAAATGTGGAAAACTGAAGTGGATGACACAGTGGTCAAGAACCTGTGGACGTTGGTTTTTCAGCCCTAATGAATAATTATGCTAAGGGGGGCCTCAATGTTCTGGCATGTTACATTTGTATATGTACCGTTTCCTTGTACTTTTTCATTCTAGTCAGAAATGAAAATTCGTTCTTTCATCTTCAGTTGACAGTTATTGAAAATTCATCATCTACATTGCATAAATAATCATAGTCGCCACTGTTATCTAAGTATATTTGCATTCTTATATAGTCTTCTTTCATACTGGATGACTGATTTACATCAATACTACACATAAATAATGCAGTAACCAAAAAATAATGTCCATAGATCCGTTTATAGTAGCTATACCAAGATGTAAACAGAGGAGTACACCTGACAATTAAAATATTCCAAAATATTCTCGTTTTTTTGGCATAATGAAATCCATCCCTTTGTAGTGGAAAAAGTGCTTGGGAAACATTGCAAAAGGTCACTCGATCAAAAATAACTTAGCAATGGCTGTCAGAATAATTGGCGAGTTGGATGTGACACACCTCATTGTCAAGTGTATGTTGATGTTAGTCCTGTATGAGTTAATAAGTTGAAATTCCTTTCTATTTTTGGTTTACGTAGACAATAGCAATACTGTGTACTATTCAGAATGTTGAAGACTGCTCATTTCAGATTGTGTATCACATTTAACCATTGAGTAGGTACAGAACAGGAATTTCTTAAAAAATCACATTAACATTGTCTGGTTTCTGGAGACAAATACAAAATATGGGCTTGAACCTTTGTGTGTTGATGGGGTGAGTGAGGCTGATGTATTCTTGTTTCAGCCCATTGCTGTGCCTTGCATGTTGACTCCCTCTGCTCCTATCTCGCCGTCGCAAGATAATCTGGCAGCAGGAGTGGCTAAAATCTAATTTGAAGACGACGATGACGACTCTCCGGTGCTGTTATCCTCGGTGATTGATGTCGGCAGCAGCCTGCTGTGCGCTTTGGAATGTCCCGTCTGCATGGACTACATGACTCCTCCCATCGGGCTGTGCTGCAACGGTCACAACACTTGCCAGAAATGCCGCCCGCAGATGAACTGCTGCCCCATTTGCCGCCAAGAGTTCATTGAGACTCGCAACCTAGCCATGGAGACCATAGCCCGTGAGCTACAGTATCCATGTCGTAATAGAGCGGCGGGTTGCGACGAGAAGTATCCCATGGATCTGATAAATGCCCATCAGGCGGTGTGCCCACGTCGAATGTACAACTGTATGCTGGGTGGTATGGATAAGTGCGAGTGGAAGGGACGACGGCATGAGATCCTCACCCACGCTCGACAGGATCATTCTGCCCACGTCTGGCTGCAGGATGAGTTCAGTTTGGTGAGTCCCTGTACACTATTTATAACTTCATTCTTCCTGTTATCTCTTTTGTGACTGCTGCGAGCTCAGAACCTTAAAATAGACATAGCCTCATCACAACCAAATACCTTTTAAGTGCATACCTGCCAACTTTCCCGATTTAGGTGGGAGACTCCCGATTTTTTCCCGTCCCCGATTATTCTATTTTTTCTCCCGATTTTAGCTTATTTTTTGGTGAACTTTAAACATTCGTTTTCAAATCCCGCCATTTCAGCATTGTGCGACAGTGGCAGGAAGTCGTTTGCTCATTGGCCGCTTTCAAATGAAATATTGACGTTTATTAATACGAGAAATGCGCGCGAATGTGCGATGTTTATTGAAACCTGTATATTGTGATGCGTATATCGATTGTAAATCTCTCGATCTCTCGTACTGTGTTCGTGTTCATTCACATCAGTCTAGTCAATTCTAGATACTAGTCGCTAGATTTGGAGTCTATTTTAGTAATTAAGTGACAGAATTTCAAAGATAGCAACTAGAGACTTTTCTAAGGAGTCATTTGGAGACAATTCTGGCGAATTTTAATTTATTACTTGATAAAAATAGCGTTGCACTTCACATAATCGCATGGGCGCGTGATGCAATATATTAATCTAAGCATTTGCTAAGTAATGACATCTAAGTGCATGACTGATTCACACATGTGCAGCATGAGTTCATACTATTTTTGGAAGGCCTACCAGAGACAGATCATCTCACTTGCATACTTCCTGTGAGGGCATAGAGATGTGAAATTTGTAGCCTTGTATAGCGACATTCGGATTTTGAGACAATAAGTGTAATATAACATAGTACTCCTGTATTGTGCAAGGCATATAGAAAAAGCAGTTCTGACCAATTGTATCTCCTGATTTTTCCTGATTTTCATATCAAAATCTCCTGATTTTTTGGGTTTTGTAAAGTTGGCAGTGTTCAGTAAAGAATCAAACACTTCGGGCATCTGCCAGTTTGTACGTTTTTTTTTTTTTTTTTTTTTTTTTTTTTCTTTCTCATTCTCACAGTTTGTAGGGATTTCTTAAAGGAAAATAACAAGTGGCACAGTCAACAGCTGAGAATAATAAACCAGACTTAAAATGGCACACTTGTTGGAAAAGGTTTGCCATCCCTGGTCTAAGCTATAAACAATTTTATTCACCCTGGTTGAAATTGTAGTTTAGTCCTAAGGGAAGGCGCCTAAAATTTAGTTTTTAAATACCTATGTTATTGGTCCTATTGAGAAGTACTACATAACAGGCGTTAGAATACAATTTCCTATCGCTTATGTTTTATTCAGTTTTACCGTACCGACTATGATAAGAGTGAGTCGGAAGAAAACTAAGAGAATTTAATGAAAATCAGTATGTAGTCATAGGATGAGCCACTACAATCTAGGCTATAAATCATTTTATTCATGTTGAGGCCTACAATATCCAAAGCGCATAACATTGATCAACAATAACATTACATCGACCATTGTTGTGATATTCTTTGTCTCTTATGCTGCCACTCGGCTCCGATAGATGGGATTACTGCTGTGTACCGAGTATAACAGCCTGATTTAGATGTTGATTGCATATTTCAGATTGGTATTATAACAGCCTGACTGAATATTGGTGAGAAATAGCTGGGCAGTTAGAAAACTTTCTTCTTTAGCATGCCATTCCTCTGGTTCATGCATTTTCTGATACTGCTGGTACGTAACACAGTGGTTCATCATATTATTCCAGCTATTTGATCCCTAATCTGACGTGCTGTTTTGAATAAGCAGTGTGCACACTTACGGCAGCTCAGTAGTAGTAGTAGTAGTCTTCTTCTTAATTCTCAATCCTAAGATTGGTTGGCAGCAATTCGTCTTCTCCACTCTTCTCTGTAGTAGTAGTAGTAGTAGTAGTAGTAGTAGTAGTAATTTAGATCTATTCCAAATTATAGCACACCATTTCACTAAATAACTCAAAATTCAACCCCCAAAAGAGCTGTTTCTTAAGAAAAGCTTCTTCCTCTTCACTTTTATTAAATTCTACATTCATTTTATTCCAAATTATCAGTGAAGAGGGGGTTTCTCCTTTGGCTTGGAGGAAAAGTTTGCTTCCAAGTCAGGTAGATTTTTCCGCCGCCAGTGTAGTGAATTGAGATTTTCGGACTCATCATGTACTCCTGGGAAACACATTAGTAAAAGGGCATAGTTTATGCCCTGGGACTCTCAACTATTCGACCAACCCCACCCCGCCGAAAAAAGACGAAGAATGTTTGTTCATGGGTCACGGCTGTCTGCGACTTGGTCATTCCAGCTCTGGAACTTTGGACTATTAGATCGGCAGCGTAGTACAGTTCGTTGAAAGTGAGAAAATGTGTGGTTTTTCATTTGATCAAGTATTTCCTATGTTAGCTTTGCTTTTAATCGCACCATTCCTACTTACGTCATTGTAATGACCTATGTTCATTTCAGTTTTTCTCAGGATGTAAAAAGGCAGGTGGAGAGTGAGTGTCTGCCATTATAATAAAAACTCCCCAACCTGATTTTGACTGATGGTAGGCAAGCGGGCATACCATTACAATGAAAATTCCCTAACCCATTCTTCATATGAGAAAAGACATTTGGTGACTTCCTCGTCGCATTTCTAGGGCAACACTAAGAGCTATGCTATTTTATACAATCTTGCTCACAACATGTACACTACCTAACCTGGAATTCTGTATACAATGTAGAATCCCATAGCGAAGCACGGGTACATCAGCTAGTTATAAAAAATAAATTGACAAGAGTATCCGTCAAGTAAATGGTATTACATCATGTATTTTCAGCCACTTAGTGGCCATCTTCAGCCAAACACATTATGTGATTCATCCATGCAGCCACATTCCAGATCATTAGCAGTCTTACATCGTGACATAGGAATCAAAACCAGCTGAGTGATTATGTTCCTAAGGTAAGAGGGACGGGGTCTTCCCTAGGACCTTGCCTTCGAAGACATCCTGGAGAAAGGTGTAGTGTCGTAGGACGTGTCCAAGAAATTTAGCTTTCCTCTGCTCTGTTGAATAAATTAAGGTCCGTTTCTCATTAACGTTACTCAAGATTTGGATATTAGTCTTCTTTTCTGTCCCATTTGTCCCTGTCAGTCTTCTCCACAACCACATTTCCGCAGCTTCTAGTCTTGATTGTGCTCGTTTTCCTAAAGTTCAGGTCTCACAACCATAAATTAGCATACTCCAAACTAAGGTTTTAACAAATTTTTTCCTCCTTCCGATTCCTATGTGCTTATTTAACAATAGATTTTTCTTGCTTTTAACACTTGTTTTACCATAGCAATTCTTCTCTTGACTTCTATCAGGCACTGGTTATCATTGCTAATAATCCATACCCACGTAAAATTCTTTAACTTGATCTATTATTGCACAGCCTAATTTAATGTTTGTTTTCAATTCAGTCTTCTTCTTTTGAACGACTATCAATTTCGTTATCTTTTTGTTTATTTTTATCCTGAACTTCTCTAACGTGTTGTTTAGTATACCGAGCATCCTAGCCATTTTGTGCTCTGAATCAGCTATCAATGCAATATCATCTGCAAAGCAAATTCTATGAGTTTGTTTACCATTAAAATTTATCCTTTTGGTTTTTTCTTTTACTGTTTTAATAGCGAATTCTATGAAGATATTAAACAGATAAGGTGATAAGGGACAACCTTGCCGCACCCCTCTTTTTATTCTTGCTTCTCTTGTCGTTCCATTGATGTTTATGTTTGTGCTTTGGGCTTTATACAGGTTAAAAAGCAAACATCTGTCCTTCCAATCAAGACCCAACGTTCTCAGAGTTTGGAATAATAACTTCCACTCAACTTTGTCGAATACTTTCTCTAAATCAACTTCCTGTTAACTTCCAGTCTTCTCTCCAGGATTTGACACAGAGTACTTAACTGCTCTGAAGCCATATTGGTCGTCATCTAAATTCTGCTGATTCGGCCTTTAAGTATTGTTAGTAGAATTTTAGAAGCATGGGATAGAATGGCTATTGTTCTGTAATCTGAACAGTTTGTAACCTTAACTACAGTGGTTACACAAAACAAGGCGCAAACACAATAAAGGTGGAAGGTAAGAGCAACTACACAATATCAGAGAACACTACACACTCAGAAAAACATTAGCTGGTATTATGCGGATCTCCGACAACATGTACGTAAATATCAGTTCGGCCAACTACTGGACAACAAACCGGGAAGGTGGAAAGGGCTGGGAACCTCCCAAAGGCATGGACATGGCTTAGATTGTGGATTCCGAAATAACTCGCCGTGATCCTTAGATTTGAAAAATATTATTTACAAAAGAATATTACAAATACATTCCAAATACAATCCCGACTTACGAACTATAAGTTCTGTGATATACATAACTTAGAGGTTCTTTGGTAATACCTTCGTAGCAGTATAAATTCAAATTTCAAATCAACTATACATCTAGTTACCAATGCAGTCGTACAGTGCAATTTACAGTGAAGTGAACAGGTTCTCCAAAATCTAGCGTACCTCAAGTGATACAGAACTACCAGAGGCAAAGCCCAAGGTAAATATATTAACTTACAATCTACATATTTTGTGAAATAAGAAAAGAGGAAGCCTCGAAAACAAACAGGCAAGCCCAGCTGAAAAGCTAGGGCATCCTAAATAATTAATTTGGCGAATCTAGGTTAGGCTAGGGCAGACTCCTATATGAAGAGCAAATCGGAACATTACGGAAATTTTAGCAGGAATGGAATTCAAGAGTGCTTACCCGAGGATGCGCCATTTCCGAAGCGAGGCGTTGCACATGACGCAGACCAACACAGACTAAAGGCAGATCAGGGCAAGACAAGACCGAATAATCACATGATCGCTGCCTCGCTTACTATTTATAGGAAAACTCTGGCTTGGAGTAGCCAATCAGAATGTATGAGTCCGCCCATCCCCTCCTAGGTTCACCAATCACAATTCCTACTCCCGTCGCGAACTTTAACTAACATTCTCGAAGACACACGTTCCCGAATCTTCCATTTCCAGAATAGTAAGAAAATTCCTTCTAGAAAACACAAAAGGCACACACCCTGTTCAACAATTTTCTAGGTACTTCCAGTACGTACAGAATAGAAATCTACCATTTACAATTACATATGTTACAAATATTACACAGTACAGGTTAGGTCATTACAAATAAAACATTATATTATACTCTACAAATAAAGTCTTCAAAAACACTTTCCACTTCCATAATATTGTTCACCTGTGACACAGTTCTTGGCATTTCCTTTCTTTGGGAGCGTTATTGTCCGGCTCTTTATGAAATCAGGTGGTATGATTATTTCTTCACAGCAGTTTATAATGATATCAATCTCTCTTTCATGATGTCTCCGCAGTTCTTTAGGAGCTCTGCTGAAATGTTATCAACACCTACGGCTTTTTTATTTTTTAATAAGTGTAGAGCCATATTAAACTCATTTTTTGTAATTGGTGGGCCTTTTCTTTCTGCCTCAATCAGGCTCTCATCCTCATGTTATCTATTTTCTGACGTAGTAGATCTTCAATATATTGCTTCCAATGGTCACCTACCTCTTCATTTTCAAAAAGAATCTTTCCTGCTGTGTTTTTAACCACATTACTTCTGGCTATTTTCTTGTTCTGCAATGATTTTATTTTAAAATAAGCCTTAAATATTTTTTCGATGTCCTCATCAATTGCATTCATCCAGCTGTCTTTTTCTAAGCGACACTTACGTTTATTAAATTTGTTAATGCTCTGTATTGTTCAGAATCCCTGCTTCTCAGTTTGTTCAGTGAGATCTAAAATTTCTGGAGTCATCCAAGGCTTCTGTGGTTCCAGTTTTCTTTTACCCAGTATTTCTGACGCGGTTGTCATTAAGGGGGGACATGCATGAAATACATGTGCAAATATAATCATTCACCAAATCCACAATTTGTAAGGTACATAACTGAAATTTAGTACAGAGGTTAAGAATGGTTAAATGCATCTCTTTACTATTTTTCATAACTTAAGCAAAATTAAACTGAAGCGTTTTGCAATTTATAAATTTTATGACCCCGTGATCAACAAAGGTACCATTTTCTCATACACTTTTCAACAATTTGTCAGGAAAATTGTACAGTGTAGAAACAACTCCACAGAATAAGTTTTAAATAAAATGATATTTAATTAATTTTATGTTTAATTATTTTGTAAACTGAGAAAATATCCCTAAAAAATCTATATTTTTTCTTGTATATCTCGGCGTACAGGAATGATATTAAAATTTAGCCCTGTGTATATGTTTGTTACAAACACAGCAATGGGGATGCCAAAAATCATGGCTCTATCTTTCCCAGTTTCTGAGAAAGGTGTACTTTAATAACAGAAATGGTGATTCTGAGAAAATGCACTTTAAAGTTTCTTACTTTTTCCTTGCAATTCCGTTTATTAAAAGGCTCCAGAACTGTACTGAGTGTCCTCCTTTCCTTCAAGACTTCTCTTTTGGTTTCTTGTTTTCTGCCTTCTTTGCTTTACCAGGTCTTCAACTGACTTTTCAGCTGCAGAGAGGCCCTGGAAATCTATTTTTCTCAAGATGTCTTGAGTGAAAATTCCTACCTTACAGCCTAATACCTTCATCCACATTAAGTTTCTGCCATTAAATACAAGAATTGTATCATACGTTGCAATTCTGACAACTGTAGCAGGTGAGAATGTGGTTTTAGGGCATAGTTTCCTTACGAGTCAATTTAGAGTTTCATTTGGATTTGGGTTTTGCCAAGAACACACTTTTTGAGAAGTTCAGGATCGGCCAGAAACTTGTAAGTGGGCTTTGACAACATCTAGGATACATTTTGGAAGCTTCTGCTTGTGGATGTTGGGGTTATTATCCCTCTGAGCCTGTAGATATTTACAGCAGCTAATGTGGCACAGATTACGAATTGGTGGTTCATCTGTTTACACCATGTGAAAATATGTATCCGATACAGTTCTTACTTCGGACCTAACCTCATTCCTGGTTTGTTTCTCATGTCTTGCGTTCACCAACTTCTGAAAAATCAGTTTATCCAGTCTTGTGTACACTCCTTGTGACCATAGCATTATTGAATGATGAAAGAATCGAACACTTGCGTAAATCTCAGTCAGTAGCTGAAGGCAAAACAAGAAATTATTGCTTCTTCATAAACAAGCAGCTGGTTTAGTATTGTTTCTAAGATGCGGAACACAGTCATAGATGATATATAAAACCAAAGGGTATGTATCACAGCCTTCTAGATGTATCCCGTGCAAGTTTGCTTGAAAGAAATCCACGGAATCGTTCTTCACCGAGCTAGTATTGAAGTAATGCTTCAAAAGTGGGCGTTGCAGTAAGGTCGCATCACACATTTAATTATTATCTTTCAGGCAGTTCGGATGCAATTTCATCCTTGAAACTTTCGGAACATATTGTCAATGAGTTCTACTGTTAAATAAAAGATAAATTGAAAATTGACATTTTGGGCCCATTTCAAGCTGTTCTTGACATTTCCCCATCCAGTACTTTCACTGCTCTGTTGATTAGTTTTCTCTTTGAACTTTGAAGCCAAATCTGCAGTGTAACCGTATGCTTTGTTTTCTAAATCTAATACTGCACTTTGCTGTCTACATCAACCCCTGGGTAAATGTGACTGGTAAGCAACAGATGTCTTCTACTATCTCTAGGAGCCTTCCATGAATAATGTTGTCTTTTGTGAACATCAAAGCATGTATTATTTGTTAATAATTCATGTTGTTCACAAAACTCGAGCAGTTTTTCTCCTCTCCAGTTTGTGTCGCAAGTATGAATTTATTATTTTATTATTTATCGATACGGCCACCTGTGGGCCACGATTACACAATCTTCCTCCTGTCATGCAGACTGATACCCTTCTCTTTACACGCTCGCCAAAGATTCTTGAGTCTTTGACTTCATTTGATGGCCAGGCAGGCATCTATTTTTGGAAATGAGACATAGCTCTCATAGTGCATTGGCACTGCTGCTGGCTTCAAATAGCCTATGCAGTGGCCTCCACGGTATGCACTAGCCTTGCGTCTTGGGTGGTGTGCTAAGTCCCAACCTACGAGCCTAACTTAGCACACGAGGGTGAAACGCAGGCAACGAAGAATGAGTTAGCTGGAAAATTTATAATGTCCAATAACAGACCATCATATTGGTATTATAAATTTACTCATTCAGGACAAATATTTTAGGTTCCCTATGGGAATCAACATCTACAACATTAACGGGTAGAGTCGGCTGGATTCCATCAGATGTCGATCCCATCTTTGATTTAGCAAGCCATCATGCCGTTCTCAGGCACATGCATGAAAAACATATCCAAAGAAAATGTTAATATCATCTTCTTCTTAGTTGCAAAGCCTTCTTGTACTATTACTATGTTTTGTAAGGTAAAATATGACGTCAAATCATTTGCTACAGAAGTTTCTATGATGCTAATGGTAGGTTAGGATCGTCTTAATTTATCGTTAATTCGCTTTGAATATTAGCGTTTTCTTAAAGTGTTTCTTAAAGAAACTTGCGTTATTCTTCAGTGCAATCCCACTATACATTCAATTGTATTTTTATCTCCTTCTATATATTTTGCTTTAAATCTCATATATTTGAGATGCACAGCGATAGGATCAGATGTAAGGCTTTTCAGGCGTTTGCTCTATTAACCAGCGTTTCGTCTTAGGTCTGACACTAGACTCATCAGAGTGGGATGTGTCAGACCCTACCCACTGACGCTGGGGTGTATGCAGGTGAACTTATCAGAAGCCCATTATAAGAGGCACAGTCTGATAACTGCATACGGGAGAAAAAACTCCACAATGGAATTATTGCCCGCCTAGCAATTCCGAATGGAAATTCTAACTTCCCATAGAGGGAATTAGATATTTAGTGATTAATAGAGCAAACGCCTGAAAAGCCTTACATCTGATTTTTGACATGCTCTATTGGTGGAAAAATATCTAATTCCCTCCATGGGAATATGATTAGTTTTATCGGTAAATTTGGTATTCTTCCTTTAAAAATACGTTATTTGCTTCACAAAATTTATCTCTCAAACTTCACCGTGGCTTATTTCAATTCAGTGTTTGATTGTTCTCTCTGTTGACTTAAAACAAATTGAAATTACTACATTTATCTCAGTCACGGCCACTTTGGTTCTACTTGTTCGTATCATTTAACTTGTATTTTCTGCCATTTGATATACGAAAATTTTAGCGTTATTCACAGCAAGTGATGACTTTAACATTCCGTTTTAAATAATCAGGGCAATGAAATGGTACAGTACTACGGATGAGTTTCGTTGAGAGCGATGCTGGAACATATATGTATATATATATCCATAATCTCTCTGTTTGGATATCTTTTTTTGCCTCATCTCACACGCCCACCCACCCACCCGCATCCCAGTGGTGGATGAACTTGGATTTAAATGACATCCACCAGGCGAGTTGGCCGTGCGGTTAGAGGCATGCAGCTGTGAGCTTGCATCTAGGAGATAGTGGGTTTGAATCCCACTGTTGGCAGGCCTGAAGATGGTTTTCCATGGTTTCCCATTTTCACGCCAGGCAAATTAATTAAGGCCACGGCCGCTTCCTTCCAACTCTATGCCTTTCCTATCCCATCGTCGCCATAAGACCTACCTGTGTACGAGAATAATGGGAGTCGATGCTATTTTCGGTTATTTATATGTCCCCCCTTCCCCACACCTAGAGGTGTCTCATCTCCACAGTGCTTTTATCCATATAGTAAGTCATACATGTACCAAGTTTCATTGAAATTGCTCCAGTGGTTTACCAGGAGATGTGGAACATACACACATCCATTTTATGTGACCCGTTGCGCAGAAAGAGATCCAGAGTCTGCAATGGAAATTTTATAGCCGAGCTGAACAAAAGTGTCTGTGGTGAAAAAAATTGCATTTCTATGTTTTGACTTCTTGCACTACCTATAGGTCTTCTTAACAAACTAAGTTACACAGCAGTTCGAGTCATCACCACTGGATGTCATGAAAATTTTGTACAACTGGTAAGAAAATTAGTAAGAGCTAAATTGCCATTATTGCCATTAATGCTTTCACGGCCCGTACATATAGACATGATGCTGTATAGACTTTTGGGCTTATGTCGTGTCAAGAAAATAAGGTGAAATTCTTAACATTTCGGAGAAAACTGTGCTCTGCGTCCTCAGAAGAAATCTCGACTGACCACGAGAAAGGCTTCTTAAACAATGACCCTTTGAATTTTTGAACGTTATACTAGAAGTGAAAATGGTATGTTCATTTGCCACCAGATGGCCCCCAGGACGTGGTCATTGCTAGCGTTCGAAGTGGAAGCTGCCCAAACTCTCACAATCAGACTAAGCGGCTCGCATAATGTGTTTTGCATAACATATGACATAATACCAATATAAATGGTCCGTTATTGGACATTATAAATTTTTCAGCTAACTCATTCCTGATTGCCAGCGTTTCTCCCCCGTGTGCTAGGCTGGGCTCATCAGTTGGTACCTAGCGCACCTACCAAGACGCTGGCTAGTGCATACCGTGGAGGCCACTGCGTGGGCTAATTGTAGCCACCAGCAGTGCCATTGCACTATGAGAGACTTTGTCTCATTATCAAAAATTGATACCTGCTTGGCCATCAGATGATATAGATGTTGATTCCCATTGGGGAATCTGAAAAATTTGTTCTGAATGAGTAAATTAACAATAGTGAAGGGGGCAGGGAAGGAAACTACCTAAGTAAATTTTTAATGGCTGGCAACCAGGTATTACTTAATTGATAGCCAGTGTCCCTGTTGAAATTGTTAGGATTTGTACGTATTTCCACAGCTTCCCGTATAATCCTGGACCTGTAGTGTCTCGTGTGGGTAAGAGCTCGAGCATCTTGGAACATGACATCATGACCCAACGATAGAGCGTGCTCAGCTATTGCCGATTTGTCTGGTTGGTTGAGACGAATATTACGTTCATGTTCCTTGATACGGGTACCAATGGACCGGCATGTTTGGCCGATGTATACCTTACCGCAAGTACAGGGAATTTCGTATACCCTAGGATGTAAAAGGGGGGGACAATTTGTCCTTGGTTTTACTCAAACTGTGAGCAATTTTAGTGGCGGTGCCAAACATGGTTTTTATCTTGTGTTTGCGGAGGACCTTGGCAATTCGTGTTGTGAATGTAAGGCAAGTAGGCAGTTCCCTTCACTTCTTCCTTCTGTGAGCTTTGCTTGGTCGTTTCTCTGGGATGTAGGGTCTATGAATCTGCAAATCGCTGTAACCATTACCGTTGAGCACGACTTTGAGCGTGTCCATCTCCACCTGGGTATGCAATGGCTCACAAATTCATCTCGCTCTCTTTGCGAGTGTCGTGAGAATGCCTTGTTTTTGTGCTGGATGGTGGTGAGAATCTGCACGATTTATGTGGGTAGGCTTACGATAGATGGTATGTCATAAGAAGCTGTCCAGTTTCTTTCTTACCAGAACATCCAAGAAAGGAAGGCATCCGTCTGACTCCATCTCCGTAGCAAATTTTATTGACAGCTGTTGCTGATTTAGGTGGTTCAGAAATAGATGAAGTTTCTCAGGATCTTCTGTCCAGACCACAAATACATCATCAACGTACCTCCACCATATCATAGGCTTGACGGACGCCGAAGCAATAGCCTCTTCCTCAAAATGCTCCATCAAGAAATTAGCTACTACCGGTGAAAGTGGACTTCCCTTGGCCACTCCGTCCGTCTGTTCGTAAAAATTCCCACCCCACAAGAAATAGCTGGATGTCATTCAGTGGTAAAATAGCTTAGTAATGTCCTCAGGGAACAGGTGTTCAATGAGAGACATGACCAAGTCAATCAGCACTTTAGTGAACAAGGACTCCACATCAAAACTCACCAAAAGTGCATTCGGTTGAAGGGTTATGGTTAACAGCTTGTTGACGAAATACTAAGAGTCCCTGACATATAATTCAGTTCGTCCTATGTGTGGTTGAAGCAATTTGCTTAGATATTTAGCCAGAGCATACGTAGGAGAACCACTGTCGCATTACCCTTATCAGCTGAGAAAATGGTCAGTTCAGAATCATCTCTAAGTTCCTTCAGAGCTCTCCTTTCGCCTCTTGTTAAATTGGGCGTGGGTACAACAGCGGACCTTATGAGTCTCGCACATTTCTGTCAACTCCTCAGCCTCATCCGTATGTAGTTCGTGGATGGCTGCCTCAACGGAAGTAATTAACTCCTCAGTGGGAATTTTAGAGAGAGCGACAGCGAAATTAGGAAAATTAGGACCCCTAGCTGGAACTGCCGTTTGGTTCTTCTCCAAGGATTTCTTGGAAAGATTGATGACAGTTCTACTAGCATCCGGGTTTGTGGGAGAGACCACCTGTTTCTGAGCTAGATGGAGGAACTTTGATTTCTGTCTGAATGATACCTGGTTGAATTTTCGTTCAGCCTGTATAGGAGTAATGCGATCAAAAGTCAACCACAATTCCTGCGAGAGAGTGTTGCTTACCAGCAGGTGTGAACAAAACAACTCTCAGGAGACTGAATCCAGCTGCCTACGAGTGTTATGCACTCTCTCAATCACAAGAGCCTTGCTAGCGCGTTGAGATATCCTCCTGACCTTCGGTGTTTTAGCATGTGCTTCAACTTCACTCAGTTGGGAATGTTGTTATGGTCCCTGCATCTCAATAGAAAGCACAAGGAAGAAAGAATATACGGTATTTCTTTCTCCTTAATTTGCTGAATTTTGAAGCCTTTTTGAAAGTATCATCCCTATAGAGGTTTTTAATATTGCCATTAATGCTTTCACGGCCCATACTTGGACATGATGCTGTATAGACTTTTAGGCTTATGCCGTGTCAAGAAAATAAGGTGAAATTCTTAATGTTTCGCAGAAAACTGTGCTCTGTGTCCTCGCAAGAAATCTTGACTGACCACGAGAAAGGCTTCTTAAACAATGACCCTTTGAGATTTTGAACGTTATACTAGAAGTGGAAATGGTATGTTCATTCGCCACCAGATGGCCCCCAGGACGTGGCACAATGCTAGCGTTTGATGTGGAAGCTGCCCAAACCCTCACAATCAGACTAAGCGGCTCGCATAACGTGTTTTGCGTAACATATGACATAGGCAGGTGTAAGATATAGACACAAGCCTGGAATGAGAGCTAAATTAGTTCACAACGTAATTTCAACTTTAATCTTCATTGGTATTCGAAAAATGTGACTACGATGCTCTTAGAAGCAAGTGATGAAGTGTGCCTGTATCACGGAACACGTGCTGTGTAACTTGCTTGCTTGCTTAGCATCCAGGGGATGGTAAGGTGATGAGGTATTGGCGTATGGCTTTTAGTGCCAGGGGTGTCCGAGAACATGCCAGTAAGCGACCTGCGCGTCGTAATGAGTATGAAATAATGATGATGAAGACGACACATACACCCAGACCCTGTGCTAACGAAATTAACCAATGATGGTTAAAATTCCCGACCCTGCCGGGAATCGAACCCGAGACCCCTGTGACCAAAGGCCAGCACGGTAAGCTTTTAGCCAGGGAGCTGGACAGGTGATGAGGTAATGCTTCAACACAAGGCTATTAGGCATTAGGTCGTTATTGCCCGGAGGTAAGTTATGTTTTTTACGATGCAGCTCGTAGATGACATTGGTATTGCATACCTACAGACTCTCTCGATTTAGGTGGGAGACTTTTGATTTTTCAAAAGTCCTGCACGTAATTTTAGACTAAAAGTGCGAGATGACAAATACCAGTCGTCCTTCCATCCGATGCTGTATTCTGAATTTTGTTTAGATTTGCGACTGTGGTGGGACTCCAGCCAGAAAAAACCTAGGTTAATATGGGTCTCACCATACTGAGATGGGCTGTTCGTAGGGCGCCTTTTAGTTTCCTGCAAAGAAATCTCATAATTTTCATGGCTTCCTCTATCTGCAGGTTCCATTTTAACTCCCTAGAAAAAATTATTCCTAAAAGTTTAATATTTGCACTCTGTAGTATTCCGTTGTTATACAATTCACGCCTGTTCTCTAGGCAGTTTCATGATCTACTTATCCTAATATACCACAGAAATGAACCATATAAATACTTCATATTTACATGTATGTTAAGCCCATTCACAGAACACCACACGGATAAATTTTGTAAGTCGGATTGCAGTTTTCGAGTGTCTTCCAAGTTCTTTATACTGTTATGTAGGCCAGTGCCATCTGCATATTATGGTATGTGTGCGGTTACACAACCGGGAAGATCGAGCAAGGGACCAATCACGGAATCTTGAACTACTGATGTCACTTTGATAGGTTGTGACCAGGCCCCTCCGTATATTACACACTGAATTCAACCCTCCAGGAAGAACCTCACCCACACCAGTAATCTACCTCATATGCCGAGCTCTTATAGCTTTAACAGAAGTCATTCATACAGCACTCAGTTAAACGCTTTGCTTCAGTCGGGTGACAGGCATTAAATGTGGTTGATCCAAGCAACATTGCCGTTCATCAACAATTTTGTTAAGCAGGTCTCCCTCCCGTAAGAATTCTGTAACGGCGATTTTAGTTCCATTACACAAAAATAAAAAATTAAAGACCATGTGATAAAATTTAAAAAGTTTAAAGCATCAAATGAAAATGAGGTTAGAATTAAGGACAGGATGTGAGAAATAGTGGAACGAAGATTTTTTATGGCCAAAACTTTGGAAAAATAAAAAATGTTTACTAAGATTCTTAATTTATTTTTAAAAAGAATATGGTTCAAAAATTCAAATACAAACAAGGGACGTGGGTGGAGAATGACGCCTTGCTGCTATTAGCACGAACCCAAACTGAGAGCAAATCCCTGAACCTGTTAAAACTTGGGCAATAAACCCCAGTGGGGAAAACTCCTGCACTTGAAATAAATTGAAGTTACTTTACTACTAAGTCAAAAAGAAGCTAGTGCCTATCCAAGAAATGCTGAACTCTCCCACGAGAGCAGGGGCTGGTCACAGACCACGTCTGTCCTCTACGAGAAGCAGGTCAGTAAGGCAACTTGCAGACGCACGCCTTGTGGCAGGTACCATCATGAGATGGAAGACAGGAAATTACCTCATCAAAATTCATATTAACCAATTAAAAGTGCAGGTTTAACTTAGATCAAATTTATTGACCAATAACACTCAAGTGTATTTTGTGCAATAAGGATGAAATTATTTACATCCAATCCTGGTAAATCTTCATTCTTGCTCACGCTTCCAAAATTAAAATGTTCTGGAAACTACTACCGTATTTACACAAATAATCCCCGCACCCTAATATTTGGAAGGATAATTTTGAAAAAAATAAATGAAATAAACTAAAATTTCTTCCAGCAAAAGAGTAGCGTAGGCATATCACTTCATGCAAATATGAACATGACGGATATAGCATATGCATTATCACTCTTCTAAAATATGTTTGCCTTTTTACGTGACAGGTATTTCATTCATCTGAACTTGCAATAGAATAGATAGGAAGATTCTTTGTCCCTCGCTTCAATAGAATCCTAACTTACAAATTCATCATACTCCACATATGAAACACTTCTCACAAGCAATCTCTTTTTTTACTCGGAGAGTAACACGACTGGTGGTGGATAATTCTTTTCGTGCAATGTAAACACTCAAAGCAGACACACCTGCAAACTCGTTTGTTAGTGTTACGATACGGTAAAACCTCGTTGATTCAAAGTCTTAGGGACAGAAATGTGACTTCGAACTAAGTGATCTTGAATTAACCACCAGCTCGTAATTCAGAAATGCCAACCCTTGCCGCATCACATTTTAAGACCTATTAATGCATGCAGTTACCTTGATTCACAGTTTAAATCTTTCAAATGCCATGGGAAAAACTATTTTCGATATGTATCCACAAGGTGCATTTTCATTATTCAAATAAAGCACTTGGATAAATCACTGGCAAACATAACCTCACACAGCGAAAGAAGAAAGAAAAAATGATTTCAAAGATGAGGAGAATTATGCTGGCTCCCCTGTGCAAGCGCCTTATTTGCATTTTTAGATGCCTTGTGCTTGCACGGAAACATCGTGGCTTATTAAATTTTCCTATGGCGAGGGGAAGAAGTCTTTCGCTTTTGTCTGCATTGCAACACAGTAGTGACCCCATCTCCGTTTGATTGTTCGGTGCGTACGGATTAATTATAATTATGAGCCACACTTTTTCGTTAACTGTTGGCATCGCCAGTGTTCACGGATTCTGTTTCTCCGCACACTGCCTGCTGCGTGATATTGTGGTGTTAAAACGCTGAATACTAACGAATTACGATTTCGCTCAAACTTAGCAACTATGAAAGACACTAGTAGACACAACCGAAGCGAGTGAAAGTGCGGAAAGCTACGCCTGCACGTTCCGGAAGATGCGTTCTGTCGTGACGCCGAGAAAATTCTAATTTAAATTAGGTACTCTATAAAAACTATTTTCTTTTAATGCAAAGGCAGTTTTGAATCAAATATCTGAATTGTTTTCAGTTTAAATGTGACATATGGGGGGCAGTTTTCTTCTGTCTGGAGTTACACAAAACATAACTGTATGCCTAGCGTTGAAAACTATGTGAACCAGAAGCGTATTGCCAACCTTGATGCAAATAAAACCTGCACCCCAATTCCATGCCTCAAATTCTTTATGAAATGTGTGGGGAGTATTCGTGCAAATGCGGTATGTGATGCAACCGGATGCAACTCCCAAAACACAGCACATGTACCATAGGGTGTACCTAAAAGTTTTCCATCAAACAAAGTTTTTAACAGATAAATCAATGTCCAAATGAAAATAAAATATTTCTGACAGCCGTATTTTCCCACGGTTACAAGTTCCAACACGTTCCTTGCCACTCGTCACTCCGTACACTTACAAATGAGAGATGTTATTGAACTGGCCTATAATTATCAGTGTTTTCTCTTCTTCCTCGTTTGAAACTTGGTACTACGTTTGCACACTTCCATTCACTGGATACACAGCCAGTGTTAATTGACAAGTTGAACACTGCACACTGTACTAAAATAATTGCAGGTATGTGGTCGAGTCTTTCGAAGGCTGTTATTTACCTCAAACTTTGTGAAGTGAAGATTGGAGAGGGAGAGGGGTAATGGCTGAGTTGTTTGGGTACATTTTCCGTGGCTCATTAGAGTTCCCGTTAAATGTTTCACTGAACACTGTGGCAGTGGCCTCAGGGGAGGTAACTGTTGTCCCATTAGAGTAGAACGCACTTGATGCCGAGTTGCTGTGTTTTCCCCATGTCTTTGTTGTTGTTACTTATCTTGTTTATGTAGTTATTGTATGTTTCTTGGTCATATTTATTCCGCATAAGATTGCTTGTATCCTGTTTCCATTTCCTGTAAAGCGTGCGCTCCTTTTGCGTATCGTTTGGAATATTCCTTTTGTGATCCACGGAGAAGTTTTCTTGGTTCCGATTTTTACTTGAGGTATCACTTTGTATTTCCAGTGAATGAAACTTTCTTGCCATCTAGACCCCACCTCATTAATGTGCGCAGTGTTTAAAGATACAGGGGTGGGAAAATGTTTTCTGAGAAGTTTCTCAGTGATCTGATGGTTCCTTGTATTTTAGGATAGCTGTAAAATTCACCAGTTATGTAGATACCTTTATATCGATGTTGGATATTTTGTACACAGCATAGAGACATTAGTAATTCCTCGGTGATGTCGCTGAGGAGTTCGGAGCTTGGTATGCATAACCAAAAAGAAACTTTCTTCCAGCATGAATTTCACCTGTATAACTTCTGCCTTTGTTTCCAGCTACTGAAGGCACACAGGGTTAAATTCGGGTTTCATGGCAATAAGTGTCCCTCTCCCGGAGGTCCATGATCGAATTTTCCTAAATACTGTATGATGAGGTATCACTTCTGTGTCGTAGATTGATGAATTTAGCCAGGATTCACTAATGCACACAATTGATGGGTCTAAAGAGGCAAGGGTGGACTGGATTGCCTGTTTTCGCTTCACACATTTCAGGCTGCGAGCATTAAATGAAACAGTCTTGTTTCCTGCAGTCCAAGTGTCTGCATTGATAAGATCACTATTTGCACTATTTATGCTGCTTGATATTATGTTAAAAAATATACTGAAAATTGAGGAAAACTAAGTTTCCAACATGACCATGTCTGTACCTCCGCGTTAATTTTCCTCATTAGGGATTTATTAATATTTGCACATGTTCCATGAACTGACGAGTGACAAGATGTATAAGCTCATGAAGGAATTAATTATCTCGTAGAAGTCCACCTTCTCAATACAATTTTTGATTCATTACAAATCAAAACCAATGTTACATAATGAAATGTTTTGCCTAAGTATATTAGGCATCTTCAGCCGTGTTGTCTTAATACTAAAATTGAAATGGGTAAGTAGTCCTTAGGCTATGCTTAAAACACTGTATAAAATGGCTTGTGACATTGAAAGAACTATCACAAAAATACAACATTTACATAAAATGAACACTTGTCCAGTGTTCTCCTCAGAAATTTTCGTCAGTTGGGTGGCAGGAATGAGTAGTCGTAAAAAATGAATATGATAAAATTTCAATTTATTCCTCTCAAGGCATTAACAATAATATTAAACCGGTAAACAATAACTGCAAAACTGAACTATTTTAATGTCATCATAAAGAAGACATAACAGGGTTATTTTGAACTTCTAGTGTTCTACTGCTCATTCATAATCACTCGGTTGCTGTGGTGTATCAGACGGGTTTGTTATGCTCCATGAAATAGAGTGCCTGCAAGTGATTCCACGCTAATCCAGACACCACTCGTGCACGACACTACGTGATAAGCTAAACATTTAAACCCTGATGTAACTCGTGCAGTTATGCTGACAATAATGAAGATGTTTCGTTTATATAATTTACAATATTTGCATTTTTATTTGGAACACACAATGAGTCAAATATGTATTATCATGTAAACTGAGTGAGTTGGCCATGCAGTTAGGAGCTTGCAGCTGTGAGCTAGCATTCGGCAAATAGTAGGTTTGAATCTTACTGTCGGCAGCCCTGAAGATGGTTTCCCGTGGTTTCCCATTTTCACACCACGGCCGCGTCCTGCCCACTCCTAGTCCTTTCCTATCCAATCGTTGCCAAAAGACAAGTATGTTGGTGCGATGTAAAGCAACTTTAAAAAATGTAATTAGCACATATCTAGGCTATGAAAGCTGGGTGGTCAGTAAAAATGGCTAGGCGTTGCGCCCATTAGAAAGGTTCTAAGCAGAACATGGTTGTCTTAAAACTTCATTTGGATAAAATATTGCTTTCGTTGATCATCTTCGACAGTTTATATTTATAAACACTCAGGTAGTAAATTTATTTCACAAACTTCCAACTTTGTTGGAATAAAAAATGCTACTGTTGATCATGTTCGTAAATGTAGCATTTAAAATTGCAAAATTCTGATGTCATAGTACACTATGTGATCAAAAGTATCCGGACACCCCCAAAAACATACGTTTGTCATCTTGGGTGCATTGTGCTGCCACCTACTGCCAGGTACTCCATATTAGCAACCTCAGTAGTCAATTAGACATCATCAAAGAGCAGAATGGGGCGCTCTGCGGAACTCGTGGACTTCAAACGTGGTCAGGTGATTGGGTGTCACTTGTGTCAGAAGTCTGTACGCGAGATTTCCACATTCCTAAACATCCCTAGGTCCACTGTTTCTGATGTGATAGTGATGTGGAAACGTGAAGGAACATGTACAGCCCGAAAGCATACAGGCCAACCTCATTTGTTGACTGACAGAGACCGCCGACAGTTGAAGAGGATAATCAAGTGTAATAGGGAGGCATCTATCCAGACCATCACAGAGGAATTCCAAACTGCATCATGATCCACTCCAAGTACTATGACAGTTCGGCGGGAGGTGAGAAAACTTGGATTTCATGGTCGAGCGGCTGCCCATAAGCCACACATCACGCGGGTCAATGCCAAATGACGCCTGGACGATTGAACCATGAAAAACGTTGTGTGGAGTGATGAATCACAGTACACAATATGCCAATATGGCAAATTCCCAGTGAACGTCATCTGCCAGCGTGTGTAGAGTAGTGTAGTGCCAACGGTAAAATTCGGAGGCGGTGGTGTTATGGTGTGGTCGTGTTTTTCATGGAGGGGGCTTGCACCCCTTGTTGTTTTGCGTGGCACTATCACAGCACAGGCCTACATTGATGTTTTAAGCACCTTCTTGCTTCCCACTGTTGAAGAGCACTTCGGGGATGGCGATTGCATCTTTCAACACGTTCGAGCACCTGTTCGTAATTCACGACCTGTGGCGGAGTTGTTACACGACAATAACATCCCTGTAATGGACTGGCCTGCACAGAGTCCTGACCTGAATCCTATAGAACACCTTTGGGATGTTTTGGAATACCGACTTCGTGCCAGGCCTCGCCGACTGACATCACTACCTCTCCTCAGTGCAGCACTCCGTGAAGAATTGGCTGCCATTCCCCCAAGCAACCTTCCAGCACCTGATAGAACGTATGCCTCCAAGAGTGGAAGCTGTCATCAAGGCTAAGAGTGGACCAACACCATATTGAATTCCAGCATTACCAATGGAGAGCGTCACAAACTTGTATGTCATGTTCAGCCAGGTGTCCGGATACTTTTGATCACATAGTGTAGCTGGCTTTATTTACATACATCGTGAAGACAGAGTAGAAGAGGGGACATTATTTCTGTAGTTAGATAAACAGTAGAAGTCCAGCATAGCGAGTTAGAGATATGATAACCCCGTTATAACATCAGCTTTTTTTTTTTCTGTCCCTTCAAAATTCCTATATTAAACTGTACATTTTCTTCTTTCTTTCTTTATTATCTTAGTGTTTTCTGTTACTGATATTTATGCACCTAGCCATTATACTGCATGTGATCGATCATCTTTGGTATTGTTTCCTCGCTATATCCACTAGCGAGCTCTCTCATCAACATTTGAAGGTGATCCACAACTAAGTATTTTCTATTTTCCACCTTGTCGATACACTAAATTGCTTAAGGCAACTTATTGGTTAAAAGTGGTACATGTTTCGTATATTATAAAGATCAGTTAAAACTGAAATAATTGATAAAGAGATTCAACCTATTCAATACAAAAGAATAAGAAATGTAGTGAATTACATTCTTATTTAATAAGAAGTAGAAGTGGTACCGGTTTCGACCCTAGTCCAGGTCATCATCAGCCGATTAAAACATGAAAAACAATGCATAGGAAAAGGAGATAAAAGATCAAGTACACTCCGGATCAGTAGAAGAGGCGATATAAAAATTCAGAAGAAGTAAAATATAAGTCACTTTAAAGAAAACAGTGCGTAATTTTCTGAGCGGCAGTATGGCACACGCAGTGTTAGGCAAAGTCTTATAATGTTTATGAATAGCGGAGAACGGTTAAATGAGCTAGTTTTTAAACACTGTCAGGCACAAAGTCATATCATAATCAAACACATACGAAGATCCATAATCGTGCAGGAGTTGAAGATGAGTAGATCTGTTGAAGTGACTTGCCAGCTCCCGGTGATCAGCGCGATATATTTAACATCAGGCACTGTGGTTTCAAACGCAAAAGTAAAATGGAGAATAGCTTGATGATCCAGTCATTTTCTTCGGTTGCGGGAAAGTAAGTATATAGATAGATATAATATAATTCAATATAATTGAATAAGTAATTGTGCTCCTATAGAATTCTTAGAACAGTTGACGTGAAAAAAACAATTGTGAAGAGAAAAAAAATATAGTAAATAGCGCAATACTGGAAACAAATGAAAACGTATGTGCACAGTGCGCAATGTTTTAAAACGTAAAACATTCAGGTCATGATTGAAGTAGTCAAAATCGGCGCAAGGCAGGAGTTGAGTATGAATGACAAGAACCGAAATGAAGGTGGAAATGATTTTTTTTTTTTTAAAGAAAAGATAGAATAAATTAATAGAAGAAGAGGAATAGTGGAATAAGAGAAGAATAAAAAGAAATTGAAGTTAAATGGTGTTGAGGAAGGATAAGATAGGGAGATGAAGGAGGGGTAGTTTAGGGTGGGTTAGGAGGGTGGCTTATTGGAGGTACAAAATGTGGGTAGGAACTTTGTAAGGCATGGAAAATAGAATTGGGGTTATGAAATTTAGAATTTTTGAGAAGAAGAATTAGGAAGTCAAAAAGGAGTTGGCTTTTTCAGAAATGTCGTTTAAATTGAAATTAGGGTTGAAGTATTGATCAAGGTGAATAAAGCAATTTTCAGTAGTGTTTAAGAGTGGACCTTTGTTTATGACTTTAAGTATTTTCATGTCTTTTTCAGTATTGGTGAAACTATGCTTGGAGTCTTGTATGTGTTGTCCTATGGCGGAGAATCTATTGTATTTAATGGCATTTATATGTTCGGAGTATCTGATATTGAAGTTGCGGCTAGTTTGTCCGATGTAGGAGGAGTTGCAGTTGTTACATTTGAATCTGTACACTCCAGATTTAGAAAAAGCATTAGATTTATTTAGTGATTTAGAGTTGTGTAAAATATCCAAATTTCTATTGTTAGTTCTAAAAGAAATTTTCATGTTATTTTTTTAAAAATATTAGTTATTTTATAAGCATAACCCCAATTCTATTTTCCATGCCTTACAAAGTTCCTATCCACATTTTCTACCTCCAATAACCCACCCTCCTAACCCACCCTAAACTACCCCTCCATCTCCCTATCTTATCCTTCCTCAACACCATTTAACTTCAATCTCTTTTATTCTTCTCTTATTCCACTATTTCTCTTCCTCTATTAATTTATTCTATCTTTTCTTTTAAAAAATCAATTCCACCTTCATTTCGGTTCTTGTCATTCATACTCAACTCCTGCCTTGCGCCGATTTCGACTACTTCAATCATGACCTGAATGTTTTACGTTTTAAAACATTGCGCACTGTGCACATACGTTTTCATTTGTTTCCGGTAGTGCGCTTTTTACTATATTTTTTTTCTCTTCACAATTGTTTTTTTTCACGTCAACTGTTCTAAGAATTCTATAGGAGCACAATTACTTATTCAATTATATTGAATTATGTTATATTTATCTATATACTTACTTTCCCGCAACCGAAGAAAATGACTGGATCATCAAGCTATTCTCCATTTTACTTTGGCGTTTGAAACCACAGTGTCTGATGTTAAATATATCGTGCTGATCACCGGGAGCTGGCAAGTCACTTCAACAGATCTACTCATCTTCAACTCCTGCACGATTATGGATCTTCGTATGTGTTCGATTATGATATGACTTTGTGCCTGACAGTGTTTAAAAACTAGTTCATTTAACCGTTCTCCGCTATTCATAAACATTATAAGACTTTGCCTAACACTGCGCGTGCCATACTGCCGCTCAGAAAATTACGCACTGTTTCCTTTTAAGTGACTTACATTTTATCGCGTCTTCTACTGATCCGGAGTGTACTTGATCTTTTATCTCCTTTTCCTGTGCATTGTTTTTCAGGTTTTAATCGGCTGATGATGACCTGGACTAGGGTTGAAACCGGTACCACTTCTACTTATTATTAAATAAGAATGTAATTCACTACATTTCTTATTCTTTTGTATTGAATAGGTTGAATCTCTTTATCAATTATTTCAATTTTAACTGTAATATTCTTCAATATGGAACAATGAAATTTTTAACTTTAAATATTATAAACATCATCAGCCACATAACACTGTTTAGATGAAAAATTCATATAATGACAAAGTATCAATGCTTTAGAGGAAGTTTCCTTAAAATTAACATGTGTAAGTGCGATACAGACCATGAAGCTGATTTTATGTCATTCGAAGGTGATGCTGTTCTCCAAAAGAAAATTCAAAACGAAAGAGGATAACACATTTTCATAATAAATATTGTGGCCGATAGCATTTGTTAACTTGTTAGAAATAAAGGTCAATGCAAATTATGTAGGAGTTTTTAAATCATCACATTATTATTTATTACATGGGACCAGCTTTGGCATAATGAATTCTATGTCCTTGTTCAATTTCCCTATTTTTATTCCTAAGCTCATATAATAATGGGCTTTTACTTTTGCCTGGTAGGCTGTATTGTTCAACGTCAAGAATTTCATGGTTTGGTCTGTATTGAATAGAGATTCACAAAGTAAAAAAAATTGAGGTATGAGGGTCCACCTTTTCAATACAAATTATGTAGGAGTTTTTAAATCACCACATTATTATTTCATAGGACCAGTTTTGGCATAATGAATGCCATCATCAGGCAAATAGGGACCTTAAAAACGACGTATATAGTTAACATAATCAGATAGACCCTATAATTAAAATATACTAAGTAGCTTAGAGTGGATATCCATATTATAAACAAATACTTTTTTACAAGTATAAAACTTGGTCATATAACAACTATTTTTACAAGTTGAAACTTGAAAGTCGTATATTAAAATAAATTGAAAGTTTTTTAACACATTCGCTGCTATGCAAATTACACATTCCCACCCCCAAAAACTGAAAAAGAAAAAAATTATATAAAACTTACCAAATGTTGTAAAAAATCCAAACATGTGCCTATAAGGATGATCATCATCATCATCATCTAAAGGCTTCACCTTGTCGCTGCAACCATTGATCTCTTCTCTCTGCGATCCTTTTCATCTCTCCATAACCTTGGCATCCCATCATCTCAACTACCTCTTCAATGATCTTCTTCCGTGGTTTCCCTCTGCCTTGCTTTCCCATCACCTTGCCTTCGAACAAGTTCTTTATGAAGTTACTATGCCGGAAAATGTGACCGAAAACTGATGCTCTTCTCCTTTTTATTGTTGTTATTAAATGTCTCTGGGTGTTTATTTCTCTAAGCACTGCTTCATTAGTTTTCTTCTCAATCCAGCTAGTTCTTGTCATCTTCCTCCATAGCCACATTTCCACTGCCTCTAGTCGTTTCACGTCCTCCTTCAAGAGAGTCCATCCTTCACAGCCGTATAGCAGCACACTCCAAATGAACGTTTTGATAAATAATTTCTTTTGTTCAATATTTAAGGATTTATTAGTTAAGAGCACCGTGCACTACACCACTCATCACTATTTTGTTGAAAACTGTAAAAACCACATTTAACTGTATTAATGTTGTTTTTTCACTATGTACAATAATTTACAGCTCCATCCACCATCCACTGTTTGGTCCACTTACATGTCTTTGTGGTACTTGTCAGTGCAACCAACTGGGCAAAGCCCCGGCAAATCTGGACAGTAAATAGAAAATGTTACAAGTGTTATTTTTAATATCCACCTATTCAATGAAACAGATCTAGCAAATTAAGAATTAAATCTTATCATAAAAAGTTACAAGGGACATGTTTCGCCCATATTAAGGGCATCATCAGCCTCAAACTCAAACCTGTATGGTGAATAATCAGGATCCTGATTGTTCTTACAAATCGTAAAAAGAGGATCCTCAAACTCAAACCTGTAAGGTGAATAATCAGGATCCTGATTGTTCTTACAAATCGTAAAAAGATGATCATCAATTGAATGATGTACACAAAAATGTTTTTGTACCAGCAAAGGGTTTTCCTTTCGAAAGGATAGTACGCCTTGAGTTGGTGACTCCAATCCGTCCCTTTCATGCGTGCATTATGTTGCACTATTGGCAAAGGTTTTTCTTTTTCTTGGCCCCTTTTATTTGTGACCATTGTGTTCTCAAATTGCGAGGAAATGTACCACTCGCTTGTCCCTCCATTTGCCCACCATACTTCCCTCGGTGTACTGAGCGATAGTTCCACCTTTAGGCAGTATTGCCGTCTTCACAGTTGGAGGGTTGTGCTGCTGGTCAGCTCAGGGTGTTCCTGTACTGTATGTGTTTTCTGACAGCAGCTTCGATGCTAGGGCAAAACTATTAAAATAATTGTCCATGAACATGGCATGGCCATTATTCAGAAGTTGCTCTGAAAGATGCATGACCACTTTTGTAGAGTGTCCTTTCCCAGACAACTGGTCGTTGGCTCCGGCATACACAATAAATTTGAAAGTGAGGCTGTCAGGTTCATTTAGAGCATTAAGTTTTATGCCATACTTATGCCGTTTCCCCGTTACATACTGCTTGAAAATCAAGCGGCCCCGCCATAAGTACCATAGCTTCATCAATGGACGGTTCCCGTGAAGGATAATAAATGCTAGACATTTTATTGTTGAAAAAATCAATAACTTGTCTTGCCTTTTCTAGCCTTCTAATGACTGGGGTTTGGGAACATTGATAGGTCTATCCGGGGAAGAGTGTATGCATTGTAATATAAGTAGAAGACGATCCCGGCTCATATACTGTCGAAACCCAGGAACGTTGAAAAGCCTGTGAGTTTCCCAATAATCTTGGAGTCTGCTCATTCGCAATGTTCTTGTATGAATCAGCAAACCCAAAAATGTCCTTTAGTTCATTGACATTGACGTCCTTCCATCTCGTAATGCGTGATTTCTCCTTTGCGCTTGGCCCACAAAACAACTCTAACGCATAATTGTTTACCTCACGACGAACAAGTTCCAAAAAATTGTTATCAAGCAACAATAGCAACCAGTCAATTGGCTTGTTTCTCCCGGTATCGGCACTAGCAGTTTGTTTTCTTTGCTAAATGGTATATTCATCAAGCCAAATGTTCTATTTGACCAGGTTGGGTTGAGTTCCGGGTTTGTCTGGACGTTCCGTTTCAGAATCAGCACTTCCTTCACTCGTAAACTCATCACTGCTGGACAAATCAACGCAACAATGAGCCATCACACAGTCACGATAAAAACAATTTAAATATAATTCAAAATTGTAACATATAGGCTCACTACTGCCACAATCGTAAAAAAATCACCACAAGATGTGAGCGATGAATGACAAGCGAAAATATATCACGCCACTACTACTCAAGGTGCGTACGACATACGATGTGTCTTCAAGGGCTGGGCTGACACTCACTGCTTAGAAATGTCATGGCAACGCGGGCTGGATCCGGTCCCTCAGCACTGAACGTGTTAAAAATGCAATGTTGATTGTCTTTGACAATATGGTGACAATTTATTGGTCAGATGTGGCATGTTGAAGTAAACTATCATTTACTTTTAATGTTATATACTGAAATTAAGTGAGAATTTGATACACTTCAACATATGGCAGAGTACAACACTGATTTTATAGGATAGTTTATATTTTCTCGCGTGTAGCTAAATTTCGGAAAAACTATTCCCATGTAAATTTGTAGCGAAGAGGTTATCATTTCCCTACGTGCGCTTGAAATATGTTTTCATGATACGTATATGGTTAGGTTAGATGACGCTGTTTTTTTCTTAAGAAAACGTTTGCCTCAGAGGCCTCTGGAGTGATACTATAACTTTTTTCAGAATGAAATTAAACCCGAACCTTCACGTGGTATCGGGTTTCGAAAAATAACAAACGAGTAAGCCGTAGTGTGGGTATTATTAGCAAAAACGCAAGTTTTGAACAAACTGATCGCTGTTTCATACAGATTATAGTGTGTATGGGGGAGTTTTTCCAACTGTTACGGAAAATCTGATATAATGACAATCCACTATAGCAAGTAAATTTTTCGCCGTTATGAACTCTCACTATAAGAGACTTCTACTAAATGAAAATGAAAAAAGTCCTGTTATGTTGGGAGAATAATGTAAAACAAAAAAGAAAGGAAAATATCATAGGCTAAAACAGCGGGGTGGGGTATGATGGGGGGCTAAGAATTGACAATCACGTTTGCTAAGGCGATCGATGTAAACATCTATATTTTTGTACTCGTTCATTAACTTACCCTGTTGTAATCTCCTTAAAGTAGTTTATCGCCTTTCTTATATATTAGTGAGATCTACTTTCGGCAGGTTCGAATACCAAATTGAACCTTTTTTTTTTTAATATCCTTGGGTTGCCTATGCCACTAATTTCAGCTGGGATTGAGTTCTAGGAACATGTGGTAGCAGATATAAATGATTTGTTGTATGAGTTACTATGATGAGTGGGAATGGACAAGAGGGATTGTGTGGATGACCTTGAGGGAGTTCTGTCAGAAGGGGAGAGGTATTTAAAGTCTGGTTTGCTTCTTTGCAGAACACTGTGGAGAAGAGAAACAGAGTGGTATTTATGTCGTTCGGTCAATCTTAGCCATGACAGCTGAGAGAGGAAAGTTTGGACTGGAATATTTAATACGAACAGAGCACAAGCATTGTAGGCTCGCTGTAGTCGACATGAAAGTGTTATAAACTACATTTCCGTAGTCAAATATTGGGAATATTAGAGTCTGGACTAATAATTTTCTTGTGCTTCTTGGTAAGAAGTCCCTCATCCTTTTTGCAGAATGTAATGAATATAATACTCTTTGACAAACTTTTGTGACACGTTCCGTCCAACGTAAATATGTATCGAATACTACTCGAAGGTTACATACTATGAATCTCGTGTTAAATCCGTATTGATGGTTGAACTTCTTACAAAGTTGTAACAAAACTATTTTAATCCTCCTAGTTAATACTATAATATTTTTCATGCAATTGAGACTAAACTTCACACATATATAGACATGTTCCGACTCAGCATTGGGTCATCCTCAGCAAGACATGTATAAAGAATTAAAAACATAGGAAACACACAAAATGTAATGTTAGTTAAAAAGTTTTTTAAAAGGCATTATAAAAGTTAAACTGTGAAATGTTGATAGTTAAAACAGTCTTTTGCTGGAGGTCTTTCTGTATTTACAGTCGGCCAGCATCTCAGATTCGTCATTCATGTATAAAGAGAGCAGGAGGTGACAATACTCCACCCTGTGCCATTTCTACCTTAGTGGTTTGCCACGAAGATGTATCGTTTCCCACTGATAACACACTGCTGACGACCACTAAGATAGAATTGTACCCAGGTTAAAGTGCTGTTAGAAAGTGTTAGTGTTTTGAGTTTAGCGAGAAATATGTGTCTGTCTACACAGTCAAAGGCTTTGCTTAAGTCTAAGTGAACAAGTATAGTCATTAGTCCTTTATCCATCGTTAGTTGCATGTCATTTTAACTAACGCTGTAGTAGTACTGTAGTTTTGTCTGAACCCTGATTGATATTTGTCAAGAAAGTTGAAATGTATAAGATATTTAGTTATTTGCTTTTATACTATTTTCTCCAATATTCTTCCTAATATAGGAAGGATACCACAGGATGATAATCTTCGGGACTGTTGGGGTGGTTGTTTTTAGGGAAGGGTTGGATAATTGCATGTTTCCAATTAGAAGGAAAGACCCCAGTCATGAGCGAGTTATTAATGATATTCGTGACTGTTGGAAGTATAATGTCTATGATTCTTTCTAAAAGAGAGAGATTGATTCCATCATGACCAGTGGACCCTGACTTTATTTCACTGAAGAACGTTACTTGGGGTCAAATGAGAGAAGTAGGACTGCTCACCATTATGTCTTATTTTTGAGGATATTCTGTTGATTACTGCTGCTTTGATCTGTTCGTCCATCAGAGAGGATTGTGAGCTAAAATATGAATTTAGGTCATCTAGTAGTACATTACAGTTGTCATTTGTCTTGATTTTGCACAATCCCATTTCGCAAAGAGATTTCCAAATCTGACTAGAATTTTGAGTGTTCAAAATTTCATGAGTGGCATATTTTAGCATTTCTAATTAACTCTCTTGGTGCCAGGCGGTAGTGCGAGTATCCACCCTTTAAATTGCCAGAGCCGATCTGGTCGGCCGTAAACAATCCAGTCGGAAGTTGCCAGAGCCGATTACATCGGCCGGCTTAAAATTCTGTGATATACGTAATTTTGAGGCAACCTATAGTGAAGTGCAGACTTTTGTTACAACCTGTAGTAAAGGGGCTACACGTTATTGTGTGCCTGGCCTTGCTTTGGCAGTTCTAAGAGGGTGTTACACCTTCCACAAGAGTCGTTTGCTGTGTTTACAAATACCGCTAACCGGTCAGTAAGAGATTGCTCCTTGCAGTGAGTGGTTTTGTGACAGGAAAATGGCATGTTATTCACGTGATAATTTTTCAGCAGGTATTGATGACAATAAATTAATGCAGTATTTAGAACAGTGCGAAGTTAACGCTGATGATTTATCGGATAGCGATAGGGAATTTAGTTCAGAAAGTAGCGACGAAATTATACCGGACACATCCGCGGAATCACCGCAGCTAAAGAAGAGACGTTTAATTGTGTCTAACAGCACTAAAGCTGCTCTGAATATGGTGGTAGATGAAACTAGTGATAACGAATATGATGATGATGATGATGATGATGATGGATGATGATGATGATGATGATGATGATGATGTCTCTGGAGAACATTTTGTGGAAATTTGTCCCAATGAACCCGACAACATTCCTCAACCTCCTGTCTCCTTCAAGAAAGTTGTTGGACCTAAACATGCCCTACCGTCTGATTCTCCGCCCATATCACACTTCTATTTACTTTCACTCTCTACTAAACCTTATAGTCACATATAGTCCTCTATCATTACCTAAATGCCGGACTCCGCGGGCGAAGTGTAGCTTGCCTGCCTCTCACCCGGAGGTCATGGGTTCGATTCCCGCCCAGGTCAAGAATTTTCGCCTGGTCCTGAGGGTTGGTTCGAGGTTCACTCAATCTAAGTGACCCTAAGTGATTGCAATTGAGGAGATATCTGAGGGTAGGGGACCCTGGTCTGGAAAACCAAGAATAATTACTGAGAGGATCCGTGTCACTGACCATGATTCACCTCGTAAAGTGCAGGTACCGAACTGAGCAGCGGTCGCTTAGTAGTTCAAAGCAAATCACGGCTTTATTGCCATACATTTCTTAATTTCGTAAATTCTGTTGTATTATAAAATTATTTTTCTAATATATACTACAACCGAAAACGAGAAACTACTTTCTCTGAAAACAAAAAACTATAATATCAACTACTATTTTTTACTTATTTAATAATTCAGAATTATTTTAATACTGTATTGTCCACGCGTAGAAAATTTGTTGTCAGTATTTGCCAAACATCGATACATACATGCGAATTTTATCGGTGAGTAAAATTGTCTTGTTTTTATTAGTGACGTATGTTTGAATTTTTATTTTTTACGTTTTTATTTTTCTCGTTCAAATTAGTTATTCTGTAGAATTGTATTTAGAAATACATTATACATAATTACGTATATTATTTTGTATCGTAAATTATTTTTTCAAAGTAGATATTGAGAGAGAAAGTGCGAAAATATTTTTCTCTTCCTAAAAGTAAACGTTTTCGACAACTATAAATCAACAATAAAACGTTTTTGACTCTTTGTATCACTACAAACCAGTTTCTTATTCCGCGTAGTCGATATGTAGAAAATTTCATGCCGGTATTTGCTATACACAGGTAGATATACGCGAATTTTAAAATACATGTATTTCCACTGAAAACGGCCTGGCACTTTACAGTAGTAAAGTGGAGGCGGAGCTCTGGCCTCTTCCAGCTGATGGGGAGCGGCCGACTAGATCGGCTCTTGGCTCCAAGAGGGTTAACTTTGTTGTTCTGTTTTGGACTTTTTTATAGTTTCTGAAATTGTTTGATGTAGGATTTTTCTCATAATAATTATAAACTGCATCTCTGATTTTCATCTGGTCATGTATTTCTTGGGAAAGCCATGGGTTTGAAGGTCTCTTTACCCTAACAGTACGTAGCGGTGCATGTTTGTCATAGAAAGTCAGAAAGTTTGTTAAAATGACTTCCTTTTTCGTCAATCTTCAAAAACTGGGCGAGTTGGCCGTGCGCGTAGAGGCGCGCAGCTGTGAGCTTACATCCAGGAGATAGGTTCAAATCCCACTATCGGCAGCCCTGAAAATGGTTTTCCATGGTTTCCCATTTTCACACCAGGCAAATGCTGGGGCTGTACCTTAATTAAGGCCACGGCTGCTTCCTTCCAACTCCTAGGCCTTTCCTGTCCAATCGTTGCCATCGGTGCGACGTGAAGCCCATAGCAAAAAAAAAAATCTTCAAAAAATGTGTCTTTGTTAAAGTGTTTAAAATCTCTGTGATTAATAGGAGCTGCCTGACGGAGGCAGTAAAGGTGTGCTCGGTTTGCCCAGAAGGACGTGGGTTCGAATCCCTGTCAGGAAGTCGTAAAATTTAAGAAACAAGATTTCCACTTCCGGAGGTGCACATGGCCCTGAGGTTCACTTAGCCTACACCAAAAATGAGTACCAGGTTAATTCCTGGGGGCAAAGGCAGCCGGGCGTAGAGCTAACCACTCTACCCCATCAAGTGCCGAGGTTACAAATAGTGGGAGCCTTTACCTTCCACACCTCCAAGGGCCTTCATGGACTGTACCGAGATGACTTTGCTTTGCTTTGTTTGTGATTAATTTTGGCTTAAATTTAGTGTGCTTTAAGAAATATGCAGCGCAAACCATGTCTTGTCGGGAGAGATCGGAGCGGGCATCTGACCACGAGTTGGATTCGGTTGGTATTATTAGTGATTATTAGATTGAGGAGCGTATGTGAGTTGCCAACGTGATGTTTAGGGTTAGTATTGTTATGTTAATGGATGTAAACATGTCAGTAAATTGTTTAGGTTTTGGTAGATTTGTTTGTCAAGTCTGTGTTAAAGTCTCCCATTTAAATCTCATGCTCATACCTCATACAAGAATTGAGGGTTATTGGAGAAATAGATGGGGGATTTTAGTATCACCTTATACTTGACATCATCCTGTGTATACATACCGACACCTCCTCCAAGCTTACCGCTTACCTAACTAATGAATTACCCTTCATTCTAACAAGAGATGAAGAAATAGAATGACGCAACCACGACTTGGAGAATAGTATGGCATTCAGGTTACAGGTTGAGAATATTTCTGAGAATTCTGAAAAATGTGAAAGAATGCTCTGGGTGTTTACATGAGCTATTTGTAAGGAGGTAGGATAAAGTGAAAGAATGTCTTGAAGGTGATCAGCGGCACTTAAGGTGGTGCTGGGAGATGCTTGGGACTGTGGGTTGAAGAGGCTGAAACTAGAAGCATTTGTTCACTCTTTGCTACCAACTTTAAGTTTAACTGTAGATATAAAAGGAAAAACTACACTAGATAAAATTATAACTAAAACTTAAATAATGATAAAAATGTATAGCTCTACTGATCAGTTGAAATTCTGATTAAAGTTCTATACATATCCGTCTTTAGTTAACAGAATCTTGGCTCATGGTTAGCGAATACTATTGAGATCTTTGTGGTTTGACACAGGTATTTTATGAGTTCCCTGCTTAACATAAATTATACCATTCTTCGACCACAAATTCTGCACACTAAATTTACGTGTAGCATCCTGTAGAAGCCAAAATCTCTCAAGGGTTAGATCCTCTCTGATTTTTTTGTTTGTTTGTTTACATTTCTTTACCGGTACGAAACAAACTTGATGATAATGGGTCTTGGACGGCCATTTTTATTTTTCCCAACCCTATGGGATCTGTCTGTTTCGTCCACTAAGAGTTCCACCCCAATTTCACATGCAAATCAATGACAATATTGTCCGTGTTTTCTCCTGCAGCTTTTTCCTCACCAAACGCACGCAAGCAGTCTTCTTTGATACTGCTCTAAACTATCTATTTTAATTTGCAGTTCCCTTTTTAATTCTTTTTGGTTATGTCTCTTACTTGCAGAGTATGCTTAGGTCCTCGATCACACTCGTATTGAAATTTATTGTTTCTTTCAGTTCCTCTACAACTGTCTTCGTCACCTGATCATGCGTGAGGTTGGCAAGCGTGCTGAAAGTTTCCTTACTGCTCAGTGCTTCCTGCACTGCTTGCTTCACAACGGCTTCCATTGGCACCGCTTTAACTTTGGGGGGCATGGTTGTATTCGTAGATATTTTGCTTCAGGTTGCATTGAAGACTTCACGAAAACACTGACGTAAATAACTGTACAAATTACAATAATGTATCACACGACTGGCATACTGTTGAAATTCACCTCCTAATGTCGCACAAACCATGAGCCTCATATTTTGTGACTACACTATCTGCTATTTATGATTCTGTTCTGTGGTAGTATAAATATGGCCTAGATTAAAAGAAGGGTAAGTTAATGAACGAGTACGACAATATAGATATTTACATCGATCACCTTGTCACAACCGCGTGTCGCGACGCGCACCCTTTCATGTATCGGTGCCGAGCGAACGGACTCGAGCGAGTCTCGAATACGCGACCTCTGAGACTAAGGATATTGAGTTGGATCTAGAGTTTATATTATCATGTAACAGTGGCAAGAAGTTGGAGTTCTTCAAATGTTTCAGTGATCATTTTATTGAGTGAAAAATTATGATTGTTCAAGCATTAGATTTTATACAAGTTTTACTTGAAGCAAGCTGATGCAACTCAAAGTTGATGCATGTGTAATGTTGTGAAGTAGCTGACAACTTGGTGTCAGTGTAAAACGGAAAATATAGTAGAAAGTTCTGGAAGTATTTCTAGAAGGAAGTAGTGCGTAGAATTTCCGACGCAGTGAGAAGCGAGTTGTTCGAGTAAATTCAATAACACTCCCCCATCAGTTAGTGGGAGGAACACATGAACCAATGAGACTTAAAACTACAGACTTCTGGAGAAGTAGAGGGGTAAATATTCCAGGAGCTTTGAATGTATGATATAAGGAATGAGACTTGGACAGATCGCGGAGAATCCATCTTAACTACTGAGGAAACATCGTGTGTGTGACTATGCGCCACAAAGGAGAATCTGTCTAACCGCTGTTCAGGCAACGTGTGAGTCACGAGAGTAGGCAGCCGCCGTGCAGGCAGGAAGTATGACTAGGCCGTAGCAGTGCAGAATTTATAAGTTGTGTGTGGGGCAGTGAGCCACAGAACCAGTTATATGTGGCTAGGCAAAACAGTCTAGAAATTGTAAAGGGTTACATGAGGCAGTGAAGGTAACTCTGTACAGCGTAGAGAGCAGGTTGCTATAGAAAGTCTTTAGTTACTTGTCGTAGCTGTGAGCCTGAAAACTGGGAACAAACATCGAACTGTTTACTAGGAAGGCCGTGTAATATAGTGAGCCTATCTTATCAGTAAACTTAACCTTCTAGTCAGAACTGTCGGAAGATAAGCTATTCTGATGGAAGACGGAGTTTGTGGGTGTCTTGCACGAGCCCTGGAGATACACATCCACTTTAACCTAACATTGCATCGCTCGAGACACCAGCACAGAGAAAAAGTCAAGAAAGAAGACGGGCGCAGAAGGAAGAAGAAGTCTTCAATCACAAGCTAAGTAAATACCGAGGTTCGCCGTGTGTAATTGAACCGGATAGTCGAGGACTTCGAGAGAGACTAATTGTACTTTTAAAAAGGTTTCAAGATTTATGATTGTGTATTTTGTAAATGTACAGTGTGTGCCTATTTGAGGGAATTGTGTGTGTTGTAAAGTTGATCTTGTTATTTTTAACTTTAGCTCCCGAAAAATCCGAACCCAAGTCCCTAGCCTACAGAATCCCTTACCAACCATGACCGCAACTTGAATGATATCACTGAGGTTTGAAGCCCCCTCTATGGACTGCTTCCACAATTTCTAAACAAATTAAAGTTAAGTGAGAATTCATCTCAAATCACAGATAAGCCCTGTCTATCATCAACACCACAAGTTCCCTCACCTTCTCCAGCCTAACACTTCACACAATACTAGACGCGGCGAGAGTGAGGACGTCAAGAAAATAAGTTTCCCCGCCTGTTTTGGCTAGAGCCTTACAACTAAGCCTTCTTTTGTTTCAACACTATTCTCCCACCATAACTGGTCTGTTCTTTTTACTAAAATATATCTAGCCACAGAAAGAACATCCCCTCTTCACGATGTATGTAAATCAAGCCCAGCTACTATGACATCACAGTAATGCTACAATTACGAACATGATCAACAAACAAACAAACAAACAGTGTGTATAAATATTAACTGTCAAAGACGATCAACAAATGAAGTTTTAAGACAAATGTCAAGTGTTGTGTGATAGTTATCACAAGCCACTTTATATAGCCTAAGGTCTACTTAACCATTTTAAGTTTTACTTTACGTCGATAGGTCTTACGGCGACGATGGGATAGGAAAGGCTTAGGAGTTGGAAGGAAATGGCCATGGCCTTCAGGTACAGCCTGGTATGAAAACGAGAAACCACAGAAAACCATCTTCAGGGCTGCCGACAGAGATTTGAACCGACTAACTCCCGGATGCAAGCTCACAGCCGCGCACTTCTAACCGCACGGCAAACTCGCCTAGTTATTTTAATTGTACTATTAAGACAACATGGCTGAAAATGCCTAATATATTTAGGCAAAACATTTCATTATGTAACTTCGGTTTTGATTTCTAATAAATCACAAATTGTATTGAAAAGCTGGGCTTCTACGAGATAATTCTTTCTTGAGTTTATACGTAGTTCAATATGGATCTCAGTATGAAATTTATAACTTGCATTGACTAGATGTACACGTCACAAATAGCTGATTCACGCAGCCTGTAGAAATACACGCATTACACAGGCTGTTGAATGAGATTCCTAGGTTCATTTCCACGCCCCCACTAAGAGCAACGGAAAGTAGCAACAGGCTTCTTCTACTCGTTCCTGTGGTAGACCGCATACCTTCACTTGTACACCACGTCCAAGAATTACCGGATTCACAGGAATAATCCCCGCCCCCTAATTTTCGGAAGGCTCATTTAAAAAAATGAACTAAAATTCCTTCCGTCAAAAGAGTAATGTAGGCATAAACAAACACTTCACGTCACTTCACATCACTCCGCAAAGTCCCCGTGGTCTTTATGCAAAAATGAACATATAAATTTACAGATATAGCTGCTTTGCCTGAAATGATAAAAATACATCATCACTGCTATAAATTGCCACGAAAATTAGCAAGTAGGCCTGACATTATTGCATTAATCTGAACTTGCAATAGGCTCAATTCCCTGTAGACAGGAAGATTCGTTGTCTCTTGTATCACTAGAATCCTGTCGTAAATTACTTACAAATTCGTCACACTCCACATCTAAAACTCTTCTCACATGCAGTCTCCTTTTACTTGGAGAGTAACACAATGTGTGTTGGATAATTCTTTTCATGCAATGTAAACACTTGAAACAGACACACCGGCAAACTTGGATGTTATTTTCCGATACAGTAAAACCACGTTAATACGTGATTTCGTATTAACCGCCAACTTGTAATTCAGAAATGCCAACCCTTGCCGCATTACAAAATATTCTAATACCTACTACTGCATGTAATTAACATTGATTCACAGTTTAAACCTTTCATATGTCTTGGAAGAAAGTATTTCCAAAATGTATCCAACGAGGTGAATTTACAGTATTCAAATAATGAACTTGGATAACTCGCTGGCAAACATAACCTCATGCCACAAAAGAAAAAATTATTACTCAAAAACAAGGCCAAATTATGCTGGCTCCCATTTGCAAGTACTTTATTTTTTGATTTATTGTACTGTTTGCATTTTTAGATGCCTTGTACTTGCACGGAAAGTGCCCGACGCCCTTAAAACATCGTGGCTTATCGAACATTCCTATGGCGAGGGGGTGAAGTCTCGCGCTTCCATGCACATTGTAACACAGGTCAGTACAGTGGCCCCATCTCCTTTAAAACTATAAGTCCGTCTGGGCTCAGCAACAAAAAGATAAAATAAAAAAGCACTTTCATCAGCATTGACAATATTGTTTGGTGTGTACGAATTGATTATAATTATGAGCCATGCATTTTTGCCATCTTTTGGCTTCGCCTGTGTTCGTGGATTCTGTTTTTCCCCACACTGTCTGCTATGCGATGTTGTGACATTTCTTAAAACGCCGAATACAAAATAATTACAATTTCACTCAAACTTAGGAACTATGAAACACACTATAGACACGTCTTAAGTGAGTGAAAGTGTGGGCTGCCCTGCACGTTCCAGAAGACGCGTTCTCTCGTGACACAGAGAAATTTTGAACTTAAATTTCTCTGTAAAATACTTTTTTTTTTTTTTTTATGTGAAGGCAGTTTAGAATTAAAAGTCTGAATAGTGTTCCGTTTAAATATGACATATGAAGACAGTTTTATTCCATCTGCGGTTACACAAATCATAACTGTACACCCAACATAAAAAACTAGGCAAGCAAGGAACCTGTTGCAAAGCTTGATGCAAATAAAACCCGGACCCCAATTTCGTGCCTCAATTTTTTAAATTTTTTTTTTAATATGCCGGGACTTTTCACGTAAATATGGTAATTTTACATTTAGACACTACTAATAAGCCGCCTTTAATTTCTATATCTGGTAGGTTAGAGAATCTGAAAAGGGAGATGGATAGGCTAAAGTTAGATGTAGTTGGTATAAGTGAAGTACGTTGGCAGGAAGAACAGGATTTTTGGTCAGGCGACTACCGAATTATCAACACGAAATCAAACAGGGGTAATGCAGGAGTTGGTTTAATAATGAATAAGAAAATAGGGCAGCGGATAAGCTACTACGATCAGCATAGTGAAAGAATTATTGTCGCCAAGATAGACACCAAACCAATGCCCACCACAATAGTGCAGGTCTATATGCCTACTAGTTCAGCGGATGATGAAGAAATTGAAAGAATATATGAGGAGATAGAAGATTTAATACAATATGTCAAAGGTGACGAGAATCTAATTGTGATGGGAGACTGGAACACAGTGGTAGGCCAAGGAAGAGAAGGTAGCACAGTAGGAGAATTTGGATTGGGACAGAGGAACGAAAGAGGAAGTCGGCTGGTTGAATTCTGCACTGACCATAATTTAGTCCTCGCCAATACTTGGTTCAAACACCACAAACGACGGCTGTATACGTGGACGAGACCTGGAGACACTGGAAGGTATCAAATAGACTTCATTATGATTAGGCAGAGATTCAGAAACCAGGTGTTGGATTGCAAAACTTTCCCAGGAGCAGACGTGGACTCTGACCACAACTTGTTGGTCATGAAATGCCATCTGAAGTTGAAGAAATTGAAGAAAGGAAAGAATGCAAAAAGATGGGATCTAGACAAGTTGAAAGAAAAGAGTGTGATGGATCGTTTCAAGGAACATGTTGCACAAGGACTAAATGAAAAGGCTGAAAGAAACACAGTAGAGGAAGAGTGGAGAGTCATGAAAAATGAAGTCAGTAGGGCTACTGAAGAAATGTTAGGAAGGAAGGAAAGATCAACTAAGAATCAGTGGATAACTCAGGAGATACTAGACCTGATTGATGAACGACGAAAATACAAGAATGCTAGAAATGAAGAGGGCAGAAAAGAATACAGGCGATTAAAGAATCAAGTGGATAGAAAGTGCAAGGTAGCTAAGGAAGAATGGCTGAAGGAGAAGTGCAAGGATGTCGAAGGCTGTATGGTCCTGGGAAAGGTAGATGCTGCATACAGGAAAATCAAGGAAACCTTTGGAGAAAGGAAATCTAGGTGCATGAATATTAAGAGCTCAGATGGAAAGCCACTTCTAGGGAAAGAAGACAAAGCAGAAAGATGGCAGGAGCATATCCAACAGTTGTATCAAGGTAACGATGTAGATAATTTCGTTCTGGAACATGAAGAGGCTGTTGATGCTGATGAAATGGGAGACCCAATTTTGAGGTCAGAGTTTGACAGAGCTGTGAGTGACCTAAATAGGAACAAGGCACCTGGAATTGATGAAATTCCCTCTGAATTACTGACTGCCTTAGGAGAAACCAGCATGGTAAGGTTATTTCATTTAGTGTGCAAGATGTATGAGACAGGAGAAGTCCCATCCGATTTTCGGCAGAATGTTGTTATACCTATTCCCAAGAAAGCCGGTGCTGACAGGTGTGAAAACTACCGCACCATTAGTTTAGTATCTCATGCCTGCAAAATTTTAACACGTATTATTTACAGAAGAATGGAAAAACAAGTTGAAGCTGAGTTGGGGGAAGATCAATTTGGCTTCAGAAGAAATGTAGGAACACTTGAAGCAATCCTGACTTTAGTCTGATCTTAGAGGATCGAATCAAGAAGGACAAGCCCACGTACATGGCATTCGTAGATCTAGAAAAGGCATTCGATAATGTTGATTGGACCAGGCTATTTATGATTCTGAAGATGATAGGGATCAGATACCGAGAACGAAGAATTATCTACAACCTGTATAAAAATCAGTCTGCAGTGATAAGAATCGAGGGTTTTGAAAAAGAAGCTGCAATCCAGAAAGGAGTGAGGCAAGGCTGCAGTTTGTCCCCTCTCCTTTTCAATGTTTACATAGAACAGGCAGTAAAGGAAATCAAAGAGAAATTTGGAAAGGGAATCACAGTCCAAGGAGAGGAAATCAAAACCTTGAGATTTGCCGATGATATTGTTATTTTATCTGAGACTGCAGAAGATCTCGAGAAGTTGCTGAATGGTATGGATGAAGTCTTAGGTAAGGAGTACAAGATGAAAATAAATAAGTCCAAAACAAAAGTAATGGAGTGCAGTCGAACGAAGGCAGGTGATATAGGAAATATTAGATTAGGAAACGAAGTCTTAAAGGAAGTAGATGAATATTGTTACTTGGGTAGTAAAATAACCAACGATGGCAGAAGTAAGGAGGACATAAAATGCAGACTAGCACAAGCAAGGAAGAGCTTTCTTAAGAAAAGAAATTTGCTCACTTCAAACATTGATATCGGAATTAGAAAGATGTTTTTGAAGACTTTTGTGTGGAGCGTGGCATTGTATGGAAGTGAAACATGGACGATAACTAGCTCAGAAAGAAAGAGAATAGAAGCTTTTGAAATGTGGTGTTATAGAAGAATGCTGAAGGTGAGATGGATAGATCGAATCACGAATGAAGAGATACTGAATCGAATTGGTGAGAGGAGATCGATTTGGCTAAATTTGATGAGAAGAAGAGATAGAATGATAGGACACATCTTGAGACACCCAGGACTTGTTCAGTTGGTTTTTGAAGGAAGTGTAGGTGGCAAGAACGGTAGGGGTAGACCAAGGTATGAATGTGACAAACAGATTAGAGCAGATGTAGGATGCAATAGTTACGTAGAAATGAAAAGGTTAGCACAGGATAGGGTGGCATGGAGGGCTGCATCAAACCAGTCTATGGACTGATGACTCAAACAACAACATCCATACACATTTCTCATTTTGTCAAGGAGTGCTTTGGTAATATTTTTACGGGTGTTATTACCACTAAAATCACGACACAAACTCTGAGAACTCGAATCACTACGAAGCTGCTTGCCGCCATCTTGGATTGCCAAAGCATTTCTATCACTCATGTAAAATTTGTTGTTCAATAATTTTGCATGCATATGGGCAGGTCTAAGTTGAGGGCGACCCATTTCGCTTCCCAGTATAACACTGCATGAATGTTTGTTTTTAAATTTAATGACAAATAGTGTTCCGTTTAAATATTGCACGTGGAGACAGTTTTATTCCATCTGCGGTTTCATAAAGCATAATTTAATTTAATAATTAACAGTCAAAATATTCCAAATTAAAAACCGCATGCCTCCCTTCACCCCTCCCAGAGAGCGACTGCCACGTGCAGTTTACGGTGTTCTCAGTAGACTGCATTGTGTAGTTTCCAGTCATGTCATGTGCAAAGAACGAAACAAAATCTCAAAACATTCTTCTTCTTTTTTTCGTGTTTAAATAAAAGGATCACGCATTCTTAAAAATTGCTTATATTTTACTGAAAATTCAGTGTTTTGCCAAAATATCCAGTTATAGCATTAATTCACATTAATGTACTGCCATTTTAAAGGGATGTAATTATGATGAGATGTATATAAAAGTGGAAAAAGTGCAAATAGAATTTACAGTATTCAAATAATGAACTTGGATAACTTGCTGGCAAACATAACCTCATGCCACAAAAGAAAAAATCATTATTCAAATTCAAAGGTCTAAGTTGAGGGCGACCCATTTCGCTTTCCAGTATAACACTGCATGAATGTTTGTTTTTAAATTTAATGACAAATAGTGTTCCGTTTGAATATGACACATGGAGACAGTTTTATTCCATCTGCGGTTTCATAAAGCATAATTTAATTATTAAGAATTATTAAGGTACTTGTATTTCTATGCAGGTCTACACAGAGTTTGAACAAAGTGCTGATGCTGACTTGATAGAGGCCTTGGGAGAACTGTTCGTCCTGCATCGCCGCTACGACGTGGAGAAGGAGCGATTGTATGCCATGGTGCAGTACCTGGGTCCCACAGAAAATGCCACCCTCTTCAAGTACGAGTTCGAGTTCGTGGAGCTGGGGGAACTGCGCAGCGTACTATTCCGCAACGTTGTACACCAGGACACCAGCGATGCAGACGAAGTTTTTGAGTCTGGAAACTGTGTAAGTTTGGGTTTCGACGTAATTGCTAACTTCATCAAGGAGAAAGAACTCTGGTGTACCGTGAAGGTGTCGCACATGTGATTGTCACGACTGGATTTTTCTCTTCATTTATTTTTTATATTTTCAAAGAGATTATTTAATTTCAGAATGTTGTAGCTGTTTTCTTCAGAGTGTACTAGCATGAGGAAAGTATCAAGAGCCTATGGCCCAAGTATTCAGAAATGTCAGTACAGGCTTTCCCAGTTAATGTCAACTGACAGGCCTTGATTTTCTTCCAGGATATTAACATGTTACCTATTAAGAATCCCGGCGTTTGTTACACTACAGTAGCTCTTATCAAGATAAAAGTGTTGGTTGTCACTGCAAGAAGGCTTTGACTTGCCTCTGTCCGAGACCGGCGTTCCTAGGACCCACGACATTCAGTTGAATGTAGGTGTTGAAACTCTGTCAGTTACATGAGTAAGGGGAGATTAAGATAATTTTTCCAATTAACTTTTGTGAGATAAGTTGAACAGTTGTTTTATGTTGTCAGTAGAAATCGCTTAATAAAGAGATTAGCTCAATAGGTTGAACTTTTCCTGATCTGTGAAGCAGACTTTCAGCAGAGTTGCTGTTATACCGAGCCCATTTCCGAAACCACACTGGTTTCCATTTGTGAAAATACATATTCTCGTCATTTCCATGAAGAACACTTCAATCTGAGCCACCCATCAGGTATATTCTGTTGAAAACATGAATAAAAACATCAAGAGTCATTTCCTAGCAGTTGCTCCAGTTTTGCTGAAGCATCAGGACCACTTGTTTTGCCATAATATACAATATTTCAGCTGCTAGTCTAAACTACTTTCTCCAACCCATGTTTCTTTGTTAAATCATTCTTTTAGTTGCACTGTGTATTTCCATTGCTCTTCAATTGTCTGTCCGTGTCTGAAATTTTTTCCTTGATACTTTGTACCAACTTTTTTTATTAAGCCAAGAGTTGTTGATGTCTTGTTCTTGCGATATTTGAAATTTGGTTGGTGACAAATTTTAACAGTGGGATACTTATTTTTCTATCAGTGTGCTATTAAAGGGCTTTAAAGATGTGATGACAAACTGTGAACAATTGTGTTTGTTTAAAATGTTACACAACTTGATTTACACTCTCATGAAGAGTTTTGTTAGTGTACCATCTATATATATAAAATAAGAGTTTTGTCTGTGCATTGCTCAGAATTTGAAACTAATGGTATTTAAGTATCGGTCATGTTCACAGTAAGAAGGAAATGCACTTTTTACTTTTCTGTAATGTCTGTCTGTCTGCTTGTCTGTATGTACACGCATTACGAGAAAACGGCTGAGGAGAATTTAATGAACATTGGTATGTAAAGTCGGGGGAAGAACCACTACAATTTAGGCTATAAATAATTTTACTGTTGCTGAGTGAAATGGTAGTTTAGGGGAAAGCCTAAAATTTAATTCTAAATATTTACATTATTATTGGTCTTATCGATAAATACTACATAACTAAAGTTATACAGAATTAAATTTCCGAATATTTATGTCTTATACATTTTTACGGTACTGACTATGATAAGAGTTATATTTCAGAGTCTGAAGAAAACTTACTGTAAAGGCCTACAATATCGAAATCACATAACATTGATTAACAATGTTACATTGGCCATTGTTTGTTGTGGTGTTCTTTGTCTCTTTTATGCTGCCAGTCAACTCCGATAGATGGGATTACTGCTGCGTACTGAGTATAACAGCCTGACTGAGTATTGGCGGGAAATAGCTGGGGAGTTAGAAACCTTTCTTCTTTGATATAGATGTTGATTCGCATAGGGAATCTTCTTTAGCATTCCATTCCTCTGCTTCATACATTTTCTGATACTGCTGGTAGTAACACACTGGTTCATCATAGTATTCCCGCTATTCAATCCCTACTCTGACGCACTGTTTTGAATGAGCAGTGTGCACTTCTTAGTAGTAGTAATGGAATGACCTGGTCTAGAGTTACAATTTAGGCCTGTTCCAAGTTATAGGACCACAGTTCACTAAATAACTCAAAATTCAACCCTGTAAAGAGCCGTTTCTTAAGAAAAGCTTCTGCCTCTTGGCTTCTTTTTTAATTCTTCCTCCTCACTTTTATTAAATTCTACATTCATCTTATTCCAACTTAGCAGTGAAGAGGGCGTTTCTCCACTGGCTTGGAGGGAAAATTTGCCTCCAGGTCAGATATATTTTTCCGCCGCCAGTGTAGTGAATTGAGATTTTCAGACTCATCGGGTATTCCTAGGAAACAGATTACTAAAAGGGCATTGATTTTTCCTTGGGATTCTACACTATTCGATCCCCCGCCCACCCTCCGCCGAAAAAAGACTAAGTTTGTTCACGGATTACAGCTGCCTGCGGCTTGGTCATTCCAGCTCTGAAACTTTGTACTGTTAGACCGGCAACGTAGTACTGTGTACTCTTAATTGGTTGCAACTATCACCACCAAGATTTTTTTGTAGACTTACCAATAGGTAGAGGCCATGTTAGTACATACATACATTATGTTCAGTCTGCAAGCCTCTGTGAATTTACTAAACGTCGCCACAATCCTCTATTTGCAACTAGTGCTGTGGCCTCATTATTTCTATAGCTCTTATCTTTAAATCGTTAGAAACCAAGTCTAACCATAGTCGTCTTGGTCTCCCTCTACTTCTCTTACCCTCCATAGCAGAGTCCATTATTCTCCTAGGTAACCTATCCTCCTCCATTCGCCTCACATGCCATTTTAGTATAAATATTAACATTCCAAAAATATGTGGTACAGTTTGTTTTATTTTTTCCGAAGCAGATAGTTGAGTTTCCTTTGTCTTTGTCATGTCCTGGGGTGAGCAGACTTGTCTGCCTGCAAATGCCATCCAAGAACACATTTCTTATGCCAATAGCTCAAACTGAGACAAGAACAGGAAAAAATTCACCATCTTTGCGCTGGTTTGACAAAATAATAAACGCACAAAAATCGGTGCCGCATTTTAACTTCCTGATGTGACCTTCCAACAGTGAGAGTATAACTTGTACAATACTTGTTGTAACTCAATCAAATCAGAGGTCTAGTGGCACAATTTTAGGTTCTATATGATATTTCATTATTTTTTATGTGGTCCTAAACTTTTGTTAACAAAGTTCTTCAACATTATGTCCACACCAGAAAAGCTGCTGCTGATGTTACGTTGCATAGGGTCAGGAAGAAGAAAATAGACGCAAAGTGTGGCAAAGAAAAATATTGGACAGGCGTTTAGAATTCAGTTTGGAGAGGACACTTACATTAGAACTTTAATTCATGATGCAGGAGGCTTTCAAAATTTTCTTGAGAATGGCCCCACAGGACTTTCAGTTCTTGTTGACAGTAATTGGGCCTAAAATTGAAAGAAATGATACAGATTATCCGAAATCCAGCTCCACGAATGACAGGCTGTTTTTTTTATGACTGGGGAGTTATATATTTGTCTAAGAGTATGAAAACAATTTCAGTTTTTGTGCCGGAGGTGTTTTATACGACATTATCAAGGAACTGGTAAAGGTATGAAATAAAGTAAAATCTTCATTTAACCGTCTTAGTGCCAGACAGATTTAGAGAATTTTGCAGGTTCTCACTCTCTGGACTATATAGTTCACAAATGCTATAACTATGATTTGGAATTTTTATTGAATGTTTACAACAATACACTCTTACTGCTAAAGTAAATTAAAACACTAAAATTCCCTTGGGTATTTTGAAAAAAATATTTTCCAAAGAATTTTCAAACACCAAAATTTAAAAATCAGAAAAAAACAGAAAATTTAACTCAATGATATATATTGATGACTTCTTTGCAACGTCCTATTTCAGATGAATAAACTTGTAAAGTTTCACATTTTTATCTTGAGTATTTTAAGAGTTATGTACAATGGTATCGTAATATACAATTTATCATGGCCAACAATGGGATCGAACCTGGCACATGGTGATAGATTAGCATTGTTCACAAGATGAAAGAATCTCAAGATCAATTGGAATCTGTTTCTTGAGAACATATTTCCAAACCATAGAATATAACACAAGTTTTTTACCCAATAAGAAAATAAGCTCAGCCTTCTAGCTATACCCATTTCCAACAAAACAGCAACGAAAGCCTTCATTTCAATCAATGTAAACGGGCGCCACTGCTGTGCTCTGGCATGTGATGACAAGATATGATTTCTCATATCTGTTTGTCTCTGTAGTTATGAGGTTCCATACTGAGCCGTGAAAAATAAAATAAAAATACGCTATAGGTTTGCGTCTGACGAAGGGGCGTGTCTCGGGCCAGGAGTATCATAACAATCACGTGAGGGTTTTTTTTATTTTATTTTATTTTATTTATTTATTTTTTTTTTTTTTTCATCTTGGCCTAATTGAATTTCACGGAAAACATGAAATTTTTGCTGTTGGGTATTGTTACAGCCGTCATCATCAGTATTGTCACTCAGACGGTCATTACCACTTTCAGTATGTCAGACAATGAGCACGTGGTTGAGTGTTTACAGAAAACTCGCCGTTATCACTCCAAATAACACTTTCACTTTCCCCTTCCTCATTTGTTGGATGAGTGAATTCCTTATCTGAGTCTTCATCATCCCCCTTTTTACTAAAAATTAATTAAGATATACAGCCAGTTCGTCATCGTTAACAAAATAACTTCTCCCGCTAGTCCCCATTTTACTCACACGGCTTGGAGATCATACGTCGTAGATGAACACGGACTTCAGAAATTCAGTGCATGATAACGAATGAATTTACGCACTATCTAGCGACGTAGTTAAAATCTAATGACAATTATCTATGGACTGGACACATAAAATGTTTCAATCTGATGGCCCAAGTTGTACAAAGTAGTATAGAATTACGCGCTATCCAAACAACGATATATCGTGGTTGGCACTTTACGCATATATACGAAACAACGATATATCTTTGTCTGGCTCTCTACGGGTTAACCTAGTTAGGATAGTACTATCTTGATGATATACAAGTGATGATGGAAGGTTAGTTATTCGTTACAGAGGTGCAGAGATATGAATGTTGATGTCTATGCATGTTTTATAGACTATAAGAAAGCTTTTGATTGTGTCAGGCACAGTAAGCTGAGATCAACAGGATTGACTCCAGTGACTTACGTTTAATCAGCAACCTGTACTGGAACCAGTTTGCAAATGTCAAAACTGATCAAGGAACATCAGAAACTGCTTCGATCAGCAAAGGTGTCCGCCAGGTTTGTGTACTGTCACCTCTTACTCGGGGGCAATCTTTAAAGAAATATTGGCAGACTATGGTGGGATCAAAATTAACGGGAAAATCATCAATAACATCAGATATGCAGATGATACTGTTGTCATAGCTGATGACATGCCTGCCCTTCAGTGCATGATAAACTCCTTAGTTCAGTACAGTGAAGAGTTTGGATTATATGTTAACCCCTCAAAGACTAAACTGATGGTGTTCTCTAAGAAGACAATTCCGACAAATCTCACAATTAAAGATAAAATAGTTGAGCAAGTGTCTTCTCTCAAATATCTGGGTACCATCTTGGATGACCAATGTAACTCCAAACGGGAGATAATACGTAGAATTGAGCAGGCCAGGAAACAATTCATTAGCATGAAGAAATTCTATGTAAGGTCAGATCTCAGTCTCCAGCTACGAATTCATATGATCCGCTGCTATATATTTTCTGTTCTCCTATATGGATGTGAAAGCTGGACTCTGGATCCAATCAGAGAAAAACGGATGCCTTCGAAATGTTCCTGTATTGCCGTCTCTTGCGGATATCCTGGGTCGTGAAAATACCCAATGCCGAGGTCCTTCGTCGGATGAAAAAGCAAAAAGCACTACTGCTCACCATAAAACCGAGGAAAACGCAATATCTAAGACATATCATGAGAGGTGAGAGGTATCAGTTATTACACCTTATTATCGAAGGAAAGATACAGGGGAAGAGATCTGTTGGAAGAAGAAGAAATTCATGGCTGAAAGACCTTCGAAGATGGCACTGCTGTACTTCAGAAGTGGCATTCCATTCTGCGCTGTCAAGATCGGAGCTAGTTACGTCGGTCACCAACCTCCGCTCGGAGACGGCGTCTTAAGAAGAAGAAGAAGTTATTCAGCGAGGAGCGAAGCTGGAAATGAAACTACGTTAGAACCCAGCTAAAAGGATATCGTGCAGAGTAAAGTACTGTATATTACGACTTTCGCTTGTGATTTTATGGTCAATTTTTAGAAGAAATAAGAAAGCCTTGTATTCCACGCTACGAATTTGCATGCTCTAATTGCGCTTTTGTGCATGTGCAAACCAAAATATTAACAAAAGCACACAAAGTTAATGGAAACTTTCATTCACAAAAGTTAAAGATATTTTGTTTATAAACATGCTGGAAAAGTTAACAAATACACTATTTTGTTTATTAGCAAAGTTAAAGAAAATATCTTGGTGTGTTCGTGCCTTTACCTTTTAGCAGCTTAAATTAATGAATATTTAGCTCTCGGCATTTTCAAGGGGGCCACTCTGTTTGAAGGTCAGTAGTGGAGCCTACATGACTTTTAAAGAATGTTTGTATTGCTTTAACAGGAAGCATTTCAGCTTGGAATGTACTCATCAAGTTCATCAGAAGGATTTAGTTTCCATTCCAATTTTAATTCAACTGATGGTGCATCAAATATATACTGTATTGACTTGAGCACTTGAGTGTGTATTTCCACTAGCACTGTTGAACACAAGGAGTGTTCACTACAGTGTTTCGTATGCAAATATTTGCTGTATAAACTCTTTTCCAAGTTTATATCTTATACAACCCGTAACAATAAAGTTCGGTGAATAGTCCTGTACTATCAACATAGATAAACAATGCACAACAGTGACCTTGCTGTCCTTCGAAATAGTCCTCGCCCATAACTATGCACTGCTGAGATCGGCGATACATGTCCTGGAAACTTTGCAAGAAGGCTTGTTCAAAAGCCTCGCCACGTTTCATTGGATGTCAGGAATATCGTCAAATCTCTTTCCTTTCAAAGCGAGTTTGAGTCGTGGGAATAGGAAGAAGTCTGGAGGATTGAGATCTTGCAAGTGAGGGGGGATGTTCAAGTTGAACCACCCGCTTTTTTTGCCATGAACTGTTTGACGATATTGGCTGTGTCTGGGCGAGCAATGTCATGGACAAAAAACCATGAACCTTGTTGTGTGTACTGGGGTCGTAGATGTTTCATTAAATGGGTCAAAATTTCATTGTACCGTGCAGCATTCGTCGTTCTCTCAGGTATAAATTCCTTGTGGATAATGCCTTGACTATCGAAAAAGGTGATGAGCATCGTTTTGATGGGTGACTTTTCGGCTCTGACCTTCTTCCGACGAGGGGATCCAGGAGAACGCCATTCCATTCTTTGATGATATAGATGTTGATTCCCACAAGGAATCTGAAATATTTGTTCCGAATGAGTAAATTTATAATACCATTGTGTATGATGTTTGTACATCAGGACAATCAACAGCAACCACTCAGGGGTATACCGTATCAAATGCAATAACTGTGAGACGTACCGGTAGAAACTTCCTAACCCGATAAACGCGGTAAAACACAATCACTTTTCCTCAATAGGCCAACATGTCGAAGACTATAAACACAGTTTGACAAACATCGAGAACGACATGCAAATCCTGAACATAAACCCCAAAGGCCCCCTACTCAACATAACAGAAGAATTTTACATCACTCTAGATCAGTATACCAATCCAAATTACAACACAAATGAAATCACAGAAAAAACTAACATCATCTTCAGTACAGTTATCCCCGACCTGAAAAACTGTTACCTTAAGATAATCAATAAACAGAACGCGACACGCGACAGAAAAACATCTAACACCACACCCAGCTCCACCCCTACCCCCAAAACAGCAACTTTCCCTACCCCTCCTTCCCTTCCCTCACAGCAGCTAGTATGAGCCCAAGAAGAACACGAAGCAGTACACAACAAGCTCGCATATCAAACACATCTCAGCCACACCAACAACAGTAAGTACATATTCAAATTAGCACACACAAGCCTTAGACATTCCTCCAACATAAAACATCACTCATAGCTCAATCTTATCTTCCACAGATAATATAACGTCACTGCACAGCTACAAATGGGAAAGGAGCCACTACTTTGAACCCAATGTCACTCAAATTTTATGGACGCCACAGGACAACATATTCGATTTTAACATAAAGCAACAAGATTCAACACACAGCAGAGCTGAACATATTTTAGCCTAATTCTAATCATATGTCTGGCACCTTTTTTTAAAATTGGAAAGTGTTTTATTCTTTGTATACACATGAAGATAAAAAACTTCAATTTCATACGTGACAATTTTACAAGCAAATCATATCATTTAAACTCCAAGAATAGCAACCAAGTGTACAATTATGTAAATAAGACTTGAACACAGAAGTGAACCGATGAATTAAACAACACGCAAGACATGGAACGTTCATGTGCATGAAGTGTTCCTATATATATTTTATTCATCTTATATATATTGTACCAGGAAAAAAATGTCTGTCTTTGAGGCGCTGACACTAGCTTGGAGAGCATGGACTATTTCTGAGTGTGGGGCATGGAAACATTGGAGGTGGTACAGAAATTAATATCACCTTTCATACAAGTTGAGTTGAAGTGTCGTAGCAGGCTGGAATCTCCGGACCCTGGGATGGTTGCTGGGCACGACCTGGACAGGAACCACGCCCATCCTGGATGTGAAGTTCTCGACGTTCTGGAATTTCTCGAAGTTCTCGAGGATTTGAGAGTTCTCGATTCTCCAGGCACACACGTTCCGGGGTTCGATTTCCCACAACATTGTTGATGAAAGGTGAGGCGTGATTCACATGCAAGTTCCCCGTACGGCATTCAACTTGTAGCACTGTTAATAGATTGACCTTTAAATTATTGCGTTCACTCATTGCAAATCAAATATGTCAAGTGTTACTAAAATCTTGATTCAAACACCTCGCTGAATCGTAAATGTTCATAAATTGTCACTTGAGAAAATAATGTGTAATTTATAATGTCAAGTTTATGACATGAGCTTGTTAACATTGGCATGGCAGACTAGAATGTTCTATTGTCGTCACAGTTCTTAATTCACTGATCTCGCCAGTTTATGATTAGAGCACAATATTAAGCACAAGATGCACAGTTTATGCAAGTTCAGGACACATTGGCACGTTTGTAATAAATTAAGTAAATTAAATTGTACTCGTTAATGTCCTATTCCGTCGATAAAATGAAGTGATGATTAAAGTAAAACTGCACTTGGAAAGAGTCTAACACCGTCCATGAAAAATGATTACGAAGCATAAATTGAGAGTTCAATTATGACACTGAAAAGTTCTATGTTAACTCGAAACATCACGAGAGGAAAACACAAACTCAGATATGGCATGGGTACTCTATGTTTTCACAGTCTGTTATGATAACACAAGTTTAAACACAAGTCCTGCCAGGCTGAGTGGCTCAGACGGTTAAGGCGCTGGCCTTCTAACCCAAACTTGGCAGGTTCGATCCTGGCTCAGTCCGGTGGTATTTGAAGGTGCTCAAATACGACAGCCTCGTGTCGGTAGATTTACTGGCACGTAAAAGAACTCCTGCAGGGCTAAATTCCAGCACCTCGGCGTCTCCGAAAACCGTAAAAGTAGTTAGTGGGACGTAAAGCAAATAACATTATTATTATTATTATTATTATTATTATTATTATACACAAGTCCAGATGTGGCACTCGAAAAATATTTCATGTTTCCACAATCTGTTATGAAGCATAAGTTTGAACGTAATACTCTGAAATACTCTGAAGTTTCCACAATTTGTCATGAAACACAAGTTCAATGTGGTACTTGGAAAATTGTAACATTCACAGGAAAGTTTTATGTTTCCACAGCTTGTCGCAAAACACAAGTCCAAATTAGACACTTGGAAACTGTCTATGTTCCCAAAGTCTGTTTACGAAAATACAAGTTCAAATGTAGTACTTGTAAAAGTTACGACACTCGCGAGAGAAATTCTAAGTTCCTTCAGTTAGTCACTGAAACACAAGTCCTAACATGGCACTTGAAGAAAATCAAACTTCCAACTCCACTGGAACCGAACACTCGAAATGCAAAGACTCATCCGACCATAGGTTCGGTCCGCACTTGTAGCGCTTCACCCGTCACCCGCGTCGCAGAGACGGTGGAGTGACATACACTGACTCTGTAGTCCGGATCGCCCTCCTTTTATACCAGATTGTGGCGAAGCATTTAGAACGTGGGTCTTATCCACCCCTACAACTCCTAAAGTACACAGTGGATTTTCCTAAGAATTTGACAGGTTGCGTCTATTACGATGGCCTCCACATTGGCAGTGTCAAAATAACATTTTAATGCTAAATAGACTTTTGCACGTGGGCTGGGACATTACCATATATGGTCACTCTTGGCCGTGTCTCGAGGAGCCTACGTCACGGCTGAGTACGTCAGCGAGCTCGGCGGGCTGCCCATCTTTCGCCTCGCGCGAAGTTCAACACATATACTTCGAAGTTCTTTCCCGTAGCGGTGTTTCCGGTACAATATATAAATTAGTTTTAAGTAGAGATGTGTTTTATAAACTAATTTTAAGACCTAAAACATATAATTTTAGACATACAATTGCACTGTCGCACATACAGTGACATACACGCCAGTTCACATGCCCCATTTGGATGTGAGCTAATGTTTGTCATATGGCATTTCCTAGACAACATAATCTTAATCATAGCTTCATGACATAGATGTGAATGTATGGTTCAGCTGAAGATGACCCTATGTAAGGGGTCAAAACCGGTCCTGTAGCATAATAAGTGCAATAAATAAGTATTGATAGGTGGAAATCCTTTCGTATTTCTAATTCAGCATCGCTTGCGTTTCTTACGGTGTCTTGGCCAAGCTTAAAACAAAACTTACATTGATCTTTTGGTCGTTCATGTTCCTGTTCCCAGTTCAGAACCAAGGCACTAAACACGCACTGGTCTTACACGGCACACACACGATGCTCAACTGAACAACGTTGGGAGCAGGTGCAGCATTGTGTTGCCGGATCGACCGTTGTGACTTGTCACAGGTTGTATAATAAACAAAGAACGTCTTGAAAAGTTACCATTATTTCACTCCAGTGTGTCACGGGGATTGTCTAAAGAACAGTGACGTAAAAGAGCGGGTATCTGCTTCATGTCGATGGCTAACTTCTGGAAATGAACTTGTGTATCCTGCGTGAATCTGCTGGAAGAAATTGAGGGGAAGTTTCCCTCTGCACAAGTTCCAACATGCTCTTAACATGTTCAGTACCTGCTTCTCAGCGGGACACTTGAATGCCTGGACCGGCCCTCTTAGCATGCATCACTTAATAAAATTTACCATTACTCCTGAACCATAAATGTTAGAGAGTGTGATATCTGGTGTCACAGGTTCCAGCGTGAAGAGGGACACCAGCTTTATTGCAGTACAATATTGTTTCACTTCTAACTTTATTTTTTATACACACACTACACTTTCTTGAAGGGGTGCTCTTAGTTTTTATAGGGGTAAATTTAACCAAATCATGCTGCTTCGTTTTTCTATCAAGCCGGAAAACTGGGTTCTTTGTTGGTACTCGTCGTGGGGGTGGGAATTTAGAGGTGTCCATACCTGATGAAGATGCTTCAGAAGGAACTGGAGATACTGACTGAATTGTTTGTGTATCTTGTATCAGATATCTAAAGACTGTTTGTATGAACAACAGAAATGAGAGGGATTTTGTTTCTAGTGTTCTTTTGATGTAGCCTAAATGCATTGAAGAGGGCACATTGTAAAATGAAAAAGGAAACCTTGTTTGGGCCATTAACCCATATGCATCTACCCGCCCTTTGCTTTGACATTGCTAGGAATCCGCCAACTTTTTAGTATGCAACCTGGGTGTTGCAAGCTCTCGGTTAAAACCGTATAGTGGCTGATCGACTGCGCGTATTATCACGGGACCTGTTGTATATTATTGAGAAATTCCACACTATTGCTCATAACACCAAAAACAGAACTTTACAGAAATATAACACATAAAAAATCCCTTTGAAATCTTAAATTTTTTAATACCTTATCTCTCCTCGGAAGTTCTTTAGTGTGTGTTATGGCCTTAATTATACGGCACAAGCTTAACATTTGCCTGATTTTAAATAAGGAAGTAATAGGAAACCAATACGACAAGAGCCTAACATTTTCCTGATTTGGAAAATAGGGAATTAATGGGAAACAAATCACGAGTAAGTGAATGAAGAGATTCGAACCTATATCCCAAATACGAACTTACATCCGTATGTCTCTCTCGGTGTATTATTATTATTATTATTATTATTAAGTCTGAGGATCAGCGGTAAAGTGTTCACATCCAGGTACCAAGATCGTAGTTTCAAATCCGGCAGTCGCAATCGGATCTAAGGGGCGGGAGAAAGTTCATTCGGCATTCCATGTTGTACGATATTACTACGAAAGATCTCTGGTGATATATTTCGTTTTCATTCATGCACAGGATCACTAATAACTTCTTCCTCATTAATACTGCTGAAATCAGAATGTAAAATATCAAATATGCTTTGAATTTCGCTACTACTGAGCATTTCGCGCGAGCAAGCAACTTCCTTCTCAGTCAGCCATCTTGTCAACAACAGAATACAGATTTCTCGATCGATATTTTAATCAATTCTCTTTGCCAAAGTTGCATATCAGAGCACTCTGGTGACACTTTGAGACACCAAGAACAGATTTCAATTAGAAATGTTTCAGGAAAATGCCAACAGATGTCACAAATGTCTCCAATATGCGACCTTGCATTCCGGCGTACCAGTCCGCTTGTGGAGTCCTGGCCCAGGCGCTCGAGCGCGTACCAGTCCGCTTACGGGTGCATAGGGGTTAAACTGTTTTCCTCATGAATGGATACGTTGCAAGATTCTGATCAGCAATATCCACAAGTGTGGGTTATCATCAACAATATATTCCGGCTTCATTGCAGGTTTTTCAAATTTATCTTTTGGTACTTCCATCATTTCTGCTGAATGCATTGTTGAAATCAATGTTATGACCCTCTTGTCCATCCATGAAAGAAGAACCACCTTGCCATCTCTACGTCATTTCTCCCCTCTTCAGACTTTTCTGTCGTTCCCTGACTTCTTTAAGGACCCCCGTTATGATTCCACAAACAGTAGTGTTGCGCTCACATAACTCATTAGCCAAACCTACACTGTTAACAGTGTACTCATGGTTAAGGTAGGGATTCAGTAATTCCAACACTGTGTCTCTGAAATTCCACTTTCATCATAAATTATATCCTGAATAGGACTTGCACACCAGCCTGACTAAAATGACGTACTTAGTAAGTTTTCCAGGATTGTAGGTTCAAAACTTCAAACGACCTCGCCAGGCTAGCATCCCCTTATCCAATGCAATCTTTTTGTCTGGACTGTGTATAGTTCAAAATTTATTGCTCACTATTTCCAAAATAGGTCTAATTTTACACAGCCTATCTGCACTATCGGCATAATGATTATTGTCACTGAAGTGAAAAAATGAAAGAATATGAAAGAAGCGTATTCGGGACATCGGAGTCTGAAAAACAGGATCTTTGGTCCAGTACATTTTTATATCAGGCTTTTGTACTATACCTGTGATGAACGTCAACCCTAAAAACTTTTTCAACTCGGAGGTATCAATCGGTTTCCAGGATTGCATAATCAAATTCTTTGTGAAAGGCCAGGGCGCCACACTTATCACTTGACTCGCGTATAGATTTGTCTGCTCACACACATACTGATAAAATTCGTCATTCATGAAAATACTCGCGTAACTCATATCCTGCTCATTTCCTATTTGAACATTTAGACCTGAATTGCCTGTAAATGGGGGAACAGTTGGACAATAACTAGGATGATATGCATCAAGCACTTCACTTTCCTCTATAGGCTTATCAGATTCGAGAATACCGGGCGAGTTGGCCGTGCACGTAGAGGCGCGCGGCTGTGAGCTTGCATCCGGGAGATAGTAGGTTCGAATCCCACTATTGGCAGCCCTGAAGATGGTTTTCCGTGGTTTCCCATTTTCACACCAGGCAAATGCTGGAGCTGTACCTTAATTAAGGCCACGGCCGCTTCCTTCCAACTCCTAGGCCTTTCCTATCCCATCGTCTCCATAAGACCTATCTGTGTCGGTGCGACGTAAAGCCCCTAGCAAAAAAAATAATAATAAATTCGAGAATCGGAATTTCCTCGTTACTCTCACTTTCACTATTTGAGTCTATTTCAGGAATAAGTTCATCACCAGAATCATCATTGTGAACAAAATCTAACAGTTCTTCTTCCGTTAGAAACTTTGTTTTATAAGCCATTATACTACACTCGGTAAGAACGACTCGCACTGCATTGGAATCTCAAGTACCGACTTGACGCGCGAGGAGGTGCTGAAATTTTCCCACTATATCAGCTGAGATAAGCATGAGCCCACTCAACGCGAGGGTTATCTCAACAAGGTCACCCAACTTCCTGTTACAACCAGATACGCTGACCAAGGTGCAGGAATGCATAGATGACGAACATAAACGGCACTTTGCGCGGAACATTAAACGTGTTACGCCATCCACGGTCCACAGTGAGTTAAATTAAACATGTAACTTTCTTGATAAGTTTGACAGTGTTAGGGAGCCGGCAGTCTAACGGATATTCAAGAACAGTTCCTGATGAAATGCTAAACAACAAACAAACATGTTGTGTGTTACTGCTGAGAGGGCAAACAAAAATCTAACAGAAGTGGAACATTTAAGCCAAAGATATCCTGCTGCTGTCGGTGAACATCTGGAATTTAAACCCTGCATTGGTACTGTTTGCTGATGAAAAGATGTCAGTAGAATGGACAGGAATTCCAAGAAAAGATTTGATCCCAGACTCGGGCACCATGGACGGAAGAAAGGAGAAGAATACAAAGTGAAACAGTGGAGTACTGGATGCAGATTGACACCCAAAAGGAGCTGAGGTTGAATTAATGTGGTCCACGTTGCCCTAGTGATAAGGTCTGGTGAAAACTTGAGACTCCACTCCATGACCACAGAATTGATGTTTCATGTATCTTTATTGCAAGACACATACTTTTTCAATACCATCAACCGTAAACAAATTCTTTCCATAACTTGCTAAGGAGGAAAGAAATATCCAGAAAGATGAGGCTATACCTTGTACACCTCGTAACTCAGTGTCTGTGGCATAAAATGTTTTCGGAGTACGAGCAATTAGCCTGTAGTGTCGATTTAGTGAAATGAAGTGGAAGGTAAAGGATTCCTCACTAATTGTGACAGAATGATTAACTCATCTTTGGTGTAGACTTCGGAAAGTTATCTACCGTATTTACTAGCGTATTAGACCCCTTCTCCCCTCCCCCCACATTTACAGCCAAAAAAAGTAAGGGGGGTCCAGTATGCCATAACCTCAAGTTTTGTGCAGTGAATACATGACTTCTAGGCTATAAAGAGCTATACATTGTACATGTAAACAGGCCTGCCACACAGTAAATCTGATCACTGCTTTCATTTGAATCATCGTTGCCTTATGCCACCATCTTCCTGCTAATAGCATGTCATCACGACATTCGTGAGTATCTGAGATCCCATCATTTTGCAACTTAAATAAAATAGTTTCTTTCCTGACTATAGAGTGTAAACAGTGAGAATCTATTGGCAAATGGTTTCTGGAGATAGTCCTTGTTATTCCCAGTTGATGTATGTGTAGCAGAAGCCACCCCCTCTGAATAAAGCCGTACTGTAAAAAGCGTGCCAACCCTCCAACTGATAACTAGCGTATGTTACGAGTTGTACTTTCGAATGTAATACATAGTGACTAGAAGCATTCTTTGGATAACTGCGGCTATTGACAGCCAGACATTTATTTTTAAGTATTTTTCATGCTTGTTCTCTACATTTACCACATCAGGATTTACCTAAACAGCTATAATTGAGATAAGAGAGACTGAATTGTTTAGGCTAGGTACCGCTAGGCTACTAAGTGCCTGAATAGTGTCGAAGTTCCACAACTGAAAGAATAAAAGTAAATAACAGGATAGCTTGTCGCATTCATGGATATCTACAGGTGTGGCGATAATACGTTTAATTTTCATAACGTTTAATTTCACACACTCGTTGCCTCCATATTTTTTTATTAACACACACCATGTTCTGTTTGGCGTCTCCGAAAATCGTAACAGTAGTTAGTGGAGACATAAAATAAATACCATTAATATTATTATTACTATTTAGGTACGTTGGCGAGTGAAACAATCATTATGATTGGATTGTTTTTATTGCGTTTTAAACCTACTTTTCTCCAAAGATTTCATAAGCTATATTGGCCCAAGTTACGAGATATTAAATGATCACTTTGTTAGTGATCTTGCCTGCTATATTAATAGCAACAATCATGAATATTTCTTAACTAAACTAAACTAGAATCTTCATCCCGAGGTGGTGCATCCCCCAATGGAGAGGAGCTGCATGTACCAATTTTACCGCATATCAACTTTCCTGCCATTCTTAAATCTCTGGCAGTACGGTACTGGGAATCGAACTCGGGCCCCCGAGAATGGGAGCTAATTATGCTAACCATTACGCTGGCAGAAATTCTTAACTACAAAAAACCAGCCATATAGCATGACTGATGCGTGCTTTAATTCCGCAGGTCGGACACGAAACTATTCACCTATTTGTATGTTGTCTCAGAGCTGCAGTATGCCTACGCTACGGAGGGAACATTTCTTAACTACAAAACACACATATATCACATGACTTTGACGTGTGTTAACATTGTATGGGTCGTACGAACGAAACTATCCACAAATTTGTGTGGTGTCATCGGAGCTGCAGTAAGGCTTGTACCAGTTTCGAAGCGGAATCTTTGTTCTTCTCTGACGAATTACGTTGTGGGGTCTTTTATGTGAGGTTATTTTTTTCTTTTTCTTTATCTCAAAAAGCCAGGAGTGTCTAATACACGAGTAAATACAGTACCTGCTCTTGATTTAACACTTTGTGAGTTAGATTGTCTCGCGAGACTCTGACATTACAGTCAGGTGGTGGTGCAAGTTCAACGCGTTTCCTTTTAACCTGAGCCTGGATGCTCGTAGTTTATTGAACTTTGAACGTCGCTGATGGCAACCAAATCTGGGAGTATTTCAAGGTTCCAGAAAATAAGGTATATTTTGATATTTGTTTCTAACATAAATATACGCCTGACATGATTCAACATTTGAAGAGACATTAATGTATCCACAAAGACGCACACAAGATGCTGTCAGTTGGTACAATTATTTATTCACATCTGTTTACAAATTAACACACAACCTTAATCACAGTATCAAAAACAAAACGCTTCACTCCGAGAACATCAACAAAACTGCTGTTTTAAAACAACTGCCTGTCACTTCAATATGGAGACTGCAACCACTGCACGTCACGTCATAAGTATATACTTGCTACCACATAACTCAACAATAACTCATATCGTTACCATCAAGACCATCTCCTTATATATATGCCTAGCCAGGCTTCTAGAAAGCTATATTACAAACAAAATACCTTCTTGAAAATTCTAGAGTGCCTGATACATAGATTATAATGTGCAGAATATTTTCCATCGTTCTAATGCCTTTCTGGAAGTTACAGTGTGTTTCAAAATACTGTAGTGGATTACAAATTATATATACAGGTAAGAATAAATTATAATATTAATTTACAGGTATTTACATTGATTGAACTCATAAATATTTATGTACAACACGTTTCATGACATAACCGTATAATAATAATAATAATAATAATAATAATAATAATAATAATAATAATAATAATATATACGGTTATGTCATGAAACGTGTTGTACATAAATATTTATGAGTTCAATCAATGTAAATACCTGTAAATACTAACTGGATGTAACACTTCGTAGCCATACATACAAGTAATAATAATGATGATAATAATAATAATTATTCAAGCTCATTCTTGCTTTATTTACTCATGGGTGAGTGAATATTGTTTTCAAGTTATATCCGTTTATCGCACTTGCGTCAACATTTCAAGGCAGTCACGCATCGGCTAGTAGCTCTTCTACTTTGCAGGCTTAAACTGCGTTCTATTCTTCTTCATTCTTCTCTTTATACATTTCAGTTTAATACAAAGGGTTGTTTTTTAAGGAGAAAGCATGACTCGAATTAAGAACACTCGCATTTTTATTTAGGTCTGTTTTTTTAAGAATTCCTAAACTGTTTTGTTCTTTTTCATCTCATAAGCAGTTATATTAATATTAACAGCACTACGGAGGCAAGAACTGCACGTGTTTTACGACAGATTACACCAAAATGTTCCTTCGTACTTTCTTGGACGTTGCACAGTGCTACGCCACGACCAGTAACTGCTATGTTCTTTGAATGTATTATATTGTATTTGTATAATACTGGTAGGTGAAAATTGACTATTCTGAAGTGGGAAATTGTTACCAGGTATTACGAGATTCATAGGATTTTGGCTGCTTGCCTCAAGAATTCCCATCCCTTGTTCAAACATTGAAGTTTCTAAAAGTAATTCTCACACAATAGAACAACTTGCTTGTGCTCGCCACTTGTTGCCGGTTATCGCCGTGTAGTTTAAGCAGTGTGAGGTTTCTTCTCCTGTGTGTAAACTGTGCCATGTTTTCACTCTGTTAATTGAAAAACAAATTACTACAATCTTTACTTAGTTAAAAAGTTACTTTTATTTGATATGTAGAAATATGTTTTGTTGATTTTGCTCCTCATGCTAGACACTCGATGCATGTAAAATAGATTATTTCTTTTTAAGTGGTGCCTTATTGTGTTCACGTTAGCCCAGGAGTTGGAGAATGTTTTCTACTGGGTCACGTTGGCTGTCTGTAAGTTGATTATTTAGATGTTAAGTTCTGAAGGCTGTGATCTGTAGCATTGTGGAGTACAGTAAAATCTCGCCTTGGGCTGATGTTTACTGTTTTGAAGGTCGCCAAATAGATGGGCTCTCTGACATGGCTGTACAGTGTGGAGGTTTGCTAGACACAAGTGTAATTTTGGACATTTTATGTGACGACGGCAGTTCTGAACTAAGCCTGAACTGCCCCATTTAAATTGCTTTTTTTAAAAGCCTGCTTTAACACCCATGGATGACTTTTTCTTTTATAACGAAAACAAGGTCACTTTTAGAAAAGGAAAAGAACCTTTCACACCAGGCAGGTTGTATGTTAATTAGGGCCTCTTCCCACTTCTCAATCTGTGTAAAGTAAATTGTAAAATAAACTTTGCATAATGTATGAGTCAAGCCAGCTAAATAACTGATAGTTTGAAGGAAAAGAACTGAAAAACCTTGAAAACATCCAGAGCAAAGTGATTTTGTCCAGACCTGATTGCTTTGATTTGCAGTTGTGATCCTAATAGCAACATGACTGTGCTGACGTGTTGCTCAGAAGATGAACCATGGGCAACGACAGCAATATATGACAGTTACAATAATCCTTGTGATTGATTGGTACCTGCCTGGTGTTTTTTCATTTGTGTCTTGCTCTTTCATCCCCAGCTATGTTATCTTACAGTATCTACAAATTCTTTGATAACCCCTTCCTCTCTTTACTTTACATCCTCATTTTTTGAAAGGATGGAACACTCGGTACCACCATTTTGTACACAACAGTTTCTTGCAGGTTATAAATTTCATTTTTTGTCCGTATTGAAGATCTACTTCTGATACAAATTCTTATAAATTGGTTAAATACCACCTATTCAATACAATAATAACATAATAACTTACATATTTATTAAGTTGTTAATATGGTACATGTTTCGCTCCTTTTTCATGAGCATCATCAGCCAATCATAATTTACTTAAGGTTATATACGATCGTGAATCTATTTTATTGGATTAATTATGCTTGTAAATCTGATTAGCAAATCTTATAATATTTTACAAGTTGTATAACAAGAAAATTGTCTTTTTAAGTTAAAACAATTTGTCTAAAATCTATCTAAGTCTAACAGTTTATTGATGAAACTCATCTGGTGAACATCCTTTAAAATTATTTTAAAAATCCTTTTGAGATCTGGTAATTGCGTTGATTCAATGTTGCTTGACTTGTATGATTGTCGGTGAAACTTCGTTAACTATATTAACAATTTTCTACAATTGATAATTGCCTATGTTATGAACATTTAACTTGTTCTCGATGTTGCTGGAGTAACATTTGTACCAAATGTATTGGCATTAATCTTATGTTCTCAATACGAGAGTATTGTTTATGAACAAATTTGTTGGTGAATTAAAACTTTCAAATATGAGGTAGAATTTGAATGATTCTTGTATGTTCCTAAATGGGCTTGTTGGTATATCTGTAATGAAAGATAAAAAAAATGTATGTTTATGGTTTTGATTATAATTCTGTATAAACTTCTTATCGAAAGAATTGTCATTTACTTTTCTTTCTGCTGCGTAATTGTCTAGTGTTACTCCTAGCCTCTTGATAACTACTTGTTGTTCTGTTTGCACTCCTTGTGTTATATGAGTGAGCGTGGGTGAGTTTACGTTTTGGTGGGGAGTTGGAAGGGGAAGTGGAGTTAGGCGGTGCATTGATAGCTGCAGTAGATTGTGGAGGGGACTGCCTAGGAGAAGTAAGGGGAGGAGTTGAGTTTGTGTCAATAAGCCATTAACTTTTGTCGGATTAAAATGTTTATAAAACTTATTTATATCCGATTATATAGTTGTAAAACTGTTTCCAGTTTCTTGCATGTGTGCTCCCATTGCAGAATGTTTCCTGTGTTTCGCAGCATTTACATGTTCAAGATATCTTATCATAAAGCTCCGGCCAGTTTGGCCAACATACGAAAAATTGCACGCTGCACACACAAGCCTATATATTCCAGATCCTTGATATTGATTACTATTTATATTAACTTTATTGTGATTGATGAAAATATTTTGGTTTGTGTTTTGGGTTTTGAAGGCTATGTTAATATCTTGTTTTTTGATGGTATTAATGACTTGGTATATAACTGGGTTAGTAAATGTAAAAGTTGCAAATTTGGATTTCTTATTTTTATCTGGTGTGAGACTTGTGGCCAATTTTATTTTCACCTTATTAATGATCTTGTTAACCATCTCTATTTTATACCCGTTATTGAGTGCCAGGTCCTTTATGAAATTAAGTTCTTTCTTTAAACTCTTACTTGTTAGTGGAATTTTTAGGGCTCTATAAACCAAACTCAAAAAGGCTGCCTGTTAGTGAGAATTGTGGTGGAGTGACTCGTTTTTAATCATTATTGGAGTAAACGATCAGATTTCGTTGAATTTTGACTGTAGGATCTTTCTGTATTATCAAATAGGCTCCATTTGAAAAAAATTCTTCTGTTTTTTTAATGTAATCATGCTTATTTAAAATATCTGTAGTTTCCCCTTTATCAGCTTTGGTTACTATATCACTTTCGTTGATTTTAGTCTTTAATTCTTTGATTTGTTTTGTGAGGTTAGGATTTAACTTATTTATTTTGTGATTCTAAAGGCAATTTCCTTATATTAGATTCTACTTCAGCTATAGTGATTATTACGTCTTCAATTTGATAATACAGAAAGATCCTACAGTCAAAATTCAACAGAATCTAAAGAAATTGCTTAAAAATTTGTCTTTCCTTTTTAATGAACTAGTGTGTCAGAAGCTGATAAATATGAATGCCAAGATACCAACAGCCAGTGCCATGCCCAAAGTCCACAAAGTTCATATACCCATGCGACCTATAATCAATTGCATGAATAGCCAAACGTTTAAGACTTCTAAATTTATACATCGTTTTTTTAAAAAGCCCTATAAATTTTACAATATTCTACGATCAATGACTCAATAGAATTCTGTGATAAGCTTATTAAATTCGAACTACAACCGCATCATAAAATGTGTTCATATGATATAACTAACATGTACCCTTGCATACCGATTAATGAAACCATTAATATAATCAAACTCAGTTTATTCAGTCACAGCAAATTAAGTAGGTGTGAAATAGAATAATTCATAAATGTATTGAGATTCGTTTTAAATAATAATTACTTCACATTTAATCAAAAGATATATCAAATGTGCTTGGGAATGAGCGACCCTGCATCATGTATACTAGCTAACATTTATATGGATCATTTAGAACATGTTAAAATTTTGAATAACATAGAAGGACTAAACCTTTGGCTGAGATACGTGGATGACACGTTTGTTATAATAGACAGTAAATTGAATAATAGTGATAATATTTTGGATTTTTAAAATAAATTAGACAGTAACATAAAAATTTACTAAAGAAGATGAAAGTAACAATTCGTTAAGTTTTCTAGATATAAATGTAAAGAGAGCAGGAAATAAATTTGATTTCCAGATTTATAGAAAACTGACGTTTACTCCAATAATGATTAAAAACGAGTCACTCCACCCCAATTCTCACAAACAGGCAGCATTTTTGAGTTTGGTTTATAAAGCCCTAAAAATTCCACTAACAAATAAGAGTTTAAAGAAAGAACTTAATTTCATAAAGGAACTGGCACTCAATAACGGGTATAAAATAGAGATAGTTAACAAGATCATTAATAAGTTGAAAATAAAATTGGCCACAAATCTCACACCAGATAAAAATAAGAAATCCAAATTTGCAACTTTTACATTTACTAACCCTGCTATATACCAAGTCACTAATACCATCAAAAAACAAGATATTAACATTGCCTTCAAAACCCGAAACATGAACCAAAATATTTTCTTCAATCACAATAAAGTTAATAATAATCAATATCAAGGATCTGGAATATATAGGCTTGTGTGTACAGAGTGCAATTTTTCGTATGTTGGCCAAACTGGCCGGAGCTTTATGATAAGATATCTCGAACATGTAAATGCAGCCAAACACAAGAAACATTCTGCAATGGGGGCACACATGCAAGAAACTGGACACAGTTTTACAACTATTGAAAGGGATTTAAGAATTTTAAGAAGAGTAGAAAAAGGAAAAGAAATGACAAAATTGAAATAAAGAACCCCATCTTAGTACAATTACCGGAATTAATACAAATGCTTAAATCTGATATAAATAAATTTTATAAACATTTTAATCCGACAAAAGTTAATGGCTTATTGACGCAAACAAACTCAACTCCTCCCCTTACTTCTCCTAGGCAGTCCCCTCCACAATCTACTGCAGCTATCAATGCACTGCCTAACTCCACTTCCCCTTCCAACTCCCCACCAAAACGTAAACTCACCCACGCTCACTCATATAACACAAGGAGTGCAAACAGAACAAGTAGTTCTCAAGAGGCTAGGAGTAACACTAGACAATTACGCAGCAGAAAGAAAAGTAAATGACAATTCTTTCGATAAGAAGTTTATACAGAATTATAATCAAAACCATAAACATACATTTTTTTATCTTTCATTACAGATATACCAACAAGCCCATTTAGGAACATACAAGAACCAATCAGATTCTACCTCACATTTGAAAGTTTTTATTCACCAACAAATTTGCTCATAAAGAATACTCTCGTATTGAGAACATAAGATTAATGCCAATACATTTGGTACAAATGTTACTCCAGCAACATCGAGAACAAGTTAAATGTTCATAACATAGGCAATTATCAACTGTAGAAAATTGATAATATAGTTAACGAAGTTTCACCGACATTCACACAAGTCAAGCAACATTGAATCAACGCAATTAGCCAGATTTCAAAAGGTTTTTTAAAATAATTTTAAAGGATGTTCACCAGATGAGTTTCATCAATAAAGTGTTAGACTTAGATAGATTTTAGACAAATTGTTTTAACTTAAAGACATAATTTTATTGTTATACAACTTGTAAAATATTATATGATTTGTCAATCAGATTTACAAGCATAATTTAATCCAATAGAATAGATTCACGATCGTATATAACCTTAAGTAAATTATGATTGGCTGATGATGCTCGCAAAAAAGGAGCGAAACATGTACCAAATTAACAACTTAATAAATATGTAAGTTTTTATTACATTATTATTGTATTGAATAGGTGGTATTTAACCAAATTATAAGAATTTGTATCAGACAACAGTATCTGTCAAGAAGGAACAATATTAATGGACAGTGCCCAAAGGTGATGTTTTACTGTACATGAATACTCTTGTGCTCGGGAGGGGATACGAGCCGTCATTATTTGGCAACTGCTGAGAACTGGTAAAGTTTTTATTTAAGAGTTCAAAACCTTCCAGCAGAATATTTAGAGGGTGAAAAGACTTCCTCAGTGGCAGGGTAAACCACAACCTAGGATAGTGAGGAATAGGTACAATGTAGTTGTAATTTTGCTCTGTAGACTTCCAAGTAGACAAGAAATTGTTCTGTGGTTCCATGCCCTCTGGCATGTGACTGGATGTTCCTTGAATTCTTCCCCCATGAGTTTCCTCCTTAAATCTTATTAACAAGTACAACAGCAACAAATATCTGGGGTAACAAAAATATTTAAAAGAGAAGAAAGGTGGAAGGATAATTATTTATAAGAAGAGCTTTCAAAATGATCAGCACTAGAGCAATTTTTAGTATGAGATATTTAATGGATAAATGTTGGGAATATGGAAGAGATATGGTGGTGATATTCCTTGATTTAAGAAAGGCTTATGATAATCTACCCAGTACAAGGGTATGGATGTAATGCAACGGAGAGGATTTGAAAAAGAAATGGTACTCTATGTGCAAGAAATGACAAAAGGTGTTGCAGCAGTGTCCATACACATGTGGGTATAACATTGGTTTTGGAATGAAACTGGACTACGACAACAAGTGTTTGTGAAGGAGACAAAGGTAAATTATGTGGACAGGCAGCTCGACATGTTGAGTGAGATAGATTGATTATTTATTTATATCTATCTCAGGAGCATACATTTTACAAAGCATAATGGTACTTAATGACATACATATCAAATAGTGTCTGCCCAGAATTTTACCAAATCACGGGCATTAGGTGTCGCAGCCATCAAGTCCTCTATTGTGCAACTTAAAGGACATTTAATACAGTTCATGAACTGGGCTGTGGTTTGGTCTTCACCACATTTTCATTGTCTGGATGTGCCAGGAAAGCCCCACTTTACCATATTGATTCTTGATCTACTAACCCCAGTGCGAAGCCTGTTCAATGATTTCATTGAGATTATTGTAAATTATGGAATGAACATCAGTATGGAAAAGAGTGAGACAATGGTGTTGACAAGAGGAGAAATGGAAGATAAAAGGAATTATAAAAATAAAGCGACAAAACTTTGAAATTGTGGAGAGCTTCAAGTACTTACGAACAGAACTAATGCAGGACTGAACAGTAAAACGATTCTATGGGGAAATGAATGCCGTGTACCAGAGTGTGAGTACCAGTGGTGTGCAGTGAAGACCTGGACACTGACGGCCAGTGAAATGAAGTACGATAGGAAATAAGAGGGCCAGGAAGGCAATTGCTTTCCGACACAATGCAGAGGTATAAACATGTTAGAAAGATGGAAGAGGGAAGAGGATGATGTAAGCCAGATAGTAGGAGGCAGGCACAGACTAAGGTCGTTCAAAATGATAAAAAATAGTATAATTAGAACAAACCTGAATTGGAACACAGTGGAGGTGGTCAAGTGAAATGTGTGATGATGTTGATCTTGCGAAAAATAAAGTGTTTGGAGATGCTCATTCCTGTTCAAGATAGGACCTTAATACAGTTATTGTTGAGAAAATTCTATGTAGACAATTTATTACTGTCTTAAAACATAAGTTATTGATATGTTATGGAAACGGCTGAACCATTTGACATCATAAAGCATTCTGATGATAGCTTTTGGCCTGTGCATTTTCTGAGTGTCTTTACAAGCATAAAAATTTCTTGCCATATGTTTGTAAATTATTAAAGAAAAATGTAGCATTGTGATTGGCCAAAGCGCTCACCAGTACTTCAAGGCCACCTGAACTGTGGGAGCGCTGAGGCTTACGAGAGGGGAGGTGGGTGGAAGCAAGCAAGCACACATGCGCAGTCAGGCATCTTTTTACTGAGCTGTTCCAGTCTGTATTGTGTTGCAGATGGTCGCTTAGTCGAGAAGAAGATATTTGCAGTTATTTAGAACAGACTTGAGACGATGTGTAGTGTGACCAATTCTTCTCATTTCCGTCGGTTGTTATTTCTTGACGGATTCAGTGATTTCATCTCTCAGGCCACTGAAGGCGCAGTGAAAACTGCCGACTGTTAGGGAAGGTTACGGCACTGCCATCAGAAACCTTTGGTGATGCCAGCCCGCTTCCATACTCCAGGGGCTTGCATCTCGTGCATGTTGAACTGAAAATATGAATACAGTAAAACCTTGTTAATTCGATGTCGTTGGGACACAAAAATCGGACTTTGAATTACGTGATTTTGAACTAACCACCAACACGTAGTTCAGAAATGCCAATCCTTGCCACATCACGAAAGATTCTTAAGACCCGTTACTGCGTACAATCAACCTTGATTCACAGTTTAAAACTTTCAAATGCCATGAAAAAAGCTATTTCCGAAAAGTATCCAACAAGCTGCATTTACATTATTCAAATAATGCACTCGGATAAATCACTGGCAAACATAACCTCACACAGCGAAAGAAGAAACATACGATTCAAAGACGAGGACAAATTTGACTGGCTCCGTTCTGCAAATGCTTTATTTTTTTTTGGTTTACTGTACTATGAATTTTTTAGATGCCTTGTACTTGGCGCGGAAAGTGCCAGACACCTTTAAAACATCCCAGCTTATCAAACTTTCCTATGAAGAGAAAAGTGTCTTGCTTCCGTGTGCATTGCAACACAGTACAATGATCCCCACCCTTGTTTGATTTCCCGGCTGGCACTTCTCTCCTTTGGGCTTGGCATTTTAAAAAAAAGAACAATGCAATTTCATTGGCTTTGAAAATATTGTTTGGTGCATACGAATTGATAGCCAGTGTTCGCGGATTGTACTTCTCCGCACACTGCAATATTGTGGCGTTCTTTAAAACGCTGAAAACAAAAGAATTACGATTGTACTCGAACTTAGCAAATATGAAGCACACTGTAGACGCACCAAAGTGAGTGAAAGTACAGAAAACTCCCCCAGCAGGTTCCAGAGGACGCATTCTACAATGCCACAGATTAATTTTGAATTTAAATTACTCTCAGAAGTAGTAACTTTTTTTAAATGTAGAGGCAGTTAAGAATTAAAAGTCTGAATTTCAGTAATAGGGATCAATATTGTTCTTCGAATGGTGAATTAATCGTATTTCAAATTAAACTATTTAAATAACATGCAAAACCGTTCCTCGTGTTTCTGGGAATGAGAACATCTTCAAATTAGTGGAGATTTTGATTTATCGAGGTTCTACTGTGGCTCTCTTTTTTACGATACCAGAAGTTTGTTGCCAAATAATTTCTCTCTCTTCTCAGCAATTCCATTATATCTATGATAGAAGTGTTAGCACTTGTTGGTTTATACACAATTTTATAAATATTTCTGTACATATCTCTCATCATCTTTCTATATTGTAATATTTTTATATACTGTATAAGACAATAAAAAAGTTATATACACCTAAAAAAAAAAGTCCAGTACCTGTATTTTATTTTTGTGTATAGCTTTTGGTGCTCAGGGTGCTCGTCTGGTGTGGGTCTTTCTGTGTGACACCCATGGGCGACCTGCACATGTCAAGGTGGGGATGATAATGAGGTAAGGAGTGTTGTGTTGCCACTTAGCCTGCTACCAAGGGATCTATTCAAGGCTTAACATTTCAGTAATAGGAACTGATTTTGTTCATCGAATGGTGAATTATTCGTATTTCAAATTAAACAATTTAAATAACATGCAAAACCGTTCCTCATGTTTCCAACCGTCAGCAGCATCTTGTGACATCACTCCATATGAACACGGTGGATAGGTTTGGACTTGAATCCAGACTTCTGGCACGCAGTCTAGTGATTACCCTGCCAGCCAACATACTGATGGTGAAAATGTTTTGATCCAACGGGACTCAAACTGGCTAACCACAGTGTCAGACCACCAGGCGAGTTTCATTTACCTGTGTTGTATTCTTGAAATCTTTGTTCAAGACCACAAGGAGGTAAAAATAGTCAGTAGCCAAATAAAATGTATCAAGTTTTGAGAGTATTTTTTTTCAGCTGTACATTCTTTTGAATGTGGTATAAAATCTTGTGTGTTCCTTATCTTCATGTGAACTGTAATTCCTCACCTTTTTGGCAACCCCACGGTCAAGGAAGCATGAAATTCAACTCCACCAGGCAACGGCTATTGTACCTGCAGGCATAATGTATAGCGTTTAGATTATCTGACTAGTTGACCTAGGGAGTCATTTAGATTATATCCAACAGATTTCAAGGGTACTACTTACTTTACAAGATTTTTTCTTTCACAATTTGTTTTATGTTACACCGACACATACAGGTCTTATGGCGATGATGGGACAGGAAAGGGGTAGGAATAGGAAGGAAGCAGCCATGACCTTAATTAAGGTACAGCCCCAGCATTTCCGGGCGTAAAAATGGGATACCACGGAAAATTATCTTCAGGCCTGCCGACAGTGGGGCTCGAGCCCACTATCTCCCGGGTGCAAGCTCACAGCTGCGCGCTCCCAACCGCATGGCCAACTCGCCCGGTATGAGATATGTCGCCATCGCCACTAGTTCATTTTCTGTCGGGCATCAGCGCTGTGGATTGTTGCCTGACAAGTCCTGTCCCGTTTTCATCCTGAAAGATTTCCATAAACCATCCAGGGTGCATGAATGGCGATATTGGAGAAATCTTTTCAACAGGTCTAATTTTCAGAAATCCATTGGACAGGCATGTCATGAACAGGAAGTACATGGATTCCCTTTCGTGATAAATGCAGAGATGTTCTGACGTCCACATGGATCAAGTCGACTCCTTACAATAATTGTGGGATGTTGGTCCAATAGGTGTCGTAATTGATTTTTGGAAATATCTTGCATTCACTTTCATATTGGTTTCTTTCATCCTTGCATACCAGTTTACCACGTTGGGTCGGTGGATTTTCTTGGCACTCAAACTGAGGGCAAGACACCAAGCAAGTGGCTGTACGGTCGAACCCTACTGTCAGCACCCCTGAAGATTGTTTTCCATTTTCACACCAAGCAAATGCTGGGGCTGCACCATGTTCACTTCCTTCCCACTCCTGCTGATTTTCTACCCCATCGTCCCCCCAAGACCTGTGTGTCGGTGCAAGATAATAAACTATCAGTGACACTTATAGTACTTGGGAGCACTCTTCCTGGTGAATGTTTTAATAGCTTCCACAGTTGTCACCTCAAGTGCTGTTTGTGTCTGGAAACGGGACATAACATATCCTTCCCAACAACGGTTGATTTTCGCCACCATTTCCCTGCACAAACCTACAAGGTCATACGCAGCAAAGCTCACGATAGGAGACCTGTAGGTTTAGAAAGAAGAAAGGTTCTGGAAAGTGTTTTAGTAAAAATGTAATGATGATTTTATTCACATAATGTATAGCGTTTAGATTATCTCAGACTAGTTGACCTAGCCAGGCAATTTTTCATGCAGGTAGCACTAACCTAAAAGAGTGCAAGAACGCGTGATAACCGAAAATTCCCATTAGGAATCCTGAAACAGAGACTGAAGCAATGCACCCTGGTACAAACTGTGGATTTGCTAGTATTGTATGGCTTGTGTCCATGAACATCCATTCTGCGAGTCTCTTGTTCGGAGTGTGGATACAGGCTAAACTGGCAGAAGTTTTATAACTAGCTATGAGTAATCACATGCAAGAAAAAGGGAACCATTTTACAACTATAGAAAGATTTAAAAATAATCAGAAAGATTGAAAAAGGAAAACTGATGAATGAACTGGAAAATATATATAAGTAATCCACTTAAACAAACACTTCAACAAAGATAAACACTTAAATGATGAAATCAAAGTTAAGAAACCTTTAACTGAACAATTACCGAATTTAATACAAACATTTAAACTTGACAGACAAAAATTTTCAAATATTTTCATTCCTGACAATATTAATAGACAATCTAAGAGAACAAAACACCCCCTCCAATACTACTACTGGATATTCCCCTCCACAAACCACTCCATCCGTTATGACGCTGCCCACTGTTCCTTCCCACTCCCCACAGTTACGTACCTACACATACACCACAAGGATTGCTAGTAGAACGACAGGCAGGAGTCTATAGGGTAAGTGTTGATCCTTTAACCCTTTGGGCGCCGCGTGCTATTACGGTTCTCCTACGACTGAGCCCCAAGGCCAGTTTCCGTTTTTTGCAACCTTTTGTTCGATTACTCACTGTTCAACTGTTATTGTAGGTAGAAAGTTGAAATTTTTGTTATTATTTACTAATACGATTGCCTATACGAATAAAGCCTTACTCAGTTCATTTATGACCATTAGTAAATATTTGGCAGCCAAAACCCAAAAATATTAATTAAAAATAAAAGAAAAGTTTAGCAATAAAATGTATGTAGAACAAAAATTTTTATACATCGCGAACATATTTATTGAATAGTATAACCTATTATGAAGCTGAATTGAAACTTTCATTAATTTTATACCTAAAATAAATCTGTAGTAAAAATAATTAGTTTACATATCAAAATGAGCCAAAAATACGAGAGTAATTGCACTTGTTTTGTTATTGTCAACACTAATGCACCGCCGTCTCGATCCTCCTATACTGCCTGCTCTATGCGAGCCTTTTTGCGACTACGCTGTGACAAAATTTCTCCGCTAGATGGCAGACATAGACGCACAATATTCTAAACTTGTTCTGATGACGACAGCCTACAAAACACTATGCAGTATGGTCATATGTTCACTGAACCTCGTGAATTACATCAGTAATATCAAATATCAGCAACATTGCCTGTATGAAGTCGCACTTGGCCTCTTCATGCACAATTTAAAGATTTTCCTGGACGAAGGCTTGGAGTGGTACCGTACTTTTTGTGTTCTTGCCAACGTAATATCAAATAATAGAGGTCTTAAACACTTGGTTAGGACAATATCTCTTAACAGTTTGCTGATGTTCTTTGACCTCACACTGTAACAAAACACATTCTGAAATTTTTCTTTTTGCTATTTGTGTTACGTCGCACCGACACAGATAGGTCTGATGGCGATGGTGGGATAGGGGTTCGAACCCACTATCTCCCGGATGCAAGCTCACAGCTACGCGCTCCTAACCGTACGGCCAACTCGCCCGGTATTCTGAAAGGGAAGACGTCGGAAGTCCTCGTATTACGCTCGTACGTTTGAAGGACTTCAACAATAGGGCACAGCAGCTTAAAGGAACTCCTGCAGATGCTTCACCAGAGCAACAAAACAAGGTTTTGGGTGTCGAACTCCTCCTCCGTCCTAATGCATAATTAGTTCCATTTAGCGGTGTCGAAGCTTTAGGCAGTGAGATGTTGCTGACACAAATGTCACACTCCATCCTCTCTTCAACAACACGAACCTAGTACCGGTACCCGCAAATTAGGATTTGATTTCCTGTTTCTAGTTTGATTGGAATATTATCGTCTGGATATCTGAGGTTGTCCAAAATGTCTAAACATGAAGACGTTTTGTTTTGTGATTGTCCGTCACAATTCTTATCAAAAGGAATCCACTATCCTCCACGGCTTTAATCACCTTCTGGAAAAAAATCTTCAGCCTGTTTCCTGTCATTCGACCGGGTCAGGAATGGAAAGAATGAAGCCCCCATGTAGCAGCGAGGATAGGAATTGTGCCGGCTGCCGAAGCCTGTCGCACCCCTCCGGGGCAATGATTAATGAATGACAGATGAAATGAAATTATATTGGAGATTGTTAGTGGAATGAGAGATAGCAGGAGGAAACCGGAGTATCGGGAGGAAAACCTGGCCCGCCTCCGCTTTGTCCAGCACAAATCTCACATGGAGTGACCGGGATTTGAACCACAGGACCCAGCGATGAGCGGCCGGAGTGCTGCCACCTGAGCCGCGGAGGCTCCATCATCTTCTGAAATAATGTGTAAAGGCACAGATGCGAGGATATCCTAGATAAACCCGACTGCCGCTTTTCTTTTAATTCCCTTCTAGAAGGTATTTCATAGAGTCATATCTTTTCTGGCTGCGAACCACCTTACCGAGATTGGCAAAATGTTACACAACAGTTGAATATTTCGGGGAAAGAATCTGAAGTTTCAGTTCTACGAAAAATATACCTTGCACGAACGGAAAGAAACAAGTACCAACACTTTAAAATCACTTTTGAAATATCTATAAGCATAGCATGATTAATTCATTTCACAGTTCTTTGCAAAATATCTCTTGTACGAACGGAAATGACCAGACACGTTTACTCATTGTGCGAGAAACTTAGGTTATCACACACATTCATGCACCAATAACACGGTGATACACCCACACTGACAGCGAAGAGTGTGCGTCTACTGCTGCACTCTTACGGCGACTTGGAGAAATATTGGTAGTCGCGCCTTCCTGTGTTAAACTAGTTGCATAGAGCAGGCAGTATAAGAGGATCGAGACGGTGTGTACTAATGAAATACGGTACAAACTTCTTTTACGTAACACGTACCATAGGTACGACTAATAATAATAATAATAATAATCAAATTCAGTACAAGTATATTTTCCAAGACTTCTCAAACACACTTATGCTTTGTCAAAGACAGTGGATTATCATTTTCACAGCAATAAATGAACGAGTAAAATATAGAGAGCAACTAGACACAGAGCGGACAAGGTACACAGCGAGACTGCTAGTGTTGTTGCCGCGCCAACAGATATGCCTTTTGAAAGGACGTTGGCGCTTAGAGGGTTAATGTGAGGCCTCGATGTTACATGATATATAGTATGTCCGTACGAACGTTCCCCTTGTTACAGATATGTCAACAAGCTCATTGCATATTTGGGAGTAGAGGCGGCAAACTATCGATGGTAATCGCCATCGATATTTTCCGATATTATGAGCTTTACTATCGATAGTTTTCAAAATGTGGAGCGAATCATATCATTATGCATGCAAATAGAACATTCGTTGAATACAATCCACAAAAAAAATCAGTAGAAATTACAACTATTTCATGCTATGTAATTTCTGAAATTCAAATCAGAATCACTCTTAAATCTCTTTAGTGACACGTCCGAGACATTCTCGAGCTGCACGTGACCGCCCGAGAAATTCTTGTTCAGCTGCAGTGTTCATATTGCGATCGCCCGACATTTTCTCGGGTATAGTAATATCTTTGGAAAACTGTTATGCAGCATTCTCAACGGATGGCCTTATCTTCTCTCGCTTATAAGTTATACAATGTGTGATTCACCAGCTGACAAGGTAAACGGAAATGGCGAGCGCGAAACGGAAGAAATGTTGGTCTGATGACAAAATAAGACCCTCGCCTACATCAAAGATGAATCTCTAAATGATATTGGTGATTCTGATAGTAGTGATAATGATTTGTCGCATGATGACCTGTTTTTCTAATGATTGTGAGGAAGATATTTTGTCGGAAACGATGGTGACGGGAGATGTAGAACATACAAAATGTAAGCCTGTAAATACTGAACAATCTAGTATAATTCCATTTACGGGATATTCTGGTGTAGAGGTTGTATTACAGTATTACCGGAGGTGAGTGCGATTGACAGTTCCGAACTTTTCCACACTCGTTGCACTTAGCTAACTTTTTATCCTCACTACCGGGTACGCATAAATCACTTCCAAACGTCAGGTATCTTCTTTTGAGCATATTTATATGAAGTTCACAATTTCAAACTGGTATATTAAAGTCACTACCAAACCGTGAATCAGCTGTACATTTTCTGTTAGTGTGAAAAATAAGCCAATAAGGAAAAAGAAACTATCGTTGACTATCGATAATAGGCAACTGACTATCGATAGTTTTCCGCCTCTAGTTGGGAGAAATCACAATTCAACTATCAACATAAAGCTTGAGAGTCCCTATCAGAACTAGGCCCTGCTCACTCAGATGAGATATTCAAATCTTGAACAGATAACAGCAAATGCTGAATTTTACAAGTATCAACAAATCTTAATTTCAAAGTGTGCAACATCATCATGTATAATAAACCACGCACATTAGAGTTTCAGAAATGATGATAGTAGTATAATTGGACAGTTCGGCGGCCTCCACCTCCACCGGCTCCCAGAGGCCTCCACCTCCGCACGGGTGGCCTTCCCAGGGGCCCACTCCTCCTCTTCCCAGGGGCCAGCTAATCCTCCTGCGGAATATTTGAATTGGTAAACAAAGCCACGTGATTTTTTCTTGACAGCCACGTGCTTTTTGACACACAACAACGTATCGCTAACCTCAGTACTGTCATCTTGACGGGCCTAAATTTTAGTGGTACCAACTTAACCTAACTAGCGCGAGATTTGAATCGATAAACAAATCTACATGCTTCTTTTTGACACCTGTCATCCGCCATCTTTAATCAACAGAGCACCATGCTGCCCTCTTTAGCTACATATCTTTGAAATGTGGTGGCGGATAATTTGAAAAATGCTTTTTGGTAGCAGCCATCTTTAATCGACAGAGCACCGTGCATTACTGAATAACAATTAGAATTATGTTCATATTTAAAAATGAAGAACAAACATGGCAGAATTTATATTATATTTTTCAGAAAATTAGGGTGAATATTTCACATTTCATTTTTAAAATATACGAAAAAGTGGCCGAAGTTACCCCGTTTTACGGTACCATAAATGTAAACGCGTTTCCTACTCGGATACGAGCGCTCGTATACGAGTTACTCGTAAATGTAAAGCCGGCTTAACAATTTTTTTACATTCTATTAAAATTATTAATTTTCTTAAAAGTTTGTTGTTTGAACATAAAATGTTATATTAAAATCTTGAAGAATCATTGTCACTTCATATAAACTTGACAAATGAACTTTATTACACACTCAAAACAGGCGCATTATTGTGTTCATCATCAGTAGTAGTTCGGCGGCCTCCTCCTCTACCTCCGCACGGGTGGCCTTCCTAGGGGCCCACTCCTCCTCCTCCAGGGGCCTGCTCCTCCTCCCGCGGGAAATTAGAATTGGTAAAGAAAGCCACGTGCTTTTTTGACAGCCACGTGCTTTTTGACAGACAATAACGCATCGCAAACTTCAGTACTGCCATCTTGACGGGCCTAAAACTTAGTGGTACCAACTTAACCTAACTAGCGCGAGATTTGAATCGGTAAACAAATCCACGTGCTTTTTGACAGCCAAGTGCTTTTTTGACAGCTATCATTGACAACAACGTATCGCAAACCTCACTACTGCCATTTTGACGGGCCTAAACTTTAGTGGTACCAACTTAACCTAACTAGCGCGAGATTTGAATCGGTAAACAAATCTACATGCTTTTTTGACAGCTGTCATCCGCCATCTTTAATCAACAGAGCACCATGCTGCCCTCTTTAGCTACATATCTTTGAAATGTGGTGGCGGATAATTTGAAAAAAGCTTTTTGATAGCAGCCATCTTTAATCGACAGAGCACCGTGCTGCACTCTGGTGGCAGGCAATTCCACGTGACAGCAGTCATCTTTAATCAAGAGAGCACAGTGCTGCACTCTTTAGTCGAAATGTGGTGGCGGACAATTCTATTCGACAGCAGCCATCTTTATTCAACAGAGTACCGTGGTGCTATCTTTACGGCTACTACATCGCTAATTAGCACTTGGGTGCCTACGACACAAGATGTTGGATGTTATAGCCTCTTCCTCTGTTAAGGCATAGCTTTATCGATCAAGTTTAAACATGCATCGGGAAAGCTAGAGTAAGCATGTGCTGCAGCGATGACGTTATTGTAGGTGTGCATGTTTAAACCTGTTCGTTGACTAAAAGCTTTAGTCTTCGAGAAACAGTGATAGAGAGTGGAGCGCAAACATGACGAAAACATTAATAGTTGATATGCAAGACTTTAAAGTAAACGGCAACAAATTTGTGTTGAAAGGGGTGGCTGTGTTCGATTGCAGTGTGCTGTGGGCGCCAAAACTTGTTAGTTTAGTATTTAGCCCACCGTTCCCTTACTGTTTGCAAACAGATGAAGATAAAAAGCAAACTCAGTGGATTGAAAACAATTTAGGTTTGAAGTAGGAAGGAAAAGGAATACCTTATCGTTTTCTACCTTTAATGATGAATACACATTTGTTAAGAGCAGATTTTGTTTTTTAAAGGGTTGTGAAAAGAAAGAATGGTTGTGTGATTATCTACCATCATCGTGTGAAATTATCGACATGCATGAATTTTGGTGTCCATTATTTAAAACTCTTCCGAAAGAGCATAGTAGAGAAACAAGTAAACAGTCTTTACAACATGTATGCATGCTCTTTGATTGGTTGTGTTGCAGTGCATGCCGGGAAGTGAACAACATATGTAAACTGCAGTGTCGAAATAACCTTAGTGTAAAAGAAACATTTGTAGAGTAAAAACATCATGTCATTTATAACAGATACTAAATGTAACGCAGTTGAAAAGGCGGTCGTAAAGTTTTATGCATCCAAAAAGAAACTAAACACTTTTACTGAAGAAGGGTTAAATGCATTACCAAAGGCATTTTTGGTTAATGTAGCTGCGAATGCTGTAAAGAAGATTTGGGATAAGGTGCCTCTTGAGTGGACTCAAGATCCTGTTTTGTCAGAGCTTCAAACGTGTAGTTTACATCATGAACACGTGAGTTTAGCTAGAAGACCTTCTGTGAGACAGTGCCGTACATGTCAGCTAATTAAACTGTATCACGGACCTAAAACTAACGAGTTGTCTTCATTATAAACACTTATCATGGCTGCGGAGAGAGTAAACAAGGAAAAGGTGAAGAAACGTGCTGGGGAAAAAGGTGAGTAAGCATGTTGGGCGTGGGCTCATCAATAAAGTGATTGATCTTTTCTTCGAGCTTTATCTCCCCTGCGGCCCTAGAACACGTTCGCCTGACACGTAGTTTCATGTTCATGCTGCCTACACAGAGTATGTCGTGTAGCTGTTAAAATCTGCTTCGTAAAGTTATGCTGTGTGTGTTATTACCTAGTGCTTCAGCTGCTCAGAAGAAGATAGCAGCATTTGTCGTTGTTGGTGCAATAAAACGAAAACTGAGTGACAAAGACAGTAAAATAAACAAAGGATAAAATGTATATATATTCTAAAATAAATATGAATTGTCAAAACATATTACAGGTGTTGTTTAATCCTACAGCATGTCCTAGTGACTTAGAAGAAAGGAGAGGTAGAGGATTAAAATTAAACACACATAAGATTTAAAGTACATCCTCTTTATTAATCCATGAATTAAAGCTGTTATTAAAACTAAGCCATTTAACATACAGTTTATTCCCACGACGTCGAATAACACGTTCAACTAAATAGTGAACAGGATATTTTGTTTTCTGCAGTTCTTCGATGTAGAATCCTCCTTCAATAGGCTGTCCTCTGAGATCGCGAAGTAAATACGTAACTGGATTAGTAAGCTTAACACTTCTGATTTGAAAAATTTCGGTGCTCCAGTTAGGTGTGTATCCTTTTGCAAAAATAGACTTGTGTTTGGTGATGCGAACAAAATCACCTTCTTTAAAGCGATAGCGATGTGGATCAGCTGTTTTAATTACAACATGAATAGCATCTAGACGAGGTGTATTGTTTGTAACAAGACGTGGCTTTGTTCTGATAGTGCGATGAGGTGTATCGTTGTAGGTAGATAAAAGTCTAGGTAGCAGATCAATCCAACGATATGAACCTTGTGCTGTAAATTCTCGCCACATCACTGTTTTGAGTGTACGATTAAAGCGTTCTACAACACTTGCCTTGAGATTGCTGAACGTAGAGTAGTGTTGAATGCCAAGTAACTTGAGGTAAGAAGAAAAATCCTTGTTGTAAAACTCTTTACCTTGATCAGTTCGAAGACGCCTTGGGCAGCGTTTCGATTCTTCAACAATATGTTTAAATGCTTCTTTAACTTGAGCTGCTGTTTTAGAACGCACGGCGTGTGCAAAAGCAAACTTCGAGTACACATCGATAACCGTAAGTAGATACTTATACCCCTTATTACTAGAAGCATATGGAATCATTTCTACTAAGTCTGCTTGCCAGAGATCATCTTTTTCTCGTGTAATAACGCGTCTGCGACAGCAGGTGCGACGGGCTGGTTTATGTAACTCATGTGCGATGTTTACATTTATAGTTGAGATCTTCTCTTGACGAGCCATTGCAAAATAATACCGGCATAACGTAGTTCTCTTTCTATTTCTAGAATTTCTGACCAGCCTCTTGCGATGCTGTTAAAAGTTGTAATCGTTCAACGAGTAAGTTTGGATCATTCCAGTATCTTACGTCCACATACGGCAACAAAGTCTTGTGGTTAATATCTAGACTACGTGCAGTCGGAAACAGCTTAGAAATAAACTCACGATACTTGTAAATCGTATTTGCATTTACAGCTTCTGTTCTCTCGTAATTACGTCGTGTTGCGTCAGTAGCAAAAAGTATGGCTTTATATTTTTAAGATCATCTTGTAAAATTATATCCTTGTCAGGTATTCGAGAGAAAATAAGTTCTAAGAGTCCTTTCGTAGGTTTATAGGTAACACCTTTTACAGCGAGTTTGTTGTTAATAATCTTAACATTTGAATTTCCTATCCAGAAACAGTCATCTTCGTAGCGAATACCGTAGGTAGTGTCAGTTTGTCCTGTAAAAAGTTGTTCTATATGAGGTGCAAAGAGAGATCCATAGGTATCTTGAATAAAACTGATTGCGATACTCTCGTGTAATCATAACCTCAGACAAAGATGGTAGATTTTGCGTCGATGTAGTAGGTGTTTTAGCAATAACATCTGTAGTTAAAAACTCAACACGCTTAGATGGTGATGTATCATTAAGGTTCTTCTTCTTCCTTATCTTCCTCTTCTTGATCTACATCCTGCTTCTTCTCTTCCTTATCTTGTTCATGCTTCTCTTTATGATATGATGTTTGCATAGAAGCAAAACTTGAAGTAGACTGCGGTAATGAAGTAGAATTAAAAATTTCTTTGAGTGGTGTACTTAGTTGTGTTTTTAAAAATAAATCCATGTCTGCTTGAATACGTTTAAGCTCTTTAAATTTCCGTCGAATATTGTTTCGAGCTTGAATGATATGTTTTGTGATCTCCTTGCTAGATGTTAACACGATGATGGTTTTTAATCAAGTAGTTACTGTAATTCTGTGATAATGCATATAAAATGATCGAAGCCCATGCGATATCGTCCATGCTGAACATCACTTTCTTTATCAATAACTAAAAATCTGTAACGTTGTAATGACCAACATTTAGTACACATACGTTTAAAGTCATTGAATGTCATATCAGTGTTAACATGATCGTTATACACATGTCGCATGTTGCGCTCATCTTGCCGAAAAAGCACAATAACATTTGCGTTGTCGCGTATCAACTGCATAGGCACACGAGAATAGGTTGACACAAATAGATGCAATCAACATATGTATTTATTTATTTATTATTTATTTATGCCGACCCATACTAAAGTATGCACGAATAACGTTTTGCTGTTCTGTTGCGACACCATTAAAGATCATACGAGAATTATAAGCACATCGTCTGGTGATGGTACTTGCTCATGCGAATTAAATTTAAAATACCTTATTCCATCTTTAACTAGATCGTGCATTACAGTTTGTAGAATAGTATATAGCGGCTGATAGATGACTTTGCAAAAACGTAAATATTCTCGAAGCGTACACCATTTACAGAAGTAATAAGTGTAAGTAAAAGATTTGTTTTCCCGCATCCAGACGGGCCTGATATAATACATCGAACAGTAAAAGGAAACAACGTTCCATGACGTTTTCTTGTAGTTGTACTAGAACTAGATAAGAGATGTGGTACAATGTCGGTAACAGGTAGTGTGTCTTGCTGCTTTATAATCTTTATGATAACTGAATCATAAAGTACGTAATAGTGATATATATATTAAACGAAACAAGAGGCAACGGTTAGTTTATGATTTGCCCTTGACTAGTAATGTCGTGTACAGCATGGTGAAACAACGATATCCAAACGACATTAAGAAGAAGAAGAAAGTAAAAACTGTTGGATGGAAAGATGTTATAAAGGCAGCGCAAAAAGCTATTCGAGGGGATTACAATCCTCGTGTAGCTATTACTAAGGCATTATGCGCAGCAAGAGCGAGAATTTCTCCAAAGTGCTGAGCAATATTTAGTAAACGAGCACGAATTATTCCTGTACCAAAACGAGGAGGATTTCTTCCTGCGCTGTTTACTCGCCTAGCAGCTTTAGGGTCATTGCTAGGTGGTGCTAGTGCTGTAGCGAGAAGTGTCAAAGATGTAGAAGAAGCGAAACAACAGTTGAAAGAGAGTGAACGTCATAACAAGACGATGGAGGCAATTGCGTTACGAGGCAAAGGTGTGGACATGAAAGGGCTTGGTATCTACATTTCTCCAAAAACGTCTACTGAATGCACTGCCACATCGAGCTCTAACGCATGATGAAGTTTTTACGTTTGCTAAACAACTAGGAATTCATTATTTTCGAGGAGTGTATATGCGCGATCAACTACCAGCACACCCACGTGAACGTGAAAGTGCCGTAATTAACTTGGACGACAGTCGTGGACCTGGAACTCATTACGTTGCTTATGTAAAACGTCAATCTAAAGTATGGTATTTTGATAGCTATGGAGACTTACCTCCTCCTTTTGAGCTCATGCGTTATTTCGGAAGCAGTGCAGATATTGTTTACAATAAAAACCGTGTGCAAAACTTCAATACACGCATGTGCGGACGATTATGTCTTATGTTCTTGTATCAATCCCAGACAGTAGAGAAAGAGCATTAGTGTCTACGTGATGACTAACAGTGAAAGAACGTTTGCTGTACGTGGGGAAGAACCTGAAACAACCGTCTATTTTAATCCGCCAATCGAACTTGGCTATCAGCCGCATAGTCTTGGACTAGTATCGTTTGAAAGCTACAATAAGATCTATAATGTGCGTGATGGTGTAAACCAGTTCTATTACGATGAGTATGTGCTAAGACTACCCTCAGGTAGTTATTCAGTAGACGATATTCACGACTATATTGAAAGTACCTTAATTGATCAGTTTGGGGAAGATAGTTTTAGTAATCATAATTACAAGTTCTCAATCACTATAAGCAACATTACACATAAATGTGTTATTGAATCACCATTTAAGATTGACTTCAAATCACAACCTGATTCGATTGGACCATTGCTTGGATTTTCATCGAGGGAGCTCCTACCGAACGTACGTTACGTGTCTGATCAACCTATAACACTCTTCGATGATTATCATGTGAACATTACTTGTAATATTATTACAGACTTGAATAGTGATCTACAACATTCGCATGTCCTGCACGACTTTATTGTTACAGAGGAACGTGGATATACTATTTGTGAGAAACCAGCAGTAGTTCTTTATCATCCTGTGTCTGTAAAACACATTAGCAATATTACTCTTAGACTTGTAAATAAACATAATCAACTTATTCATTTAGATCGGCACGCGTACGTAGCTTACGAACTACATCTTAAACCAGTATGAAAAACATCTATAAAACACGGTGTACATTCCGAAGACATACTACATGTGTGCAGACTCATCGAGTCAACAAATATCCATAAGCAGACACTCCAAGATTTAGGATACACTACTACAACAGAATGGAAGAAATGCTAGACATTACGAATACAGTAGAAACTCGTGGAGGTGTAGTACGAAGTGAGCTTCATTCCTATCAACCTTTTACGTTTGGATTAAATAACAGTGATGAAATTCATTTTATTATTAATCAGCAAGATGTATACACCTTACCACACGAAAGCTACCTCTATATTGAAGGACGACTAGAAAAGTCGGATGGAAGTGGACCAAGCACTTCACAACTAAACAACCATGCTCTAGCTTTTCTCTTCTGAAGCGCGATATGAAGTAAATAATGTTGAAATAGATCGAACGAAGAATGTTGGTATTACAAATGCAATGAAACTCTACCCTTCTTTCTGTGATGAAGAAAGTAATCTTTTGCGGATGGCAGAATGGTGTCCAAAAGTTACTAACAACTGGATGATTAATGAGGATGGACCTTTTACGGGTATGTTATTACTGAAACATATTTTTGGATTCGCAGAAGACTTTACACGTATTATAATCAACGCAAAACAACAGCTTATTCTAATCCGTGATCGAAGTGATTACAATTCTCTTAAAGCAGTAGAAACACCAGTAGAATCGAAAATTACACTTCATCGTAACCTTATCTGATCGTGAAAAACTTCGATTGCTCAAGATTGTAGAAAATGATACACCATTAACTATACGTTTTCGAAGTTGGGAACTGCATGAATATCCTGTGTTACAACCTACAAACAAGCATGGCTGGGCTGTTAAAACATCACGTTTTACTGAGAAGCCCTTGTATATTATTTTTGGATTTCAAACTAATCGTAAATTCAATCACGAAAAAGATAATTTACAGTGATCAAACACTGAGCTAAGACACGTTAGACTGTATCTCAACGGAATTACGTATCCCTACGAAAACATAGACATTAAGTTTGAGAAAAATAAGTTTGGAATGCTCTATGACATGTTTTGTAAATTTCAATCATCGTATTATCAGAAAGAAGATCGTCCGCTATTTACACCTCAAGAATTTAAACCTAAAGCACCGATTGTAGTTATAGACTGCTCTTATCGTGAAGAATCTATAAAAGAATCTCCAGTTGATATTCGTTTAGAATTTGAAACATCTGAAAACATTCCTACTAACACAGCAGCCTATTGTCTTATTATTCATATGAGTGATGTTACTTACCATCCGCTAACGAATATTGTTACGAGACTATAAATAAGAATAACTCTTTATCAATTACATTAGTGTGTGCTTCGACATCGTACGCTATGGAACAAAACTGTAAATGTGCATGCTGTTTGCATGCTCATACGCAACATCTTATTTATCTTACACGAGTGAGTGAGGCTATTAAGATGTTCTATAAACATAGATCGTCGTTGCCGAAACATCTTATTCAATACTTACCACCAGAATTTTTATCTACGTACGCTGCCTCTTACGTACATAATTTTTGGGACATCCTTCCTCTACACAGTAAGATGTCGATCGAAGTAGCTTCATGCAGAACTTGTCAACGACATTACAAACATCGAGGAGAAACTGCAACGTGACCTCGAAAATATTGTGAGATGGACAGCAGGCAATGGTATGTTGATAAACGGGGCTAAAAGTCAGGTTGTGAGTTTCACAAATAGGAAAAGTCCTCTCAGTTTTAATTACTGCGTTGATGGAGTGAAAGTTCCTTTTGGGGATCATTGTAAGTATCTAGGTGTTAATATAAGGAAAGATCTTCACTGGGGTAATCACATAAATGGGATTGTAAATAAAGGGTACCGATCTCTGCACATGGTTATGAGGGTGTTTAGGGGTTGTAGTAAGGATGTAAAGGAGAGTGCATATAAGTCTCTGGTAAGACCCCAACTAGAGTATGGTTCCAGTGTATGGGACCCTCACCAGGATTACCTGATTCAAGAACTGGAAAAAATCCAAAGAAAAGCAGCTCGATTTGTTCTGGGTGATTTCCGACAAAAGAGTAGCGTTACAAAAATGTTGCAATGTTTGGGTTTGGAAGAATTGAGAGAAAGAAGAAGAGCTGCTCGACTAAGTGGTATGTTCCGCGCTGTCAGCGGAGAGATGGCGTGAAATGACATTAGTAGACGAATAGGTTTGAATGGCGTCTATAAAAGTAGGAAAGATCACAATATGAAGATAAAGTTGGAATTTAGAGGACAAACTGGGGCAAATATTCATTTATAGGAAGGGGAGTTAGGGATTGGAATAACTTACCAAGGGAGATGTTCAATAAATTTCCAATTTCTTTGAAATCATTTCGGAAAAGGCTAGGAAAGCAACAGATAGGGAATCTGCCACCTGGGCGACTGCCCTAAATGCAGATCAGTATTGATTGATTGATTGGTGATGATGATTGGTATGGACCAAATCAGAGGACTGAACACTGTACACAGTGTATGAATGAACTTTCTCTAGTACCTCATGATGTCACTGGAAGAATATATATGCAAACACAATATTACTTACATGTTCTTGTCACGAGGGAACCTCGAGGGAACTTCGTAATTACTGCAGCCAAACACAGCACATACCTTTCCCCTCATGTTGAGAGGAGATATCAAGGAATGACACACGCTACTATTTAATTATGTCAACTCACTGAAAACGCATAAATAACACCAAAAACTTCACACGAAAATACACGTACTCTTATGACAGAATCAGTACCGTTCAGGTCTATCCGCTAGAGTGTGCTCCAATAGCTGTCCCTCGATATCTCGCTCAGTGTCGTGTATTGTCTCTACTGTATTTGGCTATACATTCATAGGCCTTTTTTTCTCGCATTTATGTCACGATATTGAGTACACTTAATGTTCCACCGGCATTCCGCACCGTAGTATAAATCAACGTCCTCCTCCAGATTTCCACCAGACATCCCTGCAACATCTAGTCTCCGCCATTTTTAAAACAGTCGAACTCGGATGCAAATCGGAAGCCTCTCAATCTTGATTGCTATTCGTATACGAGTTACGAGTACTGGTACGTACGAGTAGCCTACTCGTATAAGAGTAACTCGCCGGCTTTACACTTGGACCAACTAATTGATGACACGCATAGGAATATTGTAATACCTTAGTTTTAATTTCAGTGTTAATAATTTTTATATCCTATATCACAGCCATATGATGTAATATATAAGACAATTATATTTAATCAGGTTTCTTATCCCTCTCGCTCCCTGCACTCACAATTGTGAGTGCAGATTTAACATTGCCTAGATACGATTTTTTTTGTTGACTTCGTTCTAGAGATGGCTGAAAAATAAACGTAGCAGTTACTTTGTCACAGTTACATGCCTGTCACTGTTACAAATAACGAGGACAAAAAATAACAGGTTACTGAATAACGATAACAGAATAACGCAGTAGCGAAAACAGTAACTAGGAAGTGGGAACTGTCACATATAGCAGCTTAGAGACACAGAATGTGACCTTCGAATTCAAATAGCACGCATGTCTTCCAAGTGAGAGCGCTTTCGTTGGAGATTATTGTAAGTCAAATACACTATAGTGTATAATATACTGTACTCTGTAGTGTATTTGTTGAAGTTGCTGCTGTCATCTGGTAACTAAAGTGTAAACTGTTATGACATTCTCAACTGGTCAGGGGTAATCGTTGACTCAGACATTGCGCAGCGCTACCTATATTATAATATTATCATAAGTTTCATCCGTATAATTTTTCTTGTACCATAAATAAATTAGGATGCTAACTTTCTATATTGATATTATAGATAACATAACATTACTTCATTTCACTTAATCAATCCTCTTGTACCGATTTGTGTCGGGCTTTGGCAGACAGATCATCATGTTTTCTTGTCTTCTATCCTTGATCGGGGCATTGTTAAACTCACTCCCCTAGATTTCAGAAAATACGCTATATTGTCGTGTCATTTCATCCTTTATCTGCCTCTCGCTAACTTCATAGCAAATAGGAACGTGTGTTTTGCTGCACTGACTTTCAACAGTGTAGTGATGCGTGCGCGCATGTGCGAGTGAATGAATGGGACTTCGCAACAGCTGTAAGGAGACGAGCTTGAAGCCGTGACCAGGCTGTGACCAATAAAAGGTGAGTAATGTTACTTTTCACAGTTACCTTATCATAGCAGTGACAGATGTGACAGTTACACAAAAATAACCGTTTGTCGCACCTCTACTTCGTTCGCTCCGCTCTCAAACAAAAGTGTGAGGCCCCATTCACAATGCAAACGTAACCGTAAACTTAACGACGTAACGTAACCGTAAAATTAACGTAAAATTTGAGGTATTCACAATGGAGGAACGTAAAAGAGTACGCAGCAGCCAATCAAAATACTGCCATGTTATTTAGCACGGAAGTTTTGGGCTATCTCGCAGTTTTATATTTTAATACCTCGATGGAATTAAACAACGTGGTAGTGGAATTCTTATTACTTAATACATCTCTTGCTTTGCTTCTGGGAGCTGTGTACATGGAAAGGCGAACTAAGCAACGGTGCAGAAAATGGGTTCATTCTTTGAATCAAAGAACGATTTCGGTAATCTACTGTAAGAAATGACCCTGTACATGTGGATGAAACCTGAACTGTTTGACACTATCTTACGATTTGATTCCCCTTTCCTAATAAAAAGAAGTGTAAGGTCTCCTGTGTCCCTAGCTATCATGTTTGTATCTATTTGTTCGGATGATATCGTTTTCGTAAACTAGTAGTCCGTCATAATGTTACGAAATATACAGGGACACTGTTTTATCTATGAGAGGGAATGTCTCTCGTCCGTTCGCCAGTTCTGACAGCATGTCTCCCATTTACCGTCACATTTCATTGCTACAGGATATGTATTTCCATGTATTATTTTTTGGTACAGTGTCTTTGTCATTCTTTTTCCTTTTATCATTATATTATTTTGAAAGAGAATTACAAGTATTTCATCGAAAGAAGTCATCGTATTGTGACCGTGAGGCCACAGCTGAGTGAACAGGTGTTGGTATGGCTTGTGTTCGCTTGTCGGCGAGATGGGGTGTGCGCGACCTTGGGCGAGAACGAGAACGAGTTTTTTTTACGTGAAGAGGGCGACCGCCCGGCTAACAAAAATAAAAATAAAAAATGAAGGTTGGCGAGAGAAAGAGAGATACCAGCGCGTGTCACCTGTAATTGCGAGGAACGATATGAATGAAATATTTATAATATCTTTGGTGGCGTGACATGCATATTTACGGAAGGCTCAAGGATTAAATTAAAATAAACTGGATAAAAAATAGCACATTTAGAGGATATAAATTAAAAACTGAAATTTTGAAATAATTTACACGACCTTGTGGCAAAAATGGTAATGAAGTTGTATATTCGTACAGTAGAAGAATTTAGTATCTAAATTGACTTTACTTCCGTGCATGTGCACCAGACACGATATTTAAGTCATGTGATAAGATTACTCACTCTCACACTCACTGGCGTGTTCCTGGACTATCATCTGCAGTCGCTCAGCGTGGAACGTCGTGAATACTGTCGTCAAGAACAGTGGCTTCACTCCTGTGCTCTACACTTCTGATAATTGTATTCAACTTAGAACAGTGCTGTGTTCAGACGTCGAATGTGCAGATATTAATCCCTTAAGTACGTGTCATTTCCAAAATACAGTTACGTGTGTGTTTGGAGTTTATGCTAAAGCACTTTGTGTAAGTTTCAGCTTTCTCACTAGTGGACGCGGAAGACGTGGACGTGATCATTTCCAGAAGAGGACGGAACTTCGCATTATGGATTACCAGTGCTTCACCATGAAGTTCTAAACTATCGACCACCGTTGGCGGCGTCGGGATGCAGATTCTTTCATCCTAGCATGGCTGATTGAGAACTCAGACTTCCAGACGTGAAGATTTCTCCTTAAGTTAAGTCGATTACGTCTCATTTATATCTGTTCTATGTAGTTTTGTTCTATTCTTTCTTTCTTCTCAGCAAGCTATTTTGACACATTTTATGGTTGTATATTTGCTCGGATATGTCGTAAAACTGACACATGCGATTGCTTAATGACCATGTGGCCATGAATTTGACAGTGAGGGTTCCGATAGAGTTATCCATGTGTTATCAACACCATCTTTGCTTATTGAGTGAATTTCGTCACGAATATGAATTAATTTATGTCCGATGGATTTAATGGTAGGATATTTCGTCCATATTTTCAATATTTTTCTTGTAATGGAACTTCTACTTGTACCTCGTGTTTGAGATAACGTGTCATCGGGATATTGAGTCTGAATTCTATATACGAATTTAATGCGAATATGTGCATTGGGGGCATGTGATAATTAGTTAGAGTAATTAATCATCGAGACACATTTAAGTGGATATTAGGTATTGGTAGGACGATGGTAGGTCCTGATATTTCATGGCTACACATATTTGAGATTAGGATGCGACAAATTAGAGTCGTCATGGTAGTACACTGTACGTGTGGAGTATATGGAATAATTGTGCATGACATGAATCTTCGTGAAACTGAGCTTTTCACATGTTAATGGATTATTCGCGATGAATGCAGTGTAGTCTAATATTAGTGTCTTCAGATGAAGAAAATGAAAGTCCATGTTAATCGATGTACTTTTTAATTCGTGGGAACATCCCAACTTTTCTCAAGTAATTCAATAATTTCAAGTTGAAGGTACAGGTGAACGTTCGAGAAGGCCTTAGGTCTGAAGAACAGGTCTTCGACGAAATATCTAAATCATATTTGATTCGTGACTATGCAAGCTCATTCGTGATGCAATTTTTCGCTCTCATGAGGTAACTCAATCTTGCTGTAACTCAATAAATCTGTTAACAGGAGAGTAATACGTTTGATCGACACTCGTCGACATGTACATAGTGTAGATATTTTCTTCTTATACTCACAGTCTTCTTGACAATTTCCGTAGTTAGCTGTAGAAATAGTAATTTGTTAGTAGTTAGAAAATTATTTTCTATGTGTTCTGTTCTGAAAATATGTGACACTTTGACATTATCGATTGATAGTGGACGGGATTTCCACATGGATGATATTCTCCCCATTTACTTACGTTTGCAAGCCCAGAAGGCGTTTTATTTTGTTTAATTATTGATTAGATGCTTAAAGTTCAGTATAAATTCTCACGAAAAGAGATGTGAGATGACGTGAACAGGTATATCCGACGTCTCGGATTAACTTAGAGAAAACCAAGGCAAATTCAACTTTTCATTTTATAATTACAAAATTGTTAAGATAACGACTGTAAACTTTATTTTTGTTAAAATGGTTAACTTTTTGAATCTTGGATATTTCTTTATTATACTCGTTCTTACAATTACTGCATTTTTTCCAGATTGTCGATGAAGGCTTGGCCCAGACCTCATTTTTCTGAACGACAATTTTTAGTTCAACTTTAAATAAATTATTTAATAACTTTAAAGACGATAAAAAAATTTTAACTATGTAACACTCTGTTAGAATGTTAGGGAAACAACTGCCGTGTACCATCCCATTAGTTTGCACCTAGGTTTGTTACATCAAGAGCCATATTAAATTCCATAACGTAGCGATCATAATCATAATCACAGATTTCAGGATGGCCAATATTGCATTTAATTAAATAAAAGTGTCATATTTGTTTTATACCTGGAACGTGCTTATTCGATGAACCCTATGATAATCCTGCCACATTCATTTATTTTATAAGCCTATAGCCACCGAACTGAGCACCCCTGGGGTGTCTCGTGTTCGCAGACTGACTATGTCGGGTACAGTATCGTGCACAAAATACAATGTTTACATCTGCTCTGATTGGCTGGTTCTTAAAGCTAACGTAAAATTAACCGCAAGAGCTTAGAGTTTGCAATCCCTTAACTTTACGGACTCGCTGTTACGTTTACGTCGGCGCATTGTGAATGGTTCCATTAGGTAACATGGCCACTAACTTCTAAATTAACGTTCATTTTAAGTTTACGTTACGTTACGTTTGCATTGTGAATGGGGCTTGAGGATTCTGGTTTATGGGAAACCAAAGTGCGAAACTACTGCAGTCTGGCGGTATACCTCAGAATTAAAGTTGAAATTGAAAACAAGGAGTCCCATTGCTTGCTCTGTGACAAGATGGCACAAAGAGGTGTTTCTGTTTTAGTCAATTTGTACCTTTAACTATCATATCGCAATAAATTATTAACTATATACTCTTTAGTTTTAAATCGTACACGTTCATTTCCAATCTAAAAGTATTTGGGGTATCCAATTCATCTCTGTGTTTTGCACTCACGTTTGTGAGTGTTCGGAGTGTACGTGTACCTCTTGGCTTTGAGGTTAAGTTCTTCAGACCTAAATTTATTGCTATTAAAGAAGCTCTAGCTACCTGTCAATTGTTCCTATTACTAATTACAGAGTCAAATCGTATTTTTACTTGCTGGCAGTATATTTTCACGTAGTTGTACCTGTTTTAATTTATATTACAGTCTGTACTATCTATCCCTAATTTTAAGAAAAATATACTTCAAGGTCTCTATAGCTTTTCAGATAAACTACGGGCACTCGAAAACCTCCTAGATGATGCATGGGCTATTCAAGATTAGACACATCCGATATTGAGGAATTTGATGACAGTGATGACCAGTCAGCATGGCAACTAGAACTTCGTGCAGATGGTTCTAGTTCAGAATCTGAAATAGAAGCAAATACAGTAGTGACAATACGCGACCCTTACGGATTTAGCGTTGTTAAAATGGGAGACAATTCGACGATGGCGCTCCTAGTGACTTGACCTGAAAAGTCGCGCTAAATTCAAATATCAATGGAAATGCATATACGGAAATGGATAAATAAATTACGTCTAGAAAGAAAGTATTATTGAGATATTAACTTCGCAGTTGCTAAAGCAATTCTCGTTAAATGAATGAAGAATTATTTAAAAGGTTATTATTTAAAGACTGAAATTAGACAAACAAGATGTGAAATGGGTTGATCTTTCATTTATGCATTACTTTATTTTTTGCTTTAGGATTCCTGCCTGAACTTTTACGGTTAGATTTGTCTTTTTTCTCGTTAAAAACATTGTATCATCACATTAAGGCACTTGTCAATAAAAATATCGGCACATTCCTTACACACATGATGCAATGAATTAACATTTAAAAGCTGGACAATTTTCCTCTTAACATGAAGCCTACTAAATATCAGAAATAAATTCGGGCACAACTCTCAATAATATAATTGATTAGAAAAATGTATTAAAACATTCTGTCTCAACTCAACTCTACACTCAACAACACATCGCGCCATTACTCAGCACAAGTAAAAACAAAAGAATCACAGTTTTAGTCACAGAGTAAATATAAATTTAGCGCAGTTTCGGTGTGATAAGGTTGGCGACACAATCTCTGGAAGAAAACAGTTGAATAATCAAAAACACTACCAGATATGAAAATACTACACACACTACGAACTATTTTTTTCATCACGTCAAATTTTAAATGACAATCAATACAGAAGACGATTATTAATTCCAATACTAACAGAAAGAACATACATACATACATACATACATGCATAAATTATCATTGTAGACTGTCATGCCTTTCTGCGTTCAGTCTGCAAGCCTCTGAGAATTTACTAAACATCGCCACAATCCTAGATTTGCAACTAGTGTTGTGGCCTCATTTAACAGAAAGAAAATCTATAAAAACCCGGCTTTAATCTGAGAAGAGGGATAAAAGAAAGAAAAGTATGAAAATGTTGTCGATAGTGATGCTTTGAGGAATATGTACGTACAATTAGAGTAAAAATGTAACATACACTTGGCTGTATAGTCAAGGATTTTTAAAGTCGCTGGCCTTGAAATGATCTGAACAGATCTTACAGTTCTTATATAAGCGTAACGTCCCTTCTTTCTTGTACACCTTATCCAAATCCAAATCACTTCTGTGACATTTCAAAACCCACAGATCTCACATACAACAACACATCGGTATTGAAGGTTAACTGCTGCAATAGATAGTTCTAAGATGGCGGGCAATAAGTAACTAGCTGTGTGTGGTTCGTGCATAAAATCAATTACTGCCGAGGACGACTACATCATCTGTGACGGTAAGTGCCATAGAAAACATCACAGAGCGTGCGTCAAATTAAATAAACGGGAATTCAAGACACTAATTGAAGACAAATCAAAGAAGTGGTACTGCGGCAAGTGTGATAGTGTGAATGGCGATCTGGCCACAGGGCCGAGTGACCATACGCTTGGGGATATGGTACCTGTAGTTAGGGACATCCACAAAAGGCTACGTAAACTAGAAGGAATCGAAGGTGAGCAAGCGGAAATCAGAAAGTCGGTAACCTTCTGTGCTGAGAGTTTCGACGATATTAAGCGTCAGTTGCACAAAATAACTGATGACCACTGATCTCTATACCTGGATGGCTGGTAGCCTGGGTAGCAGTAAGCCGAATAGAAGATGACTGGCGTAGTAAGATGGCAGCGAGCGCACGGTGCAATAGACCACGAAGAGCGCGCTTGGTTTGTTTATGCTTAGTTCAGTGACGCCAGGCCTCCTGATTGTAGTTCCACGGGAGTTCTGTGCTGTGTTATTGCAAAGTAAATAGTAGTGTATTTTACGAATCTAGGTTCGTTGCCTTGTAGTATACTTGTGGATTACAAGATTCAATTTAAATATGTACGTGTTTATCTGAAATATGAATGAAGAAACATTCTACGGGGTATTAACATACCGCAGTGTTCAGCTTATGGATGTACAAACAGAACCGATCAGAAGGAGAAATCATTTCATCGGGGGGTTTTATACTGTACATAAGAATCTTCCTTGGGTAGTGTTTTGAGTTTTAGGTTTATTGTATCTTATTTCGCATATTCTGGGAGCAAAATGGCAATTAATTTTTGTAGGTTTCCTTTCTCGAGACCCGAACATCTAAGATCATCGATTAGGAGTATCAGGCGGGAGAATTGGGAGCCTTCTAAAACAGCTGTTCTCTGCTCGGATCACTTAGAGGAAGACTGTTTTGATAGAAATGGACAAATTGTACACCTTAGAAGTGTTGTACAGCCAACTGTCTTCAGTTTTACTGAACATTAACTGCAAGTAAAGATTTACTTGTATTTTTTTATTTCTCATAATTAAACTGACGTTTCGTTGAAATAATTGACGTGGCCTTATAACAATCTTAGAAAATTAAGTCTGGAGGAATTCTAGACCTTATTTACATCAGTAATAATTATGGGTTTCAGACACTGGAGTGGTGGAAGAAGGGAAAGTGTGGTGGGTGTTTGGGGCTATCCCATTATACTATTCGTGGTATTTGGGACTCTTTTAACTGGTGTTACATATTTCTGATGATGACTATCAATATCGCTTTGCTAGCTGAATTTAATTAAAGAGGTCTGTAATAGTAAATTAAGCTGCAGGTAATGTGATATATTGACAAGTTTTGAATATTTGCTGGTTTTATAAATGTGTACATTTGCTTCAATGATATTTTAATTTGATAATATGCGCGTTATTTCATGGAAACAGGAAACAAAAATTCATTATCAAGCACCGATTACGATACATCGAATCTAGGCCTGTATAGTGAGCTATGTTTATAGGTAGAGGCGCGCGGCTGTGAGCTTGCATCCGGGAGATAGTAGGTTCGAATCCCACTATCGGCAGCCCTGAAAATGGTTTTCCGTGGTTTCCCATTTTCACACCAGGCAAATACTGGGGCTGTACCTTAATTAAGTCCACGGCCGCTTCCTTCCAACTCCTAGGCCTTGCCTATCCCATCGTCGTCATAAGACCTATCTGTGTCGGTGCGACGTAAAGCCCATAGCAAAAAAAAAAATTTTAAGAATGCATAATTTCGTGGCATACACGTATACAATTTACAGCAATGTTTCCAGAAACTGATTTTCACTCGTATTGTGTTACCGATCGCTAATTGCATGTATTCAGCACCTAAGTTAATATTTGTCGGCCGTTACTATACACTCATGTTTATCGCTATCCCGGAGATTTACTGAGCTCGGAATGACGTGTCAGTGATCCCAATGTCCTTATGCTTTGAGTGAACATGTCTCTATATTTTTAATTATTCCAATGCGCCATTAATTGCGACTTAAAATTGACTATATTATCATTGCTTCCTCATAAGGAGAGCTCTAGGTTGGGTACGCCAACATGGCGAACCGCGCGCTCAACTTGGCGTACTTTCTCCTGCAGCGGAGATCTGCCATCCGCGATCCATGTATAGAGATCAGTGCTGATGACTTTAAAAACGCTATGGCAGAAGTAGCGGCATTGAAGTCTAAGGTGCTGTCCTCGAAAGGGAAAAGACAAGAGCAGATGAAGAAGTCTCTAAGCTTAGAGAGCAAAATCAAGACCTCCAACAGTACGTCCGGAGGAACAACGTAGAAATTCATGGACTGCCCCAGCTTGGTGACAAGAATCCAGTCGCAGTTGTGAAAGCACTTGGCAATGCGCTCGGTGTCGAAGTGACCGACAGTGATATTGATGCGTGTCATCGTCTACCCCAAAAGAAGCAGGAACTCCCTCCTCCTCTCCTTGTAAAATTTTGTAGCCGGTTAAAAAAGGATCAGCTGCTCGCAGCAAGAAAGAATAAATCAACACTAAGCTCAAAAGATTTAGGTATCCAAGCAGCTAACCGAGCTGTATATATCAATGAACATCTGACATCAGGGAATAAATATCTCCACAAGATGGCCAGGGATCTATGGCAATATGGATATAAACATATTTGGACAAGAGACTGCAAAATCTACGTAAGAAGGACTGAAAACCATCGATCAGTGCGAATTAGGAGCATTGATGATATTAGAAAGTTGCAGAGCGAAGACACAAGTGTAACGGCACAGCCAAGATATCATACGAACACTCGTTAATGGCAGTACCTAAGTGTTACAACAGATATTCCATTTTTCCATTAGGCTGTTATGAAATTCAATACGATTCCATAAATAATTTTGTTTTACAGAACACCAGGCCATATACAGTTGCTTCTCACCTGGACGGAAACAGCTCTACTGGTCCGTCAAAACCTTACAGTGCGCTTAGGTCCGTGTACCTAAACAGCAGGAGTATCCGAAACAAACTTGAAGAAATAGAAATTCTGTTGCACATTATAGGTCAGGTAGATACATTGGTTGTGACATAAACCTGGGTAAAATGTGAGGAGGCGAAATACTATAATATACCTAATAAGCATCTTTTCACACAGAGCCCGCAAAGCTGGAGGTGGCTTAGGTATTTACATTTCGCACTGTTGGAAAGTAGAAAATGAATTGTGAACTTGATCATAGCTTGATATGTGTTGAAATTTATAGGGATAAATTTAGTGGTAGTAAATATAAAAGTATTAATTTAATTGCAGGATATAACCCAAATAGGAATAATGCCACACCATTTCTAGCATCCCTCGAAAATTTTCTAAGTAAAACAACTAACAATTTATGACTATTTTGGGGTGGCACGAATATTGATATCTTAACTAGTGACCAACTAAAAAGAAAATACATGAACCTACTTTCTTGCTATGATTTCAAGCAATGCAATAATGCATATCCAACACGAATATGTTTTACCACAAGCACTTTAATAGATCATGTGTCTATAAATAATTCTGGATTATATTATTATTTATCAAATGTTCTTAGCTCTATAAGTGACCATAATATATTAATATTTGATATTCTTTTGCCAAATTCTAAATCTCCATCACAATCACTTGAACTGAAAAGGCTGAAAGCAACTAATGTAGACCGAAAAGATGATAGACCTGAAAGTACTATTATCACTGAACATAACACAAAAGTCATAAACAACACTACTAATAGGTTTGACATAATATATAATTCCTTGATTGACCAACTACCGCTTACTACACAAAGACAGAAAGCACAAAGTCATCGAACACAAAGAACTGGTAGCTTGCCATGGATATCTTCTGAACTTCTCAGCCTTATTAAGCGACGTGACATTTTACACGCGAAACTTAAAAATCCAACCCTAAAGAATAACATCATTCTCAATTAGGAATATCGCAGGTGTAGAAACAATGTAACAAATCTAAAAAGGAGCTTAAAAAACAAATATTACTCCGAAAAATTTGGAATTCATAACAAGAACCCAAAGGAAACAAGGAAAATAATCAATGAAATCATACATAACAAAAAAACAACAAAAGGCGATAATTGTACATCTCTAGAAATAGACAACGAGATTATTACAGACAGTCAGGAAATATGTGAATCATTAAATTTATATTTTTCAAATATTGCTAAAACCCTGGCTTCAGCAATCCCTCCACAGAGCACATAGTTACTTGAACTCATTTTACCTATATCCAACTGATGAAACAGAAGTAAGATCTATAATATCAAATCTAAAAAACAAGAGTAGCTGTGGGCAGGATGGCATAACTGCCAACTTTCTACAAGAATTCCAGGATTCTTTAAGTGGGATGCTAACAGAGATCATTAACGTATCCTTGGCATCTGGTACATTACCTAGTGAGCTAAAAGTAGTTAAAGTAGTTACTGTCTTCAAGGGTGGGGATGGGAGGAATCCTAGTAACTATAGGCCTATCTGCATTCTCTCCATAATCTCCAAAATATTAGAAACTATTGTTAAAAAGAGACTTCTCACTTTTTAAAGAAAATTAATTTCTTTTACAATGTACAATATGTCTTTCGTGAGAATTCTAACACAGAAATAGCAACCGTAGATCTCATAAATCTGCTGCAAGAGTCAATAGATTCTAATAATTTAGCTGGTGGTTTGTTTATAGATCTAAAGAAGACCTTTGATACAGTGGACCATGAAAGACTGTTAGCTAAATTAGAGAGAGCAGGAGTTCGTGGTGTTGCTTTGAAGTGGTTTGATAATTATCTGTCTGATAGAAAGCAATATGTAGTGCTGAATAAATGTAGGAGCTCAGCAATTATGGTAACCCATGGCTTCCATAGGGGTCGGTATTAGGGCCGATACTCTTTCTAGTCTACATCAACGACATTGCAACTTGCCGTTTGAAAGGACGTATCACACTATATGCCGACGACACAAACTTGTTCTATACTGGTTGCAATATAGGCTCCATTGTTAACGGTATGCAGGAAGACCTCAATACTCTGTGCTTGTGGTTTCAAGCAAATAAATTAACAATTAATGTGCAAAAGACTAATTATATGATAATGACAAAACAAGGTCAGACTGAAATCCCACACAGTAAAATATATATGCAGAATACTGAAATAAATCTAGTTAGTACTGTCAAATATCTTGGGTTGGTTATTGATAGGAACTTGAACTGGACAGACAATGTTGAATACATTACAAAAAAGATCACACCTGTTGCACAAATTTTAAAGATACTTAGTTATGTTATCCCACAACATCTTCTAAAACAGATCTCCTACTCTTTAATTCATAGTCACCTACAATATTTGAATGTAATCTGGATGCGCTGTAAGAAGTCTGACTTGAATGAACTAATGGTAGTACAAAATAGAGCTGTTAGAAATATACTTAATCTTCCCTACTTAACGCCAATAAAATATCTATACCTAAGTGCTGAAATACCACCCCTAAGCATGAGTACAGAATTCAATACAGCTGTAGTCATGTATAAAATAAAACATAAATATATACACCTCAACACTGCATATACTCTGAATTCTGACAACCATCCATATAGTACTAGGCATGCAAATGACTTTGCCTTATACAATATTCGCTCTTATAAATATGGTATAAAGAGCTTTAAGTTCTCTGCGATCCAGTTATTTAATAACATCCCTGTGGAGGTAAAAACAGCACCAACTTCGGCAAAATTCAAACAAAGAGTCAAGCATTATTTTTGGGAAAGGTACAGTGCTCTTTAAATCAAAATATCAGTTGTCATTTAAGTCATTCCCCCAAACAATCTTGCAAACTGTCCGGAACTATTCCTGTACCTCTGCAACTTTTATGTTATATAAATGTAAATACCATACTCTGTAATCTGTTCTTGTACCTCTGCAACTCTGTGTTATGTATATGTACTGTAAATACTCTGTTATCAATTCTTGTACGTCTGCAACTTTTATGTTATGTAATTGTAAATAATCTGAAATATATTCTTGTACTTCTGCAACTCTTATGTTATGTAAATGAAAATACTCGGTAATCTATTCTTATACCTTTGCAACTTTCTTGTTTTGTAAATGTAAATACAGTCAGAAATAATTCTCTGTAATCCTCATATTGATGATGTACATATTTTATGTAATGTATGTGTTTATATGCTCAACCATTTACTAATAATCTTATATACACAAACTATATTTTGATGTGTAAGTGCCCGCCAGTATGTAATATCGTGTACAATTCCTATGTATGAGCCTGCAGGCTCGTTGGAATTAATTGAAATAAATGAATGAATGAATGAATGAATGAATGAATGAATGAATGAATGAATGATACAATAAGGTATGCGTATTATATTTTAAGCCATTTAAAATATGGGTCGAGCAGGTCAGAATATTGTGAAGTACTATAAAAATCTCTTTTCTCTGGAAAAATATATATGCAAACACTGTATTACTTACATTTTCTTGTCACAAGGGTAGCGAAAGAAAGACCGCGCATTCTTCTCTACTTGATAGTTACTGCAGCCAAACACAGCACATACCTTTCCCCTCATGTTGAGAGGAGATTTCAAGAAATGATACACGCTACTATTTAATTATGTCAACTTATTGAAAACCCATAAATAACACCAAAAGCTTCACACACAAATACACGTGCTCTTATGGCAGAATCAGTAGTTCTCAGGTCTACCCGCTAGAGAGAGCTCTAATAGCTGTTACTCGATATCTCGCTGTGTCGCGTATTATGTCTACTGTATTTGATAGAAGTGCCAGTGAAACCAGTCCCTTCGCCAAGTGTCTCATGATCTAAGAAAACATTTGAATGTAAACCTGGTCCTGAAGTTATTTCTATAGAAGGAAAATGTACAGTTTTGGTGAGTCAAATTTACGGATTGCAAGTTGAATGGGAAGGTACCAGGTGGCAGATTCACTATCTGTTGTTTAGTTAGTTTTTTCTTAAATAATTGAAAAGAATTCGGAAATTTATTGAACATCTCGCTTGGTAAATTATTCCAATCCTTAACTCCTCTTCTTATAAACTAATATTTGCCCTAATATGTCATCTTGAATTCTAACTTTGTGAACTTTCCTACCTTTAAAAATACCACTTAAACTTATTAGTCTACTAATGTCATTCCACGCCAACTCTCCACTGACAGCTCGGAACATACCACTTATAAGGACTTTATAAATTTTCCAGCGAAGTCATTCCTGGTTGGCAGCGTTTCGCCCCAGTGTGCTAAGTTAGTCTCATCGGTTGGTAAATAGCACACCCACAAAGACACGTGGCTAGTGCATACCGTGGAAGCCACTGCGTAGGCTACTTGGAACCACCGGCAGTGCCAATGCACTATGAGAGACTTTGTCTCAGTTCTTGAATCAAGTAATCCTGATGAGGGTCCTGTACCCTGAAATCATATTCTAGTTGGGGTCTTCCCAGAGACTTATATGTTCTCTCCTTTACATCGTTACTGCAACCCCTAAACACCCTCATAACTATGCACAGAGATCTGTACCCTTTATTAACAATCCTGTTTATGTCAGTAGTCCAGCGGAGGTATGTACAGTGATCTCCATAAACAACTTTCACCCCAGGACTTTTGTTATTAGTGTTAGACTCTTCAGTCTGCCGACACTAACTTTGAGTAAATAAATTTATAAACTACTGACTATTATACCAGCAAAAGAAACAAAGTCTCTAACAGTTATAATTAGCTGAATCGAAACTGAAAATAGATGGCTTCAGATATCACAAATTGGTGAAACAACCCGACTTTTAACCCTGTTTATCATACTATTGCCTACTGTACATCTCACAACATTTATCAGCGAGTCCCGAGGACCTGAGTGTTCCAGTTACATGTTACTTATGCACACCAATATAATGGAGTAATATTTTAAAAGTATAGCAATGTAAACCTATTCGATGCAGGATATAACTAGCTGAAATCATTCCTTATTACAAGATATTTACATTAGAAATGTATAAACAATTGGAAAACTATACTAGCACATTTTTCATACATTAAACAATTTTTGTAAATGGCATTGTGGTAACATCTGCCTGTTAATATCAGTTCAAGTTAAGCTAAGCTTATTGGTTAGTTTTAAGTAAATTGGTAATCAGGATAAGTGAATTGCAATCCCTACCATAAACAGAAAAAATACAAGAAATGTGGAGGCCTGTATTAAAACCCACTCAGCACTATGTCATAAACAATTGGAAAACAATAGGCTATTAGCACACTTTTCATACCGTGCATTAAACAATTTTGATAAATGGTATTGTGCTACATTGGCCTGGTGTAGTACAATTTTACACTCTGTTAATATTTGTGTTTAAGAAAATCAACATATCATTTTTTGGTTGAGTCGGTTCCTTCTTTCACTCATGATCAGTCCCGCTTTAGAAAATATTCTCTCTGCAGGAGCACAAAGATATTTTTGTGGAAGGCTGTACAACAGCTCCATACTAGATTTATGCTTCATCCAAAAGTCTGCTGGGTTCTCTCTCAATTTTATGAAGGGCTTGTCAAGATATTGCCTTAAAACAATATTTTCATTACTTGTAGGGTTTTCTGCGCACTTGTAATGAGCCACCTTCTCCTCTAAAACCCCCCAAATATTGTCACTAGTGGATGTAGGTGATCTGGTACTGGTAGAAGGGAGAGGAACTTCCTTTTCAGCAGTCTGCTTTTGGTACAGTTCTGCAAGCTCAACAGTAAGGAGTTTTTGAGCATTTTCAGCTCTCCCAAAGCCTCGTGGGTGATGCAGGAATGTCTATTTTTCTCCACCTGTCCAAATTTTCTATCTATTTCTTGGATAAGGTTATCTCTTAGACTGATTCCCAGCGCACTTTAAAACCTTGTTCCGGAGTGTGATCTGAACTCTAATGAGAGGAATTGCCGTGGAGATTGTTGGATACAACTCGGCAGATAATTCAGTTGTTAGAAGCTCACTGCCGCACAGTCTTCGATGGTTGTCCACTGATCGGCAGTAAGTGGTGACGGACTGTTCGGTAGTGATGTCAAGGCTGCTGACAGAGCTGCTTTTACTTGTAGTAACCTCTCCGACATGTAGTAAGTGGTATTCCACCGCGTCACCACACCCTTCTTCAATTTATATTGAACGGTATTCAGCTGTGTCTGGATACTGCGCAACTTGTCAGCTGGAACAACACTGGAGTTCTGCAGATAAGGAGTATTTCATCAGTATTCTTTGTATTACTTAACCCACTCTGCACAACTAAGTTATGTGGGCCAAGCAAGGTAGGTGACTGATAGAAAGGGTACGCACAGTAGCTTTTATGTTGGCTGCACCATCATTTATACGAAAGGAAGTGAATGCAACTCAAGGGTATTAAGGACATTGGATTTTAGGACAAATTTGCTGTTGAAAAATTGTGCAGTTACCGTAATAAATGAGGTTGTGTTAGAATTGGACCATATATCTGTTGTAATAGCTACATGAGATGTTGAATGTAGGTTCCTTTGTAGTGTTGGCTTCTGTAGTGTACTATCGATATATAGGAGATCGATGTGTGTGTTGTAAGATCAGAGAGAAGAGAATTGTTGTTTTATGCTTTGGATGTAATGGCGACTGTCAATAAAGAGGTTGTTTATTTCGTATAAATCGCTAATTATTCAGTACGTTGGCGCAGTCGGTAAAATCCATTGGTTAAATCCGTAAACTAAACCTTCAGAAGGTATTAAAATGGAAAGAAACAGCACTAGGCCTATACCAATGTTCAATGTAAATGGAGATGTCACCAGCCTTGCTTCTAGATGGAAAAAATAGAAACGTTCGGTCGAACTGTATATTGCCGCAAAAGGAATAAAAGATTCTGCTAGAAAACAGGCAATTTACCTACATTCGGGTGAAGAAGGCTTGCAAGACATATTTTATTCCATCCCTGAACACAACACTATTCCTGTGCATGAATATACTTTAGAATTGTTAGATAAACACTTTTTACCGAAAAGCAATCCGCTATTTGAGTGGCATATTATGAAGTCTATGAAACAGGATGTTAGTGAAACATCTGACGCTTTTATATTTAGGTTGCGTCAACAAGTTGTCAAATGTGATTTTAAAGATACCACAACAAAAAAAGAATTAGAGGACATGTTTATATGTGACCAGTTCGTAGAGGGTTGTAAATCAGCTGAAATCAGAAAGAGATTATTGGAAAAATCCTCTGTCACAGTAGACGATTTGGTTGACATTGGACGGGCTCACGAAATGATAAACATACAGACATCACATTTTAGTAAGGACGACGGTTCTGAGCAAGAGGTGTATAGTATGTCGAATAGGAAGAAATATGGGATTTCACAAAGAACTATTTCCAATAGTGGCAAAAACACTGGTGCTCCGCCGAAAATTAGTTATAATAGTTATCAAAATAGAGGAGAAAGGAAATGTTATCGCTGCGGGGAAACAAATCACTTAGAAAGTGACCCCCAGTGCCCTGCAAGAAACAAAGTTTGCCAGGCGTGTAATTTAACGGGGCACTATCGGAAGTGTTGTAGAACAAAAAGGACATATACGTTAGAATCGGGGGAGTCAAATGTTGATGACGAAGTTTCTTACGTGGGCAACGTCAAATATGAAGTCGGCCCTAGATGTAGTAGTGATTTAGACTACACCTTTCTTACAAATGACGAAAAAAACGGGAGACAACGGGGAAGACCACTTGTCTATTGTCAGGGGTACCCTTCGTTTTTATTATTGACGCAGGATCTACTTGCGATGTTATTGACCAAGAAACTTGGAAGGAATTTGAAAGGAATCAGGTGACCGATAAAGTAAAATTACTAAATAGTTCGAAAAGACTTTTCACTTATGGTAGAACCGATCCGTTGGATATTTTAGGAGAGTTCGAGGCGGACATAACGCATTCCAATAGAAAAATTAGTACCACTGTTGTAGTATTAAAGGTAGGGGACCACCTATTTTGGGACGTTCCTCGGTTACGAAACTAGGAATATTACAAATTTCTGAGCACGTTAACCATCCGGTGGTTTCTGACACATCGAGGATGGGAAAAATAAAGAATTTCCACCTTAAATTACCAATCGATCCGAAAGTCCCACCAGTTATTCAACCTCTGCGGAGGGTGCCATTGGCATTGAAACAAAAAATAGCAGAACGTATCCTTGAGCTGGAGCAAAATGACATAATTGAAAAGGTTGAAGGACCGTCAAGATGGGTTTCCGCTCTTGTACCAATTTCAAAAGGTGACAGCGTTAGATTGTGTGTCGATATGCGAATGGCAAATAAAGCTGTACTAAAGGCTAGTCATCCATTACCAACCATGGAAGACCTACACCCTGAAATTAGTGAAAGCAAATACTTTTCAAAGTTGGATGTTAGGTCAGCTTTTCACCATGTGGAGTTGCATCCAGACTCACGGGAGATCACCACATTTAGGCTTATATAGGTTCAAGCGGCTAATGCTCGGTTTGAATCGAGCGGCTCCTGAGTTCCAAAAGATAATGGAGCAAGGAGTTTACGTATTTATTGATGACATTCTGGTGTATGGGGAAACTAAAGAAATACATGATTCAAGATTAAAAAAGGTTCTTGAAGTCTTTCGCGAGCACGGTATTGAACTGAATGAGGAAAACTGTGAATATGATAAAACTTCAATTAAGTTCTTCGGTCACATAATATCAGCTAATGGCATTAGGCCTACCGAAGACAGAGTGGCGGCTCTGAAGAATTGCAGAAGACCACAAAATGTGTCTGAGCTGAGAGGTTTTCTAGGCCTACTGAACTATGTAAGTAGATTTATTCCGAACATATCAACCATGACAGAACCACTGCGACAGCTTACACATAAATCTGCACAGTTTGTATGGAAACAAGTACACCAAGAAGCTTTTAATAAAATAAAAATGTACTTACATCTAGTTCAGTTTTAGGATATTTCAACCCCAAGGACGAAACGATAGTGATGGCAGACGCTGGCCCAAAAGGATTTGGTGCGGTGCTGATACAACGGAACAATGAAGGGATCCCACGCATAATTTGCTACGTTAGTCGCAGCCTGTCGGATGTCGAACAAAGGTACTCGCAGACGGAGAAAGAAGCACTTGGGATTGTCTGGGCGTGTGAGCGTCTAAGGATTTTCCTGACGGGTAAGCGGTTTTGCCTGTATACGGACCATAAACCACTAGAGGTAATTTTGGGGCCTAGATCAAAACCCTGCGCGAGAATTGAACGTTGGCTTCTGAGACTCCAATCTTTTGACTTCCAAGTTAAGTATGTAAAGGGGAAAAATAACATAGCAGATCCTTTATCACGGTTAAGTGAGAATTCAATCGGTGAAGCCGAGAAGGACAATTATCTGATGCACTTGGCTACGTATTTGGCACCAGTTGCATTATATTTGGAAGATATAGAGTAAGCTTCAAAAATTGATCCCACTCTAAAAAATGTCCGGTCACATTTACAAATAGGGTGTTGGGATCGTAATGACGTTGACCTCCTTCCATTTCGGGCGATGATGTCACAATTATGCGTCATGGACAATATATTACTGAAAGAAACTAAGTTGGTAATTCCGAAAAGTTTACAAACTAGGGTCCTTAGTTTGGCACACGAGTGTCATCCGGGAATTTTGGAAATGAAAAACAGACTCAGATCTAAAGTATGGTGGCCTGGAATGGACAAAGCAGCGGAACGGACAGTCTGGATTGTCAGGTTACCAGTAAACCCGAGAAGCCCGAAAAAATATCTCCGACAGTAATTCCTAAAAAGCCTTGGGAACGGATAGCTGCTGATATTCTGGGTCCTTTCCCTAATGGGGTACAACTATTGATCGTGATAGATTATTTTAGCGGTGGAACGAGACCTTATTCAAAAGTTTAAAAAGGGGGAATACGCGGACATTAGACGTGGGGCCAGAGAAAATAAATTATCAGAGGGCGACAAGGTTTTGATGCGTAACCCCAAAGTAAACAAATTTTCAACCACATTTGGACCCACACCCTTGAAAGTCGTCAAGAAGAATGGCAACGCTATGACAGTAGAGACTTCGGATGGTAGACAAATAACTCGCAACTCTACGTTCTTCCGGCCTTTTCATGAGCTGTTGTCTGAGGACGAGTCGGAGAGTGTGAAAGAGCAACCGGAGGAACCAGAAGAAGAATAAGAATAAGAGTATAAACCAGAGAAGAAAGAAGAAGAAGGGAGTCAAGAATCGGGACCGAGACGAAGTCAACGGGAGAGGAAACCCCCAGGATTTTTGTCATACTACGATTTAAAGTAAAAAAAGAAAAAAAGGGAATGATGTAGTGTACTATTGATATATAGGAGATCGATGTGTGTGTTGTAAGATCAGAGAGAAGATAATTATTGTTTATGCTTTGGATGTAATGGCGACTGTCAATAAAGAGGTTGTTAATTTCGTATAAATCGCTAATTATTCAGTACAGCTTCGTTGTCTGGTAATGTTCTGGTAATATAATATTGGTGAGTAGGCAACAGCTAGGCAGTGTATACCTTGATTCTAGCTCCTTTATGAGGTTTGTAAATCCTCTATTCTCAACGAGCTATAGAGGTTGTAGGTCTTCGGCCACCATTTCAGCTACTAGAGTATCAAGTTTCCTTCTTTTTTCTTGATGTAGCTGACCAAATTTGTAGCTGTTTCCTAGGGTGAGCTGATAAGATCGTTTACCTGCGTGTGAAGTTGAGGCTACAGATGGAGAAGTTGACACAGAGGGAGACGTGATGGTTAGAGACATGGAACTGGATGCAGCAGGAAGGATGGATACAGATGTCGATGGCTCATCATTATCTTGCATCACTCTAGTATTGGCACTTTCTGGAAACACTCTAAAATGCTTCCGTTTCAAATCTCTTAAATTGGAAATGTTGTCTTTTCACTTGAATTCATTTTTACACATTAAACATTTAGCTGAAAATTCGGAAGTTTTTTCAAAATGCCCCCAATCCAAAGATTTATTCCTTCTATTCATTTTAAAATTAAGAAATGCACGCACAATAGAATATCTTTGACAAGTCCCGATGGCGACAGCGAGAGAAAAAACCCGCCAGACTAAACAATTTTTTAGCATGGTTGACAATGTCTTTCTGTTAGGTCATCAGCCCAGAGGCTGGTTGGATCATCAAACAACACCACCAAAGGTTATGCAGTTATAAGGAAACAGCAAAAACCATTGGGAGAGCCCAAATGAGGCGTACTAGGCAATTAAGATAATTTTTACTGCAGACCGTCTAGTTTATAATAATTGCCAAACGTTAAAATCTCTTCTTACACATACTTTTATTCATATCATTTCGCAAAATTTGCGCAAGCTTGCAAGTTTGTTCACTTCTGCGAGGGTGGGGGATAAACCCCAACGTATTATTAGTATATGTTTATATCATAACTATCGCAAGTCAACGGGTTCATGCCAAAGAGTATAGAGTCTAGCAAGGTTAATAGAGAACAGTAAGGTTAGTCATTCCGCGTTACGGGCTGCCATTGGCTGTCGCTGTGACGTCACCATGGAACATCGCTGGTAGCCGCTGACGGCAGACTGTATTAGCGCGCGGGTAATGTTTCATATTTTAATAATATACCGAAGTGATATATAAGAATTTTTGAACGTCATACAATGTATTCTATAGAAACATACATTCTGTACAAGATAAAGTACGTATAACATCGTAGCGCTACAAAATAAGAGGTACTTAGAAGTGCGCGATATGTTAGGTTTAAATCAACAGATTCGGGACAAATAAGACTATTTTTATTTACTGTTATTCACTCTTACCTCAGTGAAGATGTTGACGAAATGCATGGAATCTGCACCTCACTCTGACTGACAGATGGGTTTTGTTTTATATCACAAACACTGTTAATTTGTTCAACACTTCACGGTGAAAACTTACAGGATACTTCAAGTCTTGGAACACTAGCACCAAATAAACGGTTTGTCTTTCTTTCCGTTAACATAAGTCTAGAAGAGTATCACAGTCTAGTATATTCACTATCTATCCGATTTTCATCAAAAGGGCTACAGTTCGAATCATAGTCAATGAAAGCGAGACAGGGTATGAAATAAGTTCTTTTCCGAGTTCTGCGCATAAGGCAAAGGTCCCGTGGCTTTGCACACGAAGTTTAAAACAACAAATACAACGATAACGAACATTTCTTGACATTTACTTTGTTGATAAATGCCACATTCTCGTTTTTCGCTTACGGGCAGCCTCTTTGCCGGCTGAGTGGCTCAGACGGTTGAGGCGCTGGCCTTCTGACCCCAACTTGGCAGGTTCGATCTTGGCTCAATCCGGTGGTATTTGAAGGTGTTCAAATACGTCAGCCTCGTGTCGGCAGATTTACTGGCACGTAAAAGAACTCCGGCGGGACAAAATTCCGGCACCTCGGCGTCTCCTAAAACCATAAAAGTAGTTAGTGGGACGTAAAGCAAATAACATTAATTAATTAATTATTACGGGATGCCTCTATTTTTTATTTCTGTTTTGCAGCCAACCAACGCAAACGGAGTAAGGTTCGGATCTTAGCACATGATTTCAAGACTTGTGGATGGACGTCAGGAAAACGGCTTTTCAACTTCACAAACATATTGTTCACAACTTCTGGTTCCCTGTTCAAATCTGTTCGTCCCTGAACTTCAGCAAATATCAGTTCGAATTTAGTGATAATTTCCATAAAACTATCGGAAGGGACGAGCAAACCTCCCCGAAACAGCACGTGTACCCACCCCAGACTTGGGTCAGCAGGTGGTATCAACAACTCTCCTGTAGGCGTGCCCAGGGACCTGTGAAATTTTCGGCAGCGATATGCGATGAACCCTGCAACGTATTTGAATCCCTCCACACTAGTCAGTATTTTTCTGTAAGGATAGATCATCACTATCAACAGCTGGCAATTCAATGTCATTAATATCCTTGTCACCCTCAGTCATCGCCAGAGCTTGTCATATCCGGGAGGATGTTGCCAAACATAGCCGATGTAACAAATTCTCCTCCTTCGGCAGGAGCTACAGGTAACTCATTGGAATGAGGAATATCGCTGGAATTGGCTCCTAACAACAACAGTCTGATGCTATTTTTCACATCAGGTGGAGATGGATGATCGTAAAAATGCCCAAGACCTCTCAGGCGCGAAAAGAAATTCTCCAGGCAATCTTGATTCAAACTTGCTGTGAGAATGTATTTAATATAATTAATGTTATTTGTTTTACGTCCCACTAACTACTCTTTTACGGTTTTCGGAGACGCCGAGGTGCCGGGATTTAGTCCCGAAGGAGTTCTTTTACGTGCCAGTAAATCTACCGACACGAGGCTGACGTATTTGAGCACCTTCAAATACCACCGGACTGAGCCAGGACCGAACCTGCCAAGTTGGGGGAGAATGTATTTAACGCCGAAAGATTCCATGTATTTGAACAGCACAAACGAAAAAAGAAACTAGGTCCTCTGACACTCTTTTAAACACCCACGCACTTTAAAGGTAAACAAATACATCCGATACATGTGATAACTGAAGAATTTGCCTCGATCTATCCTGGTCCCGCGTGGCTCGCTGTTCCACCGTGACGTCATGCGCTAAGCGAGGAAAATGGAACACCTTCTGCGCACGGCTGAGTGCACCCCCCTGAGAGTCTAGTATCAACTTTGACTTTACTCCATGGCGAAGGAAGAGACCGATTTCAGCGTCGACAAGTGGAAACAATTGGAATTTGTGATCCGGATGAAAAACCTAATGCAAACTGAAACTATCGGTTGTAACGGTAGTTGGCGACTATCGAATAATTCGCTAGGTTTCATGCGATAGTCCCGTCACTACCTTTGCGTCTCCCAAAACTGTAAAAGTAGTTAGTGGGATGGAGCCCTTCTCAATATCATAAAAGAATTTTTAATTAAGAATTCGCTGGGGGGAAGGGATGTTAAAAAATCAGAGGTGCCAACTCTTACGGGTTGCCCATAATTATTGCGGATTTCGCTTCACAATTACGGCATTGCGGTCAATTGGAACGTTCTTACAGAAAAACGACATTATCACAAAAAGGAAAGATGTTCAATCCTTTCTGATCAACCCTCCTCGTTTCAGTTGGCAACGATACTTATTCGATTGTCACTTTATTTTGCTACGCATAATCGTTGTGTGAATGAAGGAGCTACTCTATCCTTAAGTAATGTTGTATTTACAGAATTGAGGGCCGATCATCATTTATGGTTCAGAAGACAAACGGGACGGATGTTTCAAGAATCCCTCAAAACAAGTTACATATAATGTGTTATCGCTGAATTAACACGTAGTGTGCAAATGCTGTTGTGTTGCCGTAGAATAGATTGTTGTCCGGAAGGGAAAGGGGGGTATCGTAATAGAGAAGGGAGGATATGCTTTGGACTTGACTCAAAAATTTTCTGAAGGACGGAGGATGATTACTGATAACCCACTTCAAAGGTTGGCAGCTCTGAAAATGAAAAAAAATCCTTACAAAGCAACATTTTTTTATCTTACCTGAATCGATGCAAGAATACTACATTGAATATTGCTAAGGATATCTGTACAAAAATGTTCTTCTGAAAAAATTAACTGCAAACACTGTTCCATCGACTTCATTTGAAAGAAGACAGTTGTTATTACCGCACTATCAATCTTTATTGAAGAACCAGTATTATCTCATGAACAACTACCCACCACACTGTGTGATGCTTCCACATGATTCATATAACGAAAGGTGTAAAACACTTTCCTTGGGGAAAAAAACCATTAAGCTGGAAAAAAGTAATTATCAAATCTTCGCAGTGATCTTGCACTCGTGGCTTGGAAATGACTGAACAAAGTGAAAGTTACATTATGTCATTCTATTTGGAAATAAATCGTGTAATATGCGTCTTCTACATTGCACAAGCTCAGTGCGGTCGCCAGGACCAAATAGTCACGACTGATCTGAATTTAGAGCAGTCATCCAGATGGCAGATTCTCTACCTGTTGCCATTAATGCTTTCATGACCCGTACTTATACGAGGCACCGAGCTCGATAGCTGCAGTCGCTTAAGTGCGGCCAGTATCCAGTATTCGGGAGATAGTAGGTTCGAACCCCACTGTCGGCAGCCCTGAAAATGGTTTTCCGTGGTTTCCCATTTTCACACCAGGAAAATGCTGGGGCTGTAACTTAATTAAGGCCACGGCCGCTTCCTTCCCACTCCCAGCCCTTCCTTGTCCCATCGTCGCCATAAGACCTATCTGTGTCGGTGCGACGTAAAGCAACTAGCAACAACAACTTATACGAGGGCCATCCGGAAAATAGTACCCGTTAGCGCCACATGAAGCGCTGACGACTCGGGTAGCCGCTGGGCAAGGTCAGAGCGCGTCAGTGCCTTGTCTGCCTGCTCTGTGCGAGGTTGTGCGACGCTAGCATTGCCTGTGTGGTGTCTCTGATCGTTTAAAATGTTTAAACAAATTGAGAACCCCGCCAATTGTGAAGTGAGGGCCGTGATTAAATTTCTTAATGCACGAAACGTTCGACCTTGTGATATTCATCGCCAACAATTAATGCTAATGCGTATTGTGAAACATTAAATATATTACGGCGGGCAATACAAAATCAACGGCGAGGTCTATTGTCTACATTCTCCTTCATGACAATGCCAGGCCTCATGCAGCTGCGATAACTCAACAACTTTTGCAGCAATTCAAGTGGGAAACCTTCGACCATCCTCGGTATAGCTCGAACTTGGCCCCTTCGGATTTTCATCTCTTTACGAAGCTTAAATGCTTTCTGGCGGGAAAAAGATTTGACAGCGATGAAGAACTTAAACGAGCCATGACTACATATCTGAATACGCTGGCGGTGGAGGACTATGACTTTGGAATACAAAAAATCGTCCCACGTTATGACAAATGCCTAAATTTGCTTGGATATTAAGTGGAGAAGTAATGTAAAGTATGCTCTTTCGAATAAAATGTGTATATTTGTTAATATTTACTCCTGTGTCTTTATTCTACAAACGGGTACCACTTTCCAGATGGCCTTCGTAGATACTTATAGATATGATAGTGTATGCCGTGTCAAGAAAATAAGGTGAAATTATTTTAAGCCCAAAAGCCTATACATTATCTCTACCTGTTGTTTACCTAGTCTTTTCTTAAATAATTGTAAAGAATTTGGGGATTTGCCTTTGTAAATTATTATAATCCTAATCCTTCACTCCTCTTATAAACGAATTTGCTCCAATTTGTCCTCTTGAATTCCAACTTTATCTTCATATTGTGATCTTTCCTACTTTTAAAAACACCACTCAAACCTATTCATCTACTAATGTCCGTCTATGGCATTTCTCCAGTGACAGCTCGGAGCATACCACTTACAATGAATCAATAACAGGAAATTTTCACCTTTTTGCGTTAAGCAAATCAATCAATCATATACAGTACACGTTTCATTCCATTTGGAACATATTCGGCTTAGGTGAAATTACAAAGTATTTATCTTCTTAAGAACATCTTAATAAGTACCTTGTTTTACTAAAAATCTACATTAATTTAAAAATTAAAATCAATGTGGATGGTTGAATGGGGTGGTGAAATGGGAGGGCAAATGGATTTACGTATTTAGCCTATTTTAAAAACTCTATCTATTTATTTGAACAGACGTAAAAAATTATTATGTATCCAGCACTTTTTTCACTATGATATATGATGTTCTGCTTGTCTAGTAATAAAAAGTTTTGAAAAATAATTGTCCTTTGTTACTGTTCTATATTTAACAAGGATGCTCTCTTCATTTGTTCCTTGCAAGACAAAGAATTTTTATAAAAGTGTCTCTTGGATTCAATTAATTCAGGTTCCTTGAAGCTGATTGCTGTCATACTACTATTAAAAGAGCTTCCTCGAAATCTGAAATGAAATAAAATGGGCAATTGCTTTTTTAAAAGTATGTTTTAACTCTGCACAAGGAAATCTAGTATATAAAAGAGTGGTTGTTGTTGACAAAATCTACTGTGTCCTTGGAGGAGCGACGGCTGATCCAGCCTTCCGTCTTGTGAAGTGTCCGCCTTCGGGAGAGGCAAGGCTGTGGAATGGGGAGGAGGCGGGTAGCTTATGGTCACGGTTTCGGCTTTAGAAGAAGGGGTAGTAGGAATAAATATACGGGAGGACGGAAGTTTGTTCATTTCCATTCTTTTATTGTCTGTATTGTTTTTAATGCCTAATGCTTCCAGATGTGATAATATCCCTTCGTATAAAGGGTTCCCATTATCAATTATATCGTTCAGGTTGTTATCCTGATTACTTTGTTGATTTAAATATGTGTATATATTTTCTATTGTATTTAGAAGACCCCTTTCATTTGTTTTACGTAATATTGTCAAATCTTGCTCTATAGTGGTGACCGATTGCACTCATATGTTGGTCCTTCAAGGAAATTTTTTTATGCCTCTCGGCATTGACGTGCTTTAAGTATTTTACCGTAAAACTGCGTCCACTTTGCCCAACATAAGATTTTTCGTATTGATGACATTTTAATTTGTAAACCCCTGTCCCTAAATGTTTGTCTTTCCCTAGGGAATTAACGCTGTTGTAGTTAAAATATTTTTGCTTAGTATTATTACTGGTTGAGTACGCAATCTTATAGTTATGTTATTGTTGAAAGTGATCCTGTCATATTTATCTTTCTTCTTTATTTCGGGTGTTAGATAAGTATGAAACTTCTATTTGAAGTTTCTGATTATTTTATTTACCATATTAAGTCCAAAACCGTTATATTGGACTTGTTTATGGATAAAGAGCAGTTCTTTTTCTCGTTCTACGTGGGAGAGAGGTATATTAAATGCTCTGTATATGTGACTATAGTAAGCCGATCTTTTTTGTGATTCCGAATGTAATGAGCGATTCTTTATCGTAATAGGAGTAAAAGTGAGCTTTCTATGTATCTTAAAAATAAACTCTTCCTTATCCTGTCTTATATTTATGTCTAAAAATTTATGGAAGCTTATTTTTCTACAGTAAACTTTACTCAGGAATGTAATGAATTTAAAATATTGAGGATATTATCACTATTGTTCACTCTTTGATCTAATTCTATAAAGGTATCGCCTACAAAGCGTATCCAGAGATTAAGACCTTCTGTTCGTCTTATTATTTTGGTCTGTTCAAGATGATCCAGATAAATGTTGGATAAAATGCCAGAAGCAGGAGGTCCCATAGGGAGGCCTTCCTGTCTGTATATATTCTTGTTAAATGTGAAGTAATTGTGTTCCGAAACAAATTGAAGTATGTTAATTAAGTCTTCTATTTCTGGTAGACGAAGTTGTTTGTCTTTTATTAAATTCTTCCTAATGATTTTTATTGTTTCATCTACTTGAATATTTGTATACATGTCTTTGATATCAAAAGAACATGTTATATGATGTGGTGTTAACTTAAAATTCTTAAGTACTTTACAGAAATCTACTGAATTTTTTATTGGTGTTGTATTGTGAAAAATGTAATGATCAGTTAAAAATGTATGTATGTATTGGGATGTTTTGTAAGTAGGACTGTTACGGAAGTTTATAACTGGTCTTTGTCTGGAATTTGTGCAGTTGGAAGACAGGGATTCATATTAATCAGTTTCTGGATATCTTGCTCATTTAAAAGGAAGGTTGCGCCTTTTAGTATTGCTTGTAACTTTCTCTGAGTACGTATTGAAGGGTCTCAATTTATTTCTAAAAAAGAGCTATTGTTGAAAAAAATTTCAGTTTTCCTGATTTATTCCTCCTTATCTAAAACTACTATTGTCCCCCCTCTTATCAACTTTAGTAATTACTATTTCTTCTTGTTTTATTTTGCATGATAAACTCATAGTGGGTTTAATACTACTTTGGGAGACTTTTTAACCTTTTAGAAGGTATGGAATTTTCTTTTTTACTTCATGCCTGACATCATTTTGAACCTTGTTAGGGAGTTTTTGTAGAGCCGTTTCGACTTCCGCAATGGTAGTTATTAGTTCTTTTTCCTTGTTCGTTCCTATCCTATTGAAATTTGGGCCTTGACTTAACGTTTTCTTTTCCTCCTCAGTAAGACTGACTTTAGAAATGTTCTTCACGGGAGAGGGATATTCATTTAAATATATATTTTGTTTCATTTTTCAGCCAAATTCGATTAATCCTTTTTTGTATCATAGTGATAGCTGGAGGGTAAGTGTTTCCTTTGGGTTTTATTTAAAAATTTAGGTACTAGGTTATCTTTGAGACAGTTCTTTAAGAAAGTATCCTTTGCTAACTTAGCTACTTTCATTTTTAGGTTAAAATAGATTGGCATATTTATTTGCCTGGTTGGCCGTAAGTTTGCAAGAAATCAGTTTCATTTCCCGTATCAAATCCTATTTACAATGAATCAATAACAGTCAATTTCCACCTTTTTGATACTTATATTTGCACTAAGCAAATCAATTAATCAAGCACAGTACATGTTTCATTGCATTTGGAACATCTGCAGCTGTATTACAACGCTTAGTTGAAATTACAAAGTATTTATTTATATACTAGGTTTCCTTATGCAGATTTTTATTTATTTTTATTTATTGGTGACAGGAGGTCCCATGAGCCTCTGGTTCGTGATAGGGACAGTACAGTACATACGTTTCTTAAGGCAACACAATAATTACATTCCATTAGCTTTTTCAGTAAAGTGACAAGTATATTTTTGGATAACTAAGACATAGTTTTTTTACCATATTAGCATCATAGTTTTTCAGAAGTATATTCAGATATTGCATGGCTGTAAGATATTTAATATGGACAATATATTATTATTTTAATTTAAGTCAGTTATATAGAGATTATATTAAGATATTTGTATAAAAGTAATATTCCTTCACCGGGCGAGTTAGCCATGTGGTTTGGGTCGTGCAGCTGTGAGCTTGCATCCGGGAGATAGTGAGTTCGAACCCCACCGTCTGCAGCCCTGAAGATGGTTTTCTGTGGTTTCCCACTTTCACACCAGGCAAATGGTGGGGCTGTACTGTAGTTAAGGCCATGGTTGCTTCCTTCCAATTCCTAGGCCTTTCCTGTCCCATCCTCGCCATAAGACCTATCTGTGTCGGTGTGATGTAAAGCAAAAAAAAGTAATATTCCTTCAATTTTTTCTTAAAACATATAACCGATTTAGAGTTCTTTATAACAGGAGGCAACACATTATATTCCCTAAGCATTGATGATTTTACGCCTTTCACTCCATACTTTACTGAATTAGAGTGAGATGGATATGTCCTTAATGATCCTCTAGTTTCATATCTATGAATTTCACTAAAATGGGAGAAGTTTACAGTAGAGTGGGTTAATTTCCTGTCTAGCTTATACATAAAGACTGATGATGAAAATGCAATTTGTTTATGGAATGGCAGAATATTTGACTCTGAAAAAACTTCATGTGACGGTTTGAGGAAGGAAAATCCATAGATGATTTCGATGGCTCTTTTTTGTTGGATTTCCAAATTATTAACATAATCTTTCCACATCTTCCCCAAATGAAGCTTATGTATATTAGATGTGTGTGGATCATTGCATAATACGGAGATCGAGTCATAAATCATGGCAACTATTCTTTTCTCGCAAACAGGAGACAACACGGAGAATCCAAGTTATGCATTTGGAAACGCACGGTATGTACTTGCGTATGATGCCACTAGATGGTGTATGTAAACAACAGTGTGTGTCTAAGCATGGCCCCAAGTTCAATGTGTGAGTGAGAGCGTCGCAAAATGGAAGTCAAGAAGCAGGAGCAACGATCGTATATTAAAATAGCAGTTCTCCGCGGCAGAAATGCACGTCATTACCATGCAGAGCTGCGGGAAGCATTAGGTGTGTGCCTATGATCTAATCCCCAAAGTCAAGAAGCCATTGCGTGAACAACGGTTTGATAACAAAGAGGACATCGTAACAGCATTTCAGAGAGAGGTGTCACACGTTAGCGATACACATGCAGCGAATGGCATTCAGCGTCTGCCCCACCGCTGGCAACGCGCAGTGGAAACCTTGGGTGATTATTTTGAAGGTCTGTAACCAGTGGTGACCTGTACTTTGTACGTAGTCTTGTGTATATGCTGTCTATACCATAATAAAACAATGTTTACCAATGGCCTGTGTTCTGTCGCTTTCCTACGAGAATCTCCTGAAGTCAGAATTTGTCTTCCGGTACTGTGCACAAGTGCATGCCCTATATTTCCAAATGCATATCTTAGATTTTCCGTGCTATCTCCTGTTTGCGAGAGAAAAAAATAGTTGATATAGATGTTGATTCCCATAGGGAATCTGAAATATTTGTCCTGAATGAGCAAATTTATAATACCAATATAAATGGTCCGTTATTGGACATTATAAATTTTCCAGCTAGCTCATTCTTGGTTGCCAGCGTTTCGCCCTCGTGTGCTAGGGTGGGCTCATCAGTTGGTACCTAGCACACCTACCAATACGCTGGCTAGTGCATACCGTGGAGGCCACTGCGTAGGCTAACTGGAGCCACCGGCAGTGCCAATGCACTAAGAGACTTTGTCTCATCACTAAAAATTGTTGATGCCTGCTTGGCCATCAGATGATATAGATGTTGATTCCCATAGGGAATCTGAAATATTTGTCCTGAATGAGCAAATTTATAATACCAATATAAATGGTCCGTTATTGGACATTATAAATTTTCCAGCTAGCTCATTCTTGGTTGCCAGCGTTTCGCCCTCGTGTGCTAGGGTGGGCTCATCAGTTGGTACCTAGCACACCTACCAATACGCTGGCTAGTGCATACCGTGGAGGCCACTGCGTAGGCTAACTGGAGCCACCGGCAGTGCCAATGCACTAAGAGACTTTGTCTCATCACTAAAAATTGTTGATGCCTGCTTGGCCATCAGATGATATAGATGTTGATTCCCATAGGGAATCTGAAATATTTGTCCTGAATGAGCAAATTTATAATACCAATATAAATGGTCCGTTATTGGACATTATAAATATTCCAGCTAGCTCATTCTTGGTTGCCAGCGTTTCGCCCTCGTGTGCTAGGGTGGGCTCATCAGTTGGTACCTAGCACACCTACCAATACGCTGGCTAGTGCATACCGTGGAGGCCACTGCGTAGGCTAACTGGAGCCACCGGCAGTGCCAATGCACTAAGAGACTTTGTCTCATCACTAAAAATTGTTGATGCCTGCTTGGCCATCAGATGATATAGATGTTGATTCCCATAGGGAATCTGAAATATTTGTCCTGAATGAGCAAATTTATAATACCAATATAAATGGTCCGTTATTGGACATTATAAATTTTCCAGCTAGCTCATTCTTGGTTGCCAGCGTTTCGCCCTCGTGTGCTAGGGTGGGCTCATCAGTTGGTACCTAGCACACCTACCAATACGCTGGCTAGTGCATACCGTGGAGGCCACTGCGTAGGCTAACTGGAGCCACCGGCAGTGCCAATGCACTAAGAGACTTTGTCTCATCACTAAAAATTGTTGATGCCTGCTTGGCCATCAGATGATATAGATGTTGATTCCCATAGGGAATCTGAAATATTTGTCCTGAATGAGCAAATTTATAATACCAATATAAATGGTCCGTTATTGGACATTATAAATTTTCCAGCTAGCTCATTCTTGGTTGCCAGCGTTTCGCCCTCGTGTGCTAGGGTGGGCTCATCAGTTGGTACCTAGCACACCTACCAATACGCTGGCTAGTGCATACCGTGGAGGCCACTGCGTAGGCTAACTGGAGCCACCGGCAGTGCCAATGCACTAAGAGACTTTGTCTCATCACTAAAAATTTTTGATGCCTGCTTGGCCTTTAGATGATATAGATGTTGATTCCCATAGGGAATCTGAAATATTTGTCCTGAATGAGCAAATTTATAATACCAATATAAATGGTCCGTTATTGGACATTATAAATATTCCAGCTAGCTCATTCTTGGTTGCCAGCGTTTCGCCCTCGTGTGCTAGGGTGGGCTCATCAGTTGGTACCTAGCACACCTACCAATACGCTGGCTAGTGCATACCGTGGAGGCCACTGCGTAGGCTAACTGGAGCCACCGGCAGTGCCAATGCACTAAGAGACTTTGTCTCATCACTAAAAATTGTTGATGCCTGCTTGGCCATCAGATGATATAGATGTTGATTCCCATAGGGAATCTGAAATATTTGTCCTGAATGAGCAAATTTATAATACCAATATAAATGGTCCGTTATTGGACATTATAAATTTTCCAGCTAGCTCATTCTTGGTTGCCAGCGTTTCGCCCTCGTGTGCTAGGGTGGGCTCATCAGTTGGTACCTAGCACACCTACCAATACGCTGGCTAGTGCATACCGTGGAGGCCACTGCGTAGGCTAACTGGAGCCACCGGCAGTGCCAATGCACTAAGAGACTTTGTCTCATCACTAAAAATTGTTGATGCCTGCTTGGCCTTTAGATGATATAGATGTTGATTCCCATAGGGAATCTGAAATATTTGTCCTGAATGAGCAAATTTATAATACCAATATAAATGGTCCGTTATTGGACATTATAAATTTTCCAGCTAGCTCATTCTTGGTTGCCAGCGTTTCGCCCTCGTGTGCTAGAGTGGGCTCATCAGTTGGTACCTAGCACACCTACCAATACGCTGGCTAGTGCATACCGTGGAGGCCACTGCGTAGGCTAACTGGAGCCACCAGCAGTGCCAATGCACTAAGAGACTTTGTCTCATCACTAAAAATTTTTGATGCCTGCTTGGCCTTTAGATGATATAGATGTTGATTCCCATAGGGAATCTGAAATATTTGTCCTGAATGAGCAAATTTATAATACCAATATAAATGGTCCGTTATTGGACATTATAAATTTTCCAGCTAGCTCATTCTTGGTTGCCAGCGTTTCGCCCTCGTGTGCTAGGGTGGGCTCATCAGTTGGTACCTAGCACACCTACCAATACGCTGGCTAGTGCATACCGTGGAGGCCACTGCGTAGGCTAACTGGAGCCACCGGCAGTGCCAATGCACTAAGAGACTTTGTCTCATCACTAAAAATTGTTGATGCCTGCTTGGCCATCAGATGATATAGATGTTGATTCCCATAGGGAATCTGAAATATTTGTCCTGAATGAGCAAATTTATAATACCAATATAAATGGTCCGTTATTGGACATTATAAATTTTCCAGCTAGCTCATTCTTGGTTGCCAGCGTTTCGCCCTCGTGTGCTAGGGTGGGCTCATCAGTTGGTACCTAGCACACCTACCAATACGCTGGCTAGTGCATACCGTGGAGGCCACTGCGTAGGCTAACTGGAGCCACCGGCAGTGCCAATGCACTAAGAGACTTTGTCTCATCACTAAAAATTTTTGATGCCTGCTTGGCCTTTAGATGATATAGATGTTGATTCCCATAGGGAATCTGAAATATTTGTCCTGAATGAGCAAATTTATAATACCAATATAAATGGTCCGTTATTGGACATTATAAATTTTCCAGCTAGCTCATTCTTGGTTGCCAGCGTTTCGCCCTCGTGTGCTAGAGTGGGCTCATCAGTTGGTACCTAGCACACCTACCAATACGCTGGCTAGTGCATACCGTGGAGGCCACTGCGTAGGCTAACTGGAGCCACCGGCAGTGCCAATGCACTAAGAGACTTTGTCTCATCACTAAAAATTGTTGATGCCTGCTTGGCCTTTAGATGATATAGATGTTGATTCCCATAGGGAATCTGAAATATTTGTCCTGAATGAGCAAATTTATAATACCAATATAAATGGTCCGTTATTGGACATTATAAATTTTCCAGCTAGCTCATTCTTGGTTGCCAGCGTTTCGCCCTCGTGTGCTAGGGTGGGCTCATCAGTTGGTACCTAGCACACCTACCAATACGCTGGCTGGTGCATACCGTGGAGGCCACTGCGTAGGCTAACTGGAGCCACCGGCAGTGCCAATGCACTAAGAGACTTTGTCTCATCACTAAAAATTTTTGATGCCTGCTTGGCCTTTAGATGATATAGATGTTGATTCCCATAGGGAATCTGAAATATTTGTCCTGAATGAGCAAATTTATAATACCAATATAAATGGTCCGTTATTGGACATTATAAATATTCCAGCTAGCTCATTCTTGGTTGCCAGCGTTTCGCCCTCGTGTGCTAGGGTGGGCTCATCAGTTGGTACCTAGCACACCTACCAATACGCTGGCTAGTGCATACCGTGGAGGCCACTGCGTAGGCTAACTGGAGCCACCGGCAGTGCCAATGCACTAAGAGACTTTGTCTCATCACTAAAAATTGTTGATGCCTGCTTGGCCATCAGATGATATAGATGTTGATTCCCATAGGGAATCTGAAATATTTGTCCTGAATGAGCAAATTTATAATACCAATATAAATGGTCCGTTATTGGACATTATAAATTTTCCAGCTAGCTCATTCTTGGTTGCCAGCGTTTCGCCCTCGTGTGCTAGGGTGGGCTCATCAGTTGGTACCTAGCACACCTACCAATACGCTGGCTAGTGCATACCGTGGAGGCCACTGCGTAGGCTAACTGGAGCCACCGGCAGTGCCAATGCACTAAGAGACTTTGTCTCATCACTAAAAATTTTTGATGCCTGCTTGGCCTTTAGATGATATAGATGTTGATTCCCATAGGGAATCTGAAATATTTGTCCTGAATGAGCAAATTTATAATACCAATATAAATGGTCCGTTATTGGACATTATAAATTTTCCAGCTAGCTCATTCTTGGTTGCCAGCGTTTCGCCCTCGTGTGCTAGGGTGGGCTCATCAGTTGGTACCTAGCACACCTACCAATACGCTGGCTAGTGCATACCGTGGAGGCCACTGCGTAGGCTAACTGGAGCCACCGGCAGTGCCAATGCACTAAGAGACTTTGTCTCATCACTAAAAATTTTTGATGCCTGCTTGGCCTTTAGATGATATAGATGTTGATTCCCATAGGGAATCTGAAATATTTGTCCTGAATGAGCAAATTTATAATACCAATATAAATGGTCCGTTATTGGACATTATAAATTTTCCAGCTAGCTCATTCTTGGTTGCCAGCGTTTCGCCCTCGTGTGCTAGGGTGGGCTCATCAGTTGGTACCTAGCACACCTACCAATACGCTGGCTAGTGCATACCGTGGAGGCCACTGCGTAGGCTAACTGGAGCCACCGGCAGTGCCAATGCACTAAGAGACTTTGTCTCATCACTAAAAATTTTTGATGCCTGCTTGGCCTTTAGATGATATAGATGTTGATTCCCATAGGGAATCTGAAATATTTGTCCTGAATGAGCAAATTTATAATACCAATATAAATGGTCCGTTATTGGACTATTATTTATATTTATTATTTATATTTATATATTTATATTTATAATGTCCAATAACGGACCATTTATATTGGTATTATAAATTTGCTCATTCAGGACAAATATTTCAGATTCCCTATGGGAATCAACATCTATATCATCTGATGGCCAAGCAGGCATCAAAAATTTTTAGTGATGAGACAAAGTCTCTTAGTGCATTGGCACTGCCGGTGGCTCCAGTTAGCCTACGCAGTGGCCTCCACGGTATGCTCTAGCCAGCGTATTAGTAGGTGTGCTAGGTACCAACTGATGAGCCCACCCTAGCACACGAGGGCGAAACGCTGGCAACCAAGAATGAGCTAGCTGGAAAATTTATAGTCCAATAACGGACCATTTATATTGGTATTAAAAAAATAGTTGCCATGGCTTATGACTCGACCCTCGTATATACACTTCAGTTGTTGATGAGAGAAATTACTGTATCTTAATCTGTGCATTATTCCTATCAAAGAGGTAATTTTGCTGATTACATAATCAGTATAGCTTTTTCAGGAAAGTGTTGAGTCTAATATTACATGTAGGTGAATCAAAAGGTTAGTTGCACTAACGCGCCGCAGCAGCGCGCTGTGTGTCGCAAGCATGGGCACAGCGGAGAAAGGGACAGACACTGCCCACATGTCTGTTAGGCAGGTCGCTGTGGTGTCTCGTCTAGTATTGTGTGAATGGCGGCCAAATGCAATGGCATGTCAACTGGACGTTCACTCCAAATATGAGGTGCTTGCGACAATCCGATTCCTATGGGCCAAAAGGAAGAATTGCACAGACATTCATCATGAAATTAGTGCTGTGTATGGGGAGTGGACCATTTCCCAGCAAGGTATCATAAAGTGGTGTCAGCAATTCGAAGCCGGACGCACGGATATCACGGACAATCATCGCAAAGGCAGGCCCGCAACGTCCAGGACCCGTGCAAAGGTCAACAGTGTGAATGCGATCATTAGACAGAAGCGGCGCATTAAACTGAGAGAAATCGCGACGCAGCTCAACATGTCGTATGACAGTGTGTTCGTCATTGTTCACGAGGACCTTGGATATCGTAAGCTGTGTCAAAGATGGGTCCCACATCTTCTCACCGATGAGCACAAGGGACAACGTTTCCAATCCTCCCTGGCATTTTTGCAACGCTATGCCGCAAAAGGCAACGGGTTTCTGCGGCGAATCGTCACAGGCAACGAAACGTGGGTCCACCACTTCACCCCCAAAACGAAGCGAACATCAATGGAATGGGTGCACCCCTCATCACCACAACGAAAGAAGGCCAAGGTTCAACCTTCAGCCGGTAAGGTTATGGCGACAGTGTTCTTTGACATGGAGGGTGTGCTGCACGTGGAATTCATGCCGAAAGGAATGACGATCAACGCGGCGTCGTATTGTCAAACGTTGCACCGGTTGCGTAAATTGATTAAAGAGAAGCGCCGGGGGAAATTGAGCGCCGGTGTGATTTTGTTGCACGATAACGCAACACCTCACAAGGCCCGGCAAACGAGAGAACTGTTGCAGCGTTTCAAGTGGGAGGTCTGGCAACATCCACCCTAGCGCCATGTGACTTTCATCTGTTCGGTAAGCTCAAAACGGAGCTCCGTGGTCAACGTTTCCAGACCGATGAGGAGGTGAAGGCCGCCGTCTTCGAGTGGTTGCAGAACGCTGGAGGAAATTTCTATGCATCCGGCATCAACAAGTTGGTTGTGCGTTCGCAGAAATGTTTGGAGTCTCTTGGAAACTATGCGGAAAAGTGAAGTTACAGTGTATGTCGCTATAGTCGTGTTGCTGTTGTATAGGTGGTGTAATAAATGGCCATAACTGGGAATTGCAACTTATTTTCTGATCTGCCCTCGTACCAAGATACTTAGCTGAGTTGACTCTCTCGATTACTTGGTCCTTTAGGGTAACAGTGCTAGCTGCTGTGATCTTATGGGCTGTTTTATGAAAGATTAATTATTTTGTTTTAGTCACATTTATGATCATTTTTAGAGATAAAGCCCAGTCCGATAACTTGTTCAAGTCACAATTATATCTTCCATAATTTGTGTTTCACTTAGTCCTTTATAAGTTATTAAGATATCATCGGCAAATAATTTACATTTTCCCTTTAATGTTAAAGATTGAATGTCATTAATATAAATAAAAAATGGAATAGGACCTAGTACTGAGCCCTGCAGAACTCCCGTTTTTGTTTGTTGCTTAAAACTTTTAGTGTCATTAATCATCACATATTGTGTTCGGTTTGATAAATAATTTTGGATCCATTTGTGTGCTAAACCCCTAATTCCTGCTATTTTTAACTTGTTCAGAAGTATTTCGTGGTCAACCAGGTCAAATGCTTTTTTAAGATCCATGAATAGCCCTGTTGCTAATTTATTTTCATCTAAGCTCTTTTGAACATCTATTACTGTATCAAATATGGCATTATCAGTTCCTCTGTTTGGGAGAAACCCATATTGATTATTGGAAAAGTAATTAGTTTTACACAGAAAATTTACTCATCTAATTTTTACTACCATTTCTGTGAGTTTTCCAATGGCAGATAATATACTAATTGACCTGTAATTGAATGGATCTGCATTATCTCCTGATTTAAGGATAGTTACAATTCTGGCACATTTGAGTAATTGCGGTATTTCTTCACTGAGAATTGAACAGTTAATAATTTCCACAACATATCGCACTGAACTTTCAACACAGGTTTTTAACATGACATTGGTTATTTTATCTTCTGTTAAATTATTTTTATTTTTTAGAGAAGTGATAATTTTGAGGACTTCACATTCATCAGTTGGAGACACGAAAATGCTATTAGTTTGACTTTCAGTTGTTGTGCTGCCATGAACTTACTCATCTTCAGGAAGACTTTTTCCTATATTTTCAGCTACGTTAACATATAGTTCATTTAGATTATTGCATTTGTCCTCTGTGTTTGTAATGCTGACATAATTTAGCACCAGATGGCTGATTTCATGTTTAAGTCCAGGCTTCTTAATTTAACACTTCATTGACTACATACCATGTATCTTTTTGGTTTTTGCAATTCTGTAACCTATGTTCATAATACCTTGTTTGTAACTCTCTTTTTAAATTGGTTATTTTATTACTGATTCTTTTGTATTCTTCAATAACTTCTGAAGAGGGTTTTTTTACTTTAGTTTTCGTAAACAGTGAGTCTTTGATGTGAATAAGTCTTAGTAATTCTTGCGTAACACAAAGTTTTAGGGGAAAGTCTTTGGGGTTCTTTCTTTTTTTTGGAATTAAGCTGCTTTCAATTCCCGTGCTAATATATTCGATAAATTTATTATAATAAGTGTTTATGTCCATTTCCTCACAGTTAAAGTTATTTTGTAGTATATACTGATTTAATGTGTTATAATTTACAAATTGCTTGTCACTGTCTTTGATTATTGCTACTTCTGGAACTGGAACTGATTTTTCACTAGAAACATGACATTTTTTTACTACTGTTTGTGACAAGTATGTGATCAGTTAATGTGAAGGTTGTTTTCGTTACTCTAGTTGGGTATTTGTTATTACATGTTATATAGCCGTAAGTTGTTATTAAATTGTCATACAAAGTTCTGTTTGTGGAGGTTGAGGGCAAGTCTATATTTGTATCTCCAAGTAGTATTGAAGTATGCCCTGAACTACTCTTTAGGATATTTTCTAGATCGAACATAAAACTTGGCGAGTTACTTTCCTCTGGGTAATGATTTCATATCTTAGTTCTTCTTTTGTAATCATGACTTGCAGTATGCTATGAGATTTATTTACTTCCTTTATGACATTGCTTTTCCATTTGTTTGCAACATAAAACGAAACACTCCTACCTATCTGCTCTCTTACCACCTGATGAGAAATGTAGTTTTTCTTTCAAAAACCTGGGTTAGTTTGTTGGTTAACCAATTTTCGGAGATTGCAAGAAATCTGATCTAAGATAATTTGGATATCATAAAATTTATTTTTCATGCTTTGTGCATTTATGTGTAGGCCTTTCAAATCACATGATCTACTTTCTAAAACTCTATCTTTTATATAATTATTTAGGGTTTCGCATTTAAATTCCTCTACTTTAAGAAATTTGTTTTCAGGATCCATGTTTGGTTATGTAAGTACAAAATTTGAAATTAAGAGAAGAAAGCTTGGAATTGAAGTAGGTACAAGACAAGGAAAGACTACCTCGTTGTTTCCAGATCAGCTGAAGTGAGCAAGTTGATGCAGAACTTCAGGGTTTGCCACTAACCTCCAAGGTCCATCCTGGAACTTACGAATATACACTTTGCAGTCCCTGACCAATGTGCCAAATATTTTCCCTTGTTGCCGTAGCTCGCGGCATTTTTTGGTGAGGGTCTTATTCCTAGGCATTAAGTGCTCGTTGAGATAGATGTTATTTACCGAACTATATCCAATTTAGTTATTTTTTGTCGTCTGCTACTGAGGATTTCTTCTTTCTTCCATCTATTAACAAACTTCATGATGATCGGTTGTGGTCCAGGTTTCGTGGATGGAAGTATGTGTGCAGCGCCAATATCTTAGGGTTTTATATCGACTCCCAGTGCCTTGCCAACTTCAGATACTACTACTAAACGTTTTCACTCCTCCCCTGAAGGGGGAGGTGGGCCTCTTAGACGGTGACGCCGTCTCTCAGACCAGGAGATTTGTTACGGTGAAGGAGATGTGCGGAGAAGGTGAGGGGGTGGGCGGCCGTGGCCTATACTACGAACTGTCCCGGCATTCGCCTTAGTGCAGGAGAATGGAAAACCACGGAAAACCATTCTCAGGACAGCCGACGGGTGGGGCCAGGCGTGAAGTACGGCACTGTAACCCCAGACCCGTCTCCTGAATGCAGAGGCGTAGAGCCACGGTAGAGCCGTGGCCAACTTTCCTCTGCTCGGTTGGCCGGTCAGAGTACAGAGCTGTTGGACCACGGAACGAAACACACTCTGCATCCATCGACGCTTTAGATACTTTCCGGAAAACTTTTTCATCCTTTTCAGCAGGAACTCCATACACTAGTAAATTGTTTTTGCGTTGATATTGTTTCAAGTCTTCCAGCTAGTTCACAGCTGCCATTGTTGCAATCTCCGCTTTTTTCTCATCTTTCCTCAAAGTGTCTAGTTAGTTCTTAAGGTCATCATATTTTTCAGAAAGAAAGGTTGCTAATTTCCGTAATTCTTACTTTTCTTCCGTTAGTACTTTGAGTGACTCTTCAAGTTGTTTGGAAAAGTTTGCTATAACCTCATTTATTTTAGGTTGTGCAATGCAATCTTCACGTTTACATGACCATTGGAATTGCTCTTCCTTACAGAAATTTTGGATTTTGCATTTACTGTCACAGCCTACAGCCTGTTGATTGTTTTTTATTGTCTTGCCACACGGGGAGCACACAAACACATGATGATATTATCTTATTTATTTAGTTGTAACTGTTTGAGTGCTAATTAGATTTGGTTTTAATGGTTTCCTGAGTTATTCATGTTACTGACGTCCAGTATATTCCTGAAGAATTGTGGATATCACTCACATACATTTGTTTTTGTCACTTCACTTAATATATCACACACCCACTCTAAATAAATATGATTTCTGGATTGAAGGCATGTATATAAGAAATCTTTAACCAAAAAAGCCCAGCTTTCATTCAAGTTGCGTTGGCTTCCACTTGGGCAATACATGCTTCTAAAAGCAATTGCCCATTTTATTTCATTTCAGATTTCGGGGAAGCTCTTTTAATTGTAGTAAGGCAGCAGGGAACCTGAATTAATTGAATTCAAGACAGATTTATAAAAATTAAAACAAACAACATTCGCCTTGGAAGGACAAAATGAAGAGAGCATCCTTGTTAAATATAGAACAGTAACAAAGAAAAATTGTTTTTAAAAAACTTGTTAGTAGACAAGCAGAACATAAGTGAAAAAAGTGCTGGATACAAAAACATTTTTTACAACGTCTGTTCAAATGAATAGATAAAGTTTTTAAAATAGGCTAAATAAGTAAATCCATTTTCCCTCCAATTTCGCCACCCCATTCAACCATTCACATTGATTTTAATTCATTTTAATTTTTAAATTTTCATAGATTTTAAGTAGAACAAGGTTCTTATTAAAGATATTGTTAAGAAGATAAATACTTTGTAATTTCACGTAAGCATTGTAATACAGGTGAAGATGTTCCAAATGGAATGAAACATGTACCGTACATGATTGATTGATTGATTGATTGATTGATTGATTGATTGATTGATTGATTTGTTTAATTTATTTATTCATATCAGAAGCAATACATCATATAAATTAAGAATGAGAAATAATTAGATGGGTCTAACTGGTAAAAACATACTAGAGTTACATTCAAAGTAACAATTATATCATATCGGAGCAGAATTTATTGAGATCTCGACCATTTGGTGTGGCTTTCACTAAATCTTGCATGGTGCGAGCGAGAGGGCAGGAGTTGCAATTAAGGAGGTGCGTCATGGGTTATTCTCCTCCGCAGGCACAGAGGGTTGATTCTTTAGATAGACCCCACTTCTTTATATTGTTCTTAGATCGACCGACTCCAGATCGCAGCCTGTTCAGACTCCTCCATGTAGACCACGGCTCTTCATAACAGGCTGGAAGAGTTTCAGATGGATCCATCCATCCATTGAGATGAAGGTTTCTGGATCTTCAGGAAGTCACTCTTGATGATTGAGGTGACTCCGAAAGGCACTGAGTAGAATGAAGAAAATTTCTCCTCAATTTCAGTTGTTGTTGAGCAGGTTGATAATCATATAAATGTGTTTGGAAAAGGTCTACTTTATATTTTTCATGTTTGGCACCTACTTCACGTCTAATATCTGGGGGAGCAATGCCAGCCAAGCAATATACCTTGTCACAAGGTGTAGATCTTCGGCAACCAGTTATAAGTAAACTCTTTCAAGATTAAAAATATTGTGTGCACCTATTCAATACATATATATAATATATAATATATAATATATAATATATAATATATAATATATAATATATAATATATAATATATAATATATAATATATAATATATAATACATATACTGTATATATATTTGTATTGAATAGGTGGACACAATATTTTTTATTCTTGAAGGAGTTTACTGATTGTATCTTCAATACCGAACAACCAGTTATAGGCCGGCAAGTTTCATTTAAAGCAATCTACCTGTTTGGCATGACATGATCTATACCAAACAGGGCCTGCATATTCTGCTGCAGAGTAGCTCAGTGCTAAAGCAGTAGTTCTCATTGTTTGAGCTTGCATTCCCCAGCTGGTACCGCATAACTTGCGAAGAATGGAATTTCGCGTAGATACTTTGTGTTTCGTGTTAAGACAATGTTGTTCATACGTGATTGCACGATCCAGAGTCACCCCTAGATATTTAGGTGTTGAGCAATGATCCAAGAGAGCACCTTCCCAGAATATCTTCAGTTTTCTTCTTGCCTGCATATTCTTCAAGTGAAAAGCGCAAACTTGTGTCTTTGAGGTGTTAGGCTTTAGATGGTTTTCTCTGCAGTATGGACTCACTTCATCTAAGGCTTCGATTAGTCTCCGTTCAACACTCTCAAACTGATCACCCTGGGTGACAATAGCTCGATCATCTGCATAAATGAAGTTTTTTATTCTTTTTGGCAAGGGTTGATAATTCGTGTAAATATTTAATAATATTGGAGACAAAAGACTACCTTGGTGTAGGCCACTCCTGAGGTTCTTCCAACGACTATGTCGCCCTTGGAAATCTACAAATAATCTTCGATTTTCAAGAAGAGATCGAAGAAATTCAATCAGCTTGTTGTCCTTTGTCATCTTATAAAGTTTACTCAACAGAATTTGGCGACTAACTGTGTCATAGGCCGGAGTTAGGTCTATGAAGACTGCACCAGTAGTTTTCTGATTTTCAAAACCATTTTCAATATACTGGATAAGTTCTTCCCTCTTCTAAAACCAGCTTGTTCTGGGATCAAAAGTGGTTCAACTATTTTTGTAAGCCTCACCAGAGTCATTTGTTCTAAGACTTGCATAATAGACAGAGCAAGGAAATTGGTCTGTAATTTTTAGGTTCATGTGGATCTTTTAATGGTTTATGGAATGCTATAACTCTAGATTTCCTCCAAATTATGTGTATTCTGCATGTTCAAATGCAATTGTTAAGTAGATTTAGTACCCATTCTCTAGTAACAGGTCCAAAATTCTTGATTTGTTGAATACAGATTTCATCTACACCAGGAGCCTTTCCATTTTTACTGTTATTTATAGCCTCATTCAATTCTTATAGGATATAAACTTCGTGTTCTGATCCGTATTGAATTGTAATCACAATATAATTATTAAATTAAATTAATGTCGTAATGGTCCACCTTTCAATACAATAATATGCAATATTCTAAATTACATTAACTAGGGACTAGTTTCGGCCGGGGCTGGCCATCTTCAGCCTTAATGTAAAACACCTAATAACTAAACAAATGTGCATGCACACAATTGACATAAAACAAATGAAACAAATATCTGCAAATTGACATTACAAAGTGGGATGAAATTATGAGTAAATTTGAAATAACTAGGTTCTAAATTCTTGAATCTTGATTTCGCTATCATAGAGACTCTTTCATGTATTAATATTCACAGAACTGTTAGTTCTAACACTGCTAATCATTACTAATTGAGTTGTAAGCAGGAACTGGTAATGTTGATCCCATAGTCAATCACAAATGTGCTTGAGCGGTGTTAGCCATTTGCAAGTCATTGGACGCCGCTGTAAATAACCACCAGCTGATGCAGAACTGCTAGATGGTGTTTCAACATCAATCAATGTAATGCTCTCGTGGTGCTTGTTAAATCATGCTGAAATGTTGTTGGACATTTTCAGGCCGGCACATGTCCGGCTCCATGGCTAAGTGGTTAGCGTGCTGGCCTTTGGTCACAGGGGTCGGCAGGATCTGGAATTTTAACCTTAATTGGTTAATTTCGCTGGCACGGGGGCAGGGTGTATGTGTCGTCTTCATCATTATTTCATCTTCATCCCTACGTGCAGGTCACCTACGGGTGTCAAATCAAAAGACCTGCACTTGGCGAGCCGAACTTGTCCTCGGACATTAAAAGCCATACGCCATTTCATTTTAGGACGGCACATGAAGATACAGATACATTGTATCTGGCATAAAATTTGCAATTCATTGCGGTGCCCATAAAGTTAACCTGAATAAATTAGATAAATTAAATTAATGAATTGAAGGAGAGAGTGTGTTACATGGCATTGGTTATATGATACTTACTTCTCAAAACGGCATGTGGTGTGTGGCCTATTGTTGTGAGATTCAAAGGAAAGGGAACGGGCGGGCGAGGAGGGAGAGGCGGGGCAAGGGGAGGGGGGAAATTAAGGCGGGGCAGAAGGATGTGGGAAAAAGGATGGTAGCTGAGGAAAGGTGCTGTGAATATTATGAAAAACTGAATTATGACTTGTTGGTTTGACGTTTCTGAAAATGGGAATTAGAAAGTGAAAAAGGATATTTGGCTTTTCTGAAATTTCATTAAGATTATGATTTGGGTTGAAATAATGATCTAAATGTAAGCCACCAGGGCAGTTAAGTCACCACACTAGCGGTTAGCAAACAAACACCGGTCGGTACAGCCTATGAATCGGTGTGAAAAAGGCAGTTACCAGAAGCAAAATGAAAGTCAGAAACGATAGGAAAATTACACCAATCAAGTACATACCATGCGGCCCATAAAATCACCCAGAGGAAAAAAAGCAAGATCCCTTGTTTTGGCGTTGAACCACTTAGAAAATGAAAGAAAACTCTTGATTAACTTTCCAAAAACTTTAATCAAGGAATGAAAACTTATCATTTAACCAAAACTAACATCGTCTCATCTGAGAGAATAAAAATTGTTTAGTTTGAAAATAAACAGTGAAAACAGAGAATAATACAGACTGAAAACGCAGGCCTATCAGGTAATAACACTGATGGAAATCATTCACTAAAAAGAAATGGCTGTAATTTATAACACCAAATTCATTACAAGAAAAAGTTCGGATTGATAACCTTACTATTACAGAAAATTATACGAATAAAAACTTAAATTGACTACAGAAAGTGTACACGGGCCCGTTTGTTAACGTAACTAAAATGAAATTAAAACTAAAGTTTAAACCTTGGGAAAACCCACTCATTTGATCAGTTTAATTGAAATAGTTAGCAATATGAGGCTTCGCAGAAACATAAAACTCTAGCCCAAATTAATAAACTACGAGGGCACAAATTCAATCCACGAGCGATAATCACACAGAAAAACAGGAAGTAAACAAGAAGAGACCAAGCGAGGATATGGAAATCTTTCACATCAGTCGAAAATACATCAGGAATCTTAGGTCTCACAACCAACACGCAAAACCCACCGGCAACAATCAACAATCCCGCCCCAAAAAGAAAAGCGTTGCCATGGCAACCCAAAAAACACGCCGCGTCCCACAATAAGGTACAAGGCACAACCAAGGCGAGAAACCCAAAATAAAGCTAGAAATTCACTAAACATAAAATACCGGAAAAACAGGAGAAGCAAGATTTCCTTAAAAAGAACAAGGAAACTAGAATTATATGCTACTGCAAAACCTCGCACAGAATAAAGGCAACAGAGTGCCGCGACACAATTTGAATTTACATGATTAATTAACGGGTGAAAATGATGGTTAATAAGTAAATTCTCCTTATTTTCATAGTCTTTACATGCCTATAAGCTTGATATTTTAGTAGAAATAACCACAGGACCGCGCGGGGAGGGGAACTCTATTGTGGGTGATTGACGAAAGATAGCAGCACATATTAGACGAGGAATGAAACAGTCCACACCATACAAAAATGCGAGAATGTATTGACGTTGTCATTAGTCCACAATAAGGCATATAAATAATGTTCAATAAGTATCACTAAAACACTTAGTGTACGAGGGAAACCATACGCTTAGTCGTATAGAATAATTAAGTTTTTTCTACGGCGATGTTGCTAGTTCAAAATAGGTTCTCAGGGTAGGGTAAATTGCGTTACACCGTTACAAATGTAATGTTAAGGAGGGGTCTTTTGTTGATGAATTTTCATATCTTGTTTTATGTCTGTTAATTTGTGATACATGTGCTGTCCTACAGCTGAAAATTTATTGTATTTCATGGCATTGACATGTTCCAAGTACCTGATATTAAAATTCCTCCCGGTCTGTCCAACATAAGAAGAATTACAACTGTTGCAAATGATCCTGTATAGTCTTGATATTGAATAACAATTTAACTTTCTTATCGGTGTGGCATTATGTAAGACTTGTGCGTTCCTATTGTTTGTTTGGAAACTTCTTTTACATCATGCTTTTTAAAGATGTTGGTGACTTTGTAGATTTGTTCGTTGAAGGTAAAGATAGAAAGGGAGGAGTTGTTTTTCTTATCTTTTTTCGAGGTGCTAGAAGGGCGGTATTTATATTTATTGATTATTTACTCTATACGGAAACTGTTGTGCCCATTGGATTTAGCTATATTACGAATAGTGTTCAACTCATTTTTGAGATCTCTTTTAGACATTGGAACACTGAAGGCTCGGTACACCATGCTGTTGTATGCTGATCGTTTGTGAATTTGGGGGTTTAAAGAATCTTGACGGATTGTAGTGACTGGTTGGGTTTTCTGAAAATCTTATATCTTAAATAGCTTGGGTGCCTGATAATAATTAGGTCTAAAAAAGGTATTTTCCGTTCAGTTTCGGATTCAAGTGTGAATTTCTTGTGTGGGTCAATGTTATTTAGATTAATGAGGGTGGTAGCTGTGTTTGTAATGCTCTCGTCCATAATTACTATGGTGACATACACATATCTTGCCCAGAAAATTATGTTCTTAAAGTTATTATTATCAATTTTGGTGTGTTCCAAAAAATACAAGTAAATCTTACCTAAGATACCCTAGGAGTAGGTATATTGGAGAGTTCGGGCGCCTCCGCCTGCGCAGTCTCCCACGGGCCTCCTCCTCCGCCACTGCACTGGAGGCCTCCCAGGGGCCTCTTCCAGTGCTGCCAACTTAACCTCACTAGCGCGAGATTTGAATCAGGAAACAAATCCACGTGTTTTTGAGAGGCAAGTGCTTTTTGACAGACAACAACGTATCGCTAACCTCACTGCTGCCATCTGGACGGGCCTAAACCTCAGTGCTGTCAAATTAACCTTACTAGCGCGATATTTGAATCGGTAAACAAAGCCACGTGCTTTTATGACAGCTGTCATCCGTTATCTTTAATCAACAGAGCACCTTGCTGCCCTCTTTAGCTACATATCTTTGAAATGTGGTGGCGGATAATTTGAAAAATGCCTTTTGACAGCAGCCATGTTTAATCGACAGAGCGCCGTGCTGCACTCCTTAGTTGAAATGTGGTGGCAAGCAATTCCACGTGACAGCAGCCATCTTTAATCAAGAGAGCACCGTGCTGCCCACTTGAGCTACATACGTTTGAAATGTGGTGGCGGTAATTTGAAAAATTCTACGTGCTCTTGTTTGGAAACCAACTTACGTGCTTTTTTGACAGCTGCCATCCGCCATCTTGCATCACAAACCTCATTTCAGCACTCTTCAGCTACATACCCTTGAAATGTGCTGGTGGCAATTTGAAAAATTCCACGTGCTCTTGTTTGGAAACAAAGCCATGTGCTTTTTTGACAGCTGTCATCCGTCATCTTTAATCAAGAGAGCACCATGCTGCCCTCTTTATCCACATACTTTTGAAATGTGGTGGCGGATAATTTGAAAAAATTCTATTTGACAGCAGCCATATTTAATCAACAGAGCATCGTGCTGCCATCTTTATTTTAGTAGTGGGCAATTTCTACGTCACAGCTGTTATCCGCCATCTTGCATCGCTAAACTCAGTGCTGCCCTCTTTAGCTACTTACCTTTGAAATGTTGCGGCGGATAATTTGAAAAAATTCTACAGCAGCCATCTTTAATCAAGAGAGCACCGTGCTGCACTCTTTAGCTACATACCTTTGAAATGTGGTGGCGGCAATTTGAAAAATTCCACATTTCTTGTTTGGGAACAAACCCACGTGCTTTTTGACAGCAGCTATCTTTAATCAACAGAGCACCGTGCTGCTATCTTGCAGGCAATTTTAAAAAAATCCGTCAGCAGTCATCCGCCATCTTACATCGCAAACCTCAGTGCTGCATACCTTTGAAATATAGTGGCATAATTTAAAAAATTCTATAGCAACCATCTCTCGACGCTAATTGCACAAGATGGTGGCTATACATGACTCCTTAAGGGTGCTTACGCAAGATGGCTGCTATACATAGGTTCTTATGAGACGCCCTTGGGGTGCTTGCGCAAGATAGCTGGTATACCTGGCTCCTTATGAGACGCCTTACGGATACTTGCGCAAGATGGCGACTGCTCTTATGAGACGGCTTAAGGGTCCTTGCACAAAATGGCTTGAGACTCCCTAGGGATGCTTGCGCAAGATGACGGACACAAGATGGCGGCTATATGTAGCTATTTATGAGAAGGATAGCTGGTATACATGGCTCCTTATGAGACGCCTTACGAATACTTGCGCAAGATGGCGACTGCTCTTATGAGACGGCTTAAGGGTCCTTGCACAAAATGGCTTCAGACTCCCTAGGGATGCTTGCGCAAGATGACGGACACACGATGGCGGCTATATGTAGCTATTTATGACAAGGCTTAAGAGCGCTTGCACAAGATGGCTGCTGCTCTTATGAGACGACCTAGGGGTGCTTGCGCAAGATAGCAGCGACAAGATGGTGACTATAAATAGCTCCTTATGAGACAGCCTAGAGGTGCTCGCACAAGATGGCGGCTACTCTTATGAAGAAAGCTAGCTTAGAGGCTACTGCGCAAGATGACGGCTGCTGTTATCATGCGGTGGGGGGCAATTCGAAATTCCATGTGCTTTCGGCCATCTTTAACCGTGTTGCTATCTTTAGCTACTACCTTTGAAATGTGGTGGTGGCAACGTCTACGTAACAGCTGCTATCTTTAATTAACAGAGCACCGTGCTGCCATATTTAGCTACTACCTTATGTACGTGGAAGCCGGTAATTTGAAAAATTCTACGTGCATTTTTAACAGCGGCCATCTTTAATCAACAGAGCACCGTGCTGCTATCTTTAGCTACTACCTTTGAAATGTGGTGGTGGCAACGTCTACGTAACAGCTGCTATCTTTAATTAACAGAGCACCGTGCTGCCATATTTAGCTACTACCTTAGGTACGTGGAAGCGGGTAATTTGAAAAATTCTACGTGCTTTTTTGACAGCGGCCATCTTTAATCAACACAGCATCATGTTGCTATCCTTAGCTACTACCTTTGAAATGTGTTAGCAGGCAATTTGTGACAGCTCTCATCTTTAATCAACAGCGCATCGTGCTGCTATCTTTACAGCACTTAATCTCATACTTTTGAAATGTGGTGGCGGGTAATTAAAAACATTCTTCGTGCCTTTTTGACAGCTATCAGCGCTCATCTTTAAACAATAGCTGTTATACATATGTTGTTAAGGCCTTTTCCTATGTCAAGGCATTGCTCTATCGTACAAGTTTAAACCTGCATCGCGAAGGCAAGAGTGTGCAGCTATAACATCATTGTGCATGTTTAGACTTGAAGATCACAAAAGAAACATAACAAGACTAGAATCGAACACTGTACTCTATGTCGTTAACTTCAACATGTGATCAGAACATTGATTGATGTGTTCAGAGCAAAAGTACAATTTCATTGACTTGCTTAGTGTAAAATAAAAACTATGGAAACACACTGTGCTCATATCGCGTAGCTAACTCGCTCAGTAAACGACATTACAAAACTACAACTTCGATGATTTGCCTAGTATAAAAATCAAAAACACACTGTGCACATACTGCGTAGCCAACTCGCTCTGTAAACGATAGAGCAAAAGTACAAGTTCAAATGATTTACCTTCCATCATTCGTCTTGTGCGAAAATCAGTCGAACAAGTTATCGCATAAACATGTAACATGAAATATCAGTCAATCAGTTGGCATGGGTTACAAGCATGTAGCTTATGCGGGAAGTAAAATTAAACAGAACGCTAGTGCTATAAGAAATACTCTGCTTACATTTAAGTCCCTAGCTGTTGAAGAAGTTATTACATAAATATGTACGATGACATATCGGTTCGGAAACATATTGTTTCAATCTGTTGGCATGGGTTACAAGCATGTAGCTTGTGTAGGCGAGGGCTACTATGCAAAATGCTGAGCAGAAAAATAGTCGTGATAGGGTATGGAACCCAAGGGTTACGTCTTATCAGAAGGGTAAAAAGGATGAAAGGACTCTTCCTCCTCCTTACGGCACATTCCTTGTAGGGCTCATGAGCTAAAGGGCTAATGGGCAAAAGGGTTAAAGGGCTAAACGGCTAAAGGAGCAACAACCTCATCGATTGTTATCAGCAAGAACGCTTCTACTTTGTTAAGTGTAGCAAATTAATCTTTATTGGTAAATGGTTTTGTGTTCAGAACAAGGAATGGAACCTAGGGGTCGCGTGTTATCAGAATTATCTAATAAAATCGCCGAGGTGAAATGAGTTGCGTTTATCTAACAGAAATCAGTATCTGCTTGATTTTTTTTATTGTTTGGAACACTGAACTTTTCAAGAAGGCAGCAGTGAGGTTAGCGATGTTCTGTTGTCCTTCAAAGTGAGGTTAGGGTCCGTCAAGTAGACAGCTGTCAGAAACGCACGTGGCTTTTTTACCAACAGGAGCACGTGGTTGTGACGTCACGGTCACGCGGTATGCTACGTCAGCATGCGAAGTTCGAAAATCCACGCCTATGTGGTTAGAACTTTGCTATGTTCACAAGATTTTTACACATAGCTATTCTTTATGCTTTAAGTTTATGTACATACGTTATGTTAAGATAGCACCAGATACAAGCGATCGCACGCTGTAGTAGAAGATGCATACATTATGGAAAGGTGATGTGTACACGCTTTTAAACCTTGCTGTACTTACTACTGCTATGTTTACAAGATTTTTAAACATAACTATTCTTTGTGCCTTAAGTTCGTGCACATAGGTCATCCTGAAATAGCAGCACAAAGACATGTGAACGTTGTACATTCTAGCGGAATAAGTTTAGTACCATAGTCGATGCATGTAAAATCGATAGGTAAACTGTACACGCTTTGAAACATGGCTATTCTTACTGCTGCTCTGTTCCCAAGATTTTTAAGCATAGCTAATCCTAATGCTACTCTTAATGAGGTAGAGCTTAGAATTGGTCACGTGGCCGTGAAGTCACGCCCACGTGCACTTGTTGGTAAACAAAGCCACGTCCGTTTTTGACAGCTGTCACCTTGACGGACCCTAACCTCACTCTGAAGGACAATAGAGCATCGCTAACCTCGATCTTGTCATCTTTACGGCGCTAAACCTCAAGGCTGCCAACTTATGCATGTTGGAGCGTGGAATTTAAAATCCAACAACAGAACATCGCTAAACTCACCTTGAAAAGTTCAGGGTTCCAAACACTAAAAACAATCAACCAGATACTGATTTCTGTTAGAAAAACGCAACTCATTGCACCTCGGGGATTTTATTAGAAAATTCAGATAACACGTGGCCCCTATGTTCCATTTCTTTTTCTGGACACAAAACCATTTACCAATAAAGATTAATTTGCTACGCTTAACAAAGTAGAAGCGTTCTTGCTGATAACAATCGATGAGGTTGATGCTCCTTTAGCCCTTTAACCCTTTTGCCTATTAGACCTTTAACCCTTTTGCCCATTAGCCCTTTAGCTCATTAGCCCTACAAGGAATGTGCGGTAAGGAGGAGGAAGAGTCCTTTCATCCTTTTTACCCTTCTGATAAGACGTAACCCTTGGGTTCCATACCCTATCGCAATTATTTTTCGGTTCAGCATTTTGCATAGTAGCCCTCGCCTACACAAGCTACATGCTTGTAACCCATGCCAACAGATTGAAACAATATGTTTCCGAACCGATATTTCATCGTACATATTTATGTAATAACTTCTTCAACAGCTAGGGACTTAAATGTAAGCAGAGTATTTCTTATAGCACTAGCGTTCTGCTTAATTTTACTTCCCGCATAAGCTACATGCTTGTAACCCATGCCAACTGATTGACTGATATTTCATGTTACACGTTTATGCGATAACTTGTTCGACTGATTTTCGCACAAGACGAATGAAGGAAGGTAAATCATTTGAATTTGTACTTTTGCTCTATCGTTTACCGAGCGAGTTGGCTACGCAGTATGTGCACAGTGTGTTTTCGATTTTTACACTAGGCAAATCATCGAAGTTGTAGTTTTGTAATGTCGTTTACTGAGCGAGTTAGCTACGCGATATGTGCACAGTGTGTTTCCATAGTTTTTTACTTTACACTAAGCAAATCATTGAAATTGTACTTTTGCTCTGAACACATCAAACAATGTTCTGATCACATGTTGAAGTTAACAACATCGATTACAGTGTTCGATTCTAGTCTTGTTATGTTTCAATCTGATCTTGTTAGAACAAAGGTACCCCCTAACATGTTCTGAACACATGTTGTATCGAGTACAGTGTTCGATTCTAGTCTTGATCACTTATTTTGTGTTCTGAACACTTCAATGTTCTGATCACATGTTGAAGTTAACGACATCGAGTACAATGTTCGATTCTAGTCTTGTTATGTTTCAATCTGATCTTGTTAGAACAAAGATACCCCCTAACATGTTCTAAACACATGTTGTATCGAGTACAGCGTTTGATTCTAGTCTTGTTATGTTTCTTTTGTGATCTGCAAGTCTAAACATGCACAATGATGTTATAGCTGCACACTCTTGCCTTCGCGATGCAGGTTTAAACTTGTTCGATAGAGCAATGCCTTGACATATGAAAGGCATTAACAACTTATGTATAACCGCTATTGTTTAAGGATGACCGCTGATAGCTGTCAAAAAAGCACGAAGAAAGTTTTCAGTTACCCACTACCACATTACAAAAGTATGTGATGTAGTGCTGTAAAGATAGCAGCACGATGCGCTGTTGATTAAAGATGAGAGCTGTCACAAATTGGCTGCTACCACATTTCAAAGGTAGTAGCTAAAGATAGCAGCACGATGCTCTGTAAATTAAAGATAGCAGCTGTTACGTAGACATTGCCGCCACCACATTTCAAAGGTAGTAGCTAAAGATAGCAGCACGGTGCTCTGTTGATTAAAGATGACCGCAAGCACATGGAATTTCAAATTACCCTCCACCGCATGCATAACAGCAGCCGTCATCTTGCACAGTAGCCTCTAAGCTAGCTTTCTTCATAAGAGTAGCCGCCATCTTGTGCGAGCACCCCTAGGCTGTCCCATAAGGAACTATGTATAGTCACCATCTTGTCGATGCTATCTTGAGCAAGCACCGCTAGGGCGTCTCATAAGAGCAGCAGCCATCTTGTACAAGCGCTCTTAATCCGTCTCATAAGAAGTCATGTATAGCCGCCATCTTGTAGAATTAGATAGCCGTTAATGCCAAAGGGCCAAAGTAGGAACCGAAACGTTGATCTCATCATTAGTCTATGTTTTTCTTATGCTATCATTTTCCTGATACTGCGAACCTACGTATCAGGCAGAAAATTTTGTCCGTTTTGCTCTTCGACGTACCGTTTTCAAGATATTTAACATTTTGCATTTAAGCCCCAAATTTAATTAATCGAACCAGCACGGCACGTTATACTCTCTACCATAGCTAGAACTGATCATGTTACAAAAACTTGCTTCTATACAAGCTAAAACAGAGCAAATGCCAAAAGGCCTAAGTAGGAACCGAACCGTTAATCCTATCATTAGAATATGTTTTTCTTATGCTATCATGTTCCTCATACTGCGAACCTAGTTGTTAGGCAGAAAACTTTTGTCCGATTTGCTCTACGATGCACCGTTTTCGAGATATTTATCATTTTGCACCTAAGCTCCAAATTTAATGAATCGAACTAGCACGGTACGTTAGCCTCTAAGCTGGCTTTCTTCATAAGAGCAGCAGTCATGTTGTACCAGCGATCTTAACCCGTCTCATAAGGAGCTATGTATAGCCACAATTTTGTGTCCGTCATCTTGCGCAAGCATTCCTAGGGCGTCTCAAGCCGTCTCGTGCAAGGACCCTTAAGCCGTCTCATAAGAGCAGTCGCCATCTTGCGCAAGCATCCCTAAGGCGTCTCATAAGGAGCCATGTATAAAAGCTATCTTGCGCAAGCAACCCAAGAGCGTCCCGTAAGAACTTATGTATAGCAGCCATCTTGCGTAAGCACCCTTAAGGAGTCATGTATAGCCACCATCTTGTGCAATTAGCGTCGAGGGATGGCTGCTGTAGAATTTTTTAAATTATGCCACCATATTTCAGAGGTATGTACCTAAAGAGTGCAGCACTGAGGTTTGCGATGTAAGGTGGCGCATGACAGCTGACGGAATTTTTTTAAATTGCCTGCAAGGTAGCAGCACGGTGCTCTGTTGATTAAAGATAGCTGCTGTCAAAAAAGCACGTGGTTTTGTTCCCAAACATGAGCATGTGGAATTTTTCAAATCGCCGCCACCGCATTTTAGAGGTATGTAGCTAAAGAGTGCTTCACTGAGGTTTGTGATGCAAGATGGCGGATGACAGCTGTCAAAAAGCATGTAAGTTGGTTTCCAAACAATAGAACTTAGAATTTTTCAAATTTTCGCTACCACATTTCAAAGGTATGTAGATAAGGAGGGCAGCACGGTGCTCTCTTGATTAAAGATGGCTGCTGTCACGTGGAATTGCCTGCCACCACATTTCAACTAAAGAGTGCAGCACGGTGCTCTGTCGATTAAAGATGGCTGCTGTCAAATAGCATTTTTTAAATTATCCGCCACCACATTTCAAAGATATGTAGCTAAAGAGGGCAGCACGGTGCTTTGTTGATTAAAGATGGCAGGTAACAGCTGTCAAAAAAGCACCTGGCTTTGTTTACCGATTCAAATCTCGCGCTAATAAGGTTAATTTGGCAGCACTGAGGTTTAGGCACGTCAAGATGGCAGCAGTGAGGTTAGCGATGCGTTGTTGTCTGTCAAAAAGCACGTGGCTGTCAAAAAAAGCACGTGGCTTTGTTTACCATCTCAAATCTCGCGCTAGTGAGGTTAAGTTGGCAGCACTGGAAGAGGCCCCTGGGAGGCCCCCCAGTGCGGTGGCAGAGGAGGAGGCCCCTGGGAGACTGCGGAGGCGGAGGCGCCCGAAGTCTCCAATATACCTACTCCTAGGCCGGCGATCCCACAGCCAATCCTTGTTGATAAATAATATTATCGAAAGTGAAATAGTGCTGGCTTATACCAAATTTAAGCATAGACATGAAATTCTGTATTTCTAGTATACTTAGACCGCTGAATGAAGACGAAAATTCCATTTTAGCCATGGGCCCTAATCACAATTGGCCTAATTTTAACACTCTGAACACAGCCATCACTACAACAGTAGAAGCAGAATTAGCCATTAGCAAATTACCAGCAGATAAACAAGACGAAGTATGGTTTGAAGTAAGAAGAAAATTAAACTCCCTTCTCAATCCAGAAAACAACATGAACTCCCGTAATTCACCCCTTACTCATGACGACTAGAGCTCACTCAAAAGCAAGTACGTGCTCTAAAAACAGAAAAACAGTGATAATCTTATAATTATGAAAGCAGATAAAGGTAACACTACCGTCACAATGGACAAGAACGAATATGTAAGCAAAACAAATCAATTTTTTGAAGATAGCTCATTGTCTACAATAATGTTAGATCCTACCCGAAGAATCCAACATCAACTTAAGCAGACCCTCAAGAATAAGTTACTTCATATCTTTTGACAGATCAAGAAAAAACTAAATTCTTAATATGGACCCAGGACCAAAGCCGTCCCCAAAATACACAAAACCGGCGTCCCCATTCGCCGATAGACCGAGTCCGTTACACAGAGCATCGCAATTCATTGAAAGACTGTTAAGAAGTAACTATCATTTCTCGTCGAACAAATCCATCAATAACACTAAAGAACTGATTGATAAATTTAAAAATGTTAACATTCAATACAATCATTCTCTCCACTCATTCGATAGTGTAAACATGAACCCTAGCATACAAATCTCCAAAATATACCCCGTCATTCAAAAGAATTTAATCAAATACAGCGGCCTAAGTATACTAGAAATACAGGATTTCATGTCTATGCTTAAATTAGTTATAAGCAACAACTATTTCACTTTCGATAATGTTATTTATCAACAAGAAGGATTGGCTGTGGGATCGCCGGCCTCGGGTATCTTAGCTGAGATTTACTTGGATTTTTTGGAACACGCCAAAATGATGACAATAATAATAATAATAATAATAATAATAATAATAATAATAATAATAATAATAATAATAATAATAATAATAATAACTTAAACAACATCCTTTTCTGGGCAAGATTTGTAGTTGCATAGCAAAGTTACCTCCGTACAGGCCATGGAGGCCCTTGGAGGAGTGGAAGGTAAAGGGTTCCACCATTGTTAACCTCGGTACGTGATGGGTTAGAGTGGTTAGCTCTACGCCCGGCAGCCTTTGCCCCCAGGAATTAAGCTGGTACTCATTTTTGGTGTAGGCTGAGTGAACCTCAGGGCTATATGCACCTCCGGAAGTGGAAATCTCATTTCTTAAATTTTACGACTTCCTGACGGGGATTCAAAGATATGAGCTTCATTGATGTTTCCGTATTGAACTAAGATCAAAGAGATAAGTTATCTATTAGGTTGCACCTATTCAATATTAATTACGAGTTGATGTTACTAATATCTTTTATTCAACTTAGGACCGGTTTCGACACACAAAATGTCATAAAAAGAAAAAAAAGGTTCTACCTACTCAATACTTATTTATTATCACATGTATAATAGGACCGGTTTCGACCTCTTACAAGGTCATACTCAGCTGCATTAGAATCCTATGTTTGCATTTCGTATTATGCCTCATTCCTAAAAGCTTTGTGACATATTCTGAAATTTAACAACATTATGTTGATTACACTTTTGCTAAGAGTTCCAATGTTACAACATAGCTAAAATTGTAACAAGTTAAATACTCTTATTACATAATATAATGACCCAATATACACATGTAATTATAAAAATGATTCGTCTTTCCTTTCTAATGCATAATGTAAGAATAATTTACCATAGGCTTTTGCCTATTCAGTTAAAACAAGTTCCATTCTTATAAATGTTTAGTCATGTATGAGGCGAGCTACAGCAGTAAATTAGCAGTGAAATACGCCAGTATGCTGATGGCTCAATAAAATATATTACATATCTACATAACGTGCTTAAATGCTCTTTTGAAAGTCTAAAACAGTTGATAACAATAAATCTTGCGTTGTTTTGCGGCACGTATTACATTTAAATACTGTGAAATTTGCCCATCATACAAACATATAAACACATTAAAGTATTTAAACATAGCAAGGTATGCTTAGACGCAAAAGTCTGTTTGTAGTCTAAATTAACAAGTGACAGCACATTCTTATGTTGTTTAAAAAAGACTGATGAACATGCGAGTTAAAAGTCTGAATCTGCATAAGCCTTAGGCGATACACTTTGTGTAAAACTCAACCACTTTATCTTTCTAATTTTGTTTTCGTGACTTGAACCTGGCTTGTTTGACTTGGCTGATGTTCTGGAAATTGTTCAATATGAATGACAAGGTTGTAATTGTTGGTGGCTCTTTCCTTTCTTATGATGTTGGTGTTGATAAATGTCTGTAAGTCGAAATAAACGAATTAGAAATTTTGAATATAAGTTGCCTACTATTGTATGAGTTCTGAAATAATCTACTTACTGTTGTGGAGTGGTTGAGATGTATGTCTGTCGCGTATTGTATCTCGTACTTCTGGTGTTGGTGTCGCCTGTTGTGAGAGGGGTGGAGGGGTGAGTGGGGGAAGCTCCGGCGTGAGTATGGGCGGAGCCATGTATATCCGCCGTCTGCGCTATAGCTTGCGTATGACGTTGTTTGTTGACTAATCTGAGGTAATCATTCCTTATGATGGGAACAATCTTATTAAATAAAATATTAGTTTTCTCAGTTATTTCATTAACATTGTAATTGGGGTTTGTATATTGATCAAATGTTATGTACAGTTCTTCGTTTATATTAAGGGGGGCCGTACGGTAGATTATACTAAAAATGTCATTTTTTTAAATAAATCTCAGACGAAAGGTTCAGGCTTTCTAAACACAGATACAAAGTTTTATGTAAAACTTTCTTGTATCACTGGCCGCATGGGTAGTATATACGTAGGCCATGCCTGTATCCTTGGTTTAGTGAGTTGTCTTTGAGAGTGGAAAGCTTTGAACTTCTGTTTCCATATTGTGTACTTCCACGTGCTTTTATTACATTGTGTTGTGAATTGTGATCATAATGCCCAAGAAAGGGAACGTTGCAAGACGGAAAAATAAGAGATTTGCTGGAAATCGCTTTTCTAATGATGAGAGAGATGATAATGGCAATGTTATTATTGACGTAACCAGTATCACTAGTGCATCAGCCAGGAAGCTTGCGCCAGAGGTTAGGTTTCCTGTCAGCGTGTCATATAGGATTAAAGATTTTTCTTCTTTAGTGGATAACATAAGTGATCATTTGTGTTGCAAATTGTGTCATGGAAATGTGAAATTAACTGAAAGAAATATATTTGGGTTGGCAAAACAGATTTACTGAGAAGATGTCTAAAAAGGAGAAACCAAAATGGAAATGGTTCATTCAACTGTAAACTTTGGTCCATTTATCCCAAAACATCATGCAATGGTAATAAAATTGTTCAAATAGCAACCTACAGTGCAGTGGCCAGTTTTAATGATGGAGCTAGCAGTAGTCTACAAGTACTGAAGAGATTGGGAATCAAAGTTGGGAAGAATACTGTGGAAGCTTTGAGCAAATTTGACAAGTTACGTGTAGATTCAGCTGAAAAAAGTAAAAAAACTCAACTTTGGAGCCTAGAAGGACTAGGCGAAGACTCAGACTGGAAGAACAATCCAAGAACACCCAGCCAGAGGGTATAACATATGGCGGTGGTGCCTTCTAAGGTGAACGGTGAGTAGAACTGTGTGTGACAACTATACATGCGAATTCCTGAAAACTATTTTTTTTCAAACAAGAAACGTAATATCACAAGAACCATTTGTCTGATCTAAATGAAACTTTGCACAGTTGTTCAAATAGTAATTCTATAGAGAAAAACCAAAATAATGGAACTGAGACAAAATTTAGGCTTAATATAATGATTTAAACAGATCAAAAAATCTAAAAATTATATGTTTATTTTTTAAAAATCTGCCAAATTTATTTGAATGCATTAAGAGATTTCATCTTAGACCATCCTCTATAATATTCTGTCAGTTTCAATTCAAAAGAAATAAAACAATCTTTGAGCTCATATTTAAAGAGTTATCATGTTTTCGTCATATCACGTGGTTAATAATTTGATCAAAATTAATTCATTAATAATGTGGCTACTTTACATTAAACTTTGATTTGTGCTATATCAAACAATAGGTTGGGATGTTATATACCATCACATTGATTTTCAATGTCCTACTTGAAATAATGTAGGAAATAGTCACATTTTTGTCAAGTGGTAACTAAACATGGCATGACTAGTGTATGACCCCCCTTAAGCAAAGGATCCTTAGGATTTGTATTTAATATTTTCAAATCATTACCTATATCCGTGAACTTATGCTTGTACTCGTGCATGTGCTGACCTATTGCAGAAAAATGATTATGCTTGATGCCATTGACATGTTCATTATATCTGATCATAAAATTTCTACCAGTACGCCCTATGTAACTTGTAAAGCAGTTATTACAATAAACTCCTGACTGAAGATATTTATTATTACTGTTAACTGTCTTGGTGTTATGTATGCTGTGCCTACTATTATGTGTAGTTCTGAAAGCTATTTTAAGATTATGCTTTTTAAAGATATTAGTTAGAGAATATATACTCGTGATATTAAAAGTGAAAGTTGCGTAATCTTTCTTGGGTTGATCTAGTTTCACCAGTGTAGTTTTAGGTCGGAATTTGATCTTTCGAATAATGGAATTAACCATTTCTTTTTATAACCATTTTTTCCGGCTATTTCATGAATTAGTTGTAGCTCTTCGTTAAGGTATGTTTTTGATAACGGTATACTCAATGCTCTATGAATCATGCTTTGGTATGCATCTTTTTATGGGAATTAGGGTGAATGGAGTCCGTTTTTATAGTGTTTATTGTATGAGTGGGTTTGCGGTAAATTTTGAAGGTCAATATAAACGAAGAACTGTACATAATATTTGATCAATATACAAACCCCAATTACAATATTAATTAAATAACTGAGAAAACTAATATTTTATTTAATAAGATTGTTCCCATCATCAAAAATGATTACCTCAGATTAGTCAACAAACAACGTCATACGCAAGCTATAGCCAAATACAGTAGAGACAATACGCGACACTTACGGATTTCGCACTGCTCAAACGGGAAACAACTCGACGGTGGCGCTCTTAGTGACTTGACCTGAACAAATCGCGCTAAATTCAAATATCAATGGATATGTATATACGGAAATGGATAAATAAATTACGTCTAGAAAGAAAGTGGTATTGAGATATTAACTTCGAAGTTGCTAAAGCAATTCTGGATAAATGAATGAAGAATTATTTAAAAGGTTATTATTCAAAGACTGAAATTAGACACATAAACAAGATATGAAATGGGCTGCTGTGAAATGGCTTGATCTTTCATTTATGCATTACTTTTTTTAGCTTTAGCATTCCTGCCTGAACTTTTACGGTTGGATTTGTCTTTTTTCTCATTTAAAAACATTGTATGATCACATTAAGACACTTGTCAATAAAAATATCGGCACATTCCTTACACACATGATGCAATGAATTAACATTTAAAAGCTGGACAATTTTCCTCTTAATATGAAGCCTACTAACAGAAAGAAAATCTATAAAATTCCGGCTTTAATCTGAGAAGAGGGATTAAAGAAAGAAAAGTATGAAAATGTTGTCAATAGTGATGCTTTGAGGAATATTTACGTACATATAGAGTAAACATGTAACATACCCTTGGGTGTATAGTCGAGGATTTTTAAAGTCGCTGGCCTGGAAATGATCTGAACAGATCTTATAATTCTTATATAAGCGTAACGTCCCTTCTTTCTTGTACACTTTATCCAAATCACTTCTGTGACATTTCAAAAACCACAGATCACACCTACAACAACACATCGGTATTGAAGGCTAACTGCTGCACTATACAATAAAATATGCGTATTACATTTTATGCCAGTTAAAATATGGGTCGAGCAGGTCAGAAGATTATGAAGTACTATAAAAATCTCTGTCACTGGAAGAATATATATGCAAACACAATATTACTTACATGTTCTTGTCACGAGGGAACCTGAAGAACGACCGCGCATTTTTCTCTACTTCGTAACTGCTGCAGCCAAACACAGCACATACCTTTCCCTTCATGCTGAGAGAAGATATCAAGGAATGACACACGCTACTATTCAATTATGTCAACTCACTGAGAACGCATAAATAACACCAAAAATTTCACACAAAAATACACGTGCTCTTATGAGAGAATCAGTACTGTTCAGGTCTATCCGCTAGAGTGAGCTCCAATAGCTGTCCCTCGATATCTCGTTCAGTGTCGCGTATTGTCTCTACTGTATTTGCTGTAGCGCAGACGGCGGATACACATGGCTCCGCCCATACTCACGCCGGAGCTTCCGCCACTCACCCCTCCACCCTCCTCACAACAGGCGACACCAACACCAGAAGTACGAGATACAATACGCGACAGACATACATCTCAACCACTCCACAACAGTAAGTAGATTATTTCAGAACTCATACAATAGTAGGCAACTTATATTCAAAATTTCTAATTCGTTTATTTCGACTTACAGACATTTATCAACACCAACATCATAAGAAAGGAAAGAGCCACCAACAATTACAACCTTGTCATTCATATTGAACAATTTCCAGAACATCAGCCAAGTCAAACAAGCCAGGTTCAAGTCACGAAAACAAAATTAGAAAGATAAAGTGGTTGAGTTTTACACAAAGTGTATCGCCCAAGGCTTATGCAGATTCAGACTTTTAACTCGCATGTTCATCAGTCTTTTTTAAACAACATAAGAATGTGCTGTCACTTGTTAATTTAGACTACAAACAGACTTTTGCGTCTAAGCATACCTTGCTATGTTTAAATACTTTAATGTGTTTATATGTTTGTATGATGGGCAAATTTCACAGTATTTAAATGTAATACGTGCCGCAAAACAACGCAAGATTTATTGTTATCAACTGTTTTAGACTTTCAAAAGAGCATTTAAGCACGTTATGTAGATATGTAATATATTTAATTGAGCCATCAGCATACTGGCGTATTTCACTGCTAATTTACTGCTGTAGCTCGCCTCATACATGACTAAACATTTATAAGAATGGAACTTGTTTTAACTGAATAGGCAAAAGCCTATGGTAAATTATTCTTACATTATGCATTAGAAAGGAAAGACGAATCATTTTTATAATTACATGTGTATATTGGGTCATTATATTATGTAATAAGAGTATTTAACTTGTTATAATTTTAGCTATGTTGTAACATTGGAACTCTTAGCAAAAGTGTAATCAACATAATGTTGTTAAATTTCAGAATATATCACAAAGCTTTTAGGAATGAGGCATAATACGAAATGCAAACATAGGATTCTAATGCAGCTGAGTATGACCTTGTAAGAGGTCGAAACCGGTCCTATTATACATGTGATATTTCATCATACATGTGATAATAAATAAGTATTGATTAGGTGGAAACTTCCTTTCTTTTTATGATATTTGGTGGCTATCAATACGGAACAAAAATGAAATTTATAAATCAAGACACAAAATGTCATCATCAGCCATAAAATGAATCACAAATATATAAGCAAAGACATAATAATCAAAACTATTGTGGATACATATTTGATTATTATGTCTTTGCTTGTATATTTGTGATTTATTTTATGGCTGATGATGACATTTTATGTGTAAACTGGTCCCAAGTTGAATAAAAGTTATTAGTAACATCATCACGTAATTAGTTTTGAATAGGTGGAACTAATAGATATCTCATTCCTGATGGGGATTCGAACCCACGTCCTTCCGGGCGAACCGAGCACGCCTTTACCGCCTCGGCCAGGCAGCCCCTTTTGTAGATGACACCATAGTAATTATGAACGAGAGCATTACAAACACAGCTACCACCCTCATTAATTTTAATAACATTGACCCACACAAAAAATTCACACTTGAATCCGAAATTGAACGGATAATAATTTTTTAGACCTAACTATTATCAGGTACCCAAGCTATTTAACCCATCAGCGTCCGTTGCTTGGCCAGGAGGTAATTTTTGCTGATTTTCATAACTTAAGGTCCTTCTCCCGTCTAATGAAGGTATCTAAAGTCAAACTTCCAAATTCGGTAACAGAAATGATAGAAATGAGGTGTCACCTACAAGTGACACTGGGCTGTGCAGATGCTGTTAACAGAGCACACACATTTTAGAACAATGGCTTTATTATTGTTATTAGAAATAAAATGATCAAAATATAAGAAAAACAAGATAAATTTGATAAAATATTCACTTTTATTATAATAGATAGAAAAATGACTAATATATTATAATAGCAAACAGAAAATAAATACTAATACAGTGAATTCACTTTCAATATCATGTTCCGCTTGGTACGAGAGGCTATAGTCCTACTGACTGCTTGTGTGAAAGCTGTACCAGCACTGAATATGAAGTCCTACTTGGCACGTCTTGCACATAATTCTCGTTCTTTTGTGACAGAGACCGCTTCTTCTTTGGGAACATTGAGTTATTTCATGCTGCCCAGCATCAGGATTCAATCTGACTTCATGTGGAACTCTAATATTTGTAGGAGCTCCACAGACGTAGGTTTTCTCTGATGGTTTTCCATAAAGCCTACAGTACGCCTGGACAATAGTTCAGAGTCAGAATCAGAATCAGAATCAGGACCTACTTCTGACGTAACGTTCTTCTCAACAATTACTGTCAACATACGGCCACCTAAATGATTCATATCCGTATATGCCTCGTCACCACTTTCTTCTTCCGTCTGTCGTCCGTCATTGGGAGGAATTAGTGTAAAGTCAGTAATACTGTCCAGTTCATCTAAAGCCTCTATAATCTCGTGAACCTCCAACCTAGAGAAGAAACAAACAATGTGCCGTAACTCTAATACTGCCACAAAGAATCACATATAGAAAGTATAATGCCTGGTGTCACCTGTAGGTGACACACTGATTTCGTACATACCCCACCCCTCTAAAACCAATTCTACCACAAGAAAATGTAAACAAATATCAATACTGGCCTATTATCTGCAAGTCATAATACAGTCAAAGGTTTAGACTCACCGTTTCTTCCAGTTTTTTGACAAAGGTTCTCCATCACAAGTACTTGTAGACATCATAGAAAACTAATCCTCACAACCAATAGTAACATTCAATAAAATAACATTCACACAGATCATCTTGTGTAAGTTTCAACAATGACTCGTGAGCAGAAACAAGCTCAATAATACCTTTCAGTTTGTGACTGTTGCCTTTTAAATGCAGTGCACCTGTAGGTGACAATGGGCGTTGACGAGTTAAGATATAAGATTTTCAAAATCCCACCCAAACAGTCACTACAATCTGTCAAGATTCTTTACACCCCCAAATTCACAAACGAGCAGCATACAACATGGTATACCGAGCCTTCAGTGTTCCAATGTCTAAAAGAGATCTCAAAAATGAGTTGAACACTATTCGTAATATAGCTAAATCCAATGGACACAACAGTTTCTTTATAGAGAAAGTAATCAATAAATATAAATACCGCCCTTCTACCACCTTGTAAAAAGATAATAAAAACAACTCCTCCCTTTCTGTTTACTTTCAACGAACAAATCTACAAAGTCACCAACATCTTTAAAAAAGCACGGTGTAAAAGTAGTTTTCAAAACAAAAAATAGGAACGCACAAGTCTTACATAATGCCACATCCATAAACAAGTTAAATTGTTATTCAATATCAGGACTATACAGGATCATTTGCAACAGTTGTAATTCTTCTTATGTTGGACAGACCGGGAGAAATTTTAATATAAGGTACGTGGAACATGTCAGTGCACTGAAATACAATAAATTTTCAGCTGTAGGACAGCACATGTATCACAAATTCACAGACAGAAAACAAGATATGGAAATTCTCAAAATCATCAACAAAGGACCCCTCCTTAACATTACTGAAAGCTGCTCCATACATTTAGATCAATATTTCAACTCAAATCATAATCGTAATGAAATTTCAGAAAAGCCAAATATCCTTTTTGACCTCCTAATTCCCATTTTCAGTAACGTCAAACCAACAAGTCATAATTCAGCTTTTCATAATATTCACAGCACCTTTCCTCAGCAGCCATCCTTTTTCTCACATCCTTCAGCACCGCCTTAGTTCTCCCCTTCCCCTCCCCCTCTCCTATATGACCCTCCCCATCCCCCTCTCCTTCACGACCTCACGCCTTGCCTCACCTTCTCCCCTTGCCCCGCCTCTTCCTCCTCGCCAGCCCCTTCCCTTTCCTTTGAATCTCACAACAATAGGCCATACACCACATGCCGTATTGAGAAGTAAATCTCATATAACCTATGCCATGTAACTTAAACACTCTCTCTTTCAATTCATTAATTTAATTTTATCTAATTTATTCAGGTTAACTTTATGAGCACCGCAATGACTTGCAAATTTTATGCCAGACACAATGTATCTGTTCTAACGACCGCTTCATGTGCCGTCCTGACAATGTCCAACAACATTTCAGCATGATTTAACAAGCACCACGAGATCATTACATTGATTGATGTTGAAACACCATCTAGCAGTTCTGCATCAGCTGGTGGTTATTTACAGCGGCGTCCAATGACTTGCAAATGGCTAACACCGCTCAAGTACATTTGTGATTGACTATGGAATCAACATTACCAGTTCCTCTTTACAATTGAATTAGTGATGAACTAACAGTTCTGTGAATATTAATACATGAAAGAGTCTCGATGATGAACAAACTCAAGATACAAGAATTTAGAACCTACAGTAGTTATTTTCAAATGTACTCATAATTTCATCCCACTTTGTAATGTCAATTTGCAGATATTTGTTTCATTTGTTTTATGTCAATTTTGTACATGTACATTTGTTTAGCTATTAGATGTTTTACATTAAGGCTGAAGATGGCCAGCCATGGCCGAAACTAGTCCCTAGTTAATGTAATTTCTAATATTTCATATTATAGTACTGAAAGGTGGACCATTACAACATTATATTGTCATTCAATTGTGCCATGGTAAAGGGATTAGAAAGCATACTGGTCTCTGGTATGAATTTTGTCTTAGTAACATCCACTTTTGTTTTAGAACTGGAGATTACAGAGTTGCCATGTTGGACAAGTTGGTGAGCAATTTGGTTTGCAGATACGTTACAAGGAGATAATGCTTTATTAGCATTATTACTGAGATGCCTGAGTAGTCTCCAGGCCTTCTGACTACTCCTATCCACGTTAACCTCTTCTATTAATTTTAACCATTGCTCTCGTTTAGTCCCTGAAATAGCAGAGAGAAGTTGTTGTCCGCTTGTTATGGTTTCAGCACTAAAAGGATCCCTTTCATAGAAATTATTGAAGTAGTTTTTCAGTAGGGCAGATGTTTTCTGGCAAATACCTTGTATGTAATTAGTTCTGCATCCTCTTGGAATGGCTTCTTTAGAACACAATCTAATGGCATCAATAAATTGGTCATATGCCTCTGGTACGGGACTGATCATACTCATCTTTTTATCTAAAGACGAAGTGAAACATTCCCAATTTGCCTTCTTGAAATTATATCTTCTCTTAAAGTAAACACTCTGTGGTCTGACTGCGGCTAATATCTGGGACATTATGGGACGATGTTGTGTGTTAGGAATAGGAAGGCAGACAGATTTAACACACTGATCAGCAATCTGCTCACTCACAAAAATAAGGTCTCGATTATATCCACGTTTCCACCTTCCAATATTGAAGGATGAAGGAAATTTGTTATCATGAATGAGGGACAATTGGTATAATTCTGCCCAATACATAACAGCTTCTCTATTCTCATCATCATGTGGATAACCCCATATAATGCTGTGGCTGCTGAAATCACCCACAAAGGTGGACACTTTCTGCAAATGAATGAATGAAAAGCTTACCTTTGGGGGTTTACAAACGGAAAAAATGATAAGAGTTACTCAATTCTATTGCAATAATTTCTATGTCATTTTCATCTGTGATGGAGATTGCAATAATCCTGATATCTGGTGTAGTGAAGATGGCACTTCCATAATAGCCATGAGGACATTTGACCGCCAATCTCATTCCAGGGATTTTAGGACGTCGTTGATTAACATCCCTATGAGTTTCTTGTATATATAAAGCATCACAATTATGTTTTAGGCATATTTCATGTAAAAGATCTTCTTTAGAAAAAGATAGTCCTTCAATGTGAAAAGAAATAATTGTTAAATTGGGCTCTGATAAGAGCCTTTCCCTACTAGAACGAATCATTTCAGATGCTGCTGACGTTCAGTTCAGTTCAGTAACGGAAGGGCACCCCCAATGCAAATATCAGTACCATAAAGGTGGAAATTTACTGTTATTGATTCATTGTAAATAGGATTTGATATGGGAAATGAAACTGATTTCTTGCCAAACAATCCACTTAGTCAAGCAGCTCGTCTCCTTTCTCTCAGGTCTTCCCAGCCCAAACTTTGTAGCATCTTCTAACCCTACTCTTTTTTCGGACGTCACTTACAACAAATCACGCTGCTTTCCTTTGGATTTTTTCCAGTTCTCAAATCCTGGTGAGGGTATTATACTTTAGTTGGGGTCTTGCCAGCAAATTATATGCCTTCTCTTTCACATCCTCGCTTCCCCTAAGTACCCTCATAACCCTGTGCAGAGATCTGTACCCTTTATTTACAATCCTGTTTATGTGATTACCCCAATGAAGATCTTTCGTTATATTAACACCTAGGTACTTAACAGTGACCCCCATAAGGAACTTTCACCCCATCAAGGCAGTAATTAAAACTGAGAGGACTTCTCTATTAGTGAAACTTACAACCTGACTTTTAACCCCATTTATCATCATACCATTGCCTGCTCTCGAGGTCTTTCTGCATTTGCTCACAATCTGATAACTTATTTATTAGTATCTGAGAGGGGAGTCCCTCTGAAAGGGGAATCGATGGAGGTGAGCCATCAGCCAGCGTGAGAATGGATTGACAAGGTAGACAGAATACCAAATATGTTATTTATCTACGTGTGTACTTAGGGAAGACGGCTTCTTTAGAATGTAATTTTCAGGTTCAGTCCTCTTAAATTTTGATGTAGAGTTTTCTTTGGAAATCTTTAACTTCACTGCAGGCTTCATCTCCAGACTTCGGACTTCACCTTGACGCGTCTTTGTGAAATATAAGGAATCGCAAGTGATATATACCTTCATTAAACTTTCTTCCAACTTATAATTTGGTGACTAAGTTCTTCTACAACCATTAAATGAAATTTATTCCTTTTGGATTTCAACTTTTTCCTTAACTTAGTCACAGAGCAGTATGGACTAGCGTCTGCTTCGACGGGCCTTATGCCCAGTTAGATGCTATGTGAAATGTCTCTAAGAGTGCTGTGCTTTATCCTCCATTTTTTCTTTTCGACCTTTTTTTGTAAAATTTAATCTTTGTTGTTCTTCCTTTTGCAGCCGTGTAGTGTAAGCCTTCTCCTATTCACTATGGATCATTGATCCATTTTTTCTTGTGTATTCCCCTGGCTTGCAAATAACGAGTTACTAGTAGTTTTTAAGCTACAGGTGATTTCCTTTCTAATTGTAATATAACCTTCTAGCCTATTTACAGGCGTTATTGTAGAATTTGATAAATGGACACCTTGGTTAGAGACCTGATTTGTGATGGTATTAGAAGCTACGGCTTCTTTCTTTTGTAGTAAATCGATACTAAACTGTACAAGCCGGTCTAATCTCTTCTATGTAACAATCTGACTGCTTATTTAGAAAGTGCCTGAGCTTTTGTGCTTATATGGATGTAATTTATTCTGAGCTTCGTGCTCGTTTATAATGAGGTACCCTGAGCTTTCGTGCTCTATAAATTACCTCTAGCTTGTTCAGAGCTGCTGAGCTCCCCTTTCGGTACTGGTATTTACTTAGTACTTGTGCTAAAGATTGTTGTTGCCTGAGCTTTCTGCTTAACTTCTATATTATACTCTTGTTATGATATTAAAGATTTATTCTGTTGAAGAGAAAGGAAATGTGAATTTCATAAATTTTAATAGGTTTTCTTGAACTATAAATAAAGCCATTCACCTTTCATGCCTCCTTCCCTCTGTGAACTACAGAAAACTCCATAACAAGTGGTAGCAGAGCGTGGTTCAATGGGTCGGGAAAAAGTCAGTTTTGACTTTTTGGCAAAAATTTTGATCTGAACTCTAAAAATCCTATTCTTCCAAATTTGTTTAGTTTTTCATAACCTTCTGTAGTTTCATCATGTCTGGCTCTGGAGAAGTGCTATCTCCATAAGGAGGAGCTAATATATGAATTAATGTTTAGGGATGTTGGGCCTGGTGGCACCATTTCCTTAGCGATTCCTTAGAAAAACCTATTTATATTGCTGTTTTCAAGGAAAGGGAAATTGGTGAGTCCTTATCACCACTAAAGTGGTTAGTTTTTTTGAAGGCAGTGAGCCGTCTATCAATCAGCTGAAATGTGTTCTGGCCAGACTACTTCATTTCTACAATAGTGTTGGTGATCTGTCATCTCTAAAATTTAGTGATGAGCATTTTCAGACTGCGCAATGCTTGGCCCAAACTAAAAATGTTAATTCATTGTTATATGGGAGAAGTCATTCCCCCTTCTGTTATGACACATGGTGTGATTGGTCAGTTACAGATCATGTCCTTGCTTCTATATTTGTGATTTATTCTATGGCTGATGATGACATTATATATGTCGAACCCGGTCCATGAATAAAAGGTATTTGTAACATAAACACGTATCTAATTAGTATTGAAAAGGTTGAACCTAATAGATATCTTATCATTTACAGCTGACAAGCAAATTGGTGGCCTCGCTAGACATCAATGGCTTCCTCCCGTTTTCATCTCCTAAACCCATGAAACTGCCACCTTCTGTTCCGGTTATATCTTCCTTTAGCAATTTACATCAATTACCTGTTCTTTTGAGAGGTATTTCCTGATTTTCGGTTAATTCTACCAGTGATATTATTTCCTTCCTACTATTTTTAGATAAATTTCAAGAATGTGCACTTGTTTTTGCTCTCCGTCATTCTCATATTTTGCAAATTATGTATCCATATGCTGTAGGTTTTCTATCTGACAAAATTATGAAGGCTATCTCTGACAGGAGTTCTACTGAAACTTTTCGTGGCCTATTTCATTCCATGTAAAGCTTTGTTTTCTTTTGCACAAAAGTTTTATTTTAGGGTACAAAGGTCAGATGAAAATTTGGGTGATTTTATTCAGGATATCAGGTGCTATGCCTGTGTGTTTGTACTTAATATCCAGAAGCGCAGATGGTTTAGACCATAATTGAGGGTATTTCTCCATCATACTACTCATATCTTTGTTTTTCTTCTCGACCCCAAATATTTAGTGCCCAATTTTGCTTGAAAAAAATTCTAAACCTAGTACTTCTGCTTCTTCTGGTTGTTTTAAATGTGGCAACGATGTTGATTCTCATAGGGAACCTGAAATATGTGTTCCAAATGAGTAAATTTATATACCAATATAGTTGGTCCGTTATGGACATTATACATTTTCCAGCTAACTCATTCCTGGTTTGATTTGTAGCGCCGGCCGTGAAAGCCTCAATTCCTACATCATTCCTGGTTGCCAGCATTTCACGCCAGTGTGCTAAGTTGGGCTCATCAGTCAGTAAATAGCACACCTACCAAGACCGTGGAGGTTCATTTCAACACCTTGCAAAGAATTGTGACAGTAAAATCTACTCTATCATGTAATTCAGGTTCTACCTCCAACCCTAATAATAAATTAATATGCTGTCAGGCTGAGTTGTCGTCTTCAGATTCTTTCTTCGACCCAGGCGAGTATAAATCTAATAGTTCTGGTTCCTATGATGATGGAGAGAAGTTTCCCAGTGAGTGCAAATATTCTGTGATTTGTCCTTTTTCTTAACAACTTACGGAGCAGAAACTTGGACAATGACAAAGAAGGATGAGAGTCGAATACAGGCATCCGAAATGAAGCTCTTGAGATGTATGATACAGAAGAGTAGAAGAGACAAAATAAGGAATGAGAAAATCCGGGAAGAAATTGGAGTGGAAAAATGAATGATAGAATAGAGAGGAGCCGATTAAGATGGTTTGGGCACGTAAAGGGAATGAGTGATGAAAGAATGCCAAAAAAAGGTGATGGAAATGCAAATGCAAGGAAGAGAGGCCGTGGACGACCACGAATGAGATGGAAGGACACAATCCAACGCAGTATTGTAGAAAGAAACCTGGACTGGGGCACACTGTTGGAGGAGGAGTGGTGGAAAGTGGAGAGGAACCAAATTTGCCCCTACCCGGCTACAGCTGGATAAAGGGAAATGATGATGATGATGAACTCAATAATGAACTTGTTATTGCTCTGTTAGATTCTGGAAGTATTGTTATTTTAATTTAATGTCCTCTTGTACATTTTCTGACTACATTCCTTCTTCTCAGTATTTTGTCATCTGGACATATTATCTCCTATTGACACACATTGTTTACGTCCACTGAGATAGGAACGTACCCAGCATAATACATTATTAGAAAATTTCATCATGTCTAATGTAGCTGGTAAAATGTCTATCTACGCAGTCAGATGCCTTTGTAAGGTCGTGAAGAATTAAAAATGTCATTTGTCCATTATCCATTGCTAGCTGAATGTCATTAGTTACTTTTACTATTGCTGTGTTGGTACTGGAAGTTGATCTAAACCCTGATTGATATCTGTCGAGTAAGTTACGTTGTCAAAGACAGTCTGCCATTTATTTAAGTACTAGTTTCTCTAGTCCTTTTCCTAGCATATGGAGGATACTAATAGGGCAGTAATCGTCCAGGGTTGTGGGGGTACTACGAAGGCCATCGGGAAAGTGGTACCCGTTCGCGCAATAAAGACACAGGAGTAAATATTAACAAATATACACATTTTTATTGGAAAGAGCATACTTTACACTACTCCACATAATCTCCAAGCAAATTTAGGCATTTGTCATAACATGGGACGAGTTTTTGTATTCCAGCATCACAGTCCTCCGCCACCAGCGTATTGAGATACGCAGTCACAGCTCGTTTTAAGTTCTTCGTCGCTGTCAAATCCTTTTCCCCGCCAGAAAGTCTTTAAGCTTCGTAAAGAGATGAAAATCCGAAGGGGCCAAGTCCGCGCTATACGGGGGATGGTCGAAGGTTTCCCACTTGAATTGCTGCAAAAGTTGTTGTGTTATCGCAGCTGCATGAGGCCTGGCATTGTCATGGAGGAGATTTTAGCCTGTAGACAATAGACCTCACCGTCGATTTTGTATTGCCCGCCGTAATTTATTTAATGTTTCACAATACGCATTAGCATTAATTGTGTCTCCACGGGCCATAAAATCAATGAGCAGTACACCTCGGCGATCCCAGCAAACAGTTGCCATGAGTTTCCTGGTGGACAGAACTGTCTTGATTTTTTTTGGTTTGGTTGGTGAATGGGCATGATACCACTCCATTGACTGTCGTTTACTCTCAGGTGATGCATAACAAACCCATGTTTCGTCCCTAGTAATGATGCGAGTCAGGAAAGAGTCTCCTTCATCGGAATAACGTCCCAGAAACGTCAGTGCTGCAGCCATAGGCTTGGTTTTGTGCTCCTCTGTAAGCATGCGAGGGACCCACCTTGCACAGATTTTTGAATAATGCAGATGGTCTTTGACAATTTCATGAACAATTGTTGGAGACACATTAGGAAAATGTTCTCAGAGTTCATCAATTGTGACGCGCCGATCATTCGTCTACTGCGCTCAGCAGTTGGTCCGTTATGACAGATGGTCTCCCTGAACGCTCCTCGTCGTGTGCATTCCCCCTCCCCAGGTTGAAGTTGCGATACCAGCGCCGAACAGACGACTCGACCGTCTCATTGTCTCCATACACCTCCGTTAATTGGCGATGAATATCACAAGGTCGAACGTTTCGTGCATTAAGAAATTTAATCACGGCCCTCACTTCACAACTGGCGGGGTTCTCAATTTGTTTAAACATTTTAAACGATCACAGACACAACACAGGCAATGCTAGCGTCGCACAACCTCGCACAGAACAGGCAGACAAGCCACTGACGCGCTCTGACCTTGCCCAGCGGCTACCCGAGTCGTCAGCGATTCATGCGGCGCTAACGGGTACTATTTTCCGGATGGCCCTCGTATTTTTGGGCAAGGGTCAGATGATGGCACTTTTCTAGTTCTCGGGAAAGATTCCCGTCATAAGAGAAGTGTTAATAATGTGCGTTATTGTTGGAAGAATTGATGTCTAGAATTTTTCTTAAGAGGGACATGTTTATTCCATCATGTCCAGAAGACCCTGATTGTATGTCATTGAGGGCGCTCTTTACATCACATGAAAGAAGTAGAATGTTTCTCCGCCATGCTTTCCCTTTGAACATATTCTGTCAATAGTGGCTCTCTTGGTATTTCTGTACCTGGACAATAGTTCACATCGTCTAAAGGTATCCTTTGTCTTTGTTTCATTTAGACCCATATCGCAGAGAGTTTTCCATACAACAATGTGAATTTAAAATTTCGTACGAGTAACGTATTTTAGCGTTTCTTATAATCTGCGTTGTTTTATTTCAGAGTCTTTTATATTTCGCAAAATTGTCCTGTGCTGGATGTTTCACACAGTAATTATAGGCTGCGTCTCTGTCTTTCGTTTGATCTTGAATTTCTTGATTGAGCCAAGGCTTGACTCGAGCAGTACGTAATGGAGCATGTCTGTTAAGAGAAGTTCGTTGTCATCAGTGTCCTTTATATACTGAATTGTGCTCAGTGTCCGCAGTGAGGGCTTCTTTGTTCAAATGTTTGAAATCCCTGTATGTGATTATCTTAGGCTTGTATTTTGGTCACTTCAAAGAGTTTGCAGCGTAAAGGCCTGGCACAGGCATCTGTCCATGTGACAATATATGGTCGTTATTGTTTACAGTGATTAGGTCGAGGAGTGTGTGCAAGGTTGGAACACGGTGTATGGGTTGTAAGGGCAGAGTTGTCATATTAATGGATTCAAACATGAATGTTAGTCGCCTAGTCTCAGTAGTTTCATTTGTCAGGTCATTGCTAAAGTCTCCCATTAAAATCACATGTTCATACCTGGATATTACATCGTATAACGCTTCCCCTAGATCCGTGGTGTTTCCAGTCTTCGATGGGCGATACACTACACCGAGTAAACACTTTGTACCGCAAACTCCTATTTCTATGAACAAAAACTCCGGTCTGTGCGAGTATTGACTTGGCGATTTAAACATTACCTTATATTTCAAGTCATCACGTACGAATATTCTGACTCCGCCTGCAGGCTTTCCCTCTGAATTGTTCCTAACTAAAGTGAATCCACTCATTTTAACCAGAGCTGAAGGGATTAACTGATGCAGCCATGAGTCTGAATTCATTATAGCATCCAGATTACAGGTTGAAAATATTTTGGAGAAATGTGGGACAATGCTCTGTATTGACATCTTGTGCTATTTGTAGGGAAGTAGGGTAGGGTTGAGCTGGTTCTGCGAGGGGGCTTGACCAGCCTGGGACAGTAGTGAAAGGAGGCTGAAATTGGAGACATTTGTTTGCTGGTTGCTTAATGCTGACAATTTGAAAGTTAAATTATGACAACTGATAGTAAGAAGTACCTACTACAACTATAAGATTAGTACCTAAATCAAAACTACAACTATGTGGATAATTATAAAATTAACTTAAGTGAACTAAAATGACTATGGCAGCCCTGCTCATCACTATTGAATATTGGTACAATTTATGAACTTCATCATATAGATCCGTCCACCCGATCAATACACATGACTTTACAAGTGAACATATTAAAAATATTAGGGACACGTTTCGTCTCTATTTGAGACTTCATCAACCATAAATCACATGGTAGATTACAAAACTTAAAATTCAGAAAGTGAAAAAATGGAAGAACGCAAATGTCTTTTTAAGGACTATTTGAAAAACGCAAAAGATATAAATAAATATATATAATTGACCTCACTTCTTGCAAAAACTTTTGTTTTCAATGTAAAAAATGGAAAATAACTTGAAAGTGACGAGCCTGCCGTAACGTCCATTGTTCCTGACCATATTTAAAACTGGTAAAAACGTATTTAACTGTTGAGGAATCCTAACATTGTTTCTTGGAATATTGCTCAAATCTGAACGATTAGTTACAGTATTTTATGGTTACCTTGTTAGACCGTGGTAAATGATGTAAGAATTTCAGGCTCAAAGAAGTGTAATAGAGTATAAAATTGAGGTTACAGATTCGTTTCCTATATGTAATGTTGAAAAGGAGCCTCTGCCTTGCCCTTACAGGAAGAAAATAACCAACATGGAGTTTAAGCACACACACATTTTATTACAAAAATAATAATATATATATTTTATAAAATGCCCCAACAAGGCTCATTCTTAACTTAAACATTAGGAAATGTACTCTTCATGTTTATTAAATATTGGCAATGGTTTATATATAAAATGCTCAAAAAAGGAATGAGTGCAAGTTCCTCACAATTAACATTTTATCAGACTTAATTTTAATTATTATGGAAATATAATTCAAACCCTGTGGCTACCTACATAATTTCTATAGGTCCTGTTGTTTCTGACCCGCTGTCAATGAAATGGTTAAAGTGAACATCTCAACTGTAGTCACACAAATTATATTTTCAAACGATGATGTGGGTGTATCAATCTCATTTAGTGCGAGGAGTGTCTACGGACATGTTGGGCTCATCAGATACATGGGCGACCTGAGATGATGATGAGGTAGAGAGAGGTTGAAACCTGGTGCCGGCACGCAGCTTACTCCTGTCAGATAACACCAAGAGGTCTGCTCAAGGCTCAACATTCCCATTCGACAGCATTGTATGCCCTCACTGGGTATGAACATTACAGAGAGCATGCATTCTAGTACCCTCTCGCACCCTGCCGGCCAACATTCTGACGGTCAACCAATGACACTGGAACCGGCTAGCCACGGTATCGGAGCATACCCACTTCACGCCTTAACAGACTAGGAGGGGTTTACTTTGCAGAAAACTGATTATATATTGTATTGCAGAGTGAACTGTAATGATGAAATACAAAACATGTAACTTTTTTACATTACAAAATCAGTGATGCTTCTCATATCAATCTTCTATTGCTGAAAGAAGTACACGTCAAGTGTTGTAACTTTATGACCTAACAGCAGTAGGCAAAAGAGCCAACTACACAAGTTAGAAAACGCTTCACATGCTCTTTTGTCATTTTTCCACTTTTGCTTGCCTCCACATGAATGTTTCGTGGACATGTTCCAAGTTTACTTGAAAAATTTATGCCAAAAATGGCTTATGCCTCTTGGAAACAGTTTCTCTGCCACTCGCATCAATTGTATAGCTGTGTGTTTCTCAGTGAGATAATTAACTTTTGTTACTGTTCCAGACATGTCCTTTGCCACAAACTCTTGTGCATTCCGACATATGTCCTTATGTATGACGAATGTAATAATGATGGTATGGCCTCAACTATCGTGTGCACATTTCAATATGACGCCATTTGGCTGTCTGCGCATCAATTGCGACGTTCCATTTTAATCTAGGCCTACCTAGATGGCAGACCGTGTAAACTGAATCTCTCTTGGGTGTCTGTTGCTGAAATTTAATGAATTTCGTTGGGTAAACACCAAATGTGTCACCAAATGACTTTTATATGCCAACATTGCACGACATGGAGTGTCGAATGGACTTCTTTCCGCCCTTCAAAAATCGGAGTACCGTATCCCTGCCGAGTTTGAACCCACAGAGGCAGCTACGAATGTAGTAATGTGCCTTGATAAAATGCCATATTCGGCCTTAAGATTGTCGATAAAAGCAATTTTAGATGCTTCTAGTGCCCTCATTTGCAGATGCCAATAGTGACCTGGAGATTCATGCACCCTGTGAAGTCTGTTTTCTTTGAAGTGAGCTGCTCCTTGTCATTTGCTAGTCAGATAATTGCTATGCTATTTGATTTACTTAGTGCCTCATTAGTTGAAGCCGTCCAGTACGCTGTCTTCTAGTACCCTGGACGAGTCGAGATACTTGGTGCTCACTTGTTTGTGTTGCTAGTGCAGGTTCTTTTTCTCCTTGAAAACCAGTATATCTGTCCAACGCATTGTTATGTTGTTCCCATTCACGAACTCGCCTGTCCTGCATGTTGTAACTTTGTCTCTAATTCTCCTTATGATGCCGGCGTACCCACAACAGAACACTCGTACTGCAGTGTAGATACAACATGGCACTAGCAGCCATGCATTGTTTTTGTGATGAATGATCTAAGCATGTTTTCACGTGTTTCAAAGCATTGTCCCTTGTGAAAAAAGTGTACCTCTGAGGTGCTCATTCCTTTTGTGAGGGACTGTATATTTCTTGTTTAGAGGATGAAGGTAAGATGATGGGTACATGGTGTTTAATTGTGATTGTGAGAGAGAGAGAATATTATTTTCCCAATTGCTTCAGTTGAGGAGAATCACACCTGTCTTTAGCAGAGGACTGAGGTCGTCATGAGAACTCAGATGCTGAGGGGGAGAGCTCAATGTAAGATTCTAGAACTGGTCACCGTCCGGACAGAAAGATACGATAACTCACTGTAAGAGATGAGCATGCTGTATTAAATGAGGTGTGTTCGCTCGTAACAATAGTTTGTGATTGATAAACCAACAGTGATGTGAATTGTCTGGGTCAGAAAAGGCCAACTCGCATGAAGGGGAAATGACAAAAGCATAGCGATGACAGTGAGAAGTTAGTGATTAAAACACACACAATGACTCTGAAGATCACATAGAACAGATATCATTTGATTTATTTATTCCACAGCTTCATGTTATTTCAACAGAACTTACTAAAGGCTCACTTTGTTCAGGGTGTGTGGATATCATAACCTCAAAAGCTCTACTATCTGTGATCTTTAGTTAGAATGACTTCTGTCTTCTAATTGCTATTACCCAGAATCTACTTTTGCTTGCCTTTTTGATGTGAAAGGTACTAGTTACTGTTACACAGTTCTCTCACTACTAAATAGCAGAACGTCATCAGCACTGCCGTTTGCTAACCGTATGTCGTGAAACCAGGAAGATTCTTACAGACTAATACTGCCGCAGATGTACACGGGTCTCGCGCGGGTAAAATTAACACTTTTGATTCTAGAATAAGCACCATAAACCTTCATCTTTCCTAGGACGCTTTTGAGGCTAGAAGCCACCACGCCCTCGCCGATAGTGACTGTAGCTCACGCCCTGGTTGGGGTGATGGAATGTGGAGCCTGTGATGGTGGAGCTCGGTACAAACCCTCCGGTAGCCACCGGCTTGGACGGCGGGGCAGGAGTGGACTTCACGCCAGAAGCGTACACCGTCTTGGCCGACTGCGCCTGTTGCTGCACCAGGGTGTTGTATGGGTTGTACTGGAGAATTTCTTCTGAGTTCTGTGGCTGTTGCTGCTGCTGCTGCTGCTGCTGTTGTTGATACTGCTGAGCAAGTTGCTGAAAAATATCGGGAAAGATCTGTCAGTTATGTTCGGGCGCTGCATTCCTTGGAGAATAAGTAGGATAGCAGAACATAGGTCACTGAAAGAGGCATGTCATTTCCTACCAGGAGCAAACTCTGTCCTACTTTTACAGTAGAACATCATTCTGATCTACTTTCAATGGTAAGTGTTTGAAATTAACTAAATGTATACCGTGGGTGGTGTTGGTCTACCAAGAGCCTGTCTGTCCGCTGAGCTGAAATCAGTGGGAATAAAGCGCTCGACGTTTGCAGGAATAATTATAAATTAATATGCAATGTTAAAAAGCTGAGAATGACAGGTTTCCAATCACCAAGAGCAAAGAATGCTCTCCTCTCTCACTTGCAAGTACCAAAACCTATGACCATGTTGACTGTAACCACAATAGTTTTGGAAAACTGTATTTCACCTCCAAATGCAACTGTCAAGCTACGTAGAATAATCTCTTCTTTCTTTCGTGACTGGAAGATTAATTTTGTAAACTACTGAGAGTTTGGACGTTTTAAAATATTTTTTAATTCCTGCTGAACACCAAACAGAATATTAAATTGTTAGGATGTCCATAATTTTCCAGACGTCTGGTAACCCTACAAACAGGGATACAGAAGAAAAGAGAAACTATGGGACATAGTGATTTTATGAGACTTTACTACCAAGATGGTTGCTGCTCAGCCAGATTGTCACGTGGTCAGCGACATCCATTGCAGGAAAACTCTAGGAAAGGAGATTTTTGTTTCGTTTGAAAGCAAACGAAGACTCTCCTCCTTTGGGTGCGACATCTACAGTATCAGTGAATTTCCACCTTTTTGATACTTATATTTGCATTAAGCAAATCAATCAATCAATCAAATACAGTACATGTTTCATTCCATTTGGAACATGCTTAGGTGAAATTACAAAGTATTTATCTTGTTAAGAACATCTTAACAAGAACCTTGTTTTACTTAAAATCTATATGAATTAAAAAAATTGAAATAAATTAAAATCGATGTGGACAGACGAAATGGGAGGGAAATGGATTTACTTATTTAGGCTATTTTAAAACTATATCTATTCATTCGAGCAGATGTTATAAAATGTTTTTGTTTCCAGCACTTTTCATTATGATATATGATATTCTGCTTGTTTTTCAGAATGTTTTTGAAAAATAATTTTCCTTTGTCACTGTTCTATGTTTTCCAAGGATGTTCTCTTCATTTGCTCCTTCCAAGGCGAATGTTAAGTGTCTCTTGAATTCAATTAATTGAGGATCCCTAAAGCTGTTTTACTGAAATCTTCTTGTTGACTGTGTCCTTGGAGGAGCGACGGAGAGCTGAGGACTGATGCATTAACCTGGCAGATGACATTGCTATTTCAGCTGGCTCGGAGAAAGATAGTAACTCACTGGAACTTAGACACTAAAAGACAAAATCACTACTAGTTAACAGTTAACGACTGAACACTGAAGGATGGACTCCTTCCTTGGTAATGTCATCAGAGGATAATAAGGCAAAATATGAAATCAAAAGGATTATCCTTGCACAGGAAGCGCTCAAAATTAGAGGGACCAACATGCACAGGGATATGGCTCTGAGAAAGGAACTTCATAAACGTTGCTCTGGAGTATTGACATGCTTTAGGCTGGGGATGACGAGACGCGGCGCGACAAAATGTGTTAACAGAAGTGATGTCACCTTGAGAGGTCATGGGCTGTATAGAGTGTTGAAATAGAAGGCACTACAAACTATGAGAGAAGGTTCGTACAAATTGTGTGTGTCTGTTGTCAACTTGAGTTTCATTTATTAAAGACTTTTTTTTTTTTTTTACAAAGGGAATTAGCTTTATATATATGTAGGGAGATTGAGTGTTCGGGAAAGAAGATAAAAAGCTCATAAAAGTAGCAGAGATGATGGTAAGGAGAAGCATAACCCGTATAAGGTGGGAAGTGGGTATAAGAGAAAAAGAAAAGTGCCATCGTTATCGTACATGGCCTTGTTCTTGATATGCACTTTCATTATTACTATTTTGACGGTATAGTGCGGAAGAAATTAGAACAACCTTCAAAGCACAGACATTGAACTATCAAATTTGAGAATGGATTTGAATGCTTGGAAGTATGGAGCATGTGCTCGTGTGATACTGCTATTTGCTTTATGTTCCACTAACTACTTTTACGGTGTCAGATTTTGTCCTGCAGGAGTTCTTTTACGTGCCAGTAAATCTACCCTTCAGATGCCACCAGACTGAGCCAGGAGTGAACCTGGGGTCAGAAGGCCAGCGCCACTCAGCCTGGCGATACTATTCCTATTAAGCTAAATGTACAATGTGTAAGCGAGAATTGTTTGTGGAGAAGTGACGTGAAATAATATTTAGCTTATTTATAATTCCTTGTGTTTTAAGTAAAATTCTTTCAACAATAACATTTACTGTGTCCACCTATTCAATACAATTAAATCCTACATGAATTACATATACTAATTAGGTACATGTTTCGTCCTAGTTTTGGGCATCTTCAGCCTAATAATAATCTTAAGGTCAAGTCCTTAAACATTAAAACTTAAAACTAAATATAATGGTCATATGCTTAAAATTATTATTATTATTATATCTTCTTCTTTTTACAAAAAGTTGTACTTTAGGTGATACTTACATAGATTTAAAATGTGTACATTAATTAAAACCCAGAATTTGTGAGAAGGAAGCAATTAAAATTATCATACAATGGCTAGAAATTGTCCAAAGCGTAAACTGGAACTTCTCCAACTGTATGGTTGATAGTTTATACAAATGTGTTCATTCAAAGGTCACCTATGTCGTCAGTACACAGCTACAAAACCGGAACCGTGGTATAATGTCGATCTTGTTGTCTTGGATATCCCATTAGAAAGAAGCGTGGTTGGATGCTATTATTTTAGAGGTTAAAAACGTGTATGTTGGAACACGTTGTCAATATCATTCATTAGTCAGGTGCTCATCTGATAAAATATTTCATAGAATTTTGTGCCATTCTTGTCGGATTAATGTTCCCGTTGGTACATTGTTCTACCCTTGGGAGGATTTATGAGTATTGTCTGTAACCGAATAAGAGAAAAAAGGAATTTAGAATGATGAATGTAGAACCCACATAATAACTGTAAAGATGAAAGTGTTACTTGTATCCTTGTGTTTTTCTGAACATTAGCTACCTTCACCCCTGTAGGTGTGACACCCACGGTAAGGGCTGGTGACCACTAAAAGGAGATGGTTGCTCAGTTGGTTACCAGTGTCTCATTGTGGATATAGGATTCCGATATATTTCGCTAGACCTGGTAACTCAACTTTTTCTCTTTCACACAACCATCACGTGCGACGCCAAGTCAGACAGTAGGACATTTGGGGTTCGCTGTTCGCCATTACATGTGATGGAGGTTGGTTTGCGGGTGCTACACGTTGGCTCACCTGGTAGATGAACTGTTGATCATGCTGCTGCTGCTGCTGTGGTTGCTGAGCTGCCGTGCTAAACGTAGCAATGTGTTTCGGACTCGCCAACTCTGGCTGATGAGTGTAAATGACCCCGCCGATAGGCACCTGATACTGCACTGGCCTGGTGATCACCTGTAGTTGCTGTTGTGGCTGTTGTTGTTTAAGGGTCGGGGATTGGAGTTGCAGCTGTTGTTGTAGCTGCTGTTGCAGTTGCTGTTGTAATTGTTGTTGCAGATGTTGCTGGATCTGAGGCTGCAGCTGGCTCTGCTGAGATGCCGAATGTCCTCCCAGAACAGGTACTGATGCTCCCAGGAAGGACTGTTGAGGAAGTGCGAGGTAGGTCGTCCCGGCTGGGTTGGTCCGAGGAAGGAACTGCTGCTGGAGGTAGGCCACCTGCTCCGCGCTCAGTTGCTGCAACACACACAAACACCGCTATTTGGTAGAAATGTTAAAGGAAGGTCACAAAATTTATTCCTAATTATAAAGTTTAAGTTCTTTCCCGGATCCCAAGATAGCGGGTTCAAACCCGGCAGAGGTAGTCGGATTTTTGAAGGGCGGAAAAAAGTCCATTCGACACTCCATGTCGTACGATGTCGGCATGTAAAAGATCTCTGGTGATACATTTGGTATTTACCCGACAAAATTAATTAAATCTCAGCCATAGACGCCCAAGAGAGATCCGGTTTACTCTAGGTCCGCTAGATGGCAGACAGAGTAAACCGGAACGTCGAAATTGACGGGCAGACAGCCAGATGGCGTCAAATCGAAATGTCTGGAAACGGTAGCTGAGGCCATACGATTATTATTATTATTATTATTATTATTATTATTATTATTATTATTATTATTATTATTATTATTATTATTATTATTATTAGGAAAACATGAAAACATCTATAAAGCCAGGCTACTTACATTCGAACTTGATGTAAGGAAATCGTGGGTTTGAGATGATCGCGATCGTAAATGCTCATGCACTTGTAATAATTTTCTTCACAGTAATACTTGTTATAATTAGAGGTTTAGGAAATTGATTGGTTCCCTTAAGTAAACTGTGCCATGACATTCAAATCAACTTTATGATTAACTCAAGAACGTGACCTTGTAGTTTCAGAATGGTTGAGGTACCATTTGACAAAATATGGGAGATGAGGGGGAAATAAGACAGACAATGGCTTCAATTAAATATGCGGAGGTAGCTGTTTAAGGATATTGGGTTTGCGAATAATATGTCTGAAATCAAAAGATGCGCGAAGGTGATTAAGATGTGTAAACAGAGCCATGCCATATCCTCACTGAGGTCTGCTGTTGTAAACAGTGTGGAAGTGCTATCAGTCACGCAGATGTGCTTTTCTACGGTCTCTCCTTTCTTCAATTTTACCTTGGATGATAATGTGAAGGAGTTGATACTTGTTGTTTTTCATCATGAGTCTAAAACACTCTAGTTTTGTCGTTGTGATGATGTACTTCCTTTTCTTATCATTTAAGTACGAATATTTGGCTGTTGCGTACTTAACCCACCTATGATATTTTTGGTAGGTAACTGTAGCACCACTACCTAATCAAAAGATTCTAAAGTTTTGCTGGATCTGTCTATAAGTGTCCAGACCTCAGAACTGTAGAGGAATGTTAATAAAACGTAGCACCGAAGTATACAGAGAGGAAGGCTAATGTTAAAACCCCTGCTGCAAAAAATGTTGGACATTTTTTAAATGCAATTCTTGCCTGTACAACACGAAATCTTATTGCTATTGAACTCTGCCATTTGTGATGAAGTAAATACTTGAGATATTTGAAGCTGTGAATTTGTTCTTTACCAGCAATTGGCACATTAACAGGAGAATTGGCCTGTCTGCTCAGAACCATCATGTTGGTCTTTGTGGTGTTTAGATACATCAGTCTATAACGGCCAAGAGGATTCGTTGTGCTGACCACACGACACCTCGTAATCTGAGCAGCGATTGCTTGGTAGGGCACGGCCCTTCGGGGCTGTTGCACTTTATTGTTCTACCCAGTTCACTTGCGCTTGTTGCAAGTAGAACCATGACATCTGCATATCTGAGGTTGTTTTTTACATCATCATTCACTACGCTCCCCTCCTTCCAGAGCTTCAGAGAAGATTCTTTGAGAGTAGAGACATAACACAACCCTGCCTCACTTCTCATTTTATTCCATTGACTGCTGTGCTCGTGTCTTTGAGCTTTCATGACCTTCTCATAATCAATAAAACATATGTAAAGCTCCACAATATATCCAGTCTTCTTTATACCAGAATGTGAATTCTGATCTGTTTCTCTCTAGTGCCAAAATGGTCTGAAAGTCCGAAGAAAAGCATCCCTCGTGCCGGATAGCGGAAGTTGGCCTACGACCCTTAAGGACAAAGTTGTGTTATAACTCGTGACTAGCTGATGTACCCGTGCTTCGCTACGGGATTTTCAGAAAGACTGACTGTGTGGTTTTCCTAACTGAAGTCAACATAGGTCATTACAAAAACGTCAGTAGGAATGTAGCGATTGAAAGCAATGGTATCATATAAAATACTTGATCAAATGAAAAACCGCACATTTTCTCACTTTTAACGAACAGTACTATGGGACCGACCTAACAGTCCAAACTTCCAGAGCTGGAATGACCAGGCCGCAGAGAGCCGTAAAACCTCCTCTGCCATTATTCCATTAAATATGCACTCAGCTCATTCCAATCAGTGCCTGAGATTAGAGATTGAACAGCTCGAATGCTATGATGAACCAGTGTGTTATGTACTAGTAGTATAACAAAATTTATGAACCAGAGGAATAGCATGCTAAAGAAGAAAGTTATCTAACTCCCAACTACTTCCTGCCAATATTCAGGCTGGCTGTTACACACCGTACGACCGGGCGAGTTGGCCGTGTGGTTAGGGGCGCATAGCTGAGAGCTTGCATCCGGGAAATAGTGGATTCGAACCCCACTGTCGGCAGCCCTGAAGATAGTATTCTGTGGTTTCTCATTTTCACACCAGGCAAATGTTTGGCTGTATCTTGGCCGCTTCCTTCATTCTCCTATCCCATCGTCGCCATGAGAGCTATCTGTGTCGGTGCAATGTAGGGTAAATTTTAAAAAAATAGGTACTCGGTACGCAGCAGCAAACCTATCTATCGCAGATGAGTGGCAATAGAAGACACAAAGCACATCACAACAAACAATGGTCGATGTAATATTATTAATGATCAATTTTCTGAGCTTTCTATATTGTAGGCCTTCACATTTAGTTTTCTTTAGACTTTGTGATATTAGGGCGTCTTATAAAATTATTTATAGCGTAGACTGTAGTTCCTTATTCACCGACTTTACATACAGATTTTCATTAAATTCTGTTTACCCATTTTCTTGTGACTCGACGCTGATATGGACTTGGTATGACAAATCCAAATTCATTAATATCTCTGATAATAGCCGGTGCGGTAACAGTGTATAAGACATAAATGATCGGATATTTAATATTTGAGAATTTAACCATTTCACTCAGCGTGAATACAATTATTTATAGCATGGATTATAGCGACTTATTCACCGACTTTGCATACCGATTTTTGTAATATGTGATGAGGTGGAGAACTACAACTATGGGAAATATAATTTTAAAGTTTTTTATTTAAAGTGTCTGAAAGATTTCATTTTTGGTTGGAACTCTGGAATCTACTGGAATTATTTTATGTAACGGCAAGAAATATTAATTTAAATATGTGTGTAATAATTTTTCTTTTAGACAATAGGGAATATATATTGAACTGTAAATGAACAGTGCAAGATACGAGAATTGTGGTGAAGTGATTTTTTTGTATGTAAATTTTATGTAATTGATAATTTAAATTGTCAGCAAGCATGAGGAAAAGACACTTGGGGCGTTTCAACTTGAAGGATTCCTTGAAGAATTATTTGAAAATTATTTTTTGTAGTTCTGTATTGAACCCGCATGATCGGGGTCATAATTTAATCATGATTTGTGATATGAAAGAATATATGGTACATTTATTGAAATGCAGAATTTAGTTGACAATATTTCATCTGTGTAGTGTTGAGATACGAGCTACGTACACGATAGACTAGAGCCTGAAGGATTAGCTTGTCACAACAGCATAGAGCTGCCTTACGGCAGGGGGCCTATAAGATACGTATGTCCAAAAATATGTTTCGTACAATAAGAGAAAGGCAAGCCAGAGACAATAGAATGGTTGCAACACGAGCACTGCGCTGGGATATTTCGGGTGAGCACAAGCTTTCTGCTACGTCACGGATTCTCGGAATCAGAGAGTGGAAAATTACAGTGTTTTCACGGCAATCGTTGGCTCAAACCGAGCGCGCACTTGGCGATTCAGGAATACCGCCTTGAAAGATCTGGGTGAAATAATAAAGTTAGCTACGAAAGTAATCATAAATAAATTATTGCAGTTATATGGATCAACTTAAGGAACTTTTTAGATGTCATACGTGGAAGAATAATCAATAATAGATTGCAAATTAAATTAATTGAAGACGGACTTTCTTGGAATTTGAGCTCCTCGATTGCCATTGGCTGGAAGGCGACCACGTTGAGATAGACACTTTAGAACCCGCCAAAAGTCAGGAGCGAAATCCATCCATATCTCCGAAATCTATGATCGTCAGGAGATCAAATTCGATTCAGTATATATTCCAAATGAGGGGATTAATTTGAGATAATTTATAATTTCCAGTTCGGAGTGCAAGTGCCGATTTGAGAAATCCATCCCTTCTCTCTCGGAAATGACGTCAGTGGTGCCACGAGGAAGACATTCACCGATAAATATGAGCACAATGAACACTCAGTACTTGGAAAGAAATGTGATTGTAGCCGGAGATCTGAATTTGCCATATGTCAATTGGGAAGGAAATGCGAACGACAGGAAGCATGACCAACAAATGGCAAATAAGTTAATATGGGAAGGACAGCTGATTCAGAAAGTGATGGAACCAACCAGAGGGAAAAATATCCTGGATGTGGTGCTGATAAAAGCACGTGAGCTCTATAGGGAAACTGAAGTAATAGATGGTATTAGTGATCATGAAGCTGTTTTTGTCGTAGTTAAAATAAATGTGATAGAAAGGAAGGTCTTAAAAGTAGGACTATTGGGCAGTACCATACGGCTGATAAAGCAGGCATGAGGCAGTTTCTAAAAAGTAACTATGATCGGTGGAAAACGGTAAATAAAAATGTAAACAGACTCTGGGATGGGTTTTAAGAAATTATTGAGGAATGCAAAAACACGTTTGTACCTTTAAGGGAGGTAAGGAATGGTAAAGACCCACCTTATTATAATAGAGAAATAAAGAGACTACGAAGGAGGTGCAGACTGGAAAGAAATAGAGTTAGAAATGGCTATGGAAGTAAGGAGAAATTGAAGGAACTTACTAGAAAATTGAATCTAGCAAAGAAGGCAGCTAAGGATAACATGATGGCAAGCATAATTGGCAGTCATACAAATTTTAGTGAAAATGGAAGGGTATGTATAGGTATTTTAAGGCAGAAACAGGTTCCAAAAAGGACATTCCAGGAATAATTAATGAACAAGGGGAGTGCGTATGTGAGGATCTTCAAAAGGCAGAAGTATTCAGTCAGCAGTATGTAAAGATTGTTGGTTACAAGGAAAATGTCGAGATAGAGGAGGAGACTAAGGCCAAGGAAGTATTCAAATTTACATATGATAACAATGACATTTACAATAAGATACAAACGTTGAAAACTAGAAAAGATCAGATTTCTGAGGATATACTAAAGACAATGGGTTGGGATATAGTACCATACCTGAAGTACTTATTTGATTATTGTTTGGTCGGAGGAGCTATACCAGATGAATGGAGTGTTGCTATAGTAGCCCCTGTGTATAAACGAAAGAGTGATAAACATAAAGCTAAAAATTACTGGCCAGTAAGTTTGACATGCATTGTATGTAAGCTTAGGGAAGGCATTCTTTCTGATTATATTAGACATGTTTGTGAAATTAATAACTGGTTCGATAGAAGGCAGTTCGGTTTTACGAAAGGTTATTTCACTGAAGCTCAACCTGTAGGATTCCAGCAAGATATAGCAGATATCTTGGATTCTGGAGGTCAAATGGGCTGTATCGCGATTGACCTGTGTAAAGCATTTGATAGGGTGGATCATGGGAGACTACTGGCAAAAATGAGTGCAATTGGACTAGACAAAAGAGTGACTGAGTGGGTTGCTATATTTCTAGAAAATAGATCTCAGAGAATTACAGTAGGTGAAGCTTTATCTGACCCTGTAATAATTAAGAGGGGAATTCCTCAAGGCAGTATTATCGGACCTTTATGTTTTCTTATATATATATAAATGATATGAGCATAATAATTTCGTGTGGCTATTTCTAGCCGAGTGCAGCCCTTGTAAGGCAGACCCTCCGATGAGGGTGGGCGGCATCTGCCATGTGTAGATAACTGCGTGTTATTGTGGTGGAGGATAGTGTTATGTGTGGTGTGTGAGTTGCAGGGATGTTGGGGACAGCACATACACCCAGCCCCCGGGCCATTGGAATTAACCAATTCAGGTTAAAATCCCCGACCCGGCCGGGAATCGAACCTGGGACCCTATGAACCGAAGGCCAGAACGCTGACCATTCAGCCAACGAGTCGGACAATGATATGAGTAAAGGAGTGAAATCGGAGGTAAGGCTTTTTGCGGATGATGTTATTCTGTATAGAGTAATAAATAATTTACAAGATTCTGAGCAACTGTAATGTGACCTCGATAATGTTGTGAGATGGACACCAAGCTATTGTATGTTGGTAAACGGGGTTAAAAGTCTGGTTGTGAGTTTCACAAATAGAAAAAGTCCTCTCAGTTTTAATTACTGCGTTGATGGGGTAAAAGTTCCTGTTGGGGATCATTGTTAAGTATCTAGGTGTTAATATAAGGAAAGATCTTCATTGGGGTAATCACATAAATGGGATTGTAAATAAAGGGTACAGATCTCTGCACATGGTTATGAGGGTGGTTAGGGGTTGTAGTAAGGATGTAAAGGAGAGTGCATATAAGTCACTGATGAGACCCCAACTAGAGTATGGTTCCAGTGTATGGGACCCTCACCAGGATTACCTGATTCAAGAACTGGAAAAAAATCCAAAGAAAAGCAGCTCGATTTGTTCTGGGTGATTTCCGACAAAAGAGTAGCGTTACAAAAATGTTGCAATGTTTGGGTTGGGAAGAATTGAGAGAAAGAAGAAGAGCTGCTCGACTAAGTGGTATGTTCCGAGCTGTCAGCGGAGAGATGGCGTGGAATGACATTAGTAGACGAATAAGTTTGAATGGCGTTTATAAAGGTAGGAAAGATCACAATATGAAGATAAAGTTGGAATTCAAGAGGACAAACTGGGGCAAATATTCATTTATAGGAAGGGGAGTTAGGGATTGGAATAACTTACCAAGGGAGATGTTCAATACATTTCCAATTTCTCTGAAATAATTTAGGAAAAGGCTAGGAAAACAACAAATAGGGAATCTGGCAACTGGGCGACTGCCCTAAATGCAGATCAGTATTGATTGATTGATTGATTGATTGATTGATTGATTGATTGATTGATTGATTGATTGATTGATTGATTGATTGATTGATTGATTGATTGATTGATTAGTTACTTCTGAATTCATGTTGGCGCTAACTCGTCGTGGAGCTTACTCTGAAATTTTACTTTGACGCTGAATTAACTTGCAATTTTGTACGAACGACCGCATGTACTTACATGATGTGCTCGTGTGTGGGCGAAGTCACTTGTAATATTTACGTCTTGTTCCAGTCAGTAGAGTAAATTTAAACATTCCAAATCATGTTACGATTTGAGACTTTGAGATATATAGTTTGTGAAATCTAAATAGTAGATAGTATTTCCAAGGAGAGAAAATATTTTCTTTTACTAAAAACGGTAAATGCAGAGTTACGCTACTGTTTGACGAGCAGTACAAGGAAATAACATTAAATTAATGGAACCTATATGGTAGGAATCGAACCGTCGTCTTGATAAACTCTTCAAGAGTACGACGTGAGTCGGACGGGCCAGACAACGCGTAGCGCGTCGGGCGTGTATATTAACACTCCGCCGTTGTGCTAAGTCCTTTATGCGGAAGGAGGACGAAGAGATAACAGTGTATATAAATTAATTTGGGTCTAGGATGATTAAGAAGGTCTAAGCAGTATGTGTCTGTCTTTGTGGACTTTAAGAAAGCGTACGACTCCATTGACCGGAAGTCTTGCTAAACATCTTAAATGAATCTGGAGTTGATTTGAAACTGCTGGCATTAATTAGAGCCACCCTGACCGATACAAAATCCAACGTGAAGTTCCACGGATGTCTCTCGCATTCCTTTGACAACAAAACAGGAGTCCGGCAAGGTGATGGGTTATACTCTTCAACTGTGTTCTTGAAAAGATCATCAGAACCTGGCGGGTGAGATTACAGGAAACCAACTACAGTCCATTGAGAATAGGAACCAAATCCAAGGGGATCGCAACAGACTGCTTAGCATTTGCCGATTATATTGCTGTTCTCTCAACCGACATAGAAACCGCTAGAGCTCAAGTTGAAATTTTAAAGGAAATTGCCGAACAAGCTGGTTTGCAGATATCGTTTGAGAAAACAGAAGTAATGACTAACGTCAAAGAGGGTGCAGCAAAACTCCATACAAAATATGGGGACATCACCCGAGTAGACAAATTCAAATACCTGGGTGAGATCATCATGAAAAATGGACTGGACAAAGAAGCACTTCAGGAGCGAGTACGGAACTTGTAATAGCCTACCAAACATCCCGCACAATCTGCAACAGAAATGCCTTTCCCAAAACACCAAGATACGTCACTATGAAACAGTTCTGAAGCCAGTAGTTCTATATGCAGCCGAAACCCTGTCTCTAAATGCCAGCAAAGGACTCCTTGAAGAACTGGAGAAAAGAGAACGCAAAATTGTGAGAGGAATCTTGGGATCAAAGTACAGAAATGGAATCCATCAAAAGAGATCCAACAAGGAAGTCTACAGCAAAATAGAGAAAATTACCAACACAATCAGAAAAAGACGGGCACGATTTTACGGTCATCTGAAAAGAATGGATGGAAGAAAGTTAACTAAAGGAATCTTTCACTTTTTTTATTCAAACCCCAAAACCACAATTGCCTGGTTTAGAAATACCAAAGAAGACCTTCAAATGCTACATATCTCAGCTGAAGACGCCCTTAACAGAGATCTCTTCCGCAAGAAAATATTGAGGAACGAGTTAAACCGAGACGAGCAACCGAAGAGAAGACACGGTGCCCCTTGGACAGAGGAGCGTAAGCAGGCCCACTCACAAAGAATGAGGGAAATTTGGGCTCTAAAGAAGGCCAAGTTCAGTGTCAAATGCAACAAGACTTAACGTGGTCCTTGATGGCCCCAGCGAATTATATATATGTGTGTGTGTATAATGGTAATTTCATGGATGGATGATTATTCTAATAATAATGAATTAAAGTATTGATGACGCCATCATTCAGTTCGTGATATCGTCGGAGTAAGAAGTAACTAGCTGGCTCAGGTGTGAGTCATGTTAGTTTCATGTTATTTTCTGCTTACGGGGCGAGTGGAGTTCATCGGCCGGTAATTACACTAACCCACTAAGACCATGTGGCCGAGTTGGGCAGTAGATGCAGTGGCATGGCATCAGCTGGATATAAAATAGAACCCGTTCGTGATATTGCTTCCCCATCCTGAGTGCCAACCTCAGGATATGTAGATAGTCGGAGGTACTTCATGTAATTTAAATCGATAAGCCGACAATAAACGTGGTTTATCCTCGGGCTCTCGAGTCTTAAGGACATAGGTTCGATCCTAATGCGATCGATAAGTGAAACTGTCATTCTTTTCCAGGATGAACATCATCAGCATATTGTTACCAAGTGATTTGTTTTATGTCACGTGTTGTAAAATTAATTGTTGTTATCAGGTGTATTAACATTCGGTGCGCCGGATGGCGCAATACATTGCTCCTTCTGGCCATTATTTCAAAGGAAACCATTCTCATAAACATTTTATTGTAGTTAGATGTTATGCCCCTTTTTAAAGTTAAATGTCACTTCTTAGTCCCATCATGGAGTCCTCAAATTCATGTTTACAATTGAGCTTTCCCCATTTTATTTTTAGTTGCCCCGTTCATTCCCCTGTTCACTGATGCCTCTATATTTATATATTTGATGATTTAAATAATGAACCGACACCCCTGAGATAAATGCTAGTCTGCGACTCGGGAGGTGGACGGGTGCAGTATATCAAAATTGTAATCCCATGAAAATGTAAAGATGCTTTAATTAGAAACATCTTATACCGCACGCGCGGTTATGGGTGTTGAAATAGGTGTTGCAATAGGAATTCATAAGAAGTTGCTACCTATCTTAATATGACCGTATATGGTCATGCAATTTCATTCGCTAGAATAACGAGATTTCCTATTGGAGAAAATATAGGAAATCTAGTGGAAATTGTTTCCCATTGGTCTGTTGTGATCGGGCTATTTCCGGACTTTCTGCGTGTGCTCGGCGTCATTTACATCCGACCGCCCTGGCGAGCGCTCGCGCTCCGCTCCTTCCCACGGAAACTTAAGTGTTATTTCAGCGTCAATTTTACGTCATTCTCTATGTTTTCTAATTTCGTTTCATTTAATTTTATTCCTTTCGTGTTTCGCCATTTCCTTGCTTAATGTCATTTTCAAAGTTTTAAATTTAACGTGTCCGAGTTCCTCCTAGGTTCCCGTTGCCGTAGTTTCAATTCTTTCATCTATTAAATACTTGCGTTTTAAACTATACTTTGTAATGTAGCATCACCCTTCTATTGTTAAATCAAATTTTCTCTAAGTTACTTAAGTATGTTTTAATTCCGTGTCGTGGAACCGTATGTTGTTAAAGTCTTTTTAACACCCTTCATTTGTGCATAAGTATCAGTTGCTATGTCATGATCTCCTTTCTTGTAATATTTTTTTGATTATATTAATATGATGAGTTTCGAGGTGATGATTGTATGTCTTTTCTCCCCATAACGCCTTACGTTCCCATGGACCGCAATAGGGCTTTCAAGCACCTTCCACTCTCCTCTCTTAGTTGTCATTTTTAGACCTGTAAGTGTTCCCTTGCATTTGATTTAATATTGCGTATCGAAAGATACTCGTCACGTTTCCATGTTCTGGTGTGAATTCACCGCCACTGCGTTATTTTATTATTTCCTTATTCATATTATTAAGTGTCTATATTATTTACAACTGTTCCCCAATTCACATTTTATTAACATTTATTCTAATTATTATTATTTTCGCATTATTGTAAACTATTCTTATTATTATTACTATTATTATTGTTGTGTACGCGTAAGCTCGAATCTACCGTCACAATTTTCATTAAATTCTCTTCAACCGTTTTCTCGTGATGCGTGTACTTACATACATACATACAGACAGACAGACAGACAGACAGACAGACAGACAGACAGACAGACAGACAGACAGACAGACAGACAGACAGACAGACAGACAGACAGACAGACAGACAGACAGACAGACAGACAGACAGAAATTACGGAAAATTAAAAAGTGCATTTCCTTGTTACTGTGGACACGACTGATAGAGAAATACTATCCTTTTTAAATTCTCAGCAATTTTTTTTATACATAGATACGTTACTTTTTACAAAATTTAATTTTTGCTCGTAATTTAATTCTCGAGAAAAAAACTGTAATCGTTACGTTCTAGTAATCGATGAACATTGCACGGAAACAGAAACATGAAGAAATGTATGACGACGATAACATTGGTGTACTCTGTTAGCTTGCAGAGAAATCTCCATTACTGCTGGGGAACACACACAGCGCAGAGCGTCTTTTCACAAATGTAAGAAGTCGAGGCTTAGCGATGACAATGTTAAGAACACGTTATTTTGTAAAGTAAATGAGAAATTATATCACTTCTAAAAGTCACTAACTAAAATCCCAAGGTATCACGTTTAGTCTCATTTAGTGAAGATATCGCCTCAATGCTAAAGAACATGAAACGAAGTAGAGCTATTGTTTTTTGCGAACTTTCGTATCATTCCAGTCACATGCGGAAGAAAAGGTAGGTTATTTCCTGAAGACTAGCTTTCTGTGAAGTAATTGTACTTTTACTAATTCAGTTACTTGTGGCATAAGTAATTTTGATTAAGTAACATATTTCTCAGTTACTTTGCCCATCAGTGGATATAGTACACGTTATTTAAATTGAGATATGTGTTGCCTGTGTGAAGCACACTGCAAATGTACATACCGTTATTTATCAGCTCTTACGTCATATCCTCATATCGACATTTTCTTATTATTAAAAAATCAACAAAAGTACACCCATCTATTAAAATAATTAAATAAACTCGAATTTTGGACATATCAATTATTATATTTTAATCTTAATTTGGTAAACTCATCTGATGTACTTACAAACCTCACATAGACAGCAGAAAGCGTTCAGGGTAGCCAGCTTCCTCAGTAGCGCTAACAATCTGAATTATTCTGTCAAACATACTGTAACTTGTACATTTAAAAGAAGGGTTCTTCTGCTCTAAAAATATGCACATCATAATTCTATTTGAACACATGACCTGCCAAGCGACCGCGGTGTCTGGTTGGCACGTGGAGCTGTTCTGTTGTTTCAGCCTAGACTTCAAGAAACAGTGCATCCTAGTAATTAGGTACAGAACACTGAAGAAAATGGAAATTGCAACACCCAGAAGGAGTGGTGCTACATTGGTGCAATTGAACACGCAGGACGAGCGTTCGGTTGTGATTCGATGATTACACTTTCAGCTCCCTCTGACCACAAGTTTGGACAACAATCAATACAGGATGTGCCCACCACGAGCTGCATTACATTGATGAATTCGTCGAGGCATGGAGTCAATAAGGCCCTGGATCGCTTCCTGAGGAATTGTGGCCCATGCTTGCTGCACTGCACGGGTCAGTTGTTCCAGAGTTGTGGGTGGCTGAGGACGGTTGGCCAGTTGTCGACCCATCATGTCCCACACATGTTCAATAGGACTGAGGTCCGGGGATCTGGCGGGCCATTCTAAGGTTGTGATGTCGTGGAGAGCTTCTGTGGAGATGCGTGCCGGGCATTGTCCTGCTGAAACATCCCATTAGCAATGTTCGCCATCATAGGGACAACCACTGGATTGAGTACCCTATCAAAGTACTGTCGAGCAGTCATAGTGCCGTAAACAAGCACTAATTGTGATTTCACATTAAAGTCAATAGCTCTCCAGACCATAACGCTTGGTGTTGGCCCTGTGTACCTCTGGACAACAAGACCTGGGCGGCCCCTCTCCCCGGTAAGTCGGCGCACACGATCCCGGCGATCACTGCGGGCAAGACAGAAGCGCGATTCATCACTAAAGACGACCCTATGCCATTCGTCAACCCACGTCGATCTTTCTCGACACCAGGCCAGCCTTACACGTCGCTGTTGTGGGGTCAATGGAACACCTTCTGCAGGGACACGGGCTCGTAAGCCAGCTGCACGCAGGCGATTACCAACTGTTTGTTGTGTAAGGGTACGGCCATAGTGCACCGCTTCCCGCTTCCTGGTTTATCGCGGCGGGCGAGCGGGAAAGAAAAGATAGTGAAGACTGATTGAGGCGGCCATAGTGCACCCGCCTACCTGCGTTAACCAGCTCAAACCGCTTCTACCCGCTTTAACAGGAAATAATTTTTATTTCTTTTCCCCGCTTGAACCGCTTTACCGCCCACACGCCCGGTCAGTCTGCTGTTTATCTTCCGACTGCGCACGTTGTTCTCACTCTTGCTTTTATAAAATAGAAGCGGATAAAGATATTTTAATCTCCAAAGTATTTATGAAAAGTGTAATTTGGGACAAAAGGTTGCAAGCCCATGCCTACGTTGTTGACAAAGCATGGAAGGAAAGAGCTGCTGAAATGGGTGTTGAAGACGGTAAGTGAGGAATAGACAGTACTTTTATTATTATTATTATTATTATTATTATTATCAACAAAAATTAAATCGTCATTATTATATCAAACAACTACATTAGTAGTCACTAAACATTACTGCATTTCCCAGTAATGTGTTTTCAGATATTTCCTAATAGTTGAATAGTTTTGAACGGGACTTCAGATGATCAGCGAGTTATTAACAGTGTAAAACTAAGTAAATAATCAATCGATAAACTAATAATTCTGTTTATTTTCTCAGATGGGGTTCTGCGGAAAAAGTGGAAGTATCTGAGAGAACAATTCGCCATAGAAATGGGAAAGTTCCCTCCCTGTCGTTCAGACGATGCTGGCGGTCATCCAGAATCCAAATGGCCATATTCTAAATCACTGACGTTTTTAGTGGGCACCAAGAACTACATCGAACAACTTGAAAAACAGTAAAACTCCAGCTCATCAGGAAAATGAGCATTCTGAAATGGTTGCTCACACTGCAGCTGGGTGTGGAGAGTATTCAGGAAGTGGAAAAAAAACCGCACAGCTCAGGAAGCACAGCAGGATGAAACCATAGGCTTGCCAAGAAAAAGGAAGCGAGACGAACTAAGTTCAAAGTATAACCAGAAAATGATACTGATTGAGAAAAAAAGGCTTCTTTGTTGGAACGCGTCATACAAGAACGCAGATGTGACCGATGTGACGACAATGATGATGCATTGTTCTTTCGATGTGTTTTGGCTTATGTAAGCAAAATACTGCACCATTAGAAACTGCAACTCAGAAATAGAGTTCAGCAATTAGTTGACGAGTTCGTTTATCCGAATTTCCAGGATATTCCACACATTCCCAGCCCTAATTCCAGTCATGGTGGTACTTCATACTCAAATGAACAGACCGTTCAGACCGCACTTCATGGTGATGCATTTGAGACATTGTGCAACTGTTAGGTGAATTTGTGTTACGTTAAAAAGTGTAATGCTAAACATGTTCATTAATATTTACTTCGTATTCATTCTCTAATAAAATTAGTTTTGAAAATGTACTTTTAACGCTTCCGCCATTAATTTATCGTTGTAATTAAATGTTTTTATTTTGTTTTATAAGACGATTTACGTCGCACCGACACAGATAGGTCTTATGGCGACGATGGGACAGGAAAGGTCTAGGAGTGGGAAGGAAGCGGCCGTGGCCTTAATTAAGCTCCAGCTCCAGCATTTGCCTGATGTAAAAAGGGGTAACCACGGAAAACCATCTTCAGGGCTGCCGACAGTGGGGTTCGAACCCACTATCTCCCGAATACTGGATACTGGTCGCACTTAAACGACTGCAGCTATCGAGCTCGGTAATTAAATGTTTATAGCCCAACTATTGTTATAAAATCCTATTCAAAATTACCACATCATCTCATTTCCCTTTTGTATAAATAAAACAATCAAAACTAATAATTCAAAACTACTTTCCTCAAAGTTACCGTAAGACGTTCTTCTGGAAGAATTTTCTGTTGGTGAAAGTTACACCATCCTTTTCTTATCCGGTATTCGATTTTGTTCAAGATGTAGTCTGTTCATCCATTCGGAAATATTCGTAAAATTTCTCGGGGTGAGCTTTCAGTTGAGGTAACAAAGTACGTTATTCCCCTACTTTAAGGCGAGTTCTGTTCATTTCGTACCGCGCGAGTTGGCCGTGCGGTTAGGGGCGCGCGTCTGTGAGCTTGCATCCTTAATTAAGGCTACGGCCACTTCCTTCCAAGTCCTAGGCCTTTCCTATCCCATCGTCGCCATAAGACCTATTTGTGTCGGTGTAACGTAAAGCCACTAGCAAAAAAATGTTCATTTCGTGGACGTTTTTAATTCTTTCTTGTTTAATTTTATGATAAATAATATCTGTTGTCAACAACATACACATTAGATCCTCGCGTGACACCTCTATCTTGCCTACTGACAGATGCTTCCGGCCTTCCGCGAGCGGTGCACTATAACCACCACCAGCTAGAATCGCGCGGGTTAACCTCGCTGCTTGCAACTCGCGCGGTTTACGCGACAAAGCGAGAAGCGGAAAGCGGTGCACTATGGACGTACCCTAACGTGGGGTGCCACAGCTGCTCGAATTTGCGCTGCTGTTGCATGGGGTTCCATCCGGGCCATCCGAATGATGCGGCGATCCTCTCTCACAGATGCCTGTCGCGCTGGGGCTGTGCCAAGTCTACGAGTGTGGGTACCTTCATTTGACCACTACTGCCATACACGTTGTACCGTAGTTTAGAAATGATAGTTTAGAGGAAGGCATAAATTACATTCTTAAATATTTATGTTGTTATTTGTCTATATTAATAAAAATCGGTACGCAAAGTCGGGGAATAAGTCGCTACAATCTTGGCCATAAATAATTTTTTTCACGCCGAGTGAAATGGCAGTTTAGGGAAAGGCCTAAAATTGAAGTATCAAATATTTGTGTTATTAGTGGTCCTATTGACAAATAGTATGTAACTAAATTATATATAATTAAATGTCCGATCATTGATGTCTTATAGATTTCTACTGTACCGGCTATGATAACGGAGATATTCAAGAATTTGGATTTTTGTTGCCAAGTTCATATCACCGCCGCCACGAGAAAATGGGTAAACAAAAGTTAATGAAAATCGGTATGTTAAGTCGAGGAATAAGGAACAACAGTCTATGCTATGATTCATTTTATAAGACGCCCTAATACTACAGAGTCGAAAGAATACTGAATCTGAAGGCCTACAATATAGAAAGCTCATAAAATTGATCAACAATAACATTACATTGACCATTGTTTGTTCTGATGTGCTTTGTGTCTCTGTTGCCATTCATCTCCGATAGACGGGATTACTGTTGTATACCGAGTTTTTTGAATTTGCGTTACGTCGCACCGACACAGATAGGACTCATGGCGACGATGGGTTAGGAAAGGGCTAGGAATGGGAAGGAAGCGGCGCTGGCCTTAATTGCCTGGTATTGAAAATGGGAGACCACGGAAAACCATCTCAGGGCTGTCGACAGTGGGGTTCGAACACACTACCTGGTACATCCTGGATGCAAGCTCACGGCTGCGGGCCCTTAACCGCACGGCCAACTCGCCCGGTCGTACTGAGTATAACAGCGTGCCTGAATATTGGCGGAAAGTAGCTGGGGAGTTAGATAACTTTCTTCTTTAGCATGTCATTCCTCTGGTTCATTAATTTTCTGATACTACTGGAACGTAACAAACTGGTTCATCTTAGCATTCGAGCTGTTCAATCCCTACTCTGAGGCACTGCTTGGAATGAGCAGTGTGCATGTTTAACGGAATAATGGCAGATGAGTGTTGACGGCTGTCTGCGGCCTGGTCATTCCAGCACTGGAACCTTGGATTTTTAGAATGGCATCGTAGTACTGTTCGTTAAAGGTGAGAAAATGTGCGGTTTTTCATTTTATCGAGTATTTTATATGATAACATTGCTTTTAATCGCTACTTTCCTACTGACGACTTCAGGTAGGAAAACCACAAAGACAGTGTTTCTGAGAAACACGGGTACAACTATAAATTACTAAACATGTATTCGTCACAAGCAGTTCGATTAGTTTTAGTTAGTTACTTGCCAACAATGAAAAAAGAATATTTTGTTCACATTGATGTTTTCACGGTCCGTACTTGTCGACATGATATGGGCTTTTGCCGTGTAAGAAAACAAGCTCAAATGTTTCGCAGAGAATTTTGTTTCACGTCTTGAGAAGAAAATCTCGACTGTTCACGAGCAATAATGAGGGTTTGAATTTGCACATTAGTACGATTTGTCTGGTTGGTTGAGATGGATTCCTTGATGCGAGTCCCAAAACAGCAATAGCTGAGCACGCTCTATCGTTGGGTCATGATGTCGTGTTCCAAGATTTTCGAGTTCTTACCCACACTAGACTACATACGGGAAGCTGTGGAAATACGTAGAAATCCTAACAATTTCAACAGGGACACTGGCTATCATTTAAGGAATACGTCGTTGTCAGTCATTGAAGGTTTACGTCCTTCCCTGTCCTTTCACTATCGTTATTTCCTCATCACCAGATGTGTGTACAGCTGCCTCTCAGACTGGTCGCGTGCTATGTAGACTGCCGGTAAAACTCCCAGTTTTGGTTCGGGGAGCTCTTTAGAGCCACTCCATTGGGCCCGCCGTGTTGCGGACTGCACCCTCCACTACATATTTGATATACATATACTAAGATTTTATTTATTTATATACAAAATGCAGTCTTTGATTTTTCATTATTTGTTTTTGTCTTTGGTGCTCTTTCTTGTCATCTATATACAAACTTCAAACACTGAAAGGCATTCGCGTGGGTTTTGCATGAGCAAATGTTGTCAGAATTTCTCTAAAGTCTAAGTTTTTGCATTGCCATTTTCTATTACGAGAATGACGAGAGAGCTCTAGCATCTGTCTCGGGTATTGTTAGTAACACTCTTTAATGCGACCCACAAGTTTGTAAACAAATCTTACTGTTTGTGTTTTTGATCATGCGCAATATTTCTTTTGGTGTGACTGTATTCTTTCCATGATCCAAAATCGAACTTATATGTAAAACTTCAAGATACAGTTCAATGACGTTGATATCAGACACTTTGGTTGTTTTGTCACTTAAATATCTTTCAAGGTCCAAATATTTTCCTGGAAGTTGAGCAACATTACCAAAATTCTCCACACTTGTTGGTGTTCTTTCAACGCAGTTCTAAACTTTATCCACTAATGGATAAAAACGCCCATAAAGGTTTCTTCAGGTGACGATTGTACTTCCTCAGAAGACTCATACAAAAATAACACGTTTTCGTTTACGAATCCTTTTTCGGGAAGAATCTGTTTAAAAACTCCAAACATTTATTGAACTTTTCAGAACAGTCACTGATGTCTACCTCTTTCCCTTGTATGCTTTTACTGATCAAATTAACTTCAAAAAGAATGCCATTCCACAACATCAAAGTTACGATGAAGGAAAAGTCTCCCATCTGATTAGTCAAAGATTGAGCTTCAGAGGCTGTTTGGGGGTCATCAATTTTGTCGCCTAACTCAACCAATGCATCCTTAACTTCCGCGTATTGGTATCTAACATCCTGAATAGCACTTATGCGTGATTCCTAACGCGTTTCACGCACTTGCTTTAAAGTAAGTGCTTTAGTATGGTCGCTTATTACACACCAGCGCTTCGTTGAACTAGAGAAGATGGTAAAGAGGCGTTGTAAAATACCAAATAAAGATGTAGACTTAACTGATGATTTTGCTCCATCAGCAGTTACTAGGTTTAGGCTATGGCACCCACAAGGAATGAACACAGCCAACGGAAAGTTGGCAGTACATCGGCTTGAACTCCTTTATGTACACCTGACATGTTGGCGCCGTTATCGTATCCTTGACCACGATAGTTTGTCATGTTCAAACCACACTCTTAATTTTTTTTGAACAGCAAGTCAGCGAGAGCATCTCCAGTGATTTCTTTGGCAACTCGATAGGCTGTAAAGCTTTCTTTTACTTTGATCTTCCCATCATCATCTTCAGTGACGTAGCGAATCATTCATGAAACTTGCTCCTTGTGACATGTGTGGAGTACAATCAAGGACAACGGAAAAATATCTGGCTTCCTTTATTTTCGTCAAGATACTTTGCTTTACTGAGTCACCTAGCTCATTTTGTATTGACACACTTATTAAATGAAATTGTGTTTCTTTGTTGGTTAGTTATACGTCTTAAGTGTTCCATCACTACATTATCAAATTTTCGTAAAAGTTGCACAAGTCCAAGAAATTTTCCACTATTTCTTGTGAAAATTTTGGAAGACGGCCCATGAAAAGCCATACTGTGCCATGCCAGTTTCCGCTAACCGTCGCAATACTTCTTCTGAACGCTGAGCCTCAGTTCCAATTTGCTTCATGATGTGCTGGTTGATTGATGAGTCTCCTTTAATTCTTTTCCTGCTTCAAACCATGCAGCCATATTTTTGAAATGGTCTGGTGACAACTCATGGGATTTTAAACGTCTGCCATCTTTTCCAGTTGTTAAAACCCATTGCTTGACCAAAATGTGACTTTGATGAGGGATTAAACAATCCACAACAGAGGCAATAGAATCTGATTTTTCTGAATACATCAACGATTGCCTTGATATTTTTTCTCCATTTTACAAAAACCGATACCAAAATTGGTTTGAAAAGTGCCTATTTTCGTAATTTTTTGGGTAATCATGGTCTACTTTAGAATTTCAGTCGGCCCTTTCAAAACAAACTCATCACGTTGAATGTGCGCTGGCCACGTTGCAGGATCTAAAGTAATCACCGGCACTTGCTCCGATTTGAAAATAAATTCAATTTCAGTTTCAGTGTCTGTTGACACATCACTATCACGATCCCTTGTAACGGTATCATCAGTAGGGGAAGGTGCAGGCCTCTTCACTACTACTGTATGGTCTCAGTCGCGGCAACATTTTGTGTTGTATTAGTTTTTTAAAAATGAGTTTTGGCACTTTACTTAATAAAGCATCATTCACTAACTCACTTTCCTTGTACAACTTTCACCTTTGCACCCCTGACAACATTTTCGACGTAATTCTTGAGTTTTCCACTAACCACTATCACTATGCACTTCACAACAACATCGTTCAGTATTCATAAAGCTCGTAACGCAATAAACTATTAGCAACTGGCATAAACAGCGACGAAGTGTCTATATCAATGTCACTATAAAACCAAGTAACAAAGACAAGTGTAAACTGTGTCCGACGCGCACTGCGGGTGGGCGCCGATAAGTCACGATCCTACTCCCACCCTCACCACCTGCTACCACAGCGGACAGCGCTACTGCAGTGCATTATGCATAGAGAGAATTTGTGCCCACTCAGTCATGCATCCATTTTATTATTGTATAATACAGAGACCAATACAGTGGTCTATAGAATTAGACTACAATCGCATAAAATATATCTCTTTTACACACAAAGGCGTCCCCCCCCCCCGCGCGATCGCGGCGTCTAAGGCGACCGCCTCGGTCGCCTCACCCACGCGACGGCCCTGCAGACTGATTCTGATGGTGTCCACTTCGAATGCTAGCACTGTAGCGCGTGCGTGAGCCATCTGGTGACGAATGAAGTACCACTTACACTTCTGTTACTAACGTCCAAATTAAAACCTTCATTATTGTAGAAGTCTTCCTCGTGGACAGTCGAGAAGACGTGGAGCAAAGTTCTCTGCGAGACGTAAAGACTAAGAAAATAATAAACAATATGATTCATACAATTTAATGTACTAACAGAACAGAATTTTAATGCAATCTTTAAGTCTCTGAGGAGCACGAAACAGCAGTTTATATACAACATCCTACAGTGTGTTTTCACAGTTGCTTCAAGTATTTACAACAACGTTTATTTCGGCAAGTAAACAATTCTTGGATACGTCTGTGGACTTACTGGCTGGCGTTGCTGTTGTGGCTGTTGGTACACAAGCTGCTCCCTAGGAAGCGCTGCATACGCCTGCTGCAGCTGTTGCTCCTGTTCCCGCGACAAGAAGGTGTAGGTCGGTTGTGAGGATTGCTGAGGCTGTGGAGCCGACTGCGACTGCTGCCTCTGCTTGGCACTGTTGAGGTTATCTCGCTCGATATCCTCCAGTCGTATCTGCTTCTCCACAGCTGCCACCACCGTGAGGGTGGCCAGCACAGCCAACACCGCTGAGGTCCGCATCTGCAACAGTAACCGGTCACACACCATTTGTCATCTTATATTCCACACAAATTCCAAGGAAATGAGTAGCGCAATTCCGGTACTGATATTTCACAAACATTTGTACAGACTTCCAATTCCGTATTCTAATTGTTCATGATCTGTAAATCACTTTTTAATGTGCGTTGAAAAATATATGACATGCAATATATATAATAGGAGTTTTGTCTGTACATTGCTCTATAATTTAAAAAGGATTTCTGTATCAGCCGTGTCCACAGTAACAAGGAAATGCACTTTTTAATTTTCCGTAATTTCTGTCTGTCTGTCTGTCTGTCTGTCTGTCTGTCTGTCTGTCTGTCTGTCTGTCTGTCTGTCTGTCTGTCTGTCTGTCTGTCTGTCTGTCTGTCTGTCTGTCTGTCTGTCTGTCTGATGAGTCTAGTGTCAGACCTAAGACAAAAAGCTGGTTAATAGAGCAAACGCCTGAAAAGCCTTACATCTGATCTGTTTTTGACATGTTCTGTTGGTGAAAAATATCTAATTCCTCCATGAGAATTCAGAATTTTCCATTCGGAATTGCTAGGCGGGCAATAATTCCATTGTGGAGATTTATCTCCCGTATGCAGTTATCAGACTATGCCTCTTATAAGGGCTTCTGATAAGTTCACCTGCCCGAGAAAACAAATTACAAAAAACAAAAAAACCCTTATACTCTTTAAAATTATCTAATAATAAAAGTATTGTTTATGTTTATAAATTCTTCTCTGTAACTTTTGGAAATGCACATTCAATAAAGCTCAGTAAAGAGGCCCAACCCCTTACCATCTCCTCTATTGTTCACATCCTCCTACCCACCTCCCTCATCCATCAAACCTCCCCAACCCGCCCGCAACTCTTGGCCAGAGCGAGGGCGTTACCCTCTAGGTGGCCCACCCCACCCCTTCAGGATGGGGAATGAAAACGAGAACAGTAAGTAAGTTCACCTGCATACACCCCAGCGTCAGTGGGTAGGGTCTGACACATCCCACTCTGATGAGTCTACTGTCAGACCTAAGACGAAACGCTGGTTAATAGAGCAAACGCCTGAAAAGCCTTCCATCTGATCTGTTTTTGACGTGTATGTATGTATGTATGTATGTATGTATGTATGTATGTATGTATGTATGTATGTATGTATGTATGTATGAATACGCATCACGAGAAAACAGCTGAAGAGAATTTAATGAAAATCGGTACGCAAAGTCGGGGAATAAGTCACTACAATCTAGGCTGTAAATAATTGTATTCACGCTGAGAAAAATGGTAGGCCTAAAATTTATTCTCAAATATTATGTTATTAGTGGTCGGATCGATAAATACTACATAATTAAAGCTATATATAGTATTAAATTTCCGATCATTTATGTCTTATACATTGTACCCTACTGGCTATGATCACAGAGATATTCATGAATTTGGATTTTTGTTACTAAGCCCATATCAGCGCCGAGTCACGAGAACATGGGAAAACAAAATTTAATTACGATCAGTATGGAAATTCGGAGAATAAGGAACTACAGCCTACGCTACAAAGAATTTAGAAGACGCCCTAATATCACAGAATCGAAAGAAAACTAAATGTGAAGGGCTACAATATAGAAAGCTCATAAAATTGATCAACAATAACATTGCATTGACCATTGTTTGTTGTGGTGTGCTTTGTATCTTCTGTTACCACTCATCTCCGATAGATAGGATTACTGCTGCTTACCGAGTATTTTTTTAAAATTTGCTTTACGTCGCAGCGACACAGATAGGTCTTATGGTGACGAAGGGATAGGAAAGGGCTAGGAGTGTGAAAGAAGCGGCCTTGGCCTTAATTAAGGTACAGCCCCATCATTTGCCTGGTATGAAAATGGGAACACCATCTTCAGGGCTGCCGACCGTGGGGTTCGAATCCACTATATCCAGGATGCAAGCTCACAGCTGCGCGCCCCTAACTACACGGCCAACGCGCCCGGTCGTATCGAGTGTAACAGCCTGGCTGAATATTGGCGGGAAGTAGCTGGGGAGTTAGATAACTTTCTTGTTTAGCATGCCATTCCTCTGGTTCATAAATTTTGTTATACTACTGGTACGTAACACACTGGTTCATCATAGCATTCGAGCTATTCAATGCCTACTCTGAGGCGCTGATTGGAATGAGCAGTCTGCATAATTAACGGAATAATGGCAGAGGAGCTCACGGCTGTCTGCGGCCTGGTCATTCCAGCTCTGGAAGTTTGGACTGTTAGATCGGCACCGTAGTACTGTTCGTTAAAAGTGAGAAAATGTGCAGTTTTTAATTTGATCGAGTATTTTATATGATAACATTGCTTTTAATCGCCCACATTCCTACTGACGTTTTTGCAATGACCTATGTTGACTTCAGTTAGGAAAACCACAAAGCCAGTCCTTGTGAGAATTCCGTAGCGAAACACGGGTATATCAGCTCGTTTGTATAAAGTCGATATAAATGCGAAACCGGTGATTTTTCAAGTAATACTTTAATAGGTAATAATAATGATTTTTACGTCCCGGAGGTTGCGGAATGTTGTCCGACAGGAGTTATTTTACGTGCCAGTAAATCTACCGACACAAGGCTGATGTATTTGACCATCTCCAAATACTACCGGACTGAGGCAGGATCGAACCTGCGAAGGCTTTACCATCTGATGTACTCAGCCGGGCAAATGATACTTTATTTATTGTTAAAAGCGAGAAGTTTGCACAGCCTGCAAATATTATACCAAGATGGTAGATACAATTGTGACAGCAGAACAAAAGCGGTGAGATGGGGCTGTACCACACCCAGCCCCCGAACCATAGGAAATAACCAATGAAGATTAAAATCCCGATCCGGAATGTCAGCACGTTAACCATTTTACCATGGAGTCATGTGTCGCAAATTCATGAACATGAGTTAATTTTGTGTGCCATCGGACGTGAAGTGAGCAGGTTCCGCAACCTCGGCGTCAAAGTAGCCACTAGGTCGTCAACCTCATCAGAGGCGTTAATGAATAGCAAGAGAGAGAGTGAACCTCGGTGCCGGCACATAGCCTACTTCTGTGGAATAGTACCAAGAGGGTCTACAGCGTCAACAGCGTCATGACTATGTCCTCACTCCATGAACACTGTGGAGGATTTTGGCACGCACCTCTCCTACCCTACCGGCCAACATTCTGATTACCGGGCGAGTAGGTGCGTGGTTAGGGTCACGTAGTTGTCAGCACTGTCGGCAGCCCGGAAGACGGTTTTCTGTTTTCACCCCAGGCAATGTTTGGATTGCACCGTAATTAAGGTCACGGCCATTAAGGGTTGCCATAACGACACCAACATCGACAAGTTCCAACCATAGGCGCCGAGTCTGGGGACGCAATCGCGTTTTTGCTCCCGGAAGAATATTTGATATTTTCATCCTTGCCCCGTGCTCAAGACAGCGCCTATGATTCCAACGAGTGTATTTGGGTAATTCCATATGAACTGTCCCGTCCGTTACCAAAAGACACAGATGTGAATGTTAAAAAACAAATAGAGAAATAATAAGAAATCATACTTTATGTAAAACACCTACTGTACAGACCACTCGAAAATAATATAATATTCAGTGTTGTCTGTAAGTGACAGATGGGACAGCTCATGTGGAATTACGTACTCATTTCACAATAACACGAATAAATGAAAACTAAAAACAGTATATATTTACCATTGCTTATTCATGACACAGAAGTGCCCTGACGCTGATACCAATCATACTTTTCCGAACGTGACACACTTTTCAGCAACTCATCATTTTTTAAATGTAATCATAAAATTCCTACTAAGAGATTTCTTCAAAATATCGCAGCAATAATATTGATTTACCAGATTCTACTTTCAGTCTATTTCTGCCATCTGTCCATTGTGAATTCATTAAAGAACAACTTCTTTCCACGCATGCATTATGGCCAGGTTAAAAGAAATAGAACTGAGCCAATTTAAGCGATTCAGAATATTGCTCACTGGATTCACATTGAACCCATGTATTAGTAGCTAGCATGGGTACAAAAGAATTTTCATTATTATTCAAGACGCTGCTCCCGGGCGGAAGTACATAGTGTTGGCGTCACACTCTTGTTCAGTATGACCAACCAAAAAAAATCCATTCCCTTTCAAAAACATTTTTTCGCAAAATTTTAAATAATTTGCTCTGATTTTAAAAATTCAGGACATTTAGGGATGCTCAAATTGAGGACAATCCCGCTTTTTCAGGCCGTATGGCAACGCTACTCTTATCCCTTTCCTATCCGGTCGTCAACAGAAGACCTGTCTGTGTTCGTGCGACGTGAAAGTAATTGTAGAAATAATCGACAGTTGAACTCAATGAGCTACGAATTTTACGTATATAAATATAAAGTATGAGAATATATTCTTTATTGATTCCTAAAAATTACAGTCGTTTTCTTAATCATCATTATCCGGTCGATTAGATTAGCAGTTTGCCGCTACGAGCGCTAATGTGGAGCAAGGAACAGGAAACAAGCGATGTTTAGGCCAGAAGTGATTTTCGATATTTTAAACTTTTTTAAAAGGTTTGATGGAGCTTGAAACCGTTCCGGGCTCTTTAGCCTCCAACTTTCGGCACAATTGGGGAAATTGCTCGCTCAATTTTACGTTTTTCGTAGTCTGCTAAGAAATATTCGGCATTACGACCGCGACCAGGTCCAGAGCGAACGTCAGGCTGGGAGACGGTTCAGTTTGCAGGGTCCGTGTCGAGAGGCCTAAACCTACTGCAATACGTTCATAAGTAAGAACGTTCAATATTTGAATATTTTTCGGACAGATTACAGTATATTAAAATTTAGATACAGTACTAAGTCAACTAATATTGTGGGTTAAAGAAACACATTAATTATCCACATTTTCATTTGCAACCATTTCAGCATAAAGCTTCATCCCTTTCTCTAAAGCCAGGATCAAGTTCAAAGTGTAATTTTTTAATAGGATGTTGGTGCTTAAAATAGGGAGTTAATAGACTCAATTAAAATGATATCGCCTCTAAATGATAAGGTATTGAAAATACGTGGACCGAGCTCGACAGCTGCAGTCGCTTAAGTGCGGCCAGTATCCAGTAATCGGGAGATCGTGGGTTCGAGCCCCACTGTCGGCAGCTCTGAAGATGGTTTTCCGTGGTTTCCCATTTTCACACCAGGCAAATGCCGGGGCTGTACCTTAATTAAGGCCACGGCCGCTTCCTTCTAATTCCTAGGCCTTTCCTATCCCATCGTCGCCGTAAGACATATCTGTGTCGGTGCGACGTAAAGCAAATAGAAAAAAAAAGAAAAAAAAGAAAAAAGAAATACGTGGACATGGTGAGTCCTCCGGACCTATCATCGTGGAACCGGAAGCATACTCATTGCTTTAACGTCCCACTAACTACTTTAACGGTTTTCAGAGACGCCGAGGTGCCGGAATTTCACCTGCACGGGTTGGCGTATTTGAGAACCTTCAAATACCACCGGACTAAGCTGACGAGACCAGCAGAGCTACTCAGCCCGAGAAATACGTTGAAATGCAGATTTTAAAGATCACAATATGAAGATTTGAATGGAGCAAATGTTTCTTGATTTACACAGGGAGACTTTCAACAACATTGATTGATTGATTGATTGATTGATTGATTGATTGATTGATTGATTGATTGATTGATTGATTATCAGACTGAATTGTTTTTCTTAAAACTCTATTAAACGCTAGATTGGAAATACATGAAATGCTAGATGTAGTGAAAGTGATGAAGCGACACTCGTGGTATCGAGTTCTGCTGCACTTGGACCCGCCAGCCATTTCGAGAATCAAACCAGGAGATTGTAGGGATCATTCCAAACTATTTCCATTTTATATAATAGTTATTACATGGAATTCGAACCCTTACCTAGGTATTATATAATTTAGGCAGTCTGCCTGTCAATTTCGACGTTCCGTTTGACTCCAGACTAAATGTCAGACAACTATCGCACCGACCATGCGCTAGGACTGGGAAGTAAGCGGTCACACTAATCAGAATGGAGGTGTCGGTGAAAGTGGTCGCCAGCCCGCACCTCGCCGTGTTTTGGTAATTATTTCCCATATCAACACCGGAAGTAAAGTACCCCTATTTGAAGATCCTTCGGTCTGTTTTCATGTAAATTGCCCGTATTTCCGCTTTCGTCTTCCCCGTGATAATGGGCACCACGGGAGGACTGAAACAACTCCTTCTCAGTCGTCGTGCTGGTGGTGATTATTGTTTTAAGAGGAACTATAACTGGCAACCGTCCTCTATATAATCCGGCGCCATGGCTAAATGGTTAGCGTGCTGGCCTTTCGTCCCCGGGGTCCCGGGTTCGATTCCCGGCAGGGTCGGGAATTTTAACCTTAATTGGTTAATTTCACTGGCACGGGGGCTGGGTGTATCTGTCGTCTTCATCATCATTTCATCCTCATCACGACACGCAGGTCGCGTACGGGCGTCAGATTAAAAGACCTGCATCTGCCGAGTCGAACCTGTCCTCGGACACTCCCGGCACTAAAAGTCATACGCCATTCCATTTATCCGCTGTGTAACACTAATCACTGAGAAAAAATGGAAGGGATTAAGCTATCGTGCAAAGAAAGAGAAGGGCCACGAAGGGCGTGAAAACGGAAGATTCCCCAGGCCTCGAATGCTCTGATACCGTCGGGTCGGAAAAGAACAAGAGTTGACCAAGGGAGGTCGGATATAGGGTTACCATATTCTGAAATGAGGGCATCCTCAACGGGACTGATAAACACGAATGAAACATTATTAGTTCAATATTATGTTGTCACATATCTAGATTTCCATACGAAACAAACAAAATAAAACATCGCACATCGAGCGCATGTCCCACTTTCCTTTGTTGACCCACATATTTAAAATAGCTTTTGCAGTTCACATGTGTAAAATTAAATGTTACCATTGCAATACCTTTGTCCACTTTGCCACTGCAAAGAAGAGCTGTGCAATTTTAACTAATTCAATAAATTGTTCTTCAATATTACGTGCACCATTTCTTCTGGCTTAGTTCTAGGCTAGCTTATAATCGAATAACAAACGGTGTAGTTCGATAATCGATATAAATGTACATTTAACTTGTTGACGATACGAAATGAAAACAAAAATAAAATCTTACTTCTCAAAAATAAAAAATATGGACATTAGCAAAAATCGTAAAAATGTACGGTGATGCCACGGACATGCGCCTTAGTCGGATAGGACAGATGAAAGTGAGGAGGCTGACCCTGGTCACCAACCCACTCTCCCCTGGCACGGGATACAGCCCCCACGGCTGGAGGAAACTGCCTTCTCACCTAGGGGTTGTTTGAATAGGCTCTTCAAACGTAGCTACTGGTGTTCTATGACTTGCTCTCTGGCTATGTCAGCACCACGGAGTTCTACTGAACGGACCAAGAGCATCGGGCTACTGGATGGCAGAGTAAAGCGAGCGTCTGTGGCTGACTTCCACATGCCGACGCTGTAGGTACTGCGACGGTAACACAGTGCCTCGCTTCTGCACGCCGTGAATCACTCCAGGGCAGACACAAGTTATGTTCACCCCACGTGTTCCGTTATTTCAAGAAATGCTCTAGTAATTACTATTTATGAAGAGAGTTGGTAAAACCGTTTCGGATGTGCTGAAAGTATTCGTCCCGAAGGCTCGCTGGATCCTCAAATAACACCACGACATGGCGGCCAGTACAGAGCGAGTTGGCTGCGTGGTTTACGTTCGAGCCCAGCCAACTACTTGTACGTGTTTGTGCAGCTTCTCGTCTAGACTCGAGTCCGCTAGCCCGGGATCGGACAACATTCGGATAGGATAGATGGAAGTTAGGAGACAGGCACAGCAAGTAATCTAAGAAGTAATAAAAATAAGAAGAATGGTTAAACGCAGACCGTTGGTACAAGGGCCACGGGTACGATTCCCGGCCGGGTCAGGGATTTAAACTTTCGTTAGTTAATTCTTTGGCTAAGAATTCATCTTCACAGACGCGCAGGTCACCCATAGCGAGTCAATTAGAAAGACCTGCATCACTCCCCTCTGCCTTATACACACAACAGGTCATCAGCCCCAGCATTTGTCTCGTGTGAAAATGGAAAACCATCTTCCGGCCTGTCGACAGTGCAAGCTGATAGATATAAGACCGAAACCGCACAGCCACTTGGTCAGATTAGTTTCGTCTAGACTCCTAGATAATGAACACCTTGTGTTATACACACACATGCAGCTGCGATGTCCTCGATTGAGGAAAGAGAAGGGAGACCGACAGCGCTGAACTGAGGTGAGAGTGCCACGCAAGAAGTGGTCGCTTCCCTTACTGGAAGTAAAAGTGCTCATTACAACTTTCTGAACGCGCTCGTTTTAAAAACGATCCCTTATTATTCTTCTCATAATAAAACTGACGCTTTCGCTTGATACTCCTGCCGAGGGCGGGTCCAGCCTCCAGTAGGCTATGCCTGTCCATGACATTTCTTCGACTTGAAGAAGGCTGCGATATGATGTAGCGATCACACGAGGCACTCCAGATAATCCTCCCTCTAAAATCTCTGAAACCCGTTCCCTTCATTTACACGGTTACATAAATAATAATGTTATTTGTTCTTACGCCCCAGTTTTCGGAAACGCCGAAGTGCCAGAATTTTGCCCAGCAGGAGTGCCAGTACACGACGCTGACCACTGGACTGAGCGAGGATCGAACCTGCTCAGAACGCCAATGCTCTGCCGTCCGAGCTTGTGGCGACCGTGGCCTAAATTAAGGTACACCCCAGCATTTGCCTGGTGTGGAAATGGGAGAGCACGGAAAACCATCTTCAGGGCTGCCGACAGTGGGATTGGAACCCACTATCTCCCGCATGCGAGCTCACAGCTGCGCGCCCCTAACCGTACGGCCAAGTCATCCGGTTAATATATATAATTAATTAAATGAATAAAAGAAGATAAAAACTCCACCTTGACTCCTCTAATAATAGCTGTTTTCGTTCTTCAGGATTTCTTCTACATTTAGGGAATGTAATTGTCAAGCAGGAAGGTTGCAGCACCTGTTAATACAGGCATACATGAATGCGCTCACCACTTGCCATTGGAAAAAGATCCTCCTTAACCTCAAGCTTCGGTTCGCCTTGGTCTTTGACTTTGAAATGGGCAGTATATGTTTCCAGTCATTCGACCGGGGCAGGAATGGAATGAATGAAGCCCGCATCTAGCGGCGAGGATAGCCTGTCGCACTTCTCTGGGGCAATGATTAATGAAATGAAATGATACTGGAGAGTGTTGCTGGAATGAAATATGACATCGAACACCGGAGAACCCGGACAAAAACCTGTCCTGCCTCCGCTTTGTCCAGCACAAATCTCACATGGAGTGACCGGGATTTGAACCACCAAACACAGCAGTGAGCCACGGAGGCTCACGTCCGCAGTATAATCGTTATCAGTGCCTTACTTGAAGCTTGTCTAAAGTACCAGCGACCTTCAGCTATCACCTAGTGCGTACCGTCAAAACAAAGAGATAAGTTACTCCACATGCAGAAGTGTTTCTACAGAATGTACTAGCTTGTGCTCACGATGTCTTAATTAGTGGTGGGCCCATCAATTGAAGCAAATCTCTGCGACATTCTGCGCGAAATATGAAGTAATAACAGCAAACAACTACTTGTTTTCTTTCGTTAAATTGTACTTATTTTTATCGTCCTTCAAGATGTCAAGCCCGCCTGGTGGCCATGATCGTTAAGGCGACCCACACTTGAGGGGAAAGGAACACGTGCAAGATCGACTATAGTGCACATCAAACCCTTGACGTCTTCGCTTACGTGTGAACAAAGGTGTAAGATAGATAAACGGTTACTATTCTGCCCTTTGATAGAATAACTCCTTAAATACTGAAGCCTATTCCTACCGAGTACATCCGTACTATTGTAATAACTTGAATTACAGAATCTACGTCGATACAGACGCATTCTAATGAGTCTTCACACGTCTCTAGAAAGACCTTTCCAATGTCTAAGTGTTCAGTGTTGTATATAGTATGTTAATTATAATCTGGGAATATAATTGTTCAAGAGCAGTGTGAAATCTGTGACTGGTGCATGTGATATTGACGTGCTCAATTAATGTGACTTGTGACTATCCATCGATATGAGCCTGCGTTTCATCCGATAAAGTGATAATTTGGAAACTACAAGAGAAGTGTTCAGTTCTGTAGATACCGGGATAAATTAATTTAAGGCATTATTTTATGTATTCGTGATAAGTGCGAATATCCTTGCATCACAGAACACTGTGTGAGCCAGTGTTGATCGATAGTGACGGTTTACTATTTGAAATCACCGTTAACTCAGTCGCGGCCGCTTAGATCGAGCTGCCTATCCGTAAACACGACCAAGACGGTTGCCAGAATCTAGATAAATGCGGCAGCTGCAGACAGGACTTCGAACTAGGCTCGCAAGCAATTCAATGTGAAGGCGCCTGTGAACTCTGGTATCACAAAGACTGTGAGGGCTTAAAACAACGAGAATTCGATATCATCAGTAGAACTAACATGGCTCTGCGATAAATGCAAAACAGCACTAAAGACAACGGAATTACAAGGAGATGCAATGCACCAATTGATGATCAAACTGGAGGAAATCGTAAGAACCCTCGTATAGATCAACTGGTGCAAAGAGTAAACTTCCTAGAAAGTCACATCAAAGAAAAAACGGAAGAGAATGTAAACTCTCCAATAAAACTACTCACACAGAAAATCGATTCTCTAGAAGAGCATATCAAAAACATTCTAGAGGTCAAAGATAAAGAGAAACCTACAAAGTCTTTCACCAAAGACATTTCATCAAACCCCAGACCATCAGTTATAGCGTCACAAACTACATCTCCTTGTCAGCAGTCAAACGAGGTATTTGATCCTAATTTTAGTCTCATCGAAGCACGGAATAGTGATATCTACCCAGAACAGGCAGACAAGCAGCTTGGTCTACACAGGGACGTAGAAGAAGGAGCAGTAGAACGTAAAGCATGGCTATACGTAGGTAACCGTCACGAGCTTCCTTCAAAGAAATGATAACATGGAATGCGAACATCAGCATTCAAGGTGGGAATACCTGTTCATCATTACGCCACGACGCAAGAGGAGGAATTTTGGCCCCAAAGATTGATCATAAGACGGTTTAATTTTCGGAGGTCAAGACGGCCATCCGAAGCAGTTGACCTCCGAAACTATTGAACTATTGAAACTATTAACTAGGAATAATAAACACGACGAAACTCCAATAAGGAACCTCGCGATCAAAGAGACATGTAACATAGGAACTGATATTAAATGTTTAATATGGAACATACAAGTGTATTTGGTGCATTACCTTGCGATAAATTCTCTCAATATGATGTAGTCGTGCTTACAGAAACATTCTCATTGGAAGAAATTCACATAAATAATAAATTCGCAATTCAAGGTGACTCTTGGGAGACCAAAGGGAGAGCTAGCATGTCGATTGTCAGCTAGAATGTCACTTTCAGTATAGTGCATAAGACAGACAATATTTTAATGATCAAAACAGCACCCTTATCCGTTTTTCAACCTAAATGGAAAGAACACGACATTATAAATGAACTGATATCAGGTATCTCTAAATTGGGAAACACAGATCATCTCATAATTTCTGGAGACCTAAACTGCCGTATAGACGTTGCAAACAAACAAGCAGTTACCTGGAGACAGAGGGATTTTCAGTACTGAACAAGAAGAATGAGAAGACATAAATAGGCCCAAATGGAAGCAGCACTATTGATCTTATATTCAGCATTAAGATATGTCCCAAGGAAGTGACGCCATCGGTACTAAAAGAAATAGCAATAAGGAAACACCTACCAGTAGAAATTGTCATAACAGGAAACTTCGATTCGTTAATGAAAACCAAGCACAAGAAGCTGCCGCTGCGGGTAGCCTGCTCTCTATTAGTACCAACTTAAATGGGCCCCTTCAACACATAGAACGTTAGTTCCACGAGATAACAAAGAAAGGAAGTCTAAACCATGGTTTAACCATATCTGCTGCAAAACCAGGAAAGAAGCGTTAGAAGCCCTTCATAAAGCCCTGGAATTTCAAACGCCAGAAACACTTGCAGAATATTCCAAAAGAAGGAAACAGTATAAAGCAATAATTAAAGATGCGAAGGAAGAATTCCAGAAAACGTCAGAAGAAAATATGATCAAGAAAGCAGAAGAGGAACCATTTTCAATCCTGAAGCAGAGACAACCAAAATATACGAGGCAGATCCCAGTACAAACCTGGGAAGATCATTTCACTAAACTACTACAAGCAAAGGAAACCCGAGACTCGACTGAAGATAGTGACTGGGATACAGCACCAATTGAATTCTTCACAGTTGACGAATTAGAAGAAGTCGTCCGTGAGAGTAAGACCAGGAGAGCAGGAGGTCCAGATAACATACTCTACGAACATATCAAAGACATCTGGGCAACCCTAAAAGAACCTGTCACGGAACTTACGAATCAATGTCTCAAACAAGGAAGAATGCCAGACAAATGGCGGGAATCAACTTTAAAAGTGATGTACAAGGGTAAAGGAGATGTGAGTGATCCGAAAACCTACCGTGGAATCGCTCTTGAGTGCACATTACTGAAGATTCTTACAAAAAAAAGAAAAAAAAAAACACTGACAAATCGATTGAGGGATATAGTAGATGATAAAATACCGGGAGAACAGTTCGGATTTAGAAGAGGCAGATCAACAATCCAGGCAATCAATTGCTTGCTTGAAGATATATAAGAAGCACTCAGGTTGCAGAAAGGAAAGCTCTATGCAGTGTTTATAGATTTCCGCAAAGCCTTTGACTCCACAAGCAGGAACGTGATCCTTCGGAAACTGGAAGAGATAACAGGGAAAAACTGTTACACAAAGATTATTAAATATATATTATCAGAAAACTATGTGAGAATATGCGATGATTTAGCACAGTCAAAACCAATCCTTCAGACGGTAGGGGTCCTTCAAGGGGATCCTCTGAGCCCACTCCTTTATAATGTAATAACACATGATGTTAGAGAAGCAATTGCTACGACTCGTGCAAAAATGTATCTATACGCTGATGACATGGTAATTGTATCGCCATATCGAGATGAACTCACCAATCTGACAAATGGGTCAAAAGAAAACTATTTAGAAATTAATGATCAGAAGACAGTAGTCATGGTTTTTAGAAGGGGGGGAAGAAGAGCTGCATCAGATAGGTTCACCTTTAAGGATTGTCAATACATTCAAGTATATCGGAATGACTTTTCAGACAACTGGAACCACATTTACAGCTCACATAAAGGAAAGGACTCTGGCTGCAATCATAGCAATAAATGACATAGATCAGCTTAGTCAACTGTCAATCAAAACGGCCTTGAAACTCTTCCGCCTCAAAGTTACTCAACTGTCACCTACGGCATTGAAACAATTTGGACGTTCCTGAAAAAGAAATATCTAAAAGAGATAGAAAGGTGAAAGCAATTTTCCTTAAAAACACACCCTCTAGACTTGTGTATGAACTGACCCGAGAACCATCCTTCATTGAGGACTTGCGACATACAATGACTCTACAATCAACAAAGGCATATCAAGAGCTCTTACATGAATTAAAATTAAAGAAGACAAAAATTTGGAGTGATTTCTATATAACGGATGCAATGACAACAGTCAATTGGTGTCAGAGTTGCTTCGACCTCAGACAGTGACCCGTGCAGGTGTCCATGGCTTCCATCACAAGGCATGTGTTGTACCTAGATTTCACGATCCGAACCATGACTGTGTATGTCGATGGTGTGAGAAGTTCTGTGGTCGTTACCACGCACTGGAGTGCCCGAAGAGACCGTGTTCTCTGACAAAACTTTGTAGTGATTAAGTTTATACCCCTGCACCTTGTGCGATTTTCTGTGTAAATAATCACTAGATTGCGTGCCAAAAGCCTGCAAACCTCTCCGCAGTGCTCATAAGGAGTGAGGGCATATGACGCTGGTGATGGTGATTCGTCCGTCGGATGGCGACGGTAAGCCTTGAGCAGACCCCTTGGTGCTATTAGACAGGAGTAGGCTATGTGCCGGCACCGGGTTTCACCCTATCCCTACTACCATATATCACGTCATTCATTTCATCTCATTAACTCCTCTGATGAGGTTGACGTCAGGAAGGGCATCCGGTCATAAAAACCCGCCACGACAGATTCATCTCACATCATACCCGACCCCGGGACAAGGGTTGAACAACATCATCCTTCAAGATGAACTCTTCCAGCCCTATTGAACATTTACATAACAGGATATACACACCATTGGGATATAGTACCATATCTGAAGTACTTATCTGATTATTGTTTGGTCGGAGGAGCTATACCAGATGAATGGGGAGTTGCTATAGTAGCCCCTGTGTATAAAGGAAAGGGTGATAGACATAAAGCTGAAAATTACTGGCCAGTAAGTTTGACATGCGTTGCATGTAACCTTTGGGATTATACTAGATATGTTTGCGAAATTAATAACTGGTTTGATAGAAGGCACTTTCGGTTTAGGAAAGGTTATTCCACCGAAGCTCGGCTTGTAGGATTCCAGCAAGATATAGCAGATATCCTGGATTCAGGATGCCAAATAAACTGCATTGCAATTGACCTATCTAAGGCATTTGATAGGGTGGATCATGGAAGACTACTGGCAAAATGAGTGCAATTGGACTAGACAAAAGAGTGACTGAATGGGTGGCTCTGTTTCTAGAAAATAGATCTCATAGAAGTAGAGTAGGCGAAGCTTTATCTGTCCCTATAATAATTAAGAGGGGTATTCCTCAAGGCAGTATTATTGGACCTTTATGTATACTTGGGGTCTGTCATCAATGACACGGGAAGCTGTGATAAAGAGGTAAAAAGACGTATTGTCTTAGGTCGTGCTGCAATGGTTAAACTTACTAAGATTTGGCAGAACCGGGCAATATCAAAACCCACGAAGATGCGCTTGGTAGAATCACTAGTGTTCTCCGTCCTTTTGTACGGCTGTGAGACCTGGACCGTGAATGCTAAAGACAAAAAGCGCATTGATGCCTTTGAGATGTGGTGTTGGCGGATAATGCTACGTGTACCCTGGACAGAAAGAAGAACTAATGGACGAACTCTGCATCAAGAAACGCCTATCTTCCCGTGTGAGTGAGCGTTACCTCACATTTTAAGACGAGACGGAGAGAACTTGGAAAAGGTAATTTTACAAGGAAATATTGAAGGCAGTAGACCACGAGGAAGAACAGCAAGCAGATGGGCTACCACTTCAGATCATAAACCGCTCGGGATGGAGACATCTTGTCAAGGTTTCAACACGACGACTAATGATGATGTTTTCTTATATACTCTATAATTATCAATGATATGTGTAACTTTTTTTTGCTATTTGTTTTACGTCGCACCGACACAGATATGTCTTATGGCGACGATGGGATAGGAAAGGCCTAGGAAGTGGAAGGAAGCAGTCGTGGCATTAATTAAGATACATCCCCGGAATTTGCCGGGTGTCAAAATGGGAAACCACGGAAAACCCTCTTCAGGGCTGCCGACAGTGGGGTCGAATCCACTTACTCCCGATTACTGGATACTGGCCGCACTTAAGCGACTGCAGGTATCGAGCTCGGTGATATGTGTAAAGGAGTGGAATCAGAGGTAAGGCTTTTTGCGGATGACGTTATTCTGTACAGAGATATAAATAAGTTACAAGATTGTGAGCAATTGCAAAATGACCTCGATAATGTTGTGAGATGGACAGTAGGCAATGGTATGATGATAAACGGGGTTAAAAGTCTGGTTGTGAGTTTCACAAATAGGAAAAGTCTCTCAGTTTTAATTTCTGCGTTGATGGGGTGAAAGTTCCGTTTGGGGATCATTGTAAGTACCTAGGTCTTAATATAAGGAAAGATCTTCATTGGGCTAATCACATAAATATGATTGTAAATAAAGGGTACCGATCTCTGCACATGGTTATGAGAGTATTTAGGGGTTGTAGTAAGGATGTAAAGGAGAGGGTAAGACCCCAACTAGAGTATGGTTCCAGTGTATGGGACCCTCACCAGGATTATTTGATTCAAGCACTGGAAAAAATCCACAGAAAAGCAGCTCGATTTGTCCTGGGTGATTTCCGACAAAAGAGTAGCGTTAGAAAAATGTTGCAAAGTTTGGGCTGGGAAGAACTGGGAGAAAGGAGACGAGCTGCTCGACTAAGTGGTATGTTCCGAGCTGTCAGCGGAGAGATGGCGTGAGAGGACATCAGTAGACGAATAAGTTTGAGTGGTATCTTTAAAAGTAGGAAAGATCACAATATGAAGATAAAGTTGGAATTCAAGAGGACAAATTGGGGCAAATATTCATTCATAGGAAGGCGAGTTAGGGATTGGAAAAACTTACCAAGGGAGATATTCAATAATTTTCCAATTTCTTTGCATCATTTAAGAAAAGGCTAGGAAAACAACAGATTGGGAATATGCCACCTGGGCGACTGTCCTAAATGCAGATCAGTAGTGATTGATTGATTGATTGATTGATTAATGGATTGATTGATTGATTGATTGATTGATTGATTGATTGATTGATTGATTGATTGATTGATTGATTGATTGATTGATTGATTGATTGATTGATTGATTGATTGATTGATTGATTGATTGATTGATTGATTGATTGATTGATTGACCAAAGCGGACTCTGCATTGGGGATTGTTAGACACCATGAAGTACCATGTAGGGACTGGATTTTCTTTTTCAGATAAAATCTGAAAGAGAGTATCTGTCTGATGGGGGTGATTTTAATGTTGAGTTATGACTCAAGCCCTTATTATTATTATTCATATGAACTGATTAGGAGGGCGATATTTTGATTCACTAAAGGGGTGGCTATCAGTTGGATTATCTCTCACAGTTCATTCCTTTGAAAGTCAATACAACACAAATTGTTGGTTAGACAAGATACATAGAATTTTATGAACAATATAAATTCAGCTAAAATGATAAAATAGTGTGGAGAAAGTAAAACTGTCCCGCTTGTGAGTTCTGTTGCGATGTCTTTCTGTCGAACTCTCATGCTTCTGCTTACATAGTACATACGTTGCGTTTTAATGTTGATTGTGAATGGGCCTTAATGCGAGGAGGATAGGCTGCGATACAAAAATACAAGTCGAAGGTGTAACCGAGCCCACAAGTAATGTGACCTTGTGCTGTGTTCACACTACAGTGACGGTGCTTTCTCTATATTCTGAAAGTAGTAGCTGAAATAGTTCACTGCGTGAGAAAGTGAATGTTCATCCGCCTTTCTTTGAGATTATTTTAATGAGCTCAGAACAACTTGTATTCAGCTGTAATTTTCTTGTCTTGCACTGGTGAAATCTTTACCCGCAGCTGAGATGTCTGTTCTCACACATCGGTCGTGTGCTCACGTGTTCTCATTTGGTTCATAAGAAACATTTACATGGAAAACAGACTCAGTGATAAAATGTCTAGTGAGACTGGGTTCGAACCCCACTGTCAGCAACGCTGAAGAGGGGTTTTCGTAGTTTCCTATTTTCACAGCAGGCTGTACCTTAATTAAGGCACGGACATTTCGCTCCCACTCCTGGCCATTTCCTGTCCGTCGCCATGAAACCTACTGTATCTGTGTCGGTGCGACGCAAATCTAGTTGTAAAAAGAAAATGTTGTCTCCAGTGGGTAGAATGACGGATTTTCTATCGGTGCTAGAAAGATCTCGAATCTTCGGTATGCAGATGACATTGCACTTATCGCCGTGAATAAAAACGAAATAGAAGGGCCCTTCACTTTTTAAGATGAGATTGCACAAACCAGTGTCCGCTCCCCCGGCTACAGCGCGTGGGGGTGAGGGATGGAAACACCCGTCTTCTTGAAACAGGTAGCATCCCGGCATTTGCCTGGAGCTGAAATTGGGAAACCACGGAAAACACACCAGAGCCACAACACATAGCTGAGGAGGATGGCTCGTGGCTCCATCAGCAAGGGGTACAAACGTGGACTCTTGGTGGTACGGCTCCTTGGAGAAGAGCTGCAAACACAGGCCATCAGTCCCACGAGAAGAGAAGCTCGTCCTTACTGGAACATAGCGGAACCTCTGCGTTTCGCTGACAACCGCAATGCCCATGGAGGCAACTTACCCCCTGTCTCCAAACTTAGCTGAGTTCTGCCAGGCTCCTCTTAGCCTATTTGACCTCTCACTCGAACGTTGTGAAGTTGTCTTTCCTTGGCCGATATATGGGATCCCTTTCCCTAGAGGATGGTTGCCCAGATGTACTTCTTCTTGAAACAATAATCACTGAAGACAACCGCCCTAGTCGTTTAACAGCTGCCACGTCCAGGGCGAGGAACACATCATATTTTGTGTTCAGCGAAACATTTCATTCGGCAGTAATCACTATCATGGAAAGTAGGCGGTGCTGCTATCAGAACAAAGTAGCGGCCACTTCACCTGCTGTCACCAGATGGAAGACATGTACGTCTCTGACAGGCCTCCACCCTCAGTACTTTTGTTAGTAGTGATTATTGTATTTACGAATGATGTAAGCGGCATATTGTAGAGACCAGTTTGGTTGAATGGTCAGCGGGCCCAGGACGGCTCTTAACTTGGGAGCGTAGGTTGGCAACCACGGGGCCCTTAGCTGAGTCCTGGCATTGCTTCCACTTACTTGTGCTGGGCTCCTGATCCCGACGTCCTTGAAGTGTCGGATCGCTTCCATTTTTCTCACTGATTACTGTTACATAGAGCTTGGTTGCCTAGTTGTACTTCCTCTTAAAACAATAATCACCACCATCACTGAACCGTCAGCGTACTGGTATCGGGGCGCGACTTTGGCTTCCGGCCGAGTCGGGTTTTTTAATCTGAAATGGCTAATTTCCTTGGCTCGGGGACTGGGTGTTTTTGCCGTCCGCAACTCACACTATTGTGCCCTCCGGAGGGTGCGGGTCTTTCAAGTCGAACCTCATGTGTGTGTGTGTGATGAAGTAGGGAGAGGATGAAACCCGGTTTGGGCATGTAGCCTACTCATGTCGACGGTCGAATCAGCATGCCCTCAGTCCACTGCAGAGACATGCCAGCTTCCAACCATGTGAACTCGATCATGATCAGATCTCCGTGCCATCTGACAAAATCAGCCCTCCAATTTCACTTCGCCGCCACTTGAAAACGTCTGCCTGCACAATGTTCGCTGACATGGACAATGTATTCACTGAAAACAAAATGATATCTAACTCTCTCATCTTGAAGCTTTTGGCCAGAAACATAGGCTAAATAATTGCGTGTTGCACGACAAAAGCCCGAAAGCTTTGCTCCCTAAGCAACAGCGATCGGGCGTTCCGTGCCTGCATAATATTATTATAAATTAGTGTCATTGTGTAGCGAGACACTTTCACTTCGCAGCGAACACAAACAGTTACTATGAAATACTTAAATTTTAACTTCCTGTCTACGAAATATTGGCAGGAGTCGGTCATCAAGCTGGATAGCCTTCCAGGCGGTAGTCAGTCCCCGAGCGGTGGCGCTAGAATAACACCCATGGTATGCCCTGCCTGTTGTAAGAGGAGGACTGTGGGTTGTCGACCACGCTTGGTCAACTCTGGTTCTTTTCCGACCCCGACGGTATTAGAGCAATCGAGGCCTAGGGAGTCTTTCATTTTCACGCCCTTCATGGCCCTTGTCTTTCTTTGGCCGATGCCTTTTTTTTTAAGTGTCGGATTGGCTTCCATTTTTTCTCTCTGATTAGCGTTATTTGTAATTTCTCTTGAAACAATGATCACCACCAGCGAGCAGTTAAATACAAGCGCACTATTCCCTTAGTATACAGTGGCGTAGATATGAATGTGGTCGAAACAGAGGATGTCACAAGTTAGCCGTGCGCCGGCCCCGCGGTGTAGGGGGAAGTGCCCCGGAGGCCTCGGGTTCGATTTCCGGCCAGGCCAGGCCAGGGATTTTACCTGGATCTGACGGCTGGTTCGAGGTCCACTCGGCCTACGTGATTACAATTGAGGAGCTATCTGATGGTCTAGGAAGCCAAGAACAACGGCCGAGAGGACCACACGGCACCTGGTCGCTTGGTAGCCCATGATCCTTCGAGGCTGTCGCGACATGGGGTTCGGTTTTTTATTGACATGGTTATAATGATGTAAATATCTCTGTTTTAGCATTAGAAGGTGTATGCTCTTCACACGACTGTTCGACCCAATATTTACACTGAGTCCGCCTCTGTGATGTAGTGGTTAGAGTGATTAGCTGCCATCACCGGAGGCCCGGGTTCGATTCCCGGCTCTGTCACGAAATTTGAAAACTGGTACGAGGGCTGGAGGTTGACGGAGTAGAGCGGGTTCGATTCCCACCTCAGCCATCCTCGAAGTGGTTTTCAGTGGTTTTCTCACTTCTCCTCCAGTCAATGCCGGGATGGTACCTAACTTACGGCCACGGTCGCTTTCTTCCGTCCTCTCTCCGATCTTCCCACAAGGCCCCTGTTCAGCATAACCTGGGCAAGGCACTGGTCCTCTTTCCCAGTTGTATCCCTAACGTAAAGTCTCACGCTCCAGGAGACTGCCCCTGAGGTGGTAGAGGTGGGATTCCTCGCTGAGTCCGAGGGAAAAACGAAGCCTGGAGGGTTAACGGGCTAAGAAAGAAATTTACACTGAATTAGAATTATTTTTGGATGTCTTATTGTAATAATAATAATAATAATAATAATAATAATAATAATAATAATAATAATAATAATAATAATAATAATAATAATAATAATAATAATAATAATAATAATAATAATATTATTATTATTATATGCCATCTACGCGCCCTCATAACAATGTCGACAGCTCCTGGCTAGTACCAAAACATCCCAACAAGAAATGACTGGATATGAAGTGGGATCTCTGACGGACCGAGACTGGACTCTCCATGACATCTGGACTGTTGCAGTCGCGGCGCCCACCGTGGCTCATTCCTTCTAATTGTCTTCATTAATGATAGGCTTGGATATTTTTAAAATTAATATATAGAGACATTTTTGAAAATGTTCACATAATTCTCCATTATTTCACAATTTTTCACGCACCTACTCGTATTTCCTCCCTAGATCTGGCGTACGAGAAGTGAATGACTCCTCGCGGTATTCATTATATATTTAGTTATTAACAATAAGTTAAAATATTTATTATTATATATACATTTATAGTAAATACACGAATTTAAGTATATATTTAAAGAATTATACATTACAAAAGTAATTCCATGATTACGTCACGATCCCGATTTACACTTATTGTACAATATGGCGGATACGCGTGCATCTAACCTTGAGGTACACTGAGACTCTTTGGACCGCTTTTCAAGTCAGCTTTTATATTTTTGCTAGCTTTTATAGTTTTGAAATTCTTGAACGATATTTGGTACCTATACACTTTTTTGGGACACACGGATTCTTACCGAGAAGAACTGGAGGCACATAAACAACCAATAGCCTATACATGTTCCATGCCGGCCTCAGTTCTTGGAAGCTTGGTTGCCAGACCACTTTCTTCCACCCTCTCGCCGCTACTGGCATGGCTTCTCAAACGTCATTCCACGCTTCGAGCTTTCGATTTCGGCTGTGACAATTACTTTCTATTACCAACATGCAAACCTGGCCACAATTTCATTGGCAGCTGTTCAAATAACGATACTTTGGCCACGGTAGCAGCGAAGTTAGGGATTCGGCAATGAATAAAAACCATGTAGAACTGTTGGTGCCTATACAGTGTTTCATGGACGTGGCACTGTAATTCAGAAGCACATCCCAATCTTCAAGTGTTCCAAATTCCAAATGCAACATTTTACACAAATGAGCGCAAGAGTTGAGATGTACGTAGCCAGGAGAACCTCAACTCGATCTCCCCTCAGGCCTTCTTTGGTCTCAAGGGCGTCGTTATCCTCCGTCTTCATACTTCATTTGATATTGCCTTCCCCTCTCCAAAACAAAACCTGCTTTTAAATACAGTACATACATACATACATACATACATACATACATACACTATAGATTGTTATGCCTTTTCGCTGTTCAGTCTGCAAGCCTATGTGAATGTACTAAGCACCTCATAGGCCTATCTTTAAATAATTTAAAACCGAATGTGAGTTAACCATCGTCGCCTTGGTCCCTTTACATTCCATAAGGGAGTCTATCGTTTTGCTGGGTGACTTATTCTGCTCCAATCCCCTCACATGACCTCATCTTAAAATACCCTTCATTACCAAACGAGTCTTTATCTCTTCACTGCGACCCGCGATTGTCATATCTTTTACCTCCAACGTTTGAATGAGATATCCCGACTCAACCTAGCTATCACTCCCGTACGCACCACTCAGTCGAGCTGTTTAGAATTACCACCCATACATCAAAATGTACGGCTACTCTAGTCCAAGAGTAATTTAGATTGAATGCCGAAGGTCTGGGTTCAATTCCAAACGTTTCTGCAGTGTGAGCGCATATGACGCGCCCGTCGGATGAGTAGACCCTGTGTTGTTATTAGACCGAGTTTCGCAGGTCAAATAGATCTGCAGCAGGTGAGTCACGCATGTCCTCGGACGACAACAAGCACAAAGACTTCATGTTACTGGCTTTACGTCCCACTAAATACTTTTACGGTTTTCGGAGACGCTGCAATTTTGTCCCGCAGGAGTTCTTTTACGTGCCAGTAAATCAACCGACCCGAGGGTGACGTATTTGAGCACTTTCAAATACCACCGGACTGAGACAGAACCGTGTGAGCCTCTCAGCCCGGGACTGCACTTCCTTCTTTGAGGCCAACTGGTGAAGAAATAACCGCGGTTATTGTTTCCAAAAGTAGGCGAATAACGCGCTGAATTAATGCCATAATTACATTTTTAAAAGTAACTGACAATGCTTCATAACAAAAACGTGTTAATTCTATTATAATGTACTCGGTATGCAAGTAATTAAGTGAACTAATTATACAGACTAATACGATTCTCTGGTAGAAAGTTGTGGAAATGTATCAAGATACCAAACAATATAACATATTGGGGACTGACATGTGAAAGCTTCGTTGCGTGTGTTCCCACGGCAGCCTACGTTTAAGTAGCAGCGTAGTAGAAATCGTCTCTAATAATTAATTGATGTCACGCGCTGGTACCGTATGCGTTTATATTGATAGCTGCAATATACGTCTATATATATATACAATAAGAGTTTTGTCTATACATTGCTTAGAATTTAAAAAGATTAGTATATCTGTATCGGGCGTGTCCACAGTGTCTGTCTGTATGTATCTACGCGCATTACGAGAAAACGGCTCAAGGGAATTTAGTGAAAACCGGCATCTAAAGTCGGGGAATGAGGCACTACAAACTAGGCCATATATAACTTTATTTACTCTGAGTGAAATGGTAGTTTAGCGGTAGGCGCCTAAAATTTAATGTATAAATACCTATCTTATTGGTCGTATCGAAAATACTACATAAGAAAAATTATAGAGAATACAATTTCCGATCATTTATGAATGTAGACTTTTGTCCATAGCATTGCTAACATGGAAATAGTGTTCTACAGGGTTAACTGGCGATGGTTTATAACTGCGCGATCGTCGGTCCATATCCACAAGGAAAATTATGAAGATTATTATAAAAAATGAGAGAAAATTGTCAAGGAGCGATCGCTTGAAGGATAAGGGAGTCAGGAAAGAGGAAAGTGAATCTGAAGGCCTACACTATCGAAAGCTCATAAAAATGATCGACAAAAATATTACGTTTTTTTGTCATGATGTGATTTGTCTCTTCTGCTGCCACTCATCTCCGATAGATGCTGCGTCCCCAGTAGCTGGGGAGCTGCTCATTCTGCAGCCAGTTTTTACCTACAAATCGTCCAGTAATCTGGTATTTTTGAAAAGTGCGTTAACATTTCTTGAACTAACAACTGCAGATTTTACTGTTGGTCAATGCTGTTCAATAAAAAGTTGTAAACAGATTTTGTAATTACGTTATTTTTCGTTCTTGAGAAAATTCACTTCAAAATAATTCAATTTCGAATGGGTTCTCACGTCGAAGTTCCCTTAAACAATTCAGTATTCAATGGCCTCAGATTAATCTAACACCTGAAATAGGAGTGTAACGTTAGTTACTTACCTTGTGTGATGAGTGTTACGATCGAGGTGGCAGTGAGCGGGCGGTATCCAGGACGGCTGTGGAGGCTGCGCGCTGCCGGCTCTTCTTATAAGACCGCCGCGGTGCGGTCGGCGAGAGAGGGGACGGCGCTTTCTAGTCCGCTGAGAAGGGAAAAAGTGAACTACAATACCTACACTAAATCATTCTTTGTGCGCACTCACATACGAAACTCCTCTTTCTAGTCACCGTATTCTTGGAAACAATCACTTTTCCTGCGACATCCGTCACATTTTCAACTAATTGAATGATCGCTTGAGAATAAATAGTAGTTTTTTCATACTGTTAAGGAACGCCTTCACCTTCAAGGTGACTAGCGTCAGGGATCGTGTCCCCCGCAGGGATTCACATCCTTGGGTAATATACGAACCTCATTCTGAAAATATACACCTGTTTGTTTGCTAGAGATTCTTGTAATTTTAAAATAGACTTTGCTACATATTTATAAATATACAAAACATATATATACAAAACATATACATTATTTGCTTAATGAAAAAAGCTACGTTACATATAGGCTATAACAGTTACATTTCTATAACTCAATCAATCACTACTGATCTGCATTTAGGGCAGTCGCGCAGGCGGCAGATTTCCTATCTGTTGTTTTCGTAGCGTTTCTTAAATGAATGCAAGGAAATTGGGAACTCATTGAACATCTCCCTTGGTAAGTTATTCCAATCGCTAACTCCCCTTCCTATAACCGAATATTTTCCGCAATTTGTCCTCTTGAATTCCAACTTTATCTCCATATTGTGATCTTTCCTACTTTTAAAGATATCACTCAAACTTATTCGTCTACTGATGTCATTCCACGCCACATCTCCACTAACAGCTCGGAACATACCACTTAGTCGAGCAGCTCGTCTCCTTTCTCCCAAGTCTTCCCAGCCCAAACTTTGCAACATTTTTGTAACGCTACTCTTTTGTCGGAAATCACCAAGAACAAATGGAGCTGCTTTCCTCTGGATTTTTTCCAATTCTTGAATCAAGAAATCCTGGTGATGGTTTCATACACTGGAACCATATTCTAGTTCGAGTCTTACCAGAGACTTATATGCCCTCTCCTTTACATCCTTACTACAACCCCTAAATACTCTCATAACCATGTGCAGAGATTTGTATCCTTTATTTACAATCACATAACACCTGGGTACTTACAATAATCCCCAAAATGAATTTTCACGCCATCAACGCAGTAATTAAAACTGAGAGGACTTTCCCTATTTGTGAAACTCACAACCTGACTTTTAACCCCGTTTTTCATCATACCATTGCCTGCTGTCCATCCCACAACTTTATCGAGGTCATTTTGCAGTTGTCACAATATTGTAACTTATTTATTACTCTACACAGAATAATATTATCTGCAAAAAGTCTTATCTCTGATTTCACTTCTTCACTCATATACTTTATATACACTGACTGACAGAACAAATGCAACACCAAGGAGGAGTGGTTTGAAAGGGATGAAAGTTGGGGAAAAAACAGAGTCGGCACGGAAGAATAATTGATGTTTATTTCAAACCGATATGCAGGTTACACAATGCGCACGGCATCGACTCAGTAGGATGTAGGACCACCGCGAGCGGCGATGCACGCAGAAACACGTCGAGGTACAGAGTCAATAAGAGTGCGGATGGTGTCCTGAGGGATGGTTCTCCATTCTCTGTCAACCATTTGCCACAGTTGGTCGTCCGTACGAGGCTGGGGCAGAGTTTGCAAACGGCGTCCAATGAGATCCCACACGTGTTCGATTGGTGAGAGATCCGGAGAGTACGCTGGCCACGGAAGCATCTGTACACCTCGTAGAGCCTGTTGGGAGATGCGAGCAGTGTGTAAGCGGGCATTATCCTGCTGATACAGAGCATTGGGCAGCCCCTGAAGGTACGGGAGTGCCACCGGCCGCAGCACATGCTGCACGTAGCTGTGGGCATTCAACGTGCCTTGAATACGCACTAGAGGTGGCGTGGAATCATACGCAATAGCGCCCCAAACCATGATGCCGCGTTGTCTAGCGGTAGGGCGCTCCACAGTTACTGCCGGATTTGATCTTTCTCCACGCCGACGCCACACTCGTCTGCGGTGACTATCCCTGACAGAACAGAAGCGTGACTCATCGGAGAACACAACGTTCCGCCATTCCCTCATCCAAGTCGCTCTAGCCCGGCACCATGCCAGGCGTGCACGTCTATGCTGTGGAGTCAATGGTAGTCTTCTGAGCGGACGCCGGGAGTGCAGGCCTCCTTCAACCAATCGACGGAAAATTGTTCTGGTCGATATTGGAACAGCCAGGGTGTCTTGCACATGCTGAAGAATGGCGGTTGACGTGGCGTGCGGGGCTGCCACCGCTTGGCGGCGGATGCGCCGATCCTCGCGTGCTGACGTCACTCGGGCTGCGCCTGGACCCCTCGCACATGCCACATGTCCCTGCGCCAACCATCTTCGCCACAGGCGCTGCACCGTGGACACATCCCTATGGGTATCGGCTGCGATTTGACGAAGCGACCAACCTGCCCTTCTCAGCCCGATCACCATACCCCTCGTAAAGTCGTCTGTCTGCTGGAAATGCCTCCGTTGACGGCGGCCTGGCATTCTTAGCTATACACGTGTCCTGTGGCACACGACAACACGTTCTACAATGACTGTCGGCTGAGAAATCACGGTACGAAGTGGGCCATTCGCCAACGCCGTGTCCCATTTATCGTTCGCTACGTGCGCAGCACAGCGGCGCATTTCACATCATGAGGATACCTCAGTGACGTCAGTCTACCCTGCAATTGGCTTAAAGTTCTGACCACTCCTTCTTGGTGTTGCATTTGCTCTGTCAGTCAGTGTAAATAAGAAAATATAAGGGTCCAATAATGTTGCCTTGGAGAATTCCCCTGTTAATTATTAAAGGGTCGGATAAAGCTCACCTACTCTAATTTTCTGAGATCTGTTTTCTAGATGTATAGCAACCTATTCAGTCACTCTTTTGTCAAGTCCAGTAGTCTCCCATGATCTACCCTATCAAAGGTCAATCGCGATACAGTCCAATTGACCTTGCTGGAATCCTACAAGTTGAGCTTCACCTTGCCTAAAGCCGAACTGCCTTCTATCGTACCAGAAGTGCACTCGATTATTCCCACATGGAAGTAGGAAGCTGGATTCAAGTCGTTTCAAACAACAGTAAGTAGACTAGCCTCAGGAACAAGGGCGTAATGCACGTTAGGCGTAATGAACTAAGGGATTATTCGTTACTATGAGATTATTATTGAATAATGTTCAACAGCCTCCGTGGTTTAAGGGAACTGGCAAGCATGCACCATTTAAATGCTCGTGCTTTCATTGTTCATTAACTACAGCACTACACTGGGTAATTGCAGAACAGAAAAATATACAAACAAAATTAAATCGGAAACTGTTCAAGTAAAATTTCAAAAATGTCAAACCGCCTTCGCGTAAAGAGAACTCTCGACAGCTGTTGCCAGAGACGGCTTAGAGGAGTCTCACCGGCCATGGACAAGGAGCGTCAGCTCACAAGTTTTAGGTGGCGTGCAGTTCTTTTGATTTGACTCCCGTAGGCGACCTGCGCGTCGTGATGGTGATAAAATGATGATGAAGACGACACATACACCCAGCCCCCGTGCCAGCGAAATTAACCAATGATGGTTAAAATTGCCTGCCCTGTCGGGAATCGAACCCGCGACCCGTGTGACCAAAGGCCAGCACGCTAACCATTTAGCCATGGAGCCGGACTAGGTGCAAGTGAAAGCACAAGTTGGGAAAAATAATATTAGCATCGTATTTAAAAATAATAACGTATTAAAATTCCAGATGTGTAAGAGGTTCTCGATAACATGGTAATGTCGACTGGAGCCAAGCAACGTGACCCGAAATGTTTTAAATTGTGAGTCAAACTAAAAAGCAAAATCACTTTCGACCTAAATGTAGTTCCTCAAAAATAGCGTAAAATCGCTTCTTTCTTTACTAGTCTTCTTTTTTATAAAATCCTAGCAAAATTCACTTATTTGCATAATTGTTTCTGTTCCTTGGTTCAATACTCTGAGGCGTTTTTTGATTTTTGAAAAATATCCACACCGAATAAGGGCTTAAGTGGAACTCTGCATTAGCGCTCGTAGTGGCAAACTGCTAATCTGATGGACCAGATAACGATGGTTAAGAAAAGGATTGTAATTGTTAGCAATAAATAAAGAACATATTCTCACACTGTAGCTCATATCCCTGAGTTGTTTGCCGGAAAGGTTCGAACTGTGAGGGTTTTCTAAATGAGAGAATGCGTGCCGTGGATGTCCCTTCTTCTCCCTACTCAGAATTCCCCTATTCTTCACGTCCTCCACCTCCATGTTGCTGTTCTTCCCACGACCTGCAGCCTGCCTCTTCTCCGCACATCTCTCATATCATCTCCCATCGATGCGTGTATCTTCGTGGACTTCCTTCACTACCGTAAATGCTTTTCTCACAACCGATTGGAACAGCATTCCCTTCGTACGATCACTTAGCAGAGTTTCTCCATGCTGTGACTCTCCATTCCTTCATTCTCCGTGATGTACGAGCCATGATAAGCCTGTGAGAAGAAACGCGTCCTTATTTGTTGGCTACTCACGCGATACACATCGCGCGTGACACGCACCCTATTCACCCACTGTGGATCGCGGACAATCCAAAGTCTAGCAGTCTCCCGTCAGATCACGTGCTGTTGGATGACCCCACACCTCTCGAAATAGCCGCGCAGCCAGCTTCAACTAATATAGCTGATCAGTTTGCTTTCTTCTCTTCTCAAAATCCTCTCATTGAAATTCTTCTTACGTTCTTGTATCCAGGTTTCATTGGTTCGGCTCCGCGAAACAATGGTTATTAATCAGCGTTCTTAAAGCACATCGGTTCTTCGCAGTTTTCTGGTTGATGTTCATTTAGCCACTTTCAGTTGAGGGCATTGGTCAGTCTATCATTGTTCATTCTGAGAATGTAACCTCCTCTTCCTGATGGTCTCTGAGATTTTTTCACAATGGCAATACATTTAATGAGATTTCCACTTCATCCGTACTCCCTCTGTGCAGACTGGGCCGAAAATTTTCCGTAAAATGTTTCTTTCTTGCTTTTCTATATCTTTTTTGAGTGATCTACCGCCAATGATCAAGGTTTCCGATGCGCATATTGCTTCAGGTTTTATTACTGTATTATAATGTCTTCGTTTTGTTTTCCGAGATAATGAATTTTTCTTATATGTGTTCCAAGTGATTCGATTTGCTTTCTGTAATTTAGTAACTCTCTCCTTATTTGCTTCACGATTTAATCCAGAAGGTTGAATGATTTCTCCAAGGTATTTGGGAAATACAGTAGAGTCTCGATTATCCGACTTAAACAGGACCTGGAGTACGAATGTCGGATAATACGGAATAACTTTGAAAATGAACTAAAACAAACAGGAAGGCTCTACTGTATTACGTACTATGTTTATTGACTTATTAATTCAATTGTACAGTAGATGCAGTACTCTTTTCTTACTACGCCTGTAGCCAGGTGCACACGTCTTGGCTTGGACTGCAAGAGTTTTGATGTCAGCATCTTGAAATTCAGCCCAGTCTCATCACAATTGAAAATCTGATCACCAGATAATCCTTCAGCAAGAATTATTTCTTGAAATTGTCTTTTAAATTTCACAACCTCATCGGATTTAGCTGACACTTTTTCTCCACAGATATTAAGCTGCCCAATGCCGTACCGTTTTTTCCACCGATCAAGCCACCAAGCACTGGCAGTAAAATTAGGGTCCCTTTATCAAACTCCTTCTGGATATACACCGCCATTTCTTGCACAATGGGGCCAGATATTAACAAGCCCTTTTCCTGGTTTTTAGTGAACCAGAGAAATAGTGCTTCACTTACTTTTTCGTACTAACATTTTTCATTGTTTTTTTCTAATTTTCAGTGCATCACTTGTTGCTTTGGTAGAGCACCACTTTTTAATTTATTCCCTCGTATGTTTCCAGTCTCCCACTATAACACGTTCAACAGCATAATCTGAAGCCATTTTTTGGAGAATTTCCCCTTTGTCCAGTCTCTTTAACCCACTGTACTTGTCTTCCACAGAAACAATCACTTTCTTACGTTTACTCGCCATACTCACAGAGGATATGAAAACTATAACATCCGCACCCAACCAATACTACAGTAGTATAATTGGATGGTTCTGCGGCCACCACCACCACAGGCTCTCAGAGGCCTCCTCCACCACCACCACAGCCAGAGGTCTCCAGAGGCCTCCTCCACCACCACCACAGCCAGAGGCCTCCCAGAGGTCTCCTCCACCACCACCACAGCCAGAGGCCTCCCAGAGGTCTCCTCCACCACCACCACAGCCAGAGGTCTCCAGAGGCCTCCTCCACCACCACCACAGCCAGAGGTCTCCAGAGGCCTCCTCCACCACCACCACAGCCAGAGGCCTCCCAGAGGTCTCCTCCACCACCCGCGGGAAATTTGAATTTGTGAACAAAGCCACGTGCTTTTTGACAGCTATTACCGACAACAACGCATCGCTAACCTCAGTACTGCCATCTTGACGGGCCTAAACCTCAGTAGTACCAACTTAACCTAACTAGCGCGAGATTTGAATTGGTATAGCGCGAGATTTGAATTTGTAAACAACTCCACGTGTTTTTGACAGCACCGTGCTTTTTTGACAGCTGTCACCCGCCATCTTTAAACTACTGAGCACCGTGCTGCCCTCTTTATCGCAGTAGCTGCAAATTCGTCACCTGTCATCGGCAGTGCTGCCATCTTGGCGGGCCTAAACCTTAGTGCTACCAACTTAACCTGACTAGCGCGAGATTTGAAAGCCACGTGCAGCTGTCATCCGCCATCTTTAATCCAGAGAGCACCGTGCTGCCCTCTTTATCGTAGTAGATGTAAATTCGTCACCTGTCATCCGCAGTGCTGCTATCTTAACGGGCCTAAACCTTAGTGCTACCAACTTAACCTCACTAGCGCGAGGTATGAATCGGTAAACAAATCCACGTGTTTTTTTGACAGCTGTCATCCGCCATCTTTAATCTATAGAACACAGTACTGCCCTCTTTAGATACTTACCTTTGAAATGTGGTGGTGGATAATTTGAAAAATGCTTTTTGACAGCAGCCATCTTTAATCCAGAGAGCACCGTGTTCTAGCGGAAGAAGTTCAGTACGAGATTCGATGAATGCAAAATCAATAAGTAATGTGTACACGCTTTGAAACATGGCTATTCTTTGTACTTTAAGTTCATGTGTATAAGTTATGCTAAGATAGCAGCACAACCTAGCGGAAGAAGTTTATTACGATATTTGTTGCATGCAAAGTCGATAGGTAATGTGTACACGCTTTGAAACATGGCTATTCATACTGCTGCTCTGTTCCCAAGACATTTAAGCATAGCTAATCCTAATGCTGCTCTTAACGACGTCGAGCTAAGGATTGATTACGTGACCGTGACGTCACGACCACGTGCTCTTGTTTGGTAAACATAGCCACGTGCTTTTTTGACAGCTGTCTTCTTGACGAAACCTAACCTCACTTTGAAGGACAATAGAGCGTCGCTAACCTCACTGCTGCCATCTTTACGGCGGTAAACCTCAAGGCTGCCACCTTATTCATGTTATAGCGCGGAATTTAAAATCCAACAACGGAATATTGCTAACCTCACCCTTGTCATCTTTACGGCATTAAACCTCAAGGCTGCCACCTTATGCATGTTGTAGCGCGGAATTTATAATCCAACAACAGAACATTGCTAAACTCTCTGCTATCATCTTGAAAAGTTCAGTGTTCCAAACACTAGTTCGAAAAACGTAACTCATCGCACGTCGTGGATTTTATTAGGTAAGACGTAACCCCTAGGTTCCATTCCTTGTTCTGAACATGAAACCATTTACAAATAAAGATTAATTATCTACACTTAACAAAGTACAAGCGTTCTTGCTGATAGCGATCGATGAGGTCGTTGCTCCTTTAGCCCTTTAGCCCTTTAGCCCATTTGCCTATTAGCCCTTTAGCCCATTAGCCCTTTTGCCCATTAGCCCTTTAGCCTATTAGCTCTACAAGGAGTGTGCAGTAATCTAATCTTCTTAGAACAAAGGTATCCCCTGACATGTTCTAAACACATGTTGTATCGAGTACAGTGTTCTATTTTAGTCTTATTACTTATTTAGTGTTCTAAACACTTCAATCAATGTTCCGATAACATGATAAAGTTCACGGCATAGAGTGCAGTGTTCGATTCTAGTCTTGTTACGTTTCTTTTGTGATTTGCAAGTCTAAACATGCATAATGACGTCATCACAGCAGCACGTGCTTACTCTAGCTATTCCGATGCAGGTTTAAACTTGTTCGATAGAGCTATGCCTTGACATAAGAGGAGGCCTTAACAGCTTATGTATAGCCGCTATTGTCTAAAGATAGCTGCTGTGAAGAAAAAGCACGTCGAATTTTTTAAATTGCCCGCCACCACATTTCAAAGGTATGAGGTTTAGTGCTGTAAAAATACCTGCACGATGCAAAGCTAGTTTCTTCATCAGAGCAGCCACTATCTTGTGTGAGCACCTCTAGGCCGTATCATAAGGAACTGTGTAGTCACCGTCTTGTCGCTGCTACCTTGCGCAAGCACCCCTAGGGAGTCTCATAAGAGCAGCAGCCATCTTGTGGAAACGCTCTTAAGCTGTCTCATAAGAAGCTATGTATAGCCGCCATCTTGTAGAAATAGATAGCTGCAATGCCAAAGGGCCTAAGTAGGAAACGAACCGTCGATCTCATCATTAGACCATGTTTTCCTTATGTTATCATGTTCCTGATACTGCAAACCTGGGTATTAGGTAGAAACATTTTGTCCGTTTTGCTCTACGATGTACCGTTTTCGAGATATTTAACATTTTGCATTTAAGCCCCAAATTTAATGAATCGAACCTGCACGGCACGTTATACTCTCTACCATAGCTAGGCCTGATCATGTTACGAAGACTTGCTTCAATACAAGGTAAAACAGAGAGAATGCCAAAGTGCCTAAGTAGGAACCGAACCGTTGATCTCATCAATAGAATATGTTTTTCTTATGATATCATGTTCCCCATACTCCGAACCGAGGTATTGGGTAGAAAAATTTTACCCGTTTTGCTCCACGATGCACCTTTTTCGAGATATTTAACATTTTGCATTTAAGCCCCAAATTTAATGAATCGAACTAGCATGACACGTTAGCCTCTAAGCTAGCTTTCTTCATGAGAGCAGCAGCCATCTTGCGCAAGCACCCTTAAGGCGTCTCATAAGGAGTCGTGTATAGCCGCCATCTTGCGTCCGCCATCTTGCGCAAGCATCCTTAGGGCGTCTCTAGCCATCTTGTGCAAGGACCCTTAAGCCGCCTCATAAGGGCAACCACCATCTTGCGCAAGCATCTCTAGGGCGTCTCATAAGGAGCCTTGTATAACCACTATCTTGCGCAAGCATCCCAAGAGCGTCTCATAAGAACCTATGAATAGTGGCCATCTTGCATAAGCACCTTTAAGGAGTCATGTATAGCCACCATCTTGTGCAATTAGCGTCGAGAGATGGCTGCTGTAGAATTTTTCTTTTTAAATTATCCGCCACCATATTTCAAAGGTATGTACCCAAAGAGTGTAGCACTGAGGTTTGCGATGTAAGATGGCGGATGACAGCTGACAAAAAGCGCGTGAGTTTGTTTACTAAACAAGAGCACGTGGAGTTTTTCAATTTGCCGCCACCACATTTCAAAGGTATCTAGCTAAAGATGTCAGCACGGTGCTCTCTTGATTAAAGATGGCGGATGACAGCTAACAGAACTTTTCAAATTGCCCGCTACTACATGTCATAAAGAGGGCAGCACCGTGCTCTGTGGATTAAAGATTGCAGATGACAGCTGACGAAATTGCCCGCGTGATAGCAGCACAGTGCTCTATTGATTAAAGATGGTGGATGACAGCTGTCAGAAAAGCACGTGGCTTTGTTTCCAAACAAGAGTACATATAATTTTTCAAATTGCCACCACCACATTTCAGAGGTATCTAGCTAATGAGTGCAGCACTGAGGTTTGTGACGCAAGATGGCGGATGACAGCTGTCACAAAAAAGCACGAGAGTTTGTAAAGCACGTGGAATTTCCCACCGCCACAGGTATCTAGCTGAAGAGGGCAGCACGGTGCTCTCTGGATTAAAGATCGCAGCTGTCAAAAAGCATTTTTTCAAATTATCCGCCACCACATTTCAAAGGTAAGTAGCTAAAGAGGGCAGCACTGTGTTCTATAGATTAAAAATGGCGGATGACACAAAGAGGGCAGCACGGTGCTCTCTTGATTAAAGATGGCTGCTGTCACGTGGAATTTCCTGCCACCACAGGCATCTAGCTGAAGAGGGCAGCACGGTGCTCTCTGGATTAAAGATGGCTGCTGTCAAAAAGCATTTTTTTTAATTATCCGCCACCACATTTCAAAGGTAAGTAGCTAAAGAGGGCAGCACTGTGTTCTATAGATTAAAGATGGCGGATGACAGCTGTCAAAAAAGCACGTGGATTTGTTTACCGATTCAAACCTCGCGCTAGTGAGGTTAAGTTGGTAGCACTAAGGTTTAGGCCCGTTAAGATAGCAGCACTGTGGATGACAGGTGACGAATTTACATCTACTACGATAAAGAGGGCAGCACGGTGCTCTCTGGATTAAAGATGGCGGATAACAGCTGCACGTGGCTTTGTTTACCGATTCGAATCTCGCGCTAGTCAGGTTAAGTTGGTAGCACTAAGGTTTAGGCCCGCCAGGATGGCAGCACTGCCGATGACAGGTGACGAATTTGCAGCTACTGCGATAAAGAGGGCAGCACGGTGCTCTGTACTTTAAGGATGGCGGATGACAGCTGTCAAATAGCACGTGGCTGTCAAAAAACAGGTGGGTTTGTTTACCAATTCAAATCTCGCGCTAGTTAGGTTAAGTTGGTACTACTGAGGTTTAGGCCCGTCAAGATGGCAGTACTGAGGTTAGCGATGCGTTGTTTTCGATGATAGCTGTCAAAAAGCCCGTGGCTTTGTTTACAAATTCTGTGGCTGTGGTGGTGGTGGACGAGGCCTCTGAGAGCCTGTGGTGGTGGTGGCCGCAGATCCATCCAATTATACTACTTACTACATTGAACAATCCTACCGCATGACTGCCAGTGCTTGTCCCACAGTCGCACCCTCCACACCCCGTGTCCCAGAATTGCATCCACCTAAAGTTCAAATTAAGACTACACGGAGTGTCGGATAAGCGAAGGTCGGTTGAGCGAGACTCTACTGTACATTAACTTTATGACACTAACACATAATCAATATAAAGAAAACATCTCTCTGTAACTGTGATGGATTCGAACACTGATCTCTCTGTTGAATATCAGATTAAAAAAGAAAATCTCTAACATATGCAACAGAAAAAATCTGTATTACTGATATAGATTCGAACTCTGATCTCTCTGACTTAGTCACCGTAGCAGAATAAAAAATCATGGGTTCGAACACTGTTCTCTCTGTTGATCATCAGAATTAAACATCTCTAATACATGCAACACATGGAATCGAACCCTGATCTCTCCGATTAATGGTAGAAAAAATCTCACACCTTATTTCGTGTACTGCCTACACATTATTCATGACAGAAACACGCAGTTACCGTCACAGAAAAACTACATGATTGGAATCGAACACTGAAACTCTCTGATGTGTAAGATAACAACAGACTATACATGATAACAAACGCACTACTTCTCATTTTCGCTAGTACACTTCTTTGGTGTTATACGCCCACAGCACTCTCTATCGTAAAACCGAACGCACACACGCAAAATACGGAATTGATTGTTACATAGAAAAAAATATTTGTGGGACAAGCAAATGCTGTGAGCTAGCCCTCACACACGTATATTTCATCAGTACCCGCAAACACACGAGTTTTAATTCTCTGCACGCTTCATTCACAGATATAGCAATTACAATTTTTAGTGTTTAGTTTTGAATGCCTGAGATACTTACATGTGAGAAAGGGGAAAAGATTAAAACATATTTTAAGACTTTTTGAATGTGGATGTGTGTTCTGCGTGAAGCCATAGCAAGAAATGAACGAGATAGTGCAAGATTCTGCCTGCACGTCGCTAGCATGACCGGATGTATGACACAGCATACGCACGCAGCACTTTTACTCTTACCATAAAGTTCCATTCATTACTGAGAATTATACTAAAATATTTATGATATATATTTTTATAATGATGTGTCGTGGTGTAGGGTTGAGATATTAAAAACTAGGAAAACGAACGATTTAGCCATAGAGCTACACCCTTGGAAGCTCGCCATGTTAGCAGCCGTAAAGATAGTTTTACATGGTCTCGTATTTTCACACCAAACAAATATGTTGAGACTGTACCGTAATTTAAGTCTGCCGCTTCCTTCCTACTCCTCGGTGTGCGTAAAGCAATTTTCTACATAACAATAGCATATAGCCTCCGGAGAGGGCTGATGCAGGTCTTTTTGATTTGACTCCCGTAGGCGACCTGCGCGTCGTGATGAGGATGACCAGGGACCTCACGTCATACTCCTCATTCGCAGCTCATTTAGAAATTCCTCTTATCGTTATAAAAATAATAGTTAACTCTCTAATTCGATGCTACGAGTCGATTTAAAAGTACATCTCAAAACCGAATTTTAAATCCTATCATGTCACTGATCGTCACCTTATTACTGTTGAAAAGAAGAAAACCGAGACCTAGTTTATGCGAATCCAATTTATTTGGGAATGGTCGTACTAGATTTGTCAAAACTAAAAATGTATGATTTTCCTTATGGATTTGCAAAGCAGCAGTTTTAAAACTAGCTGCCCTTCTCGACATGCCCCTTACCGACACCTTCTTAGAGGGGCCTAACCTCAGAGGACTCTAGTTTTAAGGCTAGTTGCCCTTCTCGACACCATCTTGGAGGGGCCTGACTTAGTTAGAGCACGAGCACGTGGTCGTGACAGCGGTCATCTTGACAGACCCTAACCTCACTGCTGTCATCTTGACAGGTCCTAACCACGTGCTCATGTTGCGCGAAGAATTTCGAACGACCCTAACCTCACAGCTCCCATCCACGTCGACTGGGGGCTAATCTACTTTTACGGCAATATGCCCTTCCCAACGCCTTCCTGCCAGATCTCCTCCTCGACACCATCTTGGAGCGATCTAACCTCAGAAGACCCTAGTTTTAAGGCTAGCTGCCCTTTTTGATATAAAATTTCCGACACCATCTTAGAAGGGCCTAACCTCAGAGGACTCTAGTTTAAGGCTAGCTACCCTTCTCAACATGCCCCTTCCCGACACCATCTTAGAGGGGCCTAGCCTCAGAGGACTCTAGTTTTAAGGCTAGTTGCCCTTCTAGACATCATCTTGCCGGATTCCTCTTCCCCAATACCATCTTGGAGAGACCTAACCTCACAGGGTGGCCATATGCCCCTTTTCCGTTACTAACTTGCCAGTTCCGCCTTCCCGACGCCATCTTGGAGGGGTCTAACCTTACAGAGCATAGTTTTATAACGAGATGCCCTTTCCGACGCCCTCTTGCGAGATGCCCCTTCCGAACGTCATCTTATTCGTCTGATGTGAAAGTGGAAAACCATGGAACGCTCTGTATCCGACAACGTGACGTTACGGAGGTCAGCTCAATCCCTCCTCCACCTCCTCCTCACAGTTTTGCAGTTAGATGGCTAACCCTCTTTTCTCCTTACCTGACACATTTTTACGGACAGATGCTCTCCTTTCTCTATTGCGCTAGATGGCCCTCCCTCTACTATTTTTTGGAGGAAGGCTAACTACACCGTCGCTAAGGCTATGTGTCTCCGTCCGACGCGTGACCTCCCCTCCTGGACAAGACAAAACATGTTGTTAATCTGTACAGGTTCAATCCTGTTACAAAGGACCGGAAAAATGCATTGTGCTATGCCCTCTACCAAGAGCAACAATTTTTGGTGTGCTTAGAACATATATAGTCTGTTGTTACTTTTCTGTAAAGATTTGAATAGTCAGCATACATTCCCATCGTGTTCTGAAGAGAAAACTTACCTTCATTATAAATATATGTCAGGAGGAGGGCGCGGTATCTTGTTGATAAAAACAATAGAAATTGACACGCAAGCAGATGATGATTGCATGGAACTTCTCTCCTTATTTCGCGAATATAACATCAACTTTATGACGTAAACACATTAGTCGCCGTAACAGAATAAAAATCATGGATTCGAACTCTGACCTCCCTGTTCAGTGCTAGAATTTAAAGAAAATCTCTAATACATGCAACACATGGATTTCGAACCAAGATCTCTCTGATTAATGCTATAATAAAAAATAAAAAATACGATAAGAATGTTTTTCATCGCCTTGAGCAACGCCTGCGAGAAACTGGTAATCTTCGTCCACAAGTAGTGGACAGAGGTCGTCCAAGGACTAGACGTACTCCACAAACAGAGGACGACATTCTTGAAGCCGTTCACCAATCACCTCGGTGAAGTACCCATGATATTGCAAGGCAGTTCTAGGTATCTCGAACACTGGTTATTGACGTGTTGCACGACGAAAAACTGCATCCATATCATTACACGTTAACTCAACACCAGCGGCCAGAAGACCGCATTAAACGAGTACAGTTCTGTGAATGGCTTTTGCAACAAGCTGAAGATAACGAACATTCTGTAAAGAATGTGACATGGAGTGACGAATGTACCTTCACTCGGGAAGGTATTTTCAACCATCACAACAGCCATTATTGGTCTGACCACAACCCACATGTCACCCGTGAACGTGGCTTTCAGACACGCTTTGGCATAAACCTGTGGGCTGGAATCGTGGGAATAGTGCTTTTAGGCCCTTACCTATTGCCGGACAAGTTGAATGCGCTCCGCTATTGTACGTTTCTGGGCAATACTTTGCCTGACGCTTTAGAAAACGTTCCACTTGGTGTTCGGCGACAGCTATGGTTTCAGCATGATGGTGGACCGCCACATTTTGGAATGACTGTGCGTAACTGGTTAAAAATGAAGCGTTTCCGGGGAAATGGATTGGTCGTGGAGGTCAATGTCCTGGCCTCCACGTTCCCCGTACCTTAATCCACTAGATTTTTATTTGTGGGGACACTTAAAGGAACATGTTAACATGTTTACAGTACTCCATCCATGGATGTACAAGACCTAATAGCTCGCGTGCATGCTGCATCGGCAATGGTGGATGCAGGTGTGTTGGGTAGGGTCCGGCATAGTACGCTCCAGCGAGAGGCGAAGTGTTTGTAAATGCAAGATGGTCGCTTTGAACATCTGCTGTGAAGTGAACGTTGCTCGTAAGTGAACGTACCGGCTCTGTGAAGATATGACTGGACGTCACACGTACACTATGGAATTATTGTGCGTAGCATAATGGGCAATCTAGTGTAGCCTACCTACTGTGCTGTATTGTGATTCCTTGTACTGCATTGGATAGAGACGATGTTACTGTATCCACTATTATGTCCTACGTATTGGTTTTATTTGTGCCATGGACGAAACAAAGTGGTTGTTTACGTCTTAAGAAGTTCATGTTATGTTTGAATGTTTAAATAAAGGTAAGTGTAACGCTAAGACAAAACATAGTGTATTGCACAGTGGAGATGTACATTGGATACAATTTGATACATTAACTGAAAAAAATGGCGCAAACGCGACTCGAACATCGGCGCGTTCGCCCAACCGGTATTTATGGCATTACCTCGTCTCACTGAGCTAATGAGACAGCTCCGGCAGAGCGCGACCTGTGCTTGGCCACGCTGCACGCCATTACAACGTTGCCAGAGCTTCGTTTCTTAACTCGCTCTTCTATTAAACCTATTGGTGGGACTAGATTTTGCAAGATAAACTTTTGTCGTGAATTTCGACGAGGAACCGCATGCCGACCTCCACGGCGGCATTTAATGTTGAGGGATTGTTTTAAGAAAACTAAAAGGGCACGATTTCTTACATAATATATCCATGAAGAAGTTAGGAGGCGGCACTTTTTAACTCTAATTTGTTATAAATGACGGTTTGCGTTTCTTTCCTTTTCTTTTGATACGGCCTTCTCTAAATGTGGGGCTCGGTGTTGGTGGGTGCTCTAATGTCGGAGTCCCCATTTCCACACCAGACGCTCCCTATGCCATTTTCACCAGGAACCTGCGTCATGTCTTCTGGTTGAATCCTCAAGTAGCATCACAGAAATTAATACCGGCGGCATTATGTGGTGAATAAGGCACAACGAAGAGTGAGGTATTTTGCCGTTGCTTTCTTAACTCGGCCAGAAAGTTCTATTGCAGCCGTATGAGTCGTGCTGTGAATTTAGAAGCTACATTTTACTCTGGTCTCTCCAAGAGGCAGGAGGTACATTTAACTGATACTTTCTATCTCTGGGAGTTAAAGCAGGGTGAAATCTGGAAAGTGTTGCTCGCAACTCGTGCTCAGGCCCACAAAGTGCGCTTCTCGTCGGCGGTCGAGTGATCGAGTTGTTTATCAAAATCCACAACCTGTTTCCAGTCATTCGACCGGGTCAGGAATGGAATGAATGATCTAGCGGCGAGGGTCGCACTCCTCTGGGGAAATTATAAATGATTGGCAGATGAAATGAAATGTTAATGGAGAGTGTTGCTGGAATGAAAGATGACAGGGAAAACCGGAGTACCCGGAGTAAAACCTGTCCCGCTTCCGCTTCCGCTTTGTACAGCACAAATCTCATATGGAGTGACCGGGATTTGAACCACGGTATCCAGCGGCGAGAGGCCGGCGCGCTGCCGCCTGAGCCACGGAGGCTCCACAATATTGTTATATTTATTAAATTTAAGAAGTGTCGGTGTAAGCCTACGCAGACAACTAGCGCTGCTCACCAACTTCAGTTCCGCGGAGGTCGCAACTGTTCCCTCCGTTTCCTAACACTTCACAACACTGAAACGACACTTTTTCCTGTAGCGATAAGAAACTGTCTTTTAAAACGTAGGGGAACTATCAACAGCCGTCTACTCTGTCCTGCTCACATGTTAACAATAACTTCTTGTGTCCATGAAAAATGTTCATAGTCTTACAGGCATGATATTTTCATTCTTCTACATTTTTTCGAAAAAAGAAACAGATGTAAATTCTTATCTAACGGTAATATTAGCAGAGAAATGAACAACGGAATTATGACAATGCGACATAACGCTTATGAAATCCAAACAACATGTAAGAAAGTGTAGGAAGAATTAAAAATGACACCAAGGTTGCTTTTGCAAAGCGTAGCGCATTGTTTGACGTACGCGTGGCAAACTCGTCCCGTGTCCTGGTGTTTCCGAAAGACCAGAAATATCCACTATGTCTCTGCATGCCTCAGAGGAACCTGGCTTCCATTGCCGGGACTGGACTCATACACCACACTACCGTCCACCGCAATAACAAGGAGGGTCTAAAAAATTAATTGAATGTGTTGGACTCAAGTTTGAACACTCCCGATGTTATAAACTTACTGAGGATAGAGATAAGAGGACTCAAAACGTTTTGGCATCAGGAAATACTCTTGAAAGGACCATCAGGCCATTCAAGGAATAAAAAATCGCCCCAATTCATTGGACACGTAATCAAGGCCAACGGTAGATGTAAGAAATACTGAGTGAACTTTGGTTGCTAAGATAAGGTGAAGGTGAAATAACTGTGGTCTCCCAAGCTAGATCAATAGCAACAGCTCCTGAATCTCGCTGGAAGTTTCTATCAAAGCAGTCAGTCCCATGTAATCAGGGTTCTCGGAATGAGGAGATAAAGGTTAAATTAGGAACAAACTCGACTGATGAACCGGCTTCTGTGATGGGTCATGTGACGCGAATGGAGCACAATAATGGAGGGTAAGAGAAGTAGACGTCGATGGTTAGACTCAGCTGGTTTCAACTCCGACCATCGTGCCTGTGAACACCTCGTCAAAACCGTTCTTACCACCTACACTTCCTTCAAAAACCAACTGGGTGTCTTAAGATGTGTCCTATCATTCTATCTCTTCTTCTCGTCAAATTTAGCCAAATCGATATTCTCTCTCGTCAATTCGATTCAATATCTCTTCATTCGTGATCCGATCTATCCACCTCACCTTCAGCATTCTTCTCTAACGCCACATTTCGAAAGCTTCTATTCTCTTTCTTTCTGAGCTAGTTATCGTCCATGCTTCACCTCGCTCCATACGAAATATTATTATTATTATTATTATTATTATTATTATTATTATTATTATTATTATTATTATTATTATTATTATTATTATTATTATTATTAACGGAAATGTTCGATACATTTCCAAATTCTTTGAAATCGTTTAAGAAAAGAGTGGTGGTGATTATTGTTTTCAGAGGAAGCACAACCATCCTCTATAACACACCGATCAGAGAGAAATGAAGGTATCGGCCAAAGAAAGACAAGGGCCACGAAGGGCGAGAAAATGAAAGACTCCTTAGGCCTCGAGTGCTCTGATACCGTCGGGGTCGGAAAAGAACAAGAGTTCACCAAAGGAGGTAGGATAGATGAAAGTGAGAAGCCTGGCACAAGTAAGTGGAAGCAATGCCAGGACTCAGGTAAGGACCCCGTGGCAACCAACCCATGCACCTGCGGCCTCTTACGATAGGCGGGGGATACCGTGGGTGTTATTCTACCGCCCCCACTAGGTAATCAACTGATAGGAAATATGCCACGTGGAAGACAGCCCTAAACGCAGATCAATGATGCCAGATTGATTGATTGATTGATTGATTGATTGATTGATTGATTGATTGATTTATACAAATTACTATATTGTCAATTTTTAAAATGTAGTGTTTATTTATGACTAAATGTCGTCAGCTTATCACTACGAATTTAGGAATGTACATCTTCCTTTCTTGGTGAGCGCACGAGTACGTGGCCAAGTTTTACGGTCGGATGCGCTAGTTGTAGTGTATTCACACAAGTACGAACACTAAGACTCCGAAGCAGAGGAAGTTAAAATACCTATATGACCGGCCGAAGTCAACGCCGCCACGTGAGCTGAGCTATGGCGATCGTGTCCTACGAACGACAAAATTAAATAAAAATTAGCATTTCTAACCACTTTTAGGTTTTGTGTACGCACAAGAATGAGGCGTGGCGGAACTCCATGACATTGAGTAGCCCACCAAGTTCCGTCTCAGAATCACCCGTTAAAAGTAATGGAGCTGCCAGTCCAAACTGTTCGAAGATCTACTTTGAAAGAAATTGGCAGATACCAGAAATATTACAGCCTACGTGAGAAAGGCACATCAGGTTCTTCCATTTGTCAACGTGCCTAATTTCATGCAGGGTACTTCAAGATTATCTCAAGAAAAATAGTCAGTTCTACATTCTGCTAGTTAGGTTTCTTTTGGCGCCGGGAGTGTCCGAGGATATGTTCAGGTCGCCACGCCCATGTACAGCTGTATGGCCTTTAGAAACGTACCATCCCAGCATTTACCTGGAGATGAAGTGGCCAACCTGCCTGCCGAGTACAGAGTTACGAGGTGAACTCACAGCGTCCAAAAGACTCCACATTACATTGCGCGTACAGCTGTCATGACACACGGGGCGAGGTAGGAACATTGCGAGGTTTGTAAGCTGGAAGAAGCAGGCAGACGAGTGTGCGAGAAGGAAACACTGCCTCTCCCCACTTTTTCAACAATACGCAGCTTTAAGTTTTTGCAACTTTTAAAAGTTAAAATCAACGTTTTCTCAAACATTTGTCATTAATTCTACATAACTACATGGTTAGCAAAACCAGACTAAAAGTCAAAAGTGCACCAAATGTGTACAAATTTCTGCTCGAGAACACATGAAATCAGGCAATGCCGGTTTAGATTTATCACTTTTATTAGAACAACTTGTCCTTTGTGTGTTGATAATCCCATAACCTTCTGTCAAATGCAGGTGCATGAATGTAGCGTGGGGCAGGACGACTTCTGCTGGTCTCCGAACATGTGATTCTAAATGAGATCTGATGTGACACAATTCGGAATTTATCGTTTAAACAAATGATTTAAAACCATGTGTTCGTTGTTGTGATGTTTCAGGACTGAGCATTCTGTTTACTCACCGATGACTGTGATTATGTGCGATCTGTGTTTCGTTCAAATTAAGATATAGTGTTCCTTGTTTTGAAAGTAATATGTGAAAGTAGTATAATTGGACAGTTCGGGCGCCACCTCCTCCTCCGGGCTCCCAGGGGTCCCTCCACCTCCAAGGGAAATTTGAATTTTGGCGGGAAATTTGAATTTTGGCGGGAGATTTAAATTTGTAAACAAAGCCACGTGCTTTTTGACAGCTGTCATCGACAACAACGCATCGCTAACCTCGCTGCTGCCATCTTGACGGGCCTAAACCTCAGTAGTGCCAACTTAACCTAACTAGCGTGAGGTAAAAAAAGCCACGTGTTTTTTTGACAGCCACGTGCTTTTTGACAGACAACAACGCATCGCTAACCTCAGTACTGCCATCTTGACGGGCCTAAACCTCAGTAGTGCCAACTTAACCTAACTAGCGCGAGATAAACAAAGCCACGTGTTTTTGACAGCCACGTGCTTTTTGACAGATTTGTAAACAAAGCCACGTGCTTTTTGACAGCTGTCATCGACAACAACGCATCGCTAACCTCACTGCTGCCATCTTGACGGGCCTAAACCTCAGTGGTACCAACTTAACCTAACTAGCGTGAGGTAAACAAAGCCACGTGTTTTTTGACAGCCACGTGCTTTTTGACAGACAACAACGCATCGCTAACCTCAGTACTGCCATCTTGACGGGCCTAAACCTCAGTAGTACCAACTTAACCTAACTACCGCGAGGTAAACAAAGCCACGTGCTTTTTGACAGCCACGTGCTTTTTTGACAGCTGTCATCCGCCATCTTTAAACCACAGAGCACTGTGCTGCCCTCTTTATCGTAGTAGATGTAAAATTCGTCACCTGTCATCGGCAGTGCTGCCATCTTGGCGGGCCTAAACCTTAGTGCTACCAACTTAACCTCGCTAGCGTGAGATAAACAAATCCAAGTGCAGCTGTCATCCGCCATCTATAATCCAGAGAGCATCGTGCTGCCCTCTTTAGCTACTTACCTTTGAAATGTGGTACGTCACAGCTGTCATCCGCCATCTTGCATCGCAAACCTCAGTGCTGCACTCTATGTAGTGGCGGCAAATTCCACGTGCTCTTGTTTGGAAACAAAGCTACGTGCAGCTATCATCCGCCATCTTTAATCTAGAGAGCACCGTGCTGCCCTCTATGTGGTGGTGGTAAATTCTACACGCTTTACAAACCCATGTGCTTTTCTGACAGCTGTCAACCGCCAGAGAGCACCGTGCTGCCCTCTTTATGCCGGTGGCAAATTCTACGTGCTTTTTGACAGCTGTCATCCGCAAGAGAGCACCGTGCTGCCATCTTTAGCTAGATACCTTTGAAATGTGGTGGCGGCAAATTCCACGTGCTCTTGTTTAGTAAACAAAGCCACGTGCTTTCTTGACAGCTGTCGTCCCCCATTTTTAATCAATAGAGCACTGTGCTGCGGGTAATTTCGTCAGCTGTCATCCGCCATCTTTAATCTACAGAACACCGTGCTGCTCTCTGTAGTAGCGGGCAATTTGAAAAGTTCTGTTAGCTATCATCCGCCATCTTTAATCAAGAGAGCATCGTGCTGCCCTCTTTAGCTAGATACCTTTGAACTGTGGTGGCGGCAAATTCCACGTGCTCTTGTTTAGTAAACAAAGCCACGTGCTTTTTTGACAGCTGTCATCCGCCATCTTTAATCAACAGAGCACCGTGCTGCGGGCAATTTCGTCAGCTGTCATCCGCCATCTTTAATCTACAGAACACCGTGCTGCCCCCTTTATGGCTACTACCTTAAGCACGTAGTAGCGGGCAATTTGAAAAGTTCTGTTAGCTATCATCCGCCATCTTTAATCAAGAGAGCACCGTGCTGCCCTCTTTAGTTGAAATGTGGTGGCGGCAAATTCCACGCTCTCTTGTTTGGAAACAAACTCACGTGCTTTTTTGACAGCTACCATCCGCCCTGCTCTCTGTAGTAGCGGGTAATTTGAAAAGTTCTGTTAGCTGTCATACGCCATCTTTAATCAAGAGAGCACCGTGCTGCCATCTATGTGGTGGCGGCAAATTCCACGTGCTCATGTTTAGTAAACAAACTCACGCGCTTTTTGTCAGCTGTCATCCGCCATCTTACATCGCAAACCTCAGTGCTACACTCTTTAGTTGAAAAATGGTGGTGGAAAATTTAAAAAGAAAAATTCTACAGCAGCCATCTCTCGACGCTAATTGCACAAGATGGTGGCTATAGATGACTCCTTAAAGGTGCTTATGCAAGATGGCGGTTATACAAGGCTCCTTATGAGACACCCTAGGGATGCTTGCGCGAGATGGTGGTTGCTCTTATGAGGCGGCTTAAGGATCCTTGCACAAGATGGCTAGAGACGCCCTAAGGATGCTTGCGCAAGATGGCGGATGCAAGATGGCGGCTATACATAGCTCCTTATGAGACAGCCAGTACTCGATACAACATGTGATCAGAACATTGATTGATGTGTTCAGAACACAAAATAAGTAGAATCGAACACTGTACTCGATGTCGTTAACTTCAACATGTGATTAAAACATTGTCTGGTGTGTTCAGAACACTACATAAGTAGAATCGAACGCTGTACAACATGTTAGGGGATACCTTTGTTCTAAGAAGATCAGATTGAAACATAACAAGACTAGAATTGAACACTGCACTCGATGTCGTTACATGTGATCAGAACAATGATTGATGTGTTCAGATCACTAAACAAGTAGAACCGAACACTGTACAACATGTTAGGGGATACCTTTGTTCTAAGAAGATCAGCTTGAAACATAACAAGACTAGAATTGAACACTGCACTCGATACAACATGTAATCAGAACATTGATTGATGTGTTCAGATCACTAAACAAGTAGAACCGAACACTGTACAACATGTTAGGGGATACCTTTGTTCTAAGAAAATTTGATTGAAACTAACAAGAGTAGAATCGAACACTGCACTCGATGTCGTTAACCTTAACATGTGATCCGATACAACATGTTAGGGGATACCTTTGTCCTAAGAACCGAACACTGTACAACATGTTAGGGGATACCTTTGTTCTAAGAAGATCAGATTGAAACTAACAAGACTAGAATCGAACACTGCACTCGATGTCGTTAACCTTAACATGTGATCCGATACAACATGTTAGGGGATACTTTATTCTAAGAAAATTAGATTGAAACATAGCAAGCCTAGAATCGAACACTGTAAGAACATTGTTTGATGTGTTCAGTACAACTTCAATGATTTACCTAGTGTAAAACACACACACTGTGCACATATCGCATAGCTATCTCGCCTAGTATGAAAATCAAAAACACACTGTGCACATATCGCATAGCTAACACTTCAAATGATTTGCTTAGTACGAAAATAAAGAAAAATCTATACCGCGTAGCTAACTCGTTCATCGCACTGCTAAGACGCTTAGTAATTGTGAATACACTCATACGAAAATCAAGAAAGCACACTGCGTAGCCAACTCGCTCGGGTCACTCGCTTAGTAATTGCAACACGACTAGAACACTGATACACACACGGATAAGAATGTTGCGAGATACTACATACTTACATGTTTTTTAAGGGGGGTGAAAGTTCATAAATTATATGTACACATGTTGTCTCCTCCAAGTTGTAAGATGAAATAGACGCAGTACTGCGAGTTTCCGCTCTAGCTAGCGAACGGAAGTAGCATGATATCTCAGCAAAAAAAAAATAATACGCGTGAGGTTGCAAGTCAGACACAATGATGGATACCGTGATTCAAATCCTGGCAACTTATGCCGTCAGGAAGGGCATCCGGCTAGATCATGTTATGACGATCGCGCAGGTCCCTCGCCTAGCATTTGCTATTTTTACAGCTTTTAACAGTAGGAGTTCGAACCCGCTATCATCCGAAGTAGTGAGAATGATTGAAGAGTGTTTGAGTGATTCATTTGTTGGATGGAGGTGTTAAGCTGTGTGCAGGCTTCTTCGGTAGCAGTAGGCTATGTACCGGTACCGGGACATCTAGTTACCGATTTAAAATCGTAGTCAGGAAGGGTAACCGGTCGTAAAACTATGGTGTATGATATAAGAGGCGGGGTGTGCAAAAAAGCCAGCAATAAGTAAGGGCTGTAGATAGGGGGGGCGTTAAACCTTGTGCAGGCTCCTTCGAAAAGTGATTTTGAGTACAAGACGTTGATTGTGATTCATCTGTCGGATGGAGGTAATAAGCCTTTTGCAGGCTTCTTCGGTAGGAGTAGGCTATGTGCCGGTACCGGGATATCTAGTTATAAAACCCGCTACAACAAATTTATCGCGTATACTACGATTGAAAATCCTAGTCAGGAAGGGCAACCGGTCGTAAAACTATGGTGTATGATCTAAGAGGCGGGGTGTGCAAAAAAAAGCCAGCATTAAGTAAGGGTTGTTGATAGGGGGCGTTAAAGCTTATGCAGACTCCTTCGAAAATAATTTAAGTACAAGAGTGTTGATGGTGATTCATCTGTCGGATGGAGGTAATAAGCCTTGTGCAGGCTTCTTCGGTAGGAGTAGGCTATGTGCCGGTACCAGGACATCTAGTTATAAAACCCGCTACACCAAATTTATCGCGCATACTGCGATTAAAAATCCCAGTCAGGAAGGGTAACCGGTCGTAAAACTATGGTGTATGATCTAAGAGGCGCGGTGTGCAAAAAAAGCCAGTATTAAGTAAGGGCTGTTGATAGGGGGCGTTAAACCTTGTGCAGACTCCTTCGAAAATGATTTTGAGTACAAGACGTTGATGGTGATTCATCTGTCGGATGGAGGTAATAAGCCTTGTGCAGGCTTCTTCGGTAGGAGTAGGCTATGTGCCGGTACCGGGATATCTAGTTATAAAACCCGCTACAACAAATTTATCGCGCATACTACGATTTAAAATCCTAGTCAGGAAGGGCAACCGGTCGTAAAACTATGGTGTATGATCTAAGAGGCGGGGTGTGCAAAAAAAAAGCCAGCATTAAGTAAGGGTTGTTGATAGGGGGCGTTAAACCTGATGCAGACTCCTTCGAAAATGATTTTGAGTACAAGAGTGTTGATGGTGATTCATCTGTCGGATGGAGGCAATAAGCCCTGTGCAGGCTTCTTCGGTAGGAGTAGGCTATGTGCCGGTACCAGGACATCTAGTTATAAAACCCGCTTCAACAAATTTATCGCGTATACTGCGATTTAATATCCTAGTCAGGAAGGGTAACCGGTCGTAAAACTATGGTGTATGATCTAAGAGGCGGGCTGTGCAAAAAAGCTAGCATTAAGTAAGGGGGCACTGTGTGTTTTAACCTCTCCGTACAATCATGTTAGGAGCTTACACGGTGAGTTACAAGTAGCTTATCACCACGCAGTGTCTTCGTTCAAGGTTACTACTACAGCCGGAAGATACGTGTACAATTTCAGCCAACACATGCATTCCGCGGTTCGCTCTGAATGACTGCGCTGATACAACTTCAAAGACTGTGGAACAAAAAAAATGTAACCTATAGCCTACAGTTCGGTTTAGTGTGCATGCCTCTCACCCGGTAGTCTCGGGTTCGGTTCTCTTGGGATTAAAAATATGTTTTACAGATTTTAAATCGCAAGAATTTGTTTTAAGACTAGTTGTCCTTCCTGACGCAAAACTGGCAGTATCTAACCTCTTACATCATACACTATTGTTTTCGACCGGTTTCCCTTCCTGACGACAAAGAACTCGGATTAAAAATCTAACACGAGAATCGGGGATTTACAGCTAGATGCTCTTCTTAGATTTTAAATCACTGTATCATGAATTATTGTTTTACAGCCGGATGCCCTTCCTGACGCAAAACTGGCAGTATCTAGCCTCTTACATGATACACTATGGTTTTCGACCGGTTGCCCTTCCTGACGTCAAAGAACTAGGATTAAGAATCTGTTTTGTTTTAAGACTAGTTGCCCTTCCTGACGCAAAACTGGTAGTATCTAAGCTCTTACATCATACACTATTGTTTTCGACCGGTTGCTCTTCCTGACGTCAAAGAACACGGATTAAGAATCTGTTTGACAACTTCTAACACGAGAATCGGGGATTTACAGCTAGATGCTCGTCTTAGATTTTAAATCGCTGTATCACGAACTATTGTTTTACAGCTGGATGCCCTTCCTTACACAAAACTAGGATTTTAAATCGCAAGAATTTGTTTTAAGTCTCAAGTCTTGTTATGTTTCTTTCGTAATCCGCAAGTCTAAACATGCATATCGCTGCACACTCTTGCCTTCGTGATGCGTGTTCGATAATTGTCTTCGACCGGTTACCCTTCCTGACGTCAAAGAACTCGGATTAAGAATCTGTTTTACAACTTCTAACACGAGAATCGGTGATTTACAGCTAGATGCTCTTCTTAGATTTTAAATCGCTGTATCATGAACTATTGTTTTATAGCCGGATGCCCTTCCTGACGTAAAACTAAGATTTTAAATCGCAAGAATTTGTTTTAAGACTAGTTGAACTTCCTGACGCAAAACTCGCAGTATCCACCTTCTTACATCATACACTATTGTTTTCGACCGGTTGCCCTTCCTGACGTCAAAGAACTCGGATTAAGAATCTGTTTTACAACTTCTAATACGAGAATCGGGGGTTTACAGCTGGATGCTCTTCTTAGATTTTAAATCGCTGTATCACGAACTATTGTTTTACAGCCGGATGCCCTTCCTGACGCAAAACTAAGATTTTAAATCGCAAGAATTTGTTTTAAGACTAGTTGCCCTTCCTGACGCAAAACTCGCAGTATTCTAGCCTCTTACATCATACACTATTGTTTTCGACCGGTTGCCCTTCCTGACGTCAAAGAACTGGGATTAAGAATGTTTTACAACTTCTAACATGAGAATCGGGGATTTACAGCTAGATGCTCGCCGGATGCCCTTCCTGACGGCATACGTTGCCAGGATTTGAATCGCGGTATCCATCATTGTGTCTGACTTGCAAGCTCACGCGTATTTTTTTTTTTTTTTTTTTTTTTTTTGCTGAGATATCATGCTACTTCCGTTCGCCAGCTAGAGCGGAAACTCGCAGTACTGCGTCTATTTCATCTTACAACTTGGAGGAGACAACATGTGTACATATAATTTATTATCTTTCACCCCCTTAAAAAACATGTAAGTATGTAGTATCTCGCAACATTCTTATCCGTGTGTGTATCAGTGTTCTAGTCGTGTTGCAATTACTAAGCGAGTGACCCGAGCGAGTTGGCTACGCAGTGTGCTTTCTTGATTTTCGTATGAGTGTATTCACAATTACTAAGCGTCTTAGCAGTGTGATGAACGAGTTAGCTACGCGGTATAGATTTTTCTTTATTTTCGTACTAAGCAAATCATTTGAAGTGTTAGCTATGCGATATGTGCACAGTGTGTTTTTGATTTTCATATTAGGCGAGATAGCTATGCGATATGTGCACAGTGTGTGTGTTTTACACTAGGTAAATCATTGAAGTTGTACTGAACACATCAAACAATGTTCTTACAGTGTTCGATTCTAGGCTTGCTATGTTTCAATCTAATTTTCTTAGAACAAAGTATCCCCTAACATGTTGTATCGGATCACATGTTAAGGTTAACGACATCGAGTGCAGTGTTCGATTCTAGTCTTGTTAGTTTCAATCTGATCTTCTTAGAACAAAGGTATCCCCTAACATGTTGTACAGTGTTCGGTTCTTAGGACAAAGGTATCCCCTAACATGTTGTATCGGATCACATGTTAAGGTTAACGACATCGAGTGCAGTGTTCGATTCTACTCTTGTTAGTTTCAATCAAATTTTCTTAGAACAAAGGTATCCCCTAACATGTTGTACAGTGTTCGGTTCTACTTGTTCAGTGATCTGAACACATCAATCAATGTTCTGATTACATGCTTGCACCCAGTTCGATAGCTGCAGTCGCTTAAGTGCGGCCAGTATCCAATATCCAGTATCCAGTATCAAAGGTACTTAAGCTTGCTGTAAATTTTGTCCTTAGCTGTACTTATGGTTTTGGGTTGACAACAGCTTCGAACCCCATCGTCAGATATCCAGGCAAATGCGAGACACTGCCTCCACCTGCCTACGCAGCTTCATCCACCATCATTCAATCATCTTCATTAGCCCCTCAGGAAGGGCATCCGGCCGTAAAACATGGCATCTCACCTCGTCCCCGACCGCGCATCACAGACAAGAATGAGATGAGTTCTCCACGATTAGACACGCCATGGATTCAGTGCAATGCTTGTCTGTTTGTGAGAACATGACTTGAACTCGGGACACGCGAAGGGACCAAAACGTACTGTAAATCACGCTTTACAGTACTAGGAAGTTTTTTGCTGCGTTGCGAATGTACATCATTGCCCTTGATATATTTTCTGTATTTCTGATCACTCATTACTATAACATCCACTTCAAATTGTTTTATTGCTGAAAAATCAAACGACACTGGCTCTAAATATATTTCAGTGTTAAAAATGAAGGAAACGCGAAGTAAATAACAGATCAGCAGGACTCGTGTGTGTAGCAGTGTTTGTATTTCAATCAGCTGCTTTGTACATTTCGGCGGATCAGGGAGGAGTGTTATCCAGGAATTGGGTTAGGGCGGATGTTGAGGAAAACGGAGGGGAGAGACGAGGGTAAGGAGAAGGTGGTAATCTTCCACGTTGGTACCAATAACGTAAGGCAAGCGGGAATAGGTACTAACAGAGTTGGGGATGTTTGGGATCTGGTTACGACAGCACGGGTGAAGTTTAAGGAACCACAGCTTGTTATCAGTGGGATACTGTGTAGGAGGGATACTGACTGCAGGGCGATCGCGGATTTAAATGAGTCTATGGAATGGATATGTGGGAAATTGGAAGTCAGATTTGGAGATCCTAAAGGGTGGGTAGAAGATAGAGATCCACGCTCAGATGGCCTTCACTTGAACCACAATGATACGTATAAGTTAGGGGGTTTGTTTAGAAGAGATATAAGGAGGTACATTAAGAGAAACGTGGCGGACCAGGGAGCGGTTATGACAGTATAGGAAGCAAGAAGTCAAGTGTGGATGACATAAAATTGTTAGTGTTATTAAGTGTAGAAGTATTGCAAAGAAAGGAATAGAATAGAAGTAAGTAATTTAATAGATATATATTTACCAGATATTTTAATAGGAATTGAATCATGTCTGAGAAGTGATATTATGGATGCGGACATTTTTTCATGGAACTGGAGGTTAGGAACGATATGAGGTGGTGTTCATGCAGAATCATTTGATAATAACCAGCTATGTGGGAAAAGTGTGAAAGGAACTTTATTGCAGCGAGTGATCTGAACTTGCCAAAAGTTAACTGGGAAGGGAATGCGAATGGTAGAAAGCATGAACCACAAATGGTCAATAAGTTATTATGGGAAGAACAGCTGAATCAGAAAGTGATGGAAATATTTTCTAGACGTCGTGCTGATAAAACCAGATGGAGCTGTGTGGCTGATAGGAGGAGAACGGGGAAATGTTAAATAAAAATGTTAACAGCCAATGGGATGGGTTTAACGAACTTTGAGGAGTGTAAAAGACAGATATGTACCTTTAAAAGTGACAAGGAGTAGTAAGGACCCATTAGGGGAAATAAAGAGATTGAGAAGGGAGTGCAGATTAGAAAGAAATGGTAGCGGGAGTACGGAGAGATTGAAAGACTTCACTAGGAAATTAAATTCAGCGAAAAAATTAGCTAACGATAACATGATTACAAACATATGAATTTTAGGGAGCAATGGAAAGGCATGTATATGTATAGATACTTTAAGGCCGAAGAAGTTTCCTGGAAGGACATTCCAGGGATCATTAATGCGCAAGGGGAGTGTATATGCGAGGACTTACAGAAGACAGAAGTATTCCGTCAGCAATGTCCTGACGAAGAGGCCAAATACTGAAATATTACCAATGATAATAAAGATATTTATAAAAAGGTACAAAAGTTGAAAGTTAGGAAGGCAGGTGGGA